>NW_028145411.1:0-637388 GCF_050370095.1 Fusarium phalaenopsidis | reverse complement strand
TGAGTGCTATGACTAAAAGAGAGGAATAGAACATGAAGGAGGTGGTACTGAGAATGGAGGCAATATATACCCCAATGCGGTTGGAGATGGTAAAGAAAAGGATAACGTACATAATAGGCATGTGCACCAAACAAGTATATGCACCAAAAATCCCTCTCAATCATCACCAATGCCATTTAATCAATTAATTATTAACCAAAATCATGCCTCAACTCTATTCTGAACGTTAAGTCCTTCTTGCGCTTTAAGCTCTCTAAAATAACCTAAATTTAAGTCTCCGAGGCGCTGCTAGGCTATACTAAGTTAACAATTGGGCCTTACGTCGCCGGCACAATGGCATTCAATCTCGACGTGATTAAATTTCTAAATCACGCAAACTATCTAATCTAAAGGAATAGATTATTATTTAGTTTATTCTTAACTTAGATTCACGAGGATTTCCCCGCGATTATATAGTATTAAAGAAATAGCTAATTAATTACTTGCCGACCGCGATGCGCTACTTATTGATAAGTGCTAGGCTTCTAACTTTATTAAGTAATACCTAGACCTTAAGATGCGTTTTTTTTAGAAGTATAACTACTAAAGAGCTAAGTACAAAGATCTAGCTATTATTTATAACTAGTTTATAGTTATAATAAATATAATCGCTAAGTATAATATCTAATTAAAAGATATTTATAACTTTAATAAGACTAGCCTTATAATAGGTATAATTCAAAGCGGAATAGTTATTATAGGCATAGATAGGCATAGAAAGCTAAAATCAGTGCAGCCTAGAAACCAGGAATGGATTATAGTTATTTAAGCGATTAATGCGGAAGGCTAGGTGATCCGCTATTTATTATTAGCGCGGGCTAATATTACCCCTCCCCTCTGAAAATTGCAAAGGAAACCCCCTGGGGGTGTTAGTCTTTAAAAATAACTTAAAATAGCTAGATTAATAATAAGACTAGTCTAGAGTAGCTAAAGCACTTTGACTAGTATATAACTAATTAATTAATTAGTTCTTATTATCTCTTAATCCTTAATAGCTATAAAAGTTATTATTTTATTAATTTTAAGAGGTTTTACTAGGATAATAATATTATTATGCTTTATATATTATTTTATTTATCTTATTTACTTTAGCCCCTTAATATTAAGTACTTTAATATACTTAAGAACGCTTATAGTTAAGAAATTAAGTATTTAATTAAATGCTTTATAACCTATATTTTAAAGACTAAGTTCTTTCTAGCCTTCTATGCTATATTTTAGGCCACTATAATATAAAAAAATATCAGATTAGCCTTTAGAGGGGCTAGGCTTATTCCTCTTAACCTAGAAAGTATAGTCTCGAAGCTTAATATGTAGCTATAGACTTTAATACCGGCTAAGGAGGTAGCTAAACTATTAACCCCTTAGGTTTCAAAGACCCCAAAGACTATACTTAAGGCTTAATCTTAGTTAGATTACCTCGAGAGATAAGTTAAAACGCATAAAAGTAGCTCCCTAGAGTTAATTCTAGAAGCTATATAGTCTTCTTCTAAGGGAATAAAGATAGTTATGCATAAGGTTGCCTTACTTAAGGCTTAGGTCAAAGGCCTTAAATAAGCAAATAAGATACTAAGCTAGCGCTAAAGGGTAAAAAGGACCTAATTATAAAAAAGAGAGGTAATAACGGTAGAGGAAGGATAGTAAGTAATTAATTAAATAGATATTAATGCGTAGGTAGTGGCTAAATCGTCGAGAAGTAGTAGTTAAGAAAGGTCAGCGCGACTAAGTATTTGGCGTTATAATATCTATAGTAAGCCTAGCTATAATGCAAGGACCTATTAGGTAATTATTAAGATATCTAAGGAAGAGTATAATAAGTAGTTTTAATTAATTAAATAGTTTATAATGTTTTTATTATAGCTTTTATTTAATAAGTATAAGAAAAGTAATATATATACTTATTTAATATATATACTTATTATAACGTGTTTAATAAGCAAGTGCAACAAACAAGCAAGTGCAATAAAAATCCTAACCTTTGTACTAGAGATTATAATAAAAATACCATAAACTATTTAATTAATTAAAACTACTTACTATACTCTTCCCCAGACATCTTAATCACTACCTAACAGGTCCTTGCATTATGCCCGGGCTTGCCGCAGACACCATAGCGCCGAACACCCGGCCCGACCGACCTTCCTCGACCACCACTTCTCGACAATTTCGCAACTACCTGCGCATCTACATCTATCTGATCAATTGCTTGCCTTCCTTCCTCTACTGTCATTACCCCTCTTCGCTGTAGTCTAGTCCTTTTTGCCCTCCGGCGCCGGCTTAGTATCTCATTCGCCTCTCGAAGGTCCTTGACCTCGGCCCTTAATAACGCATTCTCATGTATTATTGCCTTTGTTCCCTTTGCAAGAGACTTTAAGGCTCCTAGAATTGACTCTGGGGAGCTACTCTTATGCCTTCTAATTCGTCTCTCGAGGTATTCAGACTGAGATCCAGCCTCAAGCACGGTCTTCGGGGTCTTTGAGACCCAAGGGGTCGAGGGGCTAGCTACCTCTTCAACCGGCGTTGGAGTCCGTAGCTGCACATCAAGCTTTGAGATCACATTTTCAGGGTCAAGGGGAACAAGGCTGGCTCCTTTAAAAGCCCCCCTGATATTTCTTTCCGTCATAGTGGCCTCGTGTGCTGCGTAGAAGGCCGGAAAGAACTCGGTCTTTGAAACGTGGGTAATAGAGCATCTAATTAGATGCTCTATTTCTCGACCATAAGCCTTCTTTAGCAGCCCAAAGCACCCGACGTCAAGTGGCTGAAGCAGGTGAGAGGAATGAGGTGGCATACAAAGCCGGATGATCTTCTTCTCCTCGCAATATCTCTCGAATTCGATGGACTGGTGACTTTCGTGGCCATCGAGGATTAGGAGACGATAGCGACTATTTGATCGCTTGGCTGTACACCGGTCAAAGTGCTTTAGCCACTCAAGACCAGTCTTATTATTAGTCTAGCCATTTTAGGTCGTCGCAATAGCCCAATCGCCCGGGAGGTTGCTTTCTCGGTACCAGTTAGCGAGGTAATATTGGCTCGCACTAATGATAAACGGCTAGATCGCCTGGCCTTCCGCATTGATCGCTTGAATGACTATAATCCATTCCTGGTTTCCAGGCTGCACTGATTTTGGCTTTAAACGTCTTTCCGAGCCTATGACAACCATTCCGCTTATAATCATACCCATAAGAAAGCCAGTCTCATCAAAGTTATAGATATCATCTGATTAGATACCATACTTCGCGATTATATTCCCCACGAGGCGAAACTAGTTACGGATAACTATTAGATCTTTATATTTGGCTCTCTGGTAGTCGTATTTCTAAAAGAAACGCGTCTTAAGCTCTAGGTGTCGCCTGACGAAGTTTAAAGCCTAACGCACGCCAACTGGTGACGCGTCGCGGTCGGCAAGCAATTGATCAGCCATTTCTTTTATACCACGAAGCCTAGGGGGGAATCCTCGCGAATCTAGATCGAGAATAAAGTGAATAAGGATCTCTTCCTCTAGATCGGATAGCTTGCGCGATTTCTGGATAGTATCGCGTCGAGATTGGATGCCTTGCTGTCGGCGATATAAGGTCTAATAACGGACCTTATAGATAGTAGCAGCACGTCAGAGACTTAATTTTAGGTTATTTTAAATAGCTTGAAGTGCTAGAAGTATTCTAGCCTTATTACTAGGGCCTGATATATTAGGTGGTTGTAAATTAATTAATTAAATAGAAAGATATAAGGTGAGGGATTTTTATTATACTTGCTTGTCTATTGCACTTACTTATTAAACACGTTATAATATTTTTATTATAATTTTTAGTCTTTAAGGTATAGAAAAATAACTAACTTACTTATATAACTAACTTGCTTATTATATATATTAGCTAAAAACTAAAAAGTAAATTTTTAGTTATTTAATATATATAATAAGTAAGTTAGCTAGGTAAGTAAGTTAATTACTTTTTTAACCTTTTAATTAGAAATTATAATAAAAATATAATAAATTATTTAATTAATTAAAACTACTTATTATACTCTTCCTTAGATATCTTAATTACTACCTAATATATTCTTATATTATAACTAGGCTTACTATAAATACTATAATGCTAAACCCCCGGTCGTGCTGACCTTCCTTAATTATTACTTCTTAATAATTTTGCTATTACCTACGCATTAATATTTATTTAATTAATTACTTGCCTTCCTTTCTCTATTATCATTACCCCTCTTTTCTATAGTCAGGTTCTTTTTACCCTCTGGCGCCGACTTAGTATCTCATTCGCCTGTTCAAGGTCTTTGACCCTAGCCTTAATAAGGTAACCTCATGCATAACTATCTTTGTTCCCTTAGAAGAAGACCGTATAGCTTTTAGAATTGACTCTGGGGAGCTACTTTTGTGCCTTATAACTTATCTCTCGAGGTATTCGGACTAAGATTAAGCCTCAAGTACGGTCTTCGGGGTCTTTGAGACCCAAGGGGTCGAGGGGCTAGCTACCTCCTCAACCGGCGTTGGAGTCCGTAGCTACACATTAAGCTTTGAGATCACATTTTCAGGGTCTAGAGGAACAAGGCCAGCTCCTTTGAAAGCCCCCCTGATATTCCTTTCTGTCATAGTGGCCTCGTGTGCGGCGTAGAAGGCCAGAAACAACTTAGTCTTAGAAACATAGGTGATAGAGCATCTGATCAGACGCTCTATTTCTTGACCATAAGCCTTCTTTAGCAGGCTAAAGCACCCAACGTCAAGGGGTGTAACGGGCTGAGCCCGTGGGGGTCTCGGCTTGCACTCTCGACCAAGACCCACATAATGTTATAGTCCTCTTAGGGGAGTAAGAGGCCTAAGTATTACTGAAAGCGGTGAGATGAGAGCTGTTTCTAGCAGCTAGAAGGTCAAAACAAACATAAGTCGCAATGCAAAGAAGGCACATAAGAGGTAATCTAAAACTAAGTTGATTCTATCTAAAAGCTGCTGGATCTGGCCATTATAGAGCTAGATTCGTCACGTGGGGGACCTATGTGACTGGGGCATGTAACACATAAGCTCAACAGCTAAAAGGGGCTCTTTTCGCTTTTCCTTTTTCACTTTCTTTTCCTTTCTTCCTTAGCTTTAAGATACTCATTAGAGTCGTTCAGCTAGTTATCAATATACTTAGCTAGACCGTTATATTATCCTAAAGCTCCGTCCTTTAATAGGAAGACTAATTAATTAGGTTAATTAGTCTAGTCCCTGCTCGGCTTTCTATGTGATTAAGCCCGGAAGAGTAGAAGGCTCTTGCCTATGTGGCGGTTAAGCTATATATATACCTCTATAAAGACCTCGTGCCAATCACGAGTAGTAGAAGGCTCTTGCCTATGTGGCGGTCGAGCTAAGTATATCCCTGCGAAGACCTTATATAAATCATGAGTAATAGAAGTTCCCCCCCCTAAGACCTCGCTACCGGAGCGATTAATAGAAGATCCCCTAAAGGGATAAGTATTTAATTAATCGACCCTACCTAATGAGATAAACCGATATAAATGATTAATATAAGTAGCTTTTATAATAAAAGCTCTTAACTAAGACGGGGGCTCCCTTAGCTAAGCCTCTTAGATAATAATGCAAATAATAATATAAATATCAGAGGAACTACAAGCCCTACGCGCTAAATAAGAAACCAACCGCGAGGAGATAAGGAATTAGATTCGCGCTATCTAATTAGCGATTATAATACCAGCTCTAACGCCGCAACCGCTAAAGCCCCTAAATATAGCCAGACCTAAACTTTAATAAAGCTCCTCGCCGGAATAACTATTAATAAAGAGGAAACTAATCCTCTTAGACCCCTTATAATTTAATAAAACTTAATAGAAGTTCTAGGCCTAGTAACTTAAAATATAAAGTAAACTATGCATTAATAACCTTACCCTTAGCGAACTATTAGATTAATTCGCTTATATTTACTTTAGATTAGCTAAAACGCTATAAGTAATAATAATAGCCTTTTTTAAAAAAGGAGGCTTAAATTAGTAATTTAAGCTAAGCAAATTTATAATATATTTAGCTAGCTATTATAAGGACTTAAATATTAAGTAATAAGCTCTTAGCTAGTTAGAGATAATAAAATAAGGAGATAAAAAGAGCTTTATATTTTTTCTCCCTAAGTTTAAGAGGGAGCTTATAGATAATAGAGGAGCTAGCTAGGCAGACTTAGTGCGGATTAATGCTCTTAAGTATATAATTAATTAAGAGCTCTATTCCCACCTTATAGGCTAGCTTAGTTTACTAAAGATATATCCCTCCTTTATTAACGCGCTGCAGAGCCTTAGGGCTAACTTAGAAGAGCTCTACTTCTATAACTAGAAGCTAGGTAACCAGCAGGAGCAGCGACGAGGCCTAAGCCCTAACCAGGAGTAACCTAGATAGAGGTCACCGCTATTAAAGAAGGCATCTAATTATATAGATTAAGAACCCATAAAGGTTAAGAGATATAAATTAAAGCTCTTAGATAGGTAAAAATACTACTAATATAGCGAGGTTAGCTATATTATCGCTTATTATACTTAATACTAAAGAAGCTAGTAAGACTTAAAAGAGGCAAGGAAGCCTAAGCGTAAAACCAGGGCTATAAGGAGTAAGCTAAGGAAAAAGAGAGACTAAGACCTAAGCGATAAAGACAAAGCTAATAGCCTAAGCAAGGTAGCCTTAGTGAAGGAATTAGAAAATAAGTAGCTCTTAACTAAAATTACTATTAAGAGTACTAATAGGCTTAAGCTAAGTAAGAGGAGCTAGAGGATTAAATAGATAATTAATCTTTTTATATTAATATAGGGATTAATTAAGAATATTACTTAATAGCTCTTATTAATAGTAGATATCTATACTATAAAATAATCGCTAATACCCTTACCTATAAGCTATGCCTGCTATATATTCCTATTATCCTATAAATACTTAAGTAGGTAAATATATCCTCGCTAGGTACTATTAGGCATATAATATATATAGATATAAATATTAATAGCTACTATAAGAAATAAGTCTTTTTTTATATTATAATAAGCTAAGGAGATAAAGTTATCCTTAGATAAACCTAGATAGATAAAAAAGATATTACTATTTAGCCTATAAGAGAATAACTATATATAAGTTTATATAACTACTAGGTAAATAAATAAGACCCTAAGAGCTTTTAATAACTTAATCTACTAGGCCTAACTAATATAATCTTTATAGGTTTAGTTTAATATATTAAGAAATAAAAGAGAAAATATAATAGCCTAAAAGTATTTTCTATAAGCCTCCTAGATATTAAAAAGGCCCTTATATTAAAGAAGAGATTAGATCTAAGGGAAAAGCTCCCTAAGTACTACTATAAGTTCTTAAGAGTATTTAATTAGAAGCTTATTAATTAATTATTATTATACTAACCCAGTACTAACCATAGGATCTTATTAGAATAAAGGCCTAATAGAAGGGAGAAAGAGCCCCCTTAGGGCCCCCTATATAAAATATCTCGCGAGGAATTAATTATTCTTAGAAGAACCCTAATAGAGTTACTTAATAAGGGATTTATATATACTAGTAGCTCCCTTGCCTTAGCCCCTGTCCTCTTTATATAGAAGCCAGGGGGTAGCTTATAGTTTTATATAAATTACTAAGGTCTTAATATAATTACTAAGAAGGACTAATACTTATTATTACTTATTAAAGAGACTTTAAGGTCCCTATCTAAGGCAAAGTAGTTAATTAAGCTAGATATAATCGCTGCCTTTTATAAGGTATAGGTATAAAAGGGAGATAAGTAAAAAATAGCGTTTTATACCTAATATAGCCTTTATAAATAGCTAGTTATACTATTTAGCCTTATAGGCGCCCTAGTAATCTTTTAATAATATATTAACTATATGCTATGGGACTACTTAGATAAGTTCTACTTAGCCTATATTAATAATATCCTTATTTACTTAGATAGGTCCTTAGCTGACTATAGGAAGAAGGTAAAGCTAGTCCTCTAGAGGTTATAAGAGGTAGGCCTATAAATTAATATTAATAAATGCGAATTTAAGACTATAAGTATTAAATACCTTAGATTTATTATTAAAGCTAGGCGAGGAATTTAAGTTAACCTAGAGAAGGTAAAGGCAATCTAACTATGGGAGCGGCCCTATTTAGTTAAAGAAATTAAAAGGTTCTTAGGCTTTATAAACTATTATTAGTAGTTTATCCCGAGGTTCTCCTTTATTATATTACCTCTTATAGCCCTAATAAAGAAAGAAGCTATATTTATTTAGTTAAATAGTTACTAAATAGCCTTTAAGGAGCTTAAAGCGCTTCTTATTAGCGCACCTATGCTAGCCTAATAAGACCCCGACCGAGAGATAATCCTTAAGACTAACTCTTCTAAATATATTACTAGGGGTGCCCTTTTATAAGTAAGAGAGAATAAAGTCCTCTAGCTAATAGCTTTCTTCTTAAAGAAAAACTTACCTATTAAATATAATTATTTAATTTATAATAAAGAGCTATTTATAATTATCTATTATTTAAAATATTAAGATATAAAATTAAGAAGTATAGCCTCCTTCTTAATCCTTATAGATTACCTTAACCTCTAATACTTTATAAAGAAGTAATAGCTTAATAAAAGATAGGTCTACTAAGCAGAGATATTATTATAGTTTAACTTTATAATCTAATTCTAACCTAGCAAAGAGGCTATTATCCTAGATACCTTCTTATAATAAGAGTAGGATATGCTAAAGGATTATGAGGATAACTAGATTAGAGGCCGGTACCTATAGCTCTTATAGCTAAGTAAAAAGAAAGATAAGAAGTATCTAATCATAAGGGGAAAAGTAGGCTATATTTTAAAGGGTAATATAAATTAACCCGGAGATTAAGAAGTAAACTAAGATAAATAAATTAAGAACCCTTTTGCTAATAGTTAATTATAATAACTATAAGACTAAGGATTATAGTAATATAACTAATATTAGCTAATCTATAAGGCTATATAATAAGGCGAAAGGCGGCTGCCTTTATAGTAGGGACTCCCTATTATGCTATCTAAATGCTTAATTAACGAGGGAGAATAGCTCTATTAGCGTAAGCGGATATAAGTCCCGAGCTATGAGCTACTCCGTACAAGGATTATCTAAGATATATATGATTCAGCGCTTATTAGTCACCTAGGACGGGATATATTAAAGTCTCTTATTAATAAATAGTTTTATTAGCTAGGACTTAACTTAGATATATAGTAATTTATATAAAATTATAATACTTATAGCTAGAGTACTATCTAGAGAGAGAAATACTATAGCCTCTTAAAGCCGCTCTTAATCCTAGACTAAATCTAATTAGAGATATCTATTAACTTTATTATAGACCTCCTACCTACTTAATTAAATAATTCTATAAACCTTATAGTTATTATAGACTATCTCTTAAAGAATATTATCCTTAAACCTATAAAGGAGATTATAACTAGTGCTATTACTAAGACCCTATTATAGTACTTTATCTAATACTATGGTATCCCTAGGGGAATTATAATAAATAAAGGGACCTAATTTATAAGCCAAATATAGAAGAGGCTATGCAAGCTGCTCCGTATCTAATGGAGGCTATTAATATCCTAGCACCCCAAGACTAATAGAGCTATAGAGAGGGCCAATTAGGAGGTTAAGAGATATATCTATATCTTCACTACCTATGCATAGGATAACTAGGACGAACTCCTGCCTGCAGTAGCAGTGGCTATTAATAACTATCTAGCAATATTTATAGGACTAAGTCCGTTCTTCCTCACGCATGGCTATAACCTAGAACCTATCGAGATTAATAAACGGCTCTGACCAGATGGGAAGTCGCCGGTAGCTCGGGCCGAGTCTATTATCTAAAGACTAAAAGAAGCTACTAAATAGGCATAGGCCGCGATAGCCTTAGCATAAGAGTAATAAGAGGAGAATATAAATACCTAATAGTAACTATCTAATTAGTTTAAACTAGGAGATTAGATATAACTATAACTCTATTATATATATTTAAACTAACCCTCTAGGAAGTTTAATTAGCTCTTAGCTAAATATACCGTCCTTAAGACTATTAGATTATATACTTACCGCCTTAATACCCCCCTAGGGATCTATAATATATTTTATATTTCCCTCTTATAGCTAGCTGCGAATAACCCATTGCCTTCCTAGCGGTCTAATAATTATTAGCCGCCTACCATACTAATAGATAATAGCGAGGAATATAAAGTTAAGGAGATCTTATAAGTTAAGAAGGTATGTAAGTAATAGAAAGCCCTAGTGAAATAGATGGGCTATATAAAGCCAATATGGGAACCACTTAATCAAATAGTTAATATAGCAACTTTAGCACGCTATGAGGCTTAGCATAGCAGGATAGGATCTAAACCTCCCCCTAGAAGAGGAGAGGAGGGGGGTATTATAACGGGCTAAGCCCGTGGGGGTCTCGGCTTACACTCTCGACTAAGACCCACATAAGCTCAACAGCTAAAAGGGGCTCTTTTCGCTTCTCCTTTTTCACTTTCTTTTCCTTTCTTCCTTAGCTTTAGGATACTCGTTAGAGTCGTTCAGCTAGTTGTTAATATACTTAGCTGGACCGTTACAAGGGGCTAGAGCAGATGGGAGGAATAAGGTGGCATATAAAGCCGGATGATCTTCTTTTCCTTATAATATCTCTTGAATTCGATAGAGTAGTAACTTTCATAGCCATCAAGGATTAAGAGACAATAGCGACTATTTGATCGCTTAGCTATCTACCGGTCAAAGTGCTTTAGCCACTCAAGACCGGTCTTATTATCAGTCTAGCCATTTTGGGTCATCGCAATAGCCCAATCGCCCGGGAGGTTACTTTCTTAGTACCAGTTAGCGAGGTAATATTGGCCCGCACCGATAATAAACGGCTAGATCGCCTAGTCTTCCGCATTAATTGCTTAAATAACTATAATCCATTCCCGGTTTCTAGGCTATACTAATTTCGGCTTTAAACATCTTTCTAAGCCTATAATAACTATTCTGCTTATAATTATGCCCATAAGAAAGCCAGTCTCATTAAAGTTATAGATATCATCTAATTAGATGCTATACTTCGCGATTATATTCCCCACGAGGTGAAACTAGTTATAGATAACTATTAGATCTTCGCATTTGGCTCTCTGGTAGTCGTATTTCTGAAAAAAACGCGTCTTAAGCTCTAGGTATTGCCTGACGAAGTTTAAAGCCTAACGCACGCCAACTAGTGACGCGTCGCGGTCGGCAAGCAATTAATCAGCCATTTCTTTTACACCACGAAGCCTAGGGGTGAATCCTCGCGAATCTAGATTGAGAATGAAGTGAATAAGGATCTCTTCCTCTAGATCGGATAGCTTGCGCGATTTCTAGATAGTATCGCGTCGAGATTAGATGCCTTGCTATCGGCGATATAAGGTCTAATAACGGACCTTATAGATAGTAGCAGCATATCGGAGACTTAATTTTGGGTTATTTTAAATAGCTTGAAGTACTAGAAGTATTCTAGCCTCATTACTAGAGCCTGACATATTAGGTGGTTGTAAATCAATTGATTAAATAGAAAAGATATAAGGTGAGGGATTTTTGTTGCACTTGCTTGTCTGTTGCACTTGCTTATCAAACACGTTATTATAATTTTAATTATATTTTTATTTTCTTTATATCTATTATATGTCAGAAGGCAATTATAGAAGGCTCTTAGGCATTGATTTAACTATGATCTTATAACCGAGGTCATAGCTGACCTTTTAACTTAGCAGCTAATGCGCTAGGTTAGCCTTACTTTTTCTATAATAATATCTCCTTTTTTTAATTTCTAGAATGATTTAAAGAAAAATTATAGAAATTTTAATATAGTAGTTAGTGTGGCTAGCGCAATGCTAAAAATCTCTAATTACTATTATAACTTAGCTATCTAGCGATACTAATTGCAATATAGAAAAAACCTGGAACATAACATGCTCGATAGTCTATGACGTTAAGAAAGCGCTTGAAATCGAGGGATTCCCCATCACGCTGAAGATTAACGGGAGCCATGACTGGATTGTCAGCGCAGCGCTACGAGGCACAGCAGTCGCTGTCGAGAAACCAAACTGATCAAGGCAGCACCCCTAAGATCGGCAGCTGCAGGATTGGCTTTGTAGATTGCTTTTGGGGGCGTATCTACCCCGTTGTTACCCGCCCTTGAGCCGCGTTCTATTGAGGAAAGGATATGCTGGGCAACGACGCAAGCCACTGCCACTTTCTTTGCGGAATGGACGTCGTACTGTCATAGGATATTTTTCGTCTCTGATACTATTGAAACCCCGACATACTTTCTATCCTATTGCAGGACGTGGGGTGTTGAACCCGGTATTTCCCCTGTCTGATAGTGGTGACGCCATATACCCTTGGACTGTGGAGGAAAACGCGTGAACTCAGACATCCTATTGGCATTATTTACGTCAAGTTGTATTTTTATTTAAATACACAGCAATATCAAGGCTCCGTCACCGCTCAAGCAAGAATTTCCAAATGGCGCTCGCGACAACAACTCCATCGTGCTGTGCCTCAGCTTGTGCATGAGCCGCTTTGCATCCTTCTTCATCGAATAATCGACCACCAATAGAATCAATAATCTGATGCATGGTGACCGTGTTAAACTCGGGGTGGGCCTGCATGGTAAAAATTCGCTTCGGATGGTATAGGCCTTGGATTTCGCACAAGCTGCTGGAGCCTATGTTCTGTACCGACTCGGGAAGGGTCATGACCATATCTCGGTGCATCTGCTGCAGCATCTGGCGAAAGGGGTTAGCCAAGGATCGCGGTGCTGTCCAACTTGGAGAGCTTACCAAGTGGTTGGTTCCAAAGATGTCTCGACCCGTTTCCGTGAGGTTGATCCGGCTCATAGCCACTTCCCATCCTAAGGGGTTCCCAGCAGTCGCGGCGCCCAAAGCGCGGGCGACAATCTGATGGCCGAAACAGACTCCAACCACAGGTAGATCCGACGTCTTATATACCTTTTCGATGAACTCGGCTAACTGGTTAACCCAGTCGATATCGGCGAAGGCGTCGTGTTCTGCGTGGGCGCAAGACGTCAGCAGAAATTGCTAAAAGGTAGGGGATCGGGGAACAAACGGCTGCCTGTCATTAATATACAGTCTACATCCCCCAGCTTTGGATACTCGCGTGCCCCCACCACATCGTAGCTGGTATAAACCGGCTCGACGCTGGAAGAGACACCATTGAGCCCCTCCTCCAACACCTCCTTGAGGAGATCGCCGTAGGTGCCGTGTGCGTCTTTGATGGCTTGGATGGGAGTATCGCACTCTAGCAAGGCGATGCGGTAGGGGGCCATGGCCACAGCATTCGGTATTCTAGTGGTTAACGGAAGGATGATGCCTCAAAATAAAACATCCGATCAAGGAGGATCAGGTTTCGACAGGTTGTCATCGTCTTATATTACCAAGCACAACCTCGCCAACGGACGTCATTGGCAAGAGTGTCAAGCCACCCAGACCCTGAGGGAATCTGGACTTTGCCTGTTGGCAACTGTCTCAGGAATAAACCAATCAGACCAAGTTCTGCTCCTCCGTCGACCTCCGTAGTGGATACGGAGACGGAGCACAAGACCAGATCTTCCTCCGCACCCGTCCAGCTCTATCCAATCACGGACCGCCGTCGGGGAACCTGAACTCCGGACCCATCCGGCTCTATCCAATCACATACCGCTTTCGGAGAACCTGAAATCCGGACCCACTGCCAGATAAACCTCATGAGAGTAATCTATTGGTTTCCGGGCGTGATGCCGGGCTTGCCTAACCTCCTACGATAGCTAGGCAGGGTCCAACAACGTTTCGGTCGTGCCAGATCCAGCTCATATCTCTCTGGGCCGGCCTCGGAGATGATAGCAACTACTCGTGTCCTATCTCCAGGGGCGGGAGAAACCTGGGGTACGGGGGAGCCTGGCCAAAGAGAAGTTGGACCCTGTTGAAAACGATATAGAAAGCAGCCCAGCTTCCCCAACTTTTTTCCCTCTTTTATTTCCCCCCTCAGTGCATTGCCATCAAGACCATCACAACCATGCAAGACATCAAGGGAGACCCCGAGAAGTTGGCCCGAGAGGCGTCGATCCTCAGTGAAGTTGGCAACATCATCACTGAGGATCCTGTCTTTGGTACCATTACCAAAGATGGACCAAATTACCGCGACGTACGTGTATACTCCTGCTCTCTGCCGCTTACAAGAACTGACCTTTTTAGGTGGGCTGGGTCAAAACTACTGCTCTCATGATGAAGGCCCAGATTGGCCTGGGCGTGCTCTCGCTCCCATCCGCCTTTAACACCTTGGGCATCATTCCCGGCATCATTTGCCTTCTTGCTATTGGCATCATTATTACCTGGTCCATGGACATCATTGGGGTGTTTAAGCTTAACCACCCTGAAGTCTACGGTATCGATGAAGCCATGTTTCTCATCTTCGGACGCGTTGGACGTGAACTTGTCAGCATCGCATTCGTTCTGTGTAAGTCGAGCCTCGCGACCTATGAAAGCCTATGCTAATCACTCTACGCCGTACAGACTTGATATTTGCCACCGGTTCCGGTATGCTTGGCATCTCGATCGGATTGAATGCCGTCTCGACCCACGCGATCTGCACTTCGGCCTTTGTTGCCATCGCCGCCGTGGCAACCATTTGCTTCGCTTCTATCCGAACATTGAGTCGCATCAGCTGGCTCGGCGTGGTTGGCTTGATATGTCTTCTCATCGCTGGTGAGCGCATCCGTATCCTTGATGTTATCCCTCGAGTCTCTAACTGTTCTCCTGCCAATAGTCTTCATGGTTACGATCGCCGTGGGCGTACAGGATCGTCCTGACGCTGCGCCTACCGAGGGCCCCTGGAAGTCCGACTACAAGCTCGTAGGCAACCCAAGCTTCACCGAAGGCATGTCGGCTATTGGAGCCTTCATCTTTGCCTACTCGGGTCCTCCGTCCTTCTTCGCCTTGGTGGGCGAGATGCGGGATCCTCGCCAGTACAGGAGGGCAATGGTGACGTGCCAGACCGTGGTGACCATCACATACATCATCGTCGCCATCGTAGTGTATTACTACTGCGGATCCTATGTCGCGTCGCCCGCGCTGGGCTCGGCCGGAAAGACGATCAAGAGGATTGCCTACGGCATCGCCATTCCTGGCTTGCTTGCCAGTACATCTATCGGCACACACGTAAGGCCCTGCCTTGCCCTAACTGACTAGAAACACGTTCAACTAACAAAATCCAGATCGTCAGCAAGTGGTTCTTCGTTCGAATTCTCCGCGACACCAAGCACCTCTCGTCCAACACGTTGGTGCACTGGGGAACCTGGCTCGGCCTCATCGTGGCCATCTCGATCACCTCGTACGTCATTGCAGCTGCCGTTCCCGTGTTTAATGGCCTCGTCTCCGTCATCGGATCCTTCTTATCCACGCTTCTGTCGTTCCAGCCGTTTGCTTGCATGTGGCTGTACGACAACTGGGCCAAGGGCAAGGAGCAGCGGCAGGTCAGATGGATGCTCATGGTAATCTGGGCGGGCTTTGTACTTGTTGCGGGCACCTTCATGATGGTTTCGGGAACATATGGGTCCATTGTGAGCATTATCGCCAGTCTCAACGCCGATGGCGCATCTCGGCCGTTCTCTTGCGCCGACAACTCAAACTCTGTTTAAACTGTTGGGGGAGGGCTATCAAGCATGGATATTAGTAGAATGAGACGGAGAGAGGGCTGCCCAGGCGTAGATTCTATGGCTACTTTTGCAGCATTGGGTTTTGATGCTGTCATGTGTTTATTATTGTGTTCTTCGATATTGTGACCGACGGAGACGTCATTGATAAAAACAATGGCTATTTTTGCATATTCAATAGACCAGAGCTTGGCCCGAATTGTGGTTAATGTTACGTTACTATGATTTGCTCTCTATTGACTGTTCCTGTGAGTGAGGCAGCCCGGCCGCATTAGCAAATTAGACAGTTTTTGACACAATTTTGACATATCAGAAAACGCATGATTTGCGGCTTCCATGGTGTACATGGCAGCCGAGTCGTGCTGCTGACTCGTATGGCGCCGTAAGGCCCTGATCATGAACGGGGTCAAAATGAATCGCGTTCTGCAGAGGGACATGTTGATGCATAAAATTAGCTTGGCCAGCGTCTCGTACCAAAACCCCGCCTCTTGCAACAGCTTGAGTCAAATTGAATCACCCCGTCACGGCGCGTTCATTTTGAATCACGATTTCTGGTATGATCATCACCAGTTTGACCTCAAAGAGCAAGTCCGCAACGTCCGGGAGCTCGTGGCGAGAATGATACATATTGTTCTTCGCCAATATGCACTTAGGACAGCTTATTCTAATGCCGCCTGCTAGAAGTGGTGCTGGATTGAGCCAAGCGCATCTGACAGGGCATTTAATTTTGGCCCTTGATCAGGGCCTAAGCCATAACTATCCGGCTAGGACGTGCAGGCGTTTCAGGGGACGCGCGGGGTAATAATTGGAGCACGACTCGCGTGACGAATAATAAGCTGTATCGGTATCGCGTGGGAGGGGGGGCAGTTATCTCGGTCCGTCTCCGACTGTTCCCGAGCAATACAAAAGCCTCCACCCCGTCCTGGGCCCTTCATCCTCCACCAACCTAGATATCACCCCGACCGGGCCCATGAGTGCTGAGTAACATGTCCCAGCTTCTGGAATGCCAGAGCCGACAGGCCTGTGAGCCGTGCCGGTGAGTATTGCACTGCACTGCGCTGCACTCCGGAAACCCGGAGATCCGGATCTCCGCCTCTCCATCCCTGCATCTTCGCCTTCGTTTTGTAATGCGACGCTGGACCAATGCGTAGAAACTGACACGATACGTAGTCGTAAAAAGACTAGATGCACGGCCGAAAGACCAATCTGCTCACTCTGTCGCCGTCTCGGGATACAATGCTTGTATCTTCCCAGGACGACTTTCCACGCCAACGGCATCGGGGGGAACAGACCTACTATTAATACAGCGTAAGTTTGTAATAAGTGACCAGAACATGCATCACGGCAAGGGAATCGCCTGCTCATACCCAATACGAGTAGAAGCACAGCGAGATTAAGCAACAAGGATCGGTTTCACCTCCTGGAACTCAAGATAAATCACATCCATGATTTCCTAGGGTATGTCCGTCTTTACTCATTGCACATCGATTGAGCTGTGTCCTAAAATCTCAACCCCAAGTTTCTCGTTACAACGATCGGGCATATCTCATCCCCGGCTTGATATCCAACCAAGTCCAGCTTTACGCCAAGGCCTCCCCGACGCCAGCAGCGACACCCAGCATCGAGTCCAGTCTCCCAGCGAAACTCCCAACGTCACCTTGTCAAGGTATCATATTGCTAGTCTGGATTTTTACATAAGTGGTCGCTAATTAGTAAATAGGACTGACCCATCCCTCGAAGTCCTTGAATACTTTGCCGACGTGTATCGGGCAAGGTTGCATTTTCAACCCTTGCCCCTATTTCGTCTTGACAATACTCTTGCCAGTCGACTACTCGCCGGACCCCAATACCTCCTCTGGAGCTTCCTGGCTCTAGTATTGACGATATCCAGCCATGAATTCTACAAGGACAGGGAGTCCGCCATGAGTGATTACTATGCTCGTTTAGCCGAGGACAGTGTCACACGACTAGCCTCAGAAGGCGCCGTTAAACCAGAAGTTACGCAGGCGTTGTGCTTAATCGCGTTGAGACATGTTAAAAGTAAGTCACTTCTCCTCGGTGTTGTTTGCCTACTAAGTATTAATCTCAGCAAGCCAACCGGTTCGAGCATGGATGACTATTGGTACCGCCTCGCGGTTATTTGGCCTGCGGGCCCTTTACCGTCATGACAGTGGGATCTCGGGCAGATCTGGACAATTCTCCGTCTCCGAGGCATACTGGAGCGTCTACATTCTCGAGAGGCTTTTCCTCCCCTTCTCGCGCGAGCTCTCGGCCGTCGACGCCCCAGCCTATCCTGACAGTGCCCCAGTGCCTCCGCCGCCTCTTCATCCCACGGTTAATACCCCTACGACAAATCACCGTGCCGACAGCAACTGGGGAACGCCGACGGTGACGAGCGATATTCCAGGGAAGGACTTGGGCGTTGCTGGTCAATCTATAGCCATGGTGACTATATGGGGTCACATGAGGTCCTACTTACACCAGTTGCGGCGGGGAGATGTCGAGAAACCGTGGCTGCCCGAGTCAGTTTACATGAAGTTGAGTATGGAACTAATGGAACTCGAGGCCCAGCCTAGGAGGGAACATCTGCTCCAGAACGTGGCCCTCGCGGATAGAACACCGGCGGAAACCTCGCAGCAACTCGAATACTGGCATCCCTGGGTGGCAGGACAGCTGATCTGGCACGCCGCATACGCCATCCTGAACCATCCATTTCTTCATCTCGTCGTCATGCGCCCGCGCGAGGGTTTCTCGCAGTCGTGCTTCTTCCTCCAGCAGCGGGTAGAAACAGCCATATACCACATCGGGTGGCTCCATCGCATCATTCAATTGAGCCAAGACCGCGTGGAGATTGTCCATCCGATAGTAGCGGACGCCATTGGCGCAGCGGCAACAGTGCCGTGGCTATTTCAATTCGCCAAGGACCCAAAGGTTGCCCAAAGGGCTCAAGAAGCCCTTGTGACGTGTCAAACGTTGTTAAGCCGAATAGTCCTCATGTGGCCACACGTGTCACAAAAGGTAGGCTTCCTTTTCTCTTCTACTCTTTGAGGGATTCTTCCTTTGCAGAGAGTCATCTATCATTGACATCAGTATTGACATGGCAACGCACAGCTTGCCATTTTGAAACGACTCGAGCTTCTCGCCAACGAGAACCGCCAGGAAATGGCAAACAAGGACGAGATCGTCAGCTTCAAGTCAGCTTGGTTCTGGGAGCTGTTGGATCCGACAATTGGCCAGCACGGCGAGGATAGTACACCGGATCTCGCCTACGATCACAGGCGTGGAAGTGACCATGACACGACTATGTACTGCAGGACGCAGTTTGTCGATCCGCTCCGCGAAGACGAAGACAACGGGCTCGTCCAGGAGCAGCCTCCCGATTCCATGACGCTGGCTTCGACGAATGTTGATCTGTTTGCGAACCCGGGAAATCTCGAGCAGTTTAATATCGACGAGTTGTCTCATGACTTTTTGCAGAATAGCACTTGGAATTTCTAAGTTTTCTACTAGTTATATGTATGTATTTTATTACTAGTTATGTAAGGCGAGTAGAGGGAATATCAGTTGACTTATAAGTGATCGGCGGTTAAGAAAAGCGGGCTGTGTAAAAATATCTTTATGTGTTATTTAGAGATCATAAGGTTAAGGAAGAATAGGTTATTTAGAGAATAAAATATTTCTAAAATAAAATAGAATTAATATATATTATAACGTATATATATAGCTTGCGTGATAAATAAGCATGCATGACACAGGTATTTACACCTTATAAAGAGAAATTAAAAAAGCTCTTAAAATTTAAGGTAAAGCTTAAAATAAATAAAAATTTAATATTAGACTTATTATAACATACTTAATAAGCATGCGGATCAGACAAGCATGCGGATCAAAAATCCCTCATCCTATAACATTTCTATTTAATCAATTAATTCTCAACCACCCAATATGCCACAGTCAAATAGAGAGGCTAATATCCTTCTTGCGCTCCAGGCCTATCAAAATAACCTAAAATTAAGTCTCCGACGCGCCGCAAAGGTCTATGAAATCTCTTATACTACTCTCTATCGCCGACAGCATGGCATATCTGCGCGTTGCGATTAGATCCCTAAATCACGCAAACTATCTGATCTAGAGGAATAGATTATTATCCAATTTATTCTCGACCTAGATTCACGAGGATTTCCCCCGCGATTGCGTGGTATTAAAGAAATGGCTAACTGATTGCTCGCTGACCATAACGTACTACCCGTCGGCAAGCGCTGGGCTAGAAACTTCATTAAGCGATACCTAGAGCTTAAGACGCGTTTTTTTCATAAATATAACTATTAGAGGGCCAAATGCGAAGATCTAACTATTATTCGCAATTAGTTTAGGCTCGTTAAGAATATAATCGCGAAATATAGCATCTAATTAAAAGATATCTATAACTTTGATAAGACTGGCTTTATGATAGGCCTGATTCAGAGCGGGATAGTCATCATAGGCGCAGAAAGGCGTAGAAGACCGAAATTAGTATAGCCTAGAGACCGGGAATGGGTTATAGTCATTCAGGCGATTAATGCGGAAGGCCGGGCTATCCAGCCGTTCATCGTGGTTACGGGCTAATATCACCTCGCTAATTAGTACTAAGAAAGCAACCTCCCAGGCGATTAGGCTATTGCGACGTCTTAAAATGGCTAGACCGATAACGAGATAGGTCTCGAGTGGCTAAAGCACTTTAATCAGCATATAACTAACTAATTAACTAGTCCCTATTGTCTTCTAATCCTCGATGGCCACGAAAGTCACTACTTGGCCGACTTTGAGATATATTGCGAGGAGAATAATATTATTACGCTCTATATACCGCCTTATTTATCTTATCTACTCTAGCCCCTTGATATTAGTTGCTTTAGGCTACTTAAGAAGGCTTATAGTCGAGAAATAGAGTATCTAATTAGATACTCTATAACCTATGTTTTAAAGACTGAATTCTTCTTAGCCTTCTATGCCGCATTTTAAGCTACTATGACGAAGAAAAATATTAAGGTAGCCTTTAAAGGGGCTAGGCTTATTCCTTTTAACCCAGAAAGTATGGTCTCGAAGCTTAATATGTAGCTATAGACTCTAACGCCTGCCGAGGAGGAAGCTAGCCCCTCTAACCCTTAGGTCTCAAAGACCCTAAAGACTATCCTTAAGGCCTAATCTTAGTCTAAATACCTTAAAAGAAGAATTAGAAGGCATAAAAGTAGCTCTCTTAAATTAATTCTAGAAGTATTAAAGTCTCTTTCTAAGGGAATAAAGGTAGTTATATATAAGATAGTATTAATAAGGGCTGAGATCTAAGACCTTTAATAGGCAAATAAGGCATTAAGCCGGCGGCGGAGGGCAAAAAGGACCCACCTATAAAAAAAAGGGAAAATAACTCTAGATAAAAGAAGGCAAGTAATTAATTAGATAGATATTAGTGCGTAGGTAGTGGCTAAATCGTCGAGAAGTAGTGGTTAAGGAAGGTTAGCGTGACTAGGGGTTTGGCGCTATGGTATATATGGTAAGCCTAGTTATAATATAAAAATATATTAGGTAGTAATTAAGATATCTAGGGAAAAATATAGTAAGTAATTTTAATTAATTAAATAGTTTATTATATTTTTATTGCGATTTATATCTTAGAGGTTAAGATTTTTAATCTATATACTTATTTAATTTATATACTTATTAAGTATATTATAATATATTATTTTATATATTCCTAGAAAAATCTTATAATACTTTTTATAATATATATAATAAGCGAGCATCACAGTTAAGCGAGTATTATATTATATTATATAATAATAAATAGCTAATTTTTATTTTTCTAAAACGCATTAATATACTTAATAAGCATATGTCTTAGATAAGCATATGTCTTAAGTATATTATGCACTAAAAGTATAGATTTCTAAGCTTAATAAAAATAGCTTTAAGATAGCTATAAACTTAAAAAAAGCTGTTTTAGGTATTTAACTATTATATTAACTATATATAATTTTAATAAACTTTTAGAAAAGCTTCTTTATAGAGAAATAGCTTATTATATAGTATAAATAAACTTTTTAAATACTAGCTTACTAAGATTTTTCTAAAAATATATAAAAATTATTAATATATATAATAAGCGAGTAAAATAAATAAGTAAGTAAAATAAAAATCCCTTAACTAATATCATCTCTATTTAATTAATTAATTCCTAACCACCCAATATGTCACAGTTAAATAAAGAAGCTAATATCCTTCTTGCTCTTTAAGCCCTTTAAAATAACCTAAAATTATCTCTCTAATGCGCCGCAAAGATCTATAAAGTTAGTCCTATGATGCTATGGCGCCGGCAGCAGGGCATTCTTTCTCCACGCGATACTATACCAAAGTCACAGAAACTATCTAATCTAGAGGAATAGATCATTATTCAGTTCATTCTCGACCTAGATTCGCGAGGATTTCCCCCGCGACTGCGTGGTATTAAAGAAATGGCTAATCAATTGCTCGCCGACCGCGACGCGCCACCCGTCGGCAAGCGCTAGGCTTCTAACTTCGTTAAGCGACACTAAGAGCTTAAGACGCGTTTTTTTTATAAATATAACTATCAGAGAGCCAAATGCGAAGATCCAGCTATTATTCGCGATTAGTTTAGGCTCATGGAGAATATAATCGCGAAATATAATATTACCCTAGGTAATATCTATAACTTTGATGAGACTGGCTTTATGATAGGCCTGATTTAGAGCGGAATGGTCGTCATAGGCGCAGAAAGGCGTGGAAGACCGAAATTAGTATAGCCTAGAGACCGGGAATGGGTTACAGTCATTTAGGCGATCAATGCGGAAGGCCAGGCTATCCAGCCGTTCATCGTGGTTACGGGCCAATATCACCTCGCCAATTGGTACCAAGAAAGCAACCTCCCGGGCGATTGGGCTATTGCGACGTCTCAAAATGGCTAGACCGATAACGAGATAGGTCTCGAGTGGCTAAAGCACTTCAATCGGCACATAACCAACCGATCAACTGGTCCCTATCGTCTTTTAATCCTCGATGGGCATGAAAGCCACTACTCGGCCGACTTTGAGATATATTGCGAGGAGAATAATATTATCACGCTTTGTATGCCGTCTTATTTATCTTATCTGCTTTAGCCTCTTGACGTTGGGTGCTTTGGGCCACTTAAAAAGGCTTATGGTTGAGAAATAGAGCATCTAATCAGATGCTCTATAACCCACGTTTCGAAGACTAAGTTCTTTCTGGCCTTTTATGCCGCATATTAAGCCACTATGATAGAAAGAAATATTAAGGGAGGTTTTAAAGGAGCTGGGCTTATTCCTCTTGACCCGGAAAGTATACTCTTAAAGCTTAATATATAGCTATAGACTCTAACGCCGGTTAAGGAGGGGGCTAAACCCTCTACCTATTGGGTCTTAAGGACCCCAAAGACCGTGCTTGAGGCCGGATCTCAGTCTGAATATCTTAAAAGACGAATTAGAAGGCATTAAAGCAGCTCCCTAGAGTTAATCCTTAAAGCCCTAAGGTCTCTTGAGAAGGGGATAAAGGCAGTTATGCATCGGGTTGCCTTATTAGCTGCTAAGAATAAAGACCTTCGGGAGGCAAATGAGATACTTAGTCGGCGCCGGAGGGCAAAAAGAACCCGGCTATAGAAAAGAGGGGTTATGACGGTAGAGGAAAGAAGGCAGGCAATTAATCAAATGGATATTAATGCGCAGGTAATGGCCGAATCATCGCGGAGTAGTGGTCAAGGGAGGTCGGCGCGACTAGGGGTTCGGCATTGTGGTGTCTGCGGTAAGCCTGGCTATAATGCAAGGACCTATTAGGTAGTAATTAAGACGTCTAGGGAAGAGTATAGCAATAAGTTTTAATTAATTAGATAATTTATTATATTTTTATAGTGATTTTTATTTTAAAGGTTAAGGAAAGTATTCTACTTGCTTATTTGTTTTACTCGCTTATTATATATGTTATAAGTAGCTTATTATATAAAATAATTAAAGTTTTAATTCTAGCTATTTTAGGCTTAGCTTGGTTTTATAAGAGCTTTTTTAAAATTGCGATTTAAGGTATAAATATTAATAGGATATATACTTATCTGGGATATAAGCTTATTATATATGTTATAAAATATATAAAAATCTAAAAAAAATATTTATTATTACTTAATTAGTAAGGAAATTATATTATATTTTTTATAGAATTTTAATAAAATTCCTTTATATATAAATTACTAATTATATAATATATATAATAAGCAAGTATACTAGATAAGTAAGTATATTAAAAATCCCTTATCTAATATTATTACTATTTAATTAATTAATTCCTTATAACTAGAGATATCTTAATTAAATAAAGAAGCTAGATTACTTCTTATACTTTAGGCCCTTTAAAATAACTTAGATTTAAAACTACGATAAATTATAAGGCTCTACTAGGTTGACTATTATGCCTTACGTTATCAGCATAATAGTATATAATCTTAATGTGATATTATCCCGAAATTACGCAAACTATTAGATCTAGAGAAATAAATTATTATTTAGTTTATTCTTAACTTAGATTTACGAGGATTTCCCCCCTAGCTATATAATATAAAAGAAATAACTAATTAATTACTTACCGACCGCGATGCGTCACTAGTTAGCATGCGCTAGGCTTTAAACTTTATTAAGCGATACCTAGACCTTAAGACGCGTTTTTTTCGCAAATATAACTACTAGAGAGCTAAGTATAAAGATCTAACTATTATCCGCGATTAGTTTTAGCTTATAGCGAATATAATCGCGAAGTATAGCATCTAATTAGATAATATCTATAACATTAATAAGACTAGCTTTCTTATGGGTATGATTATAAGCGGAATAATTATTATAGGCATAGAAAGGCGTAAAAAGCTAAAAGCAGTGTAGCCTAGAAACCGAGAATGGATTATAGTTATTTAGGCGATTAATGCGGAAGGCTAGCTGATCCCGCCGTTTATTATTGGTATGGGCTAATATTATCTCGCTAACTAGTACTAAGAAAGTAACCTCCCGGGCGATTAGGCTATTGCGATAACCTAAAATAGCTAGACTAATAATAAGACTAGTCTTAAGTAGCTTAAGCACTTTAACCGGTATATAACCAATTGATTAATTAGTATCTATTATCTCTTAATCCTTAATAGCTATGAAAGTTACTACTCTATTAAATTTAAGAGATATTATAAGGAGAATAAGATTATTAGGCTTTATATATTACCTTATTCCTCTTATCTACTTTAGCCCCTTAACGTTAGGTGCTTTAGCGTGCTTAAGAGTGCTTATAGTTAAGAAATAAAGCGTCTAATTAGATGCTCTATAACCCACGTTTTAAAGACTAAGTTCTTTCTGGCCTTCTATACCGCATTTTAAGCCACTATAATAGAATGAAATATCAAGGGGGCTTTTAGAAGAGCTGGGCTTGTTCCTCTTAATGCGGAAAATGTGATCTCAAAGCTTAATATGTAGCTACGTACGCTAACGCCGGTTGAGGAGGCAGCTGAACCGTCGACCCCTTGGGCCTTAAGGACCCCAAAGACCGTGCTTAAGGCTAGATCTTAGTCTGAATACCTCGAAAGATAAATTAAAAGGCATCAAAGTAGCTCCCCAGAGTTAATTTTAGAAGCTCTATAGTCTCTTGCAAAGGGGATAAAGGCAGTTATGCATCGGGTAGCCTTATTGACCGCTAAGAATAAAGACCTTTGAGAGGCAAATGAGATACTAAGCCGGCGCTGGAGGGCAAAAAGAACCCGATTATAGAAAAGAGGGGTAATGATAGTAGAGGAAGGAAGGCAAGCAATTGATTAGATGGATATTGATGCGTAGGTAATGGCCGAATCGTCGAGAAGTGGTGGTCAAGGGAGGTCGGCGCGACCGGGTATTCGGCGTTATGGTGTCTGCGGTAAGCCCGGCTATAATGCAAGGACCTGTTAGGTAGTGATTGAGATATTAGGGGAAGAGTATAGCGAGTAGTTTTAATTGATTAAATAGTTTATGGTATTTTTATAGCGATTTCTATCTTTAAGGTAGAGATTTTTAGTGTACTTACTTGTCTAGTATACTTGCTTATTATATATATTAATATAAATAGATTTTTTAAAAACTAGCTTATTAAGAAGGTTTTAAAAAATATAAGAAAATTTTAAATAATAGCTAATTATATTATTAACTAAAACTTTAAATTATAGCTATTTTAAGACTAAATTAGTTTTTTAAGAATTTTTTAAAATATGCTTTATAGGCTAAAATCTAAGTGCGACGCTTACTTGTCTGCGACGCTCGCTTATCATATACGTTAGTGTCACGACCTAACAAAGCACTCATCACGTGAGCAGAAAAGGTACCTACTAAACCCGCTAATTAGGAAATGATCACTCACGATACTATAAATAATCACCGTGATTACTTTATAATTATAAGTAATCGCTACTATGATCACTATGACTACACCACTAGATATAGTGATTACCTAGGATACCCCGAAGTATATAGTACACGCTTATTAGCACTTTCTTATATACTAGCTACCTTAGCTATTAATATAACTTAGTTATACTTAATACCCTTAAGTATATTACTAGACGTGACCTATGTACCTACTCTTAGAGTATGTGACCTAATTTACTACTAAATATAGGCCCTGATGCCAATCGTACATCTGAGGATGACTGGGATATCTAATTTCCGCCTAGATAAATGCCAAGATATGCTTAGCTTAAATTATTAGCTATAGGCGCTGTGTGTGTGAGTGTAAGCTATCCAAATTGCATACGTGGGGAAAATAAACGTCGCCATATATATCACGCTAGCCCAGAGCGCCGGAGCTCGCCTTCTTTGCCGTATGAAGTAATCCTGATAGCTTTTTGCCGCTTTCCCTGACTGACGCAGGAAGGTGATAACTATAGATCAACGTGAGCTAACCGCAGACCAATATGAAGCTATTCACAGATGTATATCAACGAAGATGGATGAACCTAACCTCCACGGGCCATCAGATGACGCCCTCTCGCTGTCTAATGATATTGACGATGCCGAGATATCCTTAGATGACGCTGCGGGCGCGAGGAGGCATGCGAGGATGCACCTATACGCTGCCGAGGAGCGCCTAGATGATGCTAAGTGCATAGAGGAAGAGTTTCTCGTAAAGCTTCTAATCGAGGATAATATTAGCATGGATCAAGAGAGACTATTTAGGATATTTATTATCTTTGACGAGTGGAATAAAAAGGCGCCTCGCCCGAGAGATCACGGTGATCCTATCACGCAGGGCACATACCAAACCACTAACCCGCAGCTCGCGAGAGCACATTTCAAGTGGGTGCTCGAGGCACCAGAGCTAGTCTTTAGCGACTTATTTCGCATACCAAAGGCTATATTTTTCGCCCTCTGCGAGTGGCTTCGAAACAATACCATCGCCGGCGATAGTCAGGAGATGTATCTAGAGCAGAAGGTATTGATCATCCTCTGGATCTTCGCCTTTAGCGCTGTGCAGAGGAATACAGCAGGCATCTTCTCTGTCAACCAAAGCACGGTCTCGAGGGTATTCCACGAGATCATCGGACCGCTGCTTCAGCTACATAACCGCTTCGTAATACAGCCGACGGCAAGGGAGCTCTCTCCTAATATGGAATTAGACAGCGATTCCATGCAGTTCAACGGTGCTATAGGGGCAATAGATGGGACTCACGTACGTGCCTTTATCGCCCTTAAGCAGCAAGGAAGGTGGTGGTCAAGGAAGAGCCAAGTCTCTCAAAATATGCTCGCCGCAGTTAACCTCGAGGGCCGGTTCGTATATATGCTCGCAGGTGCAGAAGGCTCGACTCACGACTCCGCACTACTTCGGATCGCCCTCACACAGGCAGACCCATGGAAGCTCATACTGCCTCGCGGGCGCTTCTACCTTACTGATGCAGGATTTCCTTCGAGATGCGGTATCTTAACGCCATTCACAGGGCATATATACCACCTCAAAGACTTCCGAGACCGAGGAACGCTACCGGACTACGAAGAGGAGGTATTTAATTATAGCCACGCTAAGCTGCGGCAGGTAATCGAGCGGGCTTTTAGCATATAGAAGAGGAAATTCGCAATCCTGCGTGGGTGCCCTCCTGAGTATGATTTTAATAGTCAGCAGCTTATTGTATATGCCACGGCGGGCATATATAACTTTATCTTAAACGAAGGGAGAAAACCTACTGAGGAGAGGAAGCTACTCGAAGAAACGCTCACAGAAGAAGAGAGTAATATTATAGAGGCGGCCAGAGCTCATGCCGACTCTATCATGCCTTTCCAAGCTGGCAGGCGTATACGAGAGCACATTGCGGCGTAGATATGAACTCAACACGGCTTTAAAGAACATATCAGAAGGCGGCGAGAGCGTGAGGGCGTTGATGATATTGACGATGAAGTTGATGAAGCCGGAGAGTGAGAAGGAAGGAGTTGCAACTGTGAATGCGGGGGCGGTGAAAGCGGCGGCGGCAGAAAAAAAACGAGGCCCGTTGTTAAGGGCTGTGATGAAGATATCAAGGCCGGTATAGAGGCGTCGAAAAACACCATAATTTATATATAAAAAGCAGCTTTTGAGCTAATCTGATTACATAGGTTGATATTAATACCACTGACTATTATAAGCCTACTCACGAGGCTCGGCTGCGGGCCCAATTTTCCTCGTAATCCAAGCCTCCTTCGCAGCAACTAAACCTAACGCATTCCACACCACAGCGTTGCCCGGATCTTCCTAGAACCAACAGATCACTCAGATCATCAGCGAGAGCTCTTTCTCCTTCATAACCTCCTCACAGTTAGCGATAGCCTTCTCAATATCCTACGAGCCAACTAGGCGGGCACAAGAAACCACGTTATAAGTCCTCCGGGTCTCCTAATGCATCAGAATCTCCTTTATCTCCCCCCAGGGCACACCGCCGAGATCCTCACGATCATCACGCTTCCTCTTCCTGCGACGATCAACAGAAGGGTTATTTAGCGGTATATCACTCACAGGACGAGAGCTAGAGTAATTCTGAGCGCGTTAGCGAGGCTGCGGAGGCAATAAGACCGCTGAGCGGCGACTAGGTGAGTTTCCCGCCTCACGAGAGTAATCCTGCGATGCAGGGAGAGATTACTAACTATCCTATGTATCCTGTGATGATATGAGGAAGGCATAGTCGTCTCTCGGCGCCGCTTATTCCTCAGCTTCAGCTTCATCCGCCGCTTCTTCCTCTATCGCATCGTAAGTAGCCGCCACTTCCTCCACTGTCTCTATCCGCGCTGCCCTACCTCGCGCTCTTCCTCGCCAATAGGCGCCGTCTCCAGGTGGGTGAATCTGCTTCCCGGCGGGCTTATCGTCTAAGAAGATCTCGTCATATTCCTCGAAGTTAATATTATTAGAAATAAGTAGACCGTCCGTGGCGATCTTACTCCTTAAAAAACCATATCTCTCGAGGTAGAGATTCTTATTATCCTCACTCATCAATAGTAGACCAAACTCGTGTTCATAATATAATCCAGAGCAGTATTCTATATCCTTAAAAGCGCGCCAGAAGGTCCTAATCTATGTGATCTTCATCGTTATTATCTTCGGCGCCCACCGGGCATCTAGCCACCTCCTTTGGAAGCCAGGGACAAATATCTTAAATAATAACTTATAGGTAGATCCCTTTTTCACCTTTAGCTTTCCCTAGCGACGAGCTTCTAATAGTCTCTCAAGGAAGTATATCTCTTAGTCCTCTGACTAATGCTAACTCATCGAATTCTTCGGGTTACTAGCGTCATCTTCACGTTAGTGATCCCCTCGTCTTTTAGATTCCTCGCCTATAGCTGACGCAGACCTTGACGGCTGGCTAGACGGCACCGTGGACGCTTTAGCCGGCGATTCTATGCGTGCCACTGAATTTCGCAGTGGGAGCCGGGAACGCAGAAGCATCTTGGCAATCCTGGCGTCTCGAGAGCCTCATTTTAAGTATCAAAAGGCGATATCACTACAGCTCGAGAATCTGCATCACGATGACTTCAACAGCTACGGGGGAAGGCGGTGAGAGGAGGTGTGGTATTGAGCTTAACGGGGTTTTGGTACAAGACGGTGGGTACGCTAATTTTATGCGTTACAATGTCTCAAGCTATAATCCCTGATAGACCGATTGCTCATTGGCATCAGGACCATAAACTAATACGACTGGTTTATCCCCTTAGGGCTAGTATGATCGTTATATATTAATAGCTCTTATTTAGTGGATTACTAGTATTACCCTAGGCAATACTATACTATCGCAAATATATCTAATAATAATACTCCTAGCACCCCAGGCAATAACCAAAGCCAGCCGCCTACATATAATATACCCCCTAGCACCGCGGAGATAGTTACCAAAATCCATTAGCTCCGTGCTATAATTAACTAGCCTAGGGGACAAATACAGCAACAATAGGCCATACCACCACCGCCACCACCGGTAATTAACCCTATGCCTACATGGGATATTAGAGAAGCTATTAAACCACTGAAGCTAGTACCCTTCTATGGAGACGCAAAGGATATTATCCTATTCTTAACCCGCTATAAAGAATACTTTGAGCTCTTTTTAACCAAACTTGCGAGCGCTAAAGCTAGAGCCTTATTTATAAGATAACTTATAGAAGGAACCATAGCTGCTTAGATAGAACTTATCCTTAGGGATTTTCTCTCTTATGAAGAAGTAGACTAAGACTAAGATATTATTAATATCTATGCGGATTAGGATAATTTTAAAGCTACCTTAAAAGATATATTTAGACTTATAAATAAAAAATAGTAAGTAGTTATATAATTATTTACCCTTACCTAAAATAAATTATATGCTATATATATAGCTCTATTTAGATAGCTAGCCTTAAAAATAAAATTTAATAATAAATCTCTTATAGAAGTATTTTATTAAGGACTAAAGTTAGAAGTTAAGGATAAATTATATAAAGTAAATTAACCTAATAACCTTAATAAGTATATTATAATAGCTATTAAAATTAATAAATAATAATATAAAAGATATAAGGAAAAAATAATAAAAAGGAATAAACCTAGAGGGGTAAATTTTAACCTTTATTTTCTAAACTAATATTATTAATAGGGGAACCCCCGCGGAAACTAGCGATAACCACGAGGAGGAACTTCACATAGTACCCATCTAGGACTAATAGAGCTAGGAGCCATTTAGCAAGGCCCAAGGAACATTAAATGCTACTATTACTATAAAAGGGGCCATAAGGCCGATAAATATAAGAAGAAGCAACGAGATATCTAGGAAGGACGCTATAAGCTAAGAAATAACTAGTGACTTCCCAAAGGTAAGAGATAACTAAACGCTACTAACCAAGACAATAGACCCTAGATAGCTATCTATACCACTAGGACTCTAGGAATAGCATAATAAGGATATAATAAAAGCAGACTTAAGCTAAGAGAAGCTACTATGCCCTACGCTGCCATCTACCTAATAGAGAAGGAAGTAAAAAGTAATTATATAATTAATAATATAATAAAAAAACGCTATTATAAACTACCTAAGATTCTAAAACCTAAGTAGTTATAACTCACTGACCCTGATATATAAAGTCCCTTGCCTAAACTAAGTAATAAGGCTAAGACCTTCCTCTAAGACTAGAAAACTATTACTATTACTCGACTAAATAGGTATTATAAACCTATTAATTAGAGCTAATACTCCTCGGGAGTATAGGCATAATTAGAACTTAAAACCGTATTAGCTTAATACTACTAATATAACCCTTATGCTATACTTTAGGAAAAAAATTATAAAATCCTTATTAACCCCGAGACTAATTAGCGCTAATAGCTAGATAAGATATAATAGTATATCTAACTAGCTAGAGAATATTAAAATATAGATAATATAAAAGATATTTATATCTGCGCTTATTATATAGAGGTTACCTTAAACCCCCGGTAACTAGAACTATAACTTAATATATAAGATAACCCCCGTATTATATTAATATACCTATAATATAAAGAAATCTCATAGGTATTATATAAAGACTACTACTATAGCATATATATTATAGATAAAAAAGAGAATAATTATTTCTTAGTCTAATTATAGTAACTAAATACTAGGCCTTACTTAGCCTATAAGACCTTTTAATATTATATAAAAGAATAATATAAAGGAATTAATATTATAACCTTATGATTTTATCTAATAAAAGAAAGGATTATTAGCCTTAAATAATAATTTATTATTACTATATAGTAAGCTATAACTAAGTAGAAAGAAAGACTAGATAGGAGCTACCCTAATATAAAAGTAACCCTATGCTATAAAGAGATATACCTATAACACGGGCTATAAGTCTAAACTACGCATAAATATATTAAATATATAGCTATAAAAGGATTTAATTTCCTTACTTACTAAGGTAATAATATAGATAGAGAATAATATAAAGGAATTTAATTATATCTTAAAAGGGACTATAGACCTACTAATAAAGTCTTATAAGAATATATAAATTATATTTAAAGGGGAGACCTTAATAAGGTCTACCCTAAACCATAGGAGTAGGGACGCGCCTATAATAAGGATAAAAAATATAAAGAACTAAGTAATACTAAATATATAGAAGATAAAATAATAAAAAAAGGCTACTAGTAATAGCAAGATAGCTTAAAGGATAACTATAACTATAATACCTATATAGATAGTAAGTATAAATTTAATTACCTCGGCTATGCCCTAGTAATATTAAAAAACTAAATACCCTATTTAATATAGGGCAATAGGTAAATAAATATAAGAATATATTACCCTAGAAGGCCTTTTACTCTACTAATAGAGTATAATAGTAGTAATGCCTAGAATTAAAAGTATAAGTTAAGGGAGAATAATTAAACGCTTTAGTAAATAGTAGAGCTAAGTAAAACTACTTTAACCTAATAATAATAAATAAGCTTAAGCTATTATAGAGATATAAATAAATGCCTTATTTAGTTATTAACCTAGAAGGAACCTCTTTTAATTATAATAATAGTATTATTAATAGTAAGATTAATTACCTTAAAGTTTTTATTAAAAAAAAGAACTAAGAGATCTTATTTAATATTATATTAAATAAGTAATATAATCTTATACTTAGGTAACGTATATGATAAGCGAGTGGGACAGACAAGCGAGCGGGACAGCTAGATTATATACTAAAACTAGGATTTTTAAATAATTCTAGAAAATTCATATTAAGCTAAGGAAAGCTAAAAATTAGAAGTTAGCTTAATTATATAATATATTATTAATCCTGATTTTTATAGATTATTAGAAAAATACCCTATAGGGTAGTTTAGAAAAAGTATATTCGCACTGTATAAATAGCTATTTCTCTATAAAGGAGATTTTTTAAAAATCTATAAAAATTAGATATACTTTATTTATGAGTTAAATAGCTAGAAATACTCTTTATAAGTTTCTAGCTATTTTATTAAAGTTTTTATTAAAGTTTAAAAATCCTAGTTTTAGTGCACAGTCTAGCTGTCCCGCTCACTTGTCTGTCCCACTCGCTTATCATATATGTTACCTATAGTTATAATAATTTAATTTATATTTTAACTAGAGGACTAGCTAAGTGCTCTCTTTTAATAATAAGATACCCTTTATATTAAAAGATAACTTAGAATATAATATAAGATCTTAAGCTTTTACTAAAAAAACTAGAAAAGTTAGGTAAAGGCAAATATAAGATACCTCTCTACCTATAGGGATAAAATATAAATATAAAAAAAAATAGAAATAATAATAATAAAAAATAATTATATAAGTTATATAATAACTCTAAGAACTTAAAAAGAATCTAGCTCTATAAAAGAAACTATAAGATAACCTAGAAGAAGAAGAAGAGTGACTTAAAAATATCTTATAGTAATATTATATCTATAAGAAACTCTTTATAAAAGAACTTAAAATAGGTCTACTTAGATATATATATTATAACCTAGAAATTAAGTTTATTAATAAAAAGTAACCCGGCTTTAATAAACTTTACCTACTTAACAAAGCATAACTATTAATATTAAAGAAATATATTAAAGATATAATATAAAAAAGATATATTAGGGAAAGTAAGTTATTTATTAGATACCCTGTTATATTTATTTTAAAAAAAAATAAAAAGCTCTAACTTTATATTAACTTTAGAATACTTAATGCTATTATAGTTAAGAATTATATACCGCTACCTCTTATTAGCGAGCTAAAGGATTAGCTTTTTAGAATAAAGTATTTCACTATACTTAACCTTAAAAGAGCCTATAACTTTATTTAGATTAAAGAAAGAGATAAATAGAAAACCGCTTTTTATACTAAGTATAAACTATTTAAGTACCTTATTATGCCTTTTAGACTTATTAATATACCTATAGTATTTTAATAAATAATTAATAATATACTAACATATATAATAAGCAAGTTAGCCATACAAGCAAGTTAGCTACTTTTCCTTACCCTAAAGATTAAAAATCATAATAAAAATACCATAAATTATCTAATTAATTAAAACTACTCACTATACTCTTCCCCAGACGTCTCAATAACTACCTGATAGGTCCTTGCATTATGGCTAGGCTTACCGCAGACACCACAATGCCGAACACCCGGTCGCGCCGACCTCCCTTGACCACTACTCCTCGACGATTTAGCCACTACCTACGCATGAACATCCATTTAATCAATTGCTTGCCTTCCTTCCTCTACTGTTATTACCCCTCTTTTCTATAGTCGGGTCCTTTTTGCCCTCCGGCGCCGGCTTAATGTCTTATTTGCTAGTCGAAGCTCTCGGACCTCTGCCCTCACTAGAGCCATCTCATGCATATTTCCCTTCAGTGCCTTAGTAATTGACTTCATAGCCTCGATAATTGACTCAGGGGGAGCTACTATGATGCCTTCTGATTCGTCTCTCAAGGTATTCAGACTGAGATTGGGCCTCAAGCACGGTCTTTGGGGTCTTTGAAACCCAAGGGTTCGACGGTTCAGCCTCCTCCTCGGCCGGCGTTGGAGTCCGTAGCTGCACATCAAGCTTCGAGACCACAATTTCTGGGTCAAGAGGAACAATCCCGGCTCCTTTAAAGGATGCCTTGATATTTTTTTTCCGTCATCGTGGCCTGAAATGCGTTATAAAAGGCCGGGAGGAACTCGGTCTTTGAAATATAGTTTATAGAGCATCTGATCAAATGCTTAATTTCTTAACTATAAGCCCTCTTAAGCACGCTGAAGCATATAACGTCGAGGGGCTAGAGTAGATAAGACGAATGAGGTGGCATACAAAGCCGGATGATCTTGTTGTCCTGGCAATATCTCTCGAATTCGATTGAGTGGTAACTTTCATGGCCATCAAGGATTAAGAGACGATAGCGACTATTTATCCGCTTGGTTGTATGCCGGTCAAAGTGCTTAAGCCACTTAAGACCGGTCTCATTATCGGTCTAGCTATTTTAGGTCGTCGTAATAGCCTAATCGCCCGGGAGGTTGCTTTCTCGATACTAGTTGGCGAGGTGATACTGGCCCGCACCGATAATAAACGGCGGGATCGACTAGCCTTCCGCATTGATCGCTTAAATGACTATAATCCATTCCCGGTTTCTAGGTTGCACTGATTTTAGCTTTTTACGCCTTTCTGTGCCTATAACCACCATTCCGCTTGTAATCATGCCCATAAGAAAGCTAATCTCATCAAAGTTCTAAATATTATCTAATTAAATGCCATACTTCGCGATTATGTTCGCTATAAGCTAAAACTAATTACGGATAATAATTAGATCTTTATACTTAGCTCTCTGGTAGTCATATTTCCGAAAAAAACACGTCTTAAGCTCTAGGTATCGTCTAATGAAGTTATGAGCCCAATGCGTGCCGACTGGTGGCGCATCGCGGTCAGTAAGCAATTAATCAGCCATTTCTTTAATACCATGAAGCCGAGGGGGAAATCCTCGCGAATCTAGGTCGAGAATGAAGTGAATAAGGATCTGTTCCTCTAGATCAGATAGCCGGCGTGATTTCTGGATAGTATCGCGTCGAGATTGGATCCCTTTATGGCGATTAATAAGAGTATTGCGATTGACCTTATAGGCTCTTGCAGCTTATCGGAAGCTAAGTTTTGGTTGATTTTGATAAGCCTGAAGGGCAAGAAGCATTCTAGCCTCATAATTCGTAGATGATATGCTGGGTGATTAGGAATCAATTGATCAAATCGAGAAGATGTTAGGTGAGGGATTTTTGGCCAACTTGCTTGCATGGCCAACTTGCTTATCATGTATGTTATAAGAATATCTAGATATATTTATTATATATTACCTAGATAATATCCTTATCTTCTCTAAAATAAAAGAAAAATATATAAAATAACATATATAATAAGCATGCGTCGCATGCAAGTATGCGTCGCACTTTTCCCTCCTATACCTAACTTTTTATTTAATTAATTAATTCTTTAACTATTAAATATATTAGACCTAAATATTAAGGCTAAAACTCTTCTTGCTCTTTAAGCACTTTAGAATAACCTAAAACTAAGCATCTAATACGCTATAAACCTCTATAGGATCTCCGAGCATAGGCTACGTCACCGGCAGAATGGCATTTAATCGCGACACGATTAGATCCCTTAATCGCGTCGACTATCTAATCTTAAGGAATAAATCATTATTTACTTTATTCTTAACCTAGACTCATAAGGATTTCCCCCCTGACTGCGTAGTATAAAAGAAATAACTAATTAATTACTTACTAACCGCGATGCGCTATTAATTAGCACGCATTAGGCTTATAACTTTATTAGATAATACCTAGAGCTTAAGACGCGTTTTTTTTAGAAATATAACTACTAGAGAGCTAAGTATAAAGATCTAGCTATTATCTATAACTAGTTTATGCTTATAGCGAATATAATCGCGAAGTATAGCATCTAATTAAATAATCTCTATAATATTAATAAGATTAGCTTTATAATAGGCATAATTTAGAGCGGAATAGTTATTATAGGCATAGAAAGGTATAGAAAGCTAAAATCGGTATAGCCTAGAAACCGAGAATAGATTACGGTCATCTAGGCGATTAATGCGGATAGCTAAGCAATCCCGCCGTTTATTATTAGTGCGGGCTAATATTACCTCGCTAACTAGTACCGAGAAAGTAACCTCCCGGGCGATTAGGCTATTACGATGACCTAAAATGGCTAGACTGATAACGAGACCGGGCTCGAGTGGCTTAAGCACTTTAATCGGTGCATAGCTAAGCGATTAAATAGTCGCTATTATCTTTTAATCCTTAATAGCCACGAAAGTTACTACTCTATTGAATTTGAGAGATATTACGAGGAGAATAAGATTATTAGGCTTTATATGCCACCTCATTCGTCTTATCTGCTTTAGCCACTTAACGTTAGGTGCTTTAGCGTGCTTAAGAATGCTTATAGTCGAGAAATAAAGCTTCTAATCAGATACTCTATAACCCACGTTTCAAAGACTGAGTTCTTTCTGGCCTTCTATGCCGTATTTTAGGCTACTATGATAGAAAAAAATATTAAGTTAGCCTTTAGAGAAGCCAGGCTTATTCCTCTTGACCCAGAAAGTATAGTCTTGAAGCTTGATATGTAGCTATAGACTCTAACGCCGCCTAAGGAGGTAGCTAAACCATCAACCCCTTAGGTCTTAAAGACCCTAAAGACCGTGCTTAAGGCTTAATCTTAGTTAGATTACCTCGAGAGATAAATAAAAAGGCATAAAAGTAGCTCCCTAGAGTTTATTTTAGAAGCTATATAGTCTTCTTCTAAGGGAATAAAGATAATTATATATAAGGTTGCCTTACTTAAGGCTAGGGTTAAAGAACTTAAATAGGCAAATGAGATACTAAGCCGGCGCTAGAGGGCAAAAAGGACCTAACTATAAAAAAGAGGGGTAATAATAATAGAGGAAGGAAGGTAAGTAATTAATTAAATAGATATTAATGCATAGGTAATGGCTAAATCGTCGAGGAGTAGTGGTTAAGGGAGGTCAGCGCGACCGGGAGTTTAGTATTATAGTGTCTATAGTAAGCCTAGTTATAATATAAGAATATATTAGGTAGTGATTAAGATATCTAGGGAAGAGTATAATAAGTAATTTTAATTAATAAAATAGTTTATAGTGTTTTTATTATGATTTCTATCTTAAAGGTATAAAAAAAGTGTGATGCATACTTGTATGCAATGCATGCTTATTATATATATTATATCTATAAGGTATTATAAATACTATAAGACGCTAAGTTACTAGTAGAACCTGAGAAAAGTAAATTCTATGCCTTAGAGGTAGGATTCCTTAGATATATTATCTCTTATAATAAGATATATATAGACCTTAAGAAGGTCTTAGTAGTAAAAGACTAAAAAGAACTAACTAATATTAAGGAGGTATAAGCCTTCCTTAGATTTACTAACTACTACCGCAAATTCCTTAAAGCTTTTAAATAAATAGCTATACTACTAATAGAGCTTATAAAGAAAGATAAAACTTTTATATTTAAGAATAAAGCTAGGGATACCTTTAATAAAATTAAGGAACTTATCTTAAGCGAACTAATACTTAAGATATTTAACCTATCTTAATTAATTAAACTTAAAACTAATGCCTTAGACTTCGCCCTAGGTGCTTAAATTAGATAATAAGATAATAAAGGACTCTTATACTTAATCGCATTTTACTCTTATAAGCTATATAGAGTAGAATTTAATTACCCTATCTATAATAAAAAATTCCTTATAATTATTAATACTTTTAAAGAATTTAGGTATTATCTCCTAGGAAGCTAATATTAGATTAAGGTATATATAAACTATAAAAATATTACTTACTTTGTAAAGATATAAGAACTTAGTAGATAATAACTATAATATATTAAATACCTCTTAGAATTTAATTATATTATTATCTATATTAAAGGAATAGAGAATAGCAGGGCTAACGCGCTTAGCTAATAACCTGACCTAGATACTAAAAGAATTAAGATAGAAAAATAACTTTTATAGTTTATATAAGAAAGATACCTTATATAATAGAAAGTAACTAATAGTACTAAATAAAATAATAGGCTAATACCTTACTAAATTATTATAATAACTTATATAATAAAATAAGGTAATTTATTATTTATAAAAATCCTAGAATATAATAAATACCTCTTAGATAATAAGAAAATAAATAAGTAATAAGTACTAAAAGAACTATAGCATAACCTTATATATAAAATCTATAATCACTTACTATATAGATATTAAGGAATTAATAAAACCCTAGAACGAGTTAAGATAATATTTATATTTCTTAATATAAAGAATATTATCTTAATAATTACTAGTTAATGCGATCTTTATATAAAAACTAAGATATAATGCTATAAACTATATAGAAAACTATAACTACTCCTAGTTATATAATAACTATAGGACTTAATTATTATAGATTTTATTACTAAGCTACCCTTATTAAAAGAACTAGCTACTAGAAACTTCTATAATAGCATTCTTATTATTATAGATAAACTTATGAAATTTTCTTATTTTATACCCTATAGAGAATTAATAATAGCTAAAGAATTCGCCTACCTCTTCTACTTCTATATCACTAAGATATATAGAATACCACTTAAAATCATCACGGATAAGAGACCCTTATTTATATTAAAATTCTAGTAAAGCCTTATAAGATACTTAGGAATTAATTATAAACTCTCTATAGTATACTATAAAGAAATAAATAAATAAATAAAATATATAAACTAAATACTAGAATAATACCTTTATTATTATATTAATTATAAATAAACTAACTAGGTTAAAAAACTACTAGCTGCATAGCTAGCCTATAATATAGCTATAAATAAAAGCATAAAGATTATACTAGCCTATGCTAACTTTAGATTCACCCTAGACGCATACTAATAAATAAGAAATACTATTATTAACCCCAAAGTAATCCTTACTAGCGATTAATTATAAAACTTATATAAAGAGATAAAAATAAAGCTTAAATTTATTAGGCATAAAATAATAAGCTACGCTAATAAAAAAAATATTAAGGGACTAATCTTCTTAGAGGGAGATATAATCTACCTCGCAATAAAAAAATTAAAATAAAATAATAAAATAAAAAGCTTAATTATAAATATATTAGACTATATAAAATTAAGTAAAAAATCTTAAAGTAATATATATAATAAGTATGCGACGTATCTAAGTATGCGACGCACTTTTCCCTCCTATACCTAACTTTTTAATTAATTAATTAATTTTTCCACTACTAAATATATTAGACCTAAATACTAAGGCTAAAACCCTTCTTACCCTTTAAGCCCTTCAAAATGACCTAAAACTAAACGTCCGACGCGCTACAAAGATCTATAAGGTCTCTAAGCTAAGGCTACGTCGTCGCAGATAGGGAATCCAATCGCGATGCAATTGGATTCTAAAATCACGCCGACTATCTAATCTAGAGGAATAGATTATAATTTAATTTATTCTTAACCTAGATTCATAAGGATTCCCCCCCCGATTATATGCTATTAAAGAAATAGCTAACTAATTACTCGCTAACCGCGATGCATCACCTATTAGTAAGCGCTAGGCTTATAACTTTATTAGGCGATATAAAGAGGTTAAGATATATTTTTTTCGTAAATATAACTACTAGAGAGCTAAATGCAAAGATCTAATTATTATTCGCGATTAATTTAGGCTTATAGAGAGCATAATCGCGAAATATAGTATTAACCTCGCTAATATCTATAACTTTAATGAGACTGGCTTTATAATGGGTCTAATTATAAGCGGAATAGTCATCATAGATATAGATAGGCGTGGAAAGCTAAAATCAGTATAGCCTAGAAACCGGGAATGGATTATAGTAATCTAAGCGATTAATGTGAAAGGCTAGGCGATCCCGCCGTTTATTATCGGTGCGGGCTAATATTACCTCGCTAACTGGTACCGAGAAAGTAACCTCCCGGGCAATTAAGCTATTGCGATGACCTAAAATGGCTAGACTAATAATAAGATTAGTCTTAAGTAGCTAAAATACTTTGACTAGTATATAAGTAATTAATTAATTAGTTCTTATTATCTTTTAATCTTAGATAGCTATAAAAGTTATTATTTTATTAACTTTAAGAGATATTATAAGGAAAATAAAATTATTATGCTTTATATGCTAATATATATAATAAGCTTATATCCTAGACAAGTATATGTCTTAAAAATCCCTTAATCTCTCTCTCTTTTATTTAATTAATTAATTCTTAACTACTAAATATATCTAAATTTAATAGCGAGGGTAATATACTTCTTGCCCTTTAAGCGCTTTAAAATAACCCAAAATTACATATCCGACGCGCTGCATTAATCTATAATATCTACCCTAAAAAGCTAGGTCGCCGCTAGAAAGGTATATAATCTCGATATAATTAAATTCCTAAATTATATAAATTATCTAATCTAGAGGAATAGATTATTATTTAGTTTATTCTTAACCTAGATTCGCGAGGATTTCCCCTGTGACTACATAGTATTAAAGAAATAGTTAATTAATTACTTACTAACCGCGACGCGCTACCTATCGGCAAGCGCTAAGCTTCTAACTTTATTAAGCGGTACTTAGACCTTAAGACGCGTTTTTTTTAGAAATATAACTACTAGAGAACTAAGTGCGAAGATCTAGCTATTATTTATAATTAGTTTACGCTTATAGCGAATATAATCGCGAAGTATAGTATCTAATTAGAAGATATCTATAACTTTAATGAGACTGGCTTTATGATAGGCATAATTCAAAGCGGAATAGTCGTCATAGGCATAGATAGGCATAGAAAGCTAAAATTAGTGTAGCCTAGAAACCGGGAATGGATTATAGTTATCCAAGCGATCAATGCAGAAGGCTGGGCGATCCCGCTATTTATTATCAATGCGGGCTAATATCACCTCGCTAACTGGTACTAAGAAAGCAACCTCCCGGGCGATTAGGCTATTGCGATAACCCAAAATGGCTAGATAGATAACGAGATTGGTCTAGAGTAGCTAAAGCACTTTAACCGGTGTATAACTAATCGATTAATTAGTTCTTATTATCTCTTAATCCTTGATGGCTATAAAAGTTATTATTTTATCGATTTTAAGAGATATTATTAGGATAATAATATTATTACGCTCTATATGCCGCCTTATTTATCTTATCTACTTTAGCCCCTTGATATTAGGTGCTTTAGCGTGCTTAAGAGCGCTTATGGTTAAGAAATAAAGCATCTAATTAGATGCTCTATAACCCACGTTTTAAAGACTAAGTTCTTTCTAGCCTTCTACGCCGCATTTTAGGCCACTATAATAGAAAAAAATATTAAGTTAGCCTTTAGAGGAGCTAGGCTTATTCCTCTTGACCCGGAAAGTATAGTCTCGAAGCTTAATATATAGCTATAGACTCTAATGCCTACCGAGGAGGTAGCTAAACCCTTGACCCCTTGGGTCTTAAAGACCCTAAAGACTATGCTTAAGGCTTAATCTTAGTTAGAATACCTCGAGATATGAGTTAAAAGGCATAAAAGTAGCTCCCTAGAGTTAATTCTAGAAGCTATATGGTCTTCTTCTAAGGGAATAAAGATAATTATACATAAGGTTGCCTTACTCGAGGCCAGGGTTAAAGATCTTAAATAGGTAAATGAGATACTAAGCCGGCGCCGGAGGGCAAAAAGGACTAGACTATAGAAAAGAGGGGTAATAATAATAGAGGAAGGAAGGCAGGTAATTAATCAAATGGATATTAATGCGTAGGTAGTGGCTGAATCGTCGCGGAGTAGTGGTTAAGGGAGGTTAGCGTGACTAGGGGTTTAGTATTATAGTATCTATAATAAGCCTAGTTATAATATAAGAACCTATTAGGTAGTAATTAAGATATCTTAAGAAGAGTATAATAAGTAGTTTTAATTAATTAAATAGTTTATAGTGTTTTTATAGTGATTTCTAATATAAAAGGTAAAGATTTTTAAGACATATACTTATCTAGGATATAAGCTTATTATATATATTACCTTATTTATCTTATTTATTTTAGCCTCTTAATATTAGGTACTTTAACCTACTTAAGCAGGCTTATAGTCGAGAAATAGAGCATCTGATTAGATGCTCTATAACCCATATTTCAAAGACTAAGTTCTTTCTGGCCTTCTACGCCGCATATTAGGCTACTATGACGGAAAGAAATATTAAGGCGGCTTTTAGAGGAGCCAGGCTTATTCCTCTTGACCCGGAAAGTATAGTCTCGAAGCTTAATATGTAGCTACGGACTCCAATGCCTGCCAAGGAGGTAGCTAGCCCTATGACCCCTTAGGCGTTAAAGACTCTAAAGACTATCCTTAAGGCCTAATCTCAGTCTGAATACCTCGATAGATAAATTAGAAGGCATTAAAGTAGCTCCCTAGAGTTAATTTTAGGAGCTCTTAAGTCACTTACTAAGGGGACTAAGGCAATAATATATAAGAATGCCTTATTAAGGTCTAAGAATAAAGACCTTTAAGAGGCAAATAAGATACTAAGCCGGCGCCAGAGGGCAAAAAGGACTAGACTATAAAAAAGAGGGGTAATAATAGTAGAGGAGGGAAGGCAAGTAATTAATTAGATGGATATTAATGCGTAGGTAGTGGCGGAATTATTGAGAAGTGGTGGTTAAGGAAGGTCGGCGCGACCGGGGGTTTAGCATTGTGGTGTCTGCGGTAAGCCTGGTCATAATATAAGGACCTATTAGGTAATAATTGAGACGTCTAGGGAAGAGTATAGTAAGTAGTTTTAATTAATTAATTAATTTATTATATTTTTATCTTAGTTTATAGTAGTAAGGTTTAAGAAAAGTGCGTTATATACTTAGATGCGTTGTATGCTTATTATATATGTTGTAACTATAAATTAGACTTATTACCTAAGGTTAAGCTCTATTTAATCTTTTATATCTTATTACTTAAATTAATATAAAATACTATCTAAGTTAAAACTAGAAATAAACTAGAAATAGAAATTAATAAACTAGAAGAATATATTATAGAAGCTATCCTTAATATAGATAAAATTAATAGCAGAATAATATACTTCATTAAATAAAAGGACTATCTAGACTTAGAAAACATATGGGAACCCCTAGAATACCTCACTGGTTTATAACGCCTCCTATGGAACTTCTACTGGCAACACCGGAGGAAAGACCGATATCTAGATCAAGGACAGCCAACCAATCAATAATATCAACTGCCCCAAAAGCCTAAGCATCAACCACAGCCTTAGCCTCCCGGCGATCTAACTCATCTAACTCATCTAAAGAATTCAGGCCTCGACGCACTATCTTAATACCCCGCTCATAGATCTACTTCTTCTAATAATAAAGACGCATTAAACGAGAAAGCCTCTTATTTATCTACTACTATAAGGCAATTAACTCCCCTTTGGCCTTCTCCTCCTTAAACTCTAAACAATGCTTCTCAGCTATAAGATAAGACGCTATTAAAAATCAATAGGGAAAAAAAGATAAAAACTATATATATTAGCGGAAACTAATATACCTAAACTATTATAGGAATAACCCTAGTAAATATACTCTAAATAATAAGATATACCCTTAAGTATCTTATACCGTAATTACTTCTAAGTATAATATAAGTAAGGTATAACTTTGAAACCTATCTCTTTAATAAGTTTAAATAAATAATAGCAATATATAGTAAATTAAGATTTTACTTTTAATATATTATTAGTATTATAAGGAATATTTAAGGAAGAAGGTTTTAATAAACTATAGAAATTTTAAAAGGTTAATTTTATAGGCCTTAGGGATAAAACTAATAAAGAGGAGATATTATATTATAACCTAATAAAGTACTTATTATATAAGTAAAAAAGATACTTATTAAACCCGCTAATTAGGAAATAATTACTTATAATACTATAAATAATTACTATAATTACTTTATAATTATAAGTAATTACTATTATAATTACTATAACTATACCACTAGATATAGTAATTACCTAAGATACCCCGAAGTATATAGTATATACTTATTAGTACTTTCTTATATACTAGCTACCTTAACTATTAATATAACTTAGTTATACTTAATACCCTTAAGCATATTACTAGACGTGACCTATACACCTACTCTTAGAGTACGCGACCTAATTCACTGCTAAATATAAACCAGTATGACCGGTTTATCCCCTTAGGGCCAGCACGATCGTCACAGTTAGGGTAGTATTGAAAAAAGTATATTTATACTATATATTTAACTATTTCTTTATAAAGAGCTTTTTTAAAAAATCTAAAAAAATTATTATAAGATTTCTTAAAAGATTAGGTTTATAAAAGTACTCTTTTTAGGTTTCTAGCTATTTTATAGAAAAAGCTAAGAGGTCTAGGGTAAGTGGAATTTTAGTAATACAGTATGCTGTCACGCATGCTTGTTTGTCACGCAAGCTATGCATAAACTATTAACTGCCCTATGGTTTACTAGTATAAAAAAATCTCTTATAGAAAAATACTATTAGTAGCTTAACCGACGGTTTATATAGGTGATAGGTTTCTAAAGGCGTTAAGTCATCCGAGGACTATGTTAAATAGCCAGCTCAACATGTCTCCGCCCACGAGCAAGAGGCGCGAGAGTGGAGGAGACTCAACCCGCAAGCTGTAGGACGACGGGGTACTAAAGCGGAAACAGGACACACCCAAAGCCTTGCATTCATAAGAAAAAAGGTTCCAAGTTATCCAAGTCACTATTGGTCCAGCTGCATCGAGTTTTTTATATATGGCAATTACCTGCCCTTTGACCACTCTAAACTCAACATTCATGGAAATCCAAACACGATTTTCATACCATATATATAAGATAACTCCGATTACTGATGGGATTTTACATGGTTCCCTCTTCTCGTCCTTCTTCACGCTTGCCTTTCCAGGCTCTGCCGAGTCACCCCACCCCCCGTTTTGTCGTTGCCCCTACCCCCGATCTGACTTAATCGGTTCTCTTCCCTCTAATTGCGACACGGCCTTTCTGTTTCGCTGACATGTTCTCAAGGCAGGTGTACTAAGCCTGTTCAACGATGATTGGCCCAACTGTAGATGACATCTCCTTGTCTTGAGTTTTTTCCTCCGTGGAATCGCTGTCTTCTCCACGACCCAATTTCTTAGATCGTTTGAATAGCCTTGCAAATTTGGAGCAACCTTTCGCAAGAAGCCTATACGAGATGACAAAGGGCGGTGCCACAAAGTGGACAACCTTTCCAAACCACTCATCAGGGAAAATGCGCACGACCACACCCCATGGTAGACTGAATGCTGCGACGAGGATTGAAATAGCCCACTGAGGACCGTCGAGACCATCAGGATCGATATCGAAGACTCGGTTACCCACGAAGACAATGGCAACTTGTAGACCGATCATGATGAGGTTGATAATAATAAAAAACCAGTTTCGGTGGACTCCCACGAAAATATTAAACTTGTTGTCGAGCCGACGGCAGTTTAGCTCGTTGAAGATTTGCATCCAAACGAACATATTGAAGATGATAGTATCAAGCTGAAGCTTCTCACTTTCAATGCTGACATCGTAGTTGAGAATGGCGCCGCCGGCGAAATAAAGGACGAGGACAACAACGAGCTGGAAAATAGATTGACCGATGATCATTTTCCACATCTTCGGTTATTAATATTGTCATACATTAGGTGGAGGTGATGATGGACTTACGTTCATAGTGATGAGCGGTGCAGACTTGGGTTGAGGAGGCCTATCGAGGATGGCATCTGTAGGGGGGTCTGTGGCCAGAGCCAGGGCAGCCATTGTATCCATAATCAAGTTAATCTGTTGAAAGTCAATATTCAACCTAGGTGTGCGCTGAACTTGATTGCCGACTTACCCATAGCAGCTGCACGGCTTTAAGAACTGGCTCGTAGTCATCATTGTACATGGAAGTAACAAACGACAGTATGACCGCAGTGATATTCACAGTGATTTGAAACTGTTGATATGTCAGCTATGTATATGGCTTCTCAGATAATAGTAGAATACCTGCAAAAACTTCTGCACAGCATCATTAACAGCCCGGCCCCATTTTAGGGCAGTGATGATCGAGGCAAAGTTATCATCCATAAGAATAATCTCGGAAGCCTCTTTCGCTACTTCGGTACCTGAAATATCGTGTGGTTAGCTAACTTCCGTAAGCCCATTCGACAACGGGCCAATAGAGCCGACTCAACATACCTGAAATACCCATAGAGAAGCCAATATCGGCAGCCTTGAGAGCTGGTGCGTCATTAGTGCCATCGCCTGTCACAGCCACGGTTTCTCCCAAGGCCTTGAGACGTGTAACCAAGACACGTTTATCGTCGGGCGATGAGCGGGCTAGAACCTGTAGTCGGGGGATGATCTTGTCGAGTTCTTCCTCGGATAGTTTGCGGAATTCAGGACCTTCCATGATAATGCCACCATCAGTAAAGATGCCGCATTCCGTGGCAATAGCTCGGGCAGTGACCAAGTTATCTCCTGTAACCATCCGAGTAACAACGCCAGCACGCTTGGCATTTTGTACAGCCTGAGGAACGCCAGGGCGGACCGGATCCTGGATGCCAACAACACCAAGAAGAGTCAAGTCACTCAGGCTTTCAAGATTGGGTACCTCCTCAAAGTCCTTGTACCCCATTCCAATGGTACGGAGAGACTTGCTTGCGAATGCAAGGATGGCATCTTCCGCGGATATGCGGTCCAGGGGTTCAACCTCACTGGTGATTGGGTTTATCTGCTGTGTGCAAAACCCGACGATGATTTCGGAAGCTCCCTTGATGAGTAATCTGTAGCCAGATGGAACCTTGATGACTGCGGCCATATATTTTTTGACAGAGTTGAAGGGCTCGATGACGACGATTTGTTCGTTTGCCCTGGTTTCCGAAAGGGACTGCATGCCAAGATGGTCCCTGGCAAGCTGTAGTAGCGCAGTCTCCGTCTTGGAGCCGATGAATGTTGTCTCTCCTTCATGTGTTCCTTCAAAAGCCGTCGAGTTGATGGCTACTGACTGAGTTATGAGCTTTCTGGTGTCCTGAGACAAGCTCGAGGCCCACGAAGAAGTATTATCGGTGAAGCTGGAATCACCAAAGCGCCCGGCGGTGACGGTCATTTTGTTCGTAGTCTGAAAATTAGCAAGGTTTGTTCCTCTTGTCCAAGGCGACTTACCAGAGTTCCTGTCTTGTCTGAACAGATGCAAGTAGCATTGCCCATAGTCTCGCATGCCCTAAGTACTCTGACGAGATTATTCTCCTTCAAAAGGCGTGTCGTAGCAAAGGCCAGCGCAAGGGTGACAGCAAGAGGTAGACCTTCAGGCACAGCCACAGCAATGATAGCAATGGCCACGACCAAAAGGTCAACAAAGGTCGATGCTTTCTCCTCCGCCGGCCTGTCATCCCCAGGGAGATGTGCACAAAAGCGGAAAAGGAGAATAAAGAACATGAGCACTGAAGCACCACCACCGAGCTTAGCAATAGCCACTGCTAATCCTTCCAGTTTCTTTTGCAGGGGCGTCGACTCAATATCCGTCCGAACTGACATCATGATTTTGCCAAAGCTGCTGTTGGTCCCGACCGAAGTACAGAGGAATGTCCCCATGCCTACAACAAATTAGTAACACTTCATGGTCCCTAGTGTACGTGTGTCTTACCTTCAAGAACCCTTGACCCGGAAATGATGAATGGGTCAGGATCTTTGCTGCTGTTCCAATCTGGTGCAAAGACCTTTGCGCCGGGCGTCTTTTTCAGGGCGTCTGACTCGCCGGTTGCAGTTGATTCATCGCATTTGACATTGTGCCCATCGATAAAGATGCCATCAACAGGAATCAAGTCACCCGGCTCAAGGTAAAGAACATCTCCGACGACCACGTCGACAACGTTGACAAGCATGGACTTGCCGGACCGAAGCACCTTGACTTCTCTGTCATCTTTCTTGGTGTTCAGCTTGACGAAAGCCTTTTCTTTTTGCCAGTCATTGTGCGAGGCGACTACCACGACAATGACAACAGCGGACAAAATAGCAACGCCTTCAACCCAATCAACGGGCGTAGGGTCGCCAGGCTTGTGGGCTACACCAAAGGTCTCGTAGAGACCGAGCGCAAGGGATATGACGCCAGCCACCAATAACATGATCAGAACTGCTTCTTGAAGAGTGATCCATGCCAACCTCCAGATTGACTTGGGCTTTTTCGCTGGAAGCTGGTTGCGCCCATACGTGCGAACTCTTTCAGTGGATGGGCCGTGCGAGGAAGTATGCGGTTTGAGCTCATCCACGCTGAGACCAGCTTTGAGGTCTACACGGAGACTGCGAGCGAGGCCCTCGAGACCACCAAAACCCTTGAGGACATCAAGTGATTTGGGGTCGAGTAATTGGCCGAGTTGATCGGGGCTATGAGGGAATGGCCTGTTGGGGTCTCCGAGGTCGACACCTTTAGGCTGGCCCGGGTCGTAATACTGCGGTACATCTGACAGGTAGCTGCTAGGCGCAACAGTTGTCCCGTCAGTGAAGGAGATGGTGTCTGCGTTGCTCGTCGACCGCTGGCGTGGATCCAACAGTGCCTTTGGATCAAGTAAATTGCTTGACATGTTGCAAAAGTATAAGGTAGGCCTTCAAACCTTATCTGAGGCCCTGGATAAGGGAATCGTTGTGAAGGGAGTCGGCTCAAGAACCAGTAGGCTATGGTGGAGAAGGCATCTTGGTCAATACGTGGGGTGGTTGACATTATATACCTATGTCTACCTGCCTGTTTCTGCAATCCAAGATCGGGGTAAAGCTGCATCGCGACCACGTTCGATAGCTTAGCTCAAGTCTCAGCAGGAGAGCTGTTGTCGAGATCAACAAAGGGGGGGCCACGGGGCTCCTCTTCCCAACCAATGACTGCACTTGGAGGGATCTGATAAGCGCCACGTTGGCGTTGGTATTGACAAAGCTGGAGAAAATCTGCGTTACATAAGCGGACACGGATATCTGTCTCTTCTTAATCGAGGGAGGATCAGCGATCACGGCACGGACCAGAGCGTCCAAGTCACTAGCAAGTCCAATGAAGGAGCAGGTTTGATATTAGTAATCGGTGACGGAAATGAAGAGCTTGGGCCATATCTTGTTTGTCTTGCATGCACTGCCTCTCCTCGATGATGTGACGCCGTTAACTGAGCCTAATAAGTACTGAGGATTGGTTGTATTATCATATCTCCACCCGTCACCTCGCCTACAATGTTTCAATTAAGCTTTTGGCATCAAAACGGCATTGTGTTAGCGTGAATATACGTCGAAGCAAAGGGACAGATGGAAATTGAGATGTGAGAAAAGAAAGAACCAGGTCCGATAGCGCGACAGGCAAGGGCTACCAAAGAAGGCTCCCCACGCCTTTCTTCCCCATCCCTCGGCCCAAGACTGACTTGTCACATACAAAGTTTTATGAAGAATACCCATACACTGAGACGCCTTGTATTATCTATATTACACTTGCCTGTCCTCTACTTCTGCTACCTGATATGAACCAACCCATTCCTCAAAATGCATTTACTTCTATGCTACGAGCTCAATGATCTTTGGTCTATGTCGAGACTTACGAAAAGGTGAAATGCCGTCCCATGTTCAGTAGCCTCGACGTTTTCAAGGGTAACAAGAGGGTGAGGAATACTGTGTTGTTTACACTGTAGAAAATGGGAAATGGGTGCTGAGTTGCCATGCACCATGATAGTCTCTCAGCTGTACCCGTCATTTGATGACGATACAGTATTTGTTGCACCCTTTTTTGCACGAATCCAGTCAAGATGTCCATCCATCATATTGATTGAGTCCGTTGGTGCTGGCCCACAACTCCACGCGCAAGCTGTTCCAGCCGGGGCCACTCCATCCATACCCTGGCTCCTGCGCGCTCGGACATTATGCACCGATGCGGTGTGTCATCGGACTTCCGGGTCTCCGATACTTGTGGCTTTCCGGTCAAATTTCTCCATTCTTTCGTTTCCGTCGGCGATCTGTCTTTCCGATTACCTCAACTTCTTTATGCGGGGCGATGCAATGCCTCCCCGGCGCGCCTGCGATGTCTGCTACAAGCGAAAGGTGATTAATCACATGTTTCATCGTCCAAGTGACACTGGCAGAGATTGTTCAAATAACGCCGACTTGTTAGATTCAATGTATCATCAAGACTCAGGGCGATCCCTGCGACTGGTGCGGGAGCCAGGGCGTGGCCTGTACCTTTGACAGAGTCATTCAAAAAGACCCAAACAAGAGGTAAGCTTTCTTCGAATGGCTTTGGTGATTGCCGAGATAGCACAGTTTGGAAGCCTGACGCAAGACCTCAGAACCACATCCGATGTTGTCCAAGAACTCTCCCGACGAGTAGAAACGCTCGAAGAAGCCCTCCAGTCTGCACTATGTACGAATAGGCCCATTGGAGGCGCTTCGCCTTGGCCAGAAAGGCCATTTCCCGAGAGGCCATTTGCCGAACCATCGAACAACCGCCTGAGAGCATCTCCCGTCGCTACGATCCTCGGCCAACCGTCCCCCATAAGCCCTTCCGACCTTACTGCGAATACCGCACTGGCCCAGACAACTCTGCCCAAGCCTACCTCCAAATTGTCGCGATGTCAAATCGGTAACAATTGGTACTTCAAAGGGATAGGGATTCTGTCTGAGCGTGGTCGGCAGTGGATCTCAGATGGTGCAGGAGAGCGTGTGTTTCTAGAGAAGTTTGACTTATTCTGCAACCCGTTGGGGACTGCACCACCGCTTGGCCCTACTACATTTCCGGAACGGCCGAGAATGCTACCCTCAAAAGCTACCTGTAGGCATCTCGCTGAGGGCTTCTTCAAATCCAAGACCTCTATCGTCTTTGCTATCCTGGAGAGAAGCCTCTTTGAAGGAACAATTGCCAGAGCGTACGGTGATGAAGGGGCTGATCTGGGACGCCGGACATCAGCTGAGGCCTGTCTCTGGGCCATGATTGCACTCGTCGTACGCACTACAGATGCTCGGCAATTAGGTCTCACCGTCGAGCCAAACGATTGCGTTCATGAGGCCAACCGCTTGTTAACCATCATCAATGGCAATACGAACTTGGACAGCTTGCAGGGCACCCTTCTTCTGGTAAGAAAACGTAGAACCACCAAGTATTGTCACTGAGGCTTACGGCTGACTTCCAAATAGTGGGCATGTCAAAAAATGAGAGGACAATGCCGAGAGGCTTCCGTCACCTTCAGAGGCGCATGTCGCATGGTATGTGACCTTGGCGGCCATTTCCCGCTGCCACGACTGGCTATCCTTCCGCAACATATTCCCACATTCGACGACCAAACAAAGCTACACATCCGAAGGTTGTTCTGGATGTGCTACTGCTATGACAAGGATATCTCTCTGCGTACCGACGAGCCGCCACTACTTACTTCGGATCACTGCGATGTGACCGAGTCCGAGGAATTTAGCAACCAGTCACGGGATACAAACCTCGCAAAGATTAAAGAAAACGCAATTCGACTACTCTGCTCGCCCCGAGCTTTTAAATACGCCGAGAGTGAGCTTCTTGCGCACGTTCGACAACTTGACGACGAGCTTGAGGAATGGCGATTGTCAGTTGAACCACCCTATCGTCCTAGATTGTCCATTCTATCAGATTCGTCCTTCTCATTGCCCTCAGCCATGAGCCTAGAGAACCGCACGTATTTCATCAATCTGCAGCTCGACTACCTTTTTACTATCATCAATATTCACACGTTGGTCCGAAAGTGTGGAGACCTGGAAGAGAATCTGGCCGATGACCTACACAGCGTCGTGCACTCGAGCGCCGATCTATCGATAGAGGCCAGTCGCTCCATTTTCCGCATCTTGGACACTGTCGTCGACTTCTGGAAAGAGGATTCAGCATGGGTCGTGTCCCACTATGCGCCGATGGCTGCCATGCCACTCTTTATGAACATTCTTATACACCCTCTTGGCCATACAGCGGATAGCGACTTGCACATCTTGTCATCGATAAGCAGCATCACGCGCAGAATTCCAGCAGAGAGGCTTTCGATAGAGGAGATAGAGCATATCCGAGAGATAAGCGAGTTCGTGATGGAGCTCGTCCGACTTAGTCATAGTGCAGCCTGGAAAGTCAAAAGGGGAGAGAGGAAGGATGACCTTGATATTATCCATGAATAGGAAATGTGACGATCGTAGAAGGTTCCTAAGGGATAAACCGGTCGTGCTAGGTTTATATGAGCAGAAGTACGGTGTTTTATAGCATTGGGTTTTAATGCTGTTATGTGTTTAACAATGTGTTTTTTTATATTTGTGAAGGACTTCCATAAGAAAGGTCTTTTATAAATAATTCTAGGGAATTTAGCTTATAAAATATAAGTCTAATAACTTGCTACCCTATAGTATATTATTGGCGCTATTTAATAGTATGCTTACCTAAGCTATAACTGCTTAGATTAGCGAGATATTGCGGAGTTACATAAACTTTCCTCCTAAGTAATTCCAGACATATAGGGTAAGTCACGTGACCCGGACTTAGGGCTTTATTTAAAGCCCGATAACTCCATTAAAGCCGGTCTTCTTGTATGGGTATTTTCTATCTGGTTTCTAATACCTCGAATATAAAACCTTATAGGTTTTATCTTCCTTATGCAATAGCCCGGCTATTAGCTATCTGATTGATATATACTATATATGGTTAGAAGGCCTCGGAAAGGAGCTATCCGACGGTATAACCTTTATCCGAATCGGGCTAATAGATTCCGAGCTATTAGTTATAAAAAAATAGCTTTCTCTTAAAATAGTTTTACTTCCTTAGATCTTTACATAGTTATTTATAACTAGTTTCGCCTTGTGGGAAATATAATCGCAAAGTATAGCATCTAATTAGATAATCTCTATAACTTTGATGAGATTGGCTTTCTTATGGGCATAATTGCAAGCGGAATAGTTATTATAGGTTTAGAAAGGCATTTAAAGCTGAAATTAGTATAGCCTGGAAACCGGGAATGGATTATAGTTATCTAGGCGATTAATGCGGAAGGCCAGGCGATCTAGCTGTTTATTATTAGCGTAGGCGAATATTACCTCGCTAATTGGTACTAAGATAGTAACCTCCCGGGCGATTAGGCTATTGCAATGACCCAAAATGGCTGGACTGATAACGAGACTGGTCTCGAGTGGCTTAAGCACTTTGACCGGTGTATAGCTAAGCAATCAAATAGTCGCTATCGTCTCCTGATCCTCGATGGCCATGAAAGTCACTAGTCTATTGAATTCGAGAGATATTACGAGGAGAAAAAGATTATCCGGCTTTGTATGCCATCTTATTCCTCTCACCTGCTAGGGTCGGACCGGAGCTTATGCAGCTAAGGTGAACTGGTTGATTGAATATCTAAGACTAAGGAAGGGAGAGAAAAGGAAAAGAACTAGCTGTGACCTCGCAGCGGGATTTGTGCAGGGCTCGCAGCGGGGCTACAGAGAAGGATTTCTCCGGTCTTGGTTTTTCTAGGGGGAAACAACCTTCCTCACGGGTTCGCCCGTAACATCACCTACTTTAGCCACTTGATGTCGGGTGCTTTGGGCTACTAAAGAAGGCTTATAGTTTAGAAATAGAGCATCTAATTAGATACTCTATTACCTATGTTTTAAAGACCGAGTTCTTTCTGGCCTTCTATGTAGCACACGAGGCCATTATGACAGAAAGAAATATCAGGGGGGCTTTTAAAGGAGCCGGCCTTATTCCCCTTGACCCAGAAACTATGGTCTTAAAGCTTGATATGTAGCTATGGACTCCAACGCCTGCCGAGGAAGGGGTTGAACCCTTTACCCCTTGGGTCTTAAAGACCCCAAAGACCGTGCTTAAGGCTAGATCTTAGTCTAAATACCTTGAAAGATGAATTATAAGGCATTATAGTAGCTCCCTAGAGTTAATTATAGAGGCTATGAAGTCTCTTATGAAGGCAATAAAGGGAAATATATATGAGATTATATTATTAAGGGCTGAGGTTAAAGACCTTCGAGAGGCGAATAAGATACTAAGCCGGCGCCGGAGGGCAAAAAGAACTAGATTGTAGTAAAGAGGAGTAATAATAGTAGAGGAAGGAAGGCAGGTAATTGATTAAATGGATATAGATGCTTAGGTGGTGGCAGAATCGTCGAGGAGTAGTAGTTAAGGAAGGTTAGCGCGACCGGGCGTTCGGTGTTATAGTATCTATAATAAGCCCGGGCATAATATAAGGACCTATTAGGTAGTGATTAAGACGTCTAGGGAAGAGTATAGTTAATAGTTTTAATTAATTAAATAGTTTATAGTAACATATATAATAAGCATGCTAGATAAACAAGTATGCCAGATAAAAATCTTAACCTATAAGATAGAAATCGCTATAAAAACACTATAAACTATTTAATTAATTAAAACTACTTACTATACTCTTCCCCAGATATCTCAATCACTACCTAACATGTCACAACCTGACAAAACACCCGTCACGTGACTAGGAAGGCCCCACTAGGGAACCACTAATCAGAGCGTGATCACTTATAACACTATGAGTGATTACGGTGATCACCCCGTGGTTACTAGTGATCACCTTCGCGATTACTGTGATCATAGTATTAGATATAGTGATTACACGAGGAATAGCCTAAGTATATAGAACCCGCTTATTATACTTCCTTATATACTAGCTACCTTAGCTATTAATATAACTTGGTTATACTTAATACCTTTGAGTATATTACTAGACGTGACTTATTACCTATTGCTTAGACTACGCCTAGCACTCTCTGCTAATATAAACCCAGTATGACCGGTTTATCCCTTGGGAAATATATGATCGTCATATATTGATAGCTCTTATTTAGTAGTGCACTGTATACTCTGAGTAATATTATTACTATGGCACCTAATACTGGATCTCCTTTTACCCCTCGCAGTAAGCTGCCTATTACCCCCTAATAGGGATAGCCCGCGACCTAACCAGAGGAACCTAATATCCCGATGGATACTAATGACGATGGCGAAGAATATATCGCCCCGGCCTCATACGAGGATAAGGTCCATAAGCTTAGAAATAGGTATAACCACCTAAGCACCTAGCATAATAACCTCCTAAACGGCGCATATAATAACGCTAGGATCACTTAGGAGCAATTAGCCAGCATGGAGGCCTCTATGAGCGAGATGTAGGAACGTTTCTGATAAGCTATGGAATAGCAATAGCAGCAATACCAGCAGACAATCAACGAATAATAGAACCGGATCGACTGACTCATTACGCTCTAAGCTCAGTAAAATGACCTAGCATAACAGCAGGTTTACGATCTCGGCAACCTAACGTTCGAGCACATCGCCGCCGGTACCACCCATAAAGACATCGGCGAGATTATTAAACCTAAGGACCTAGAGCTATTTAATAGGTAGGCTACCTACGTTAGGATATTCCTTATGTCTCTTAGAGTATACTAATAGTATTTTCCTACTAGGATGGCTAGTGCTAAAAGTAAGGTCTTATATGCTAGTAGATACCTCATGGGTAATATACTTACTTGGTTTAAACCTAAGCTATATGACTTTCTCGGGAATAAACCCACCGAGGAAATATAACTCTTTTTCGCTAAGTATAAGAACTTTAAAGATATAATTAGATATAACGTACATGATAAGCGAGCGCCGCAGACAAGCGAGCGCCGCACTTTTCCCTCCTACACCTAACTTTTCATTTAATCAATTAATTATTAACCACCAAATATATCAGACCCAAATACTAAGGCTAGAACGCTTCTTGCCCTTCAAGCCCTTCAAAATAACCCAAAACTAAGCATCCAAAGCGCTGCAGGGATATATAAGATTGATGAGCGGCGGCTACGTCGCCGCCAGCAGGGCATTTAATCCCGACGCGATACTATCCCAAATTCACGCCGACTATCTGATCTAGAGGAACAGATCATAGTTCAATTCATTCTCGACCTAGATGCGCGAGGTTTTCCCCCGCGACTGCGTGCTATTAAAGTAATAGCTAATTGACTGCTTGCCGACCGCGACGCGCCACCCGTCGGCAAGCGCTGGGCTTCTAACTTCGTTAGGCGATAAGAAAAGCTAAAGACGCGTTTTTTTCATAAATATGACTACTAGAGGGCTAAGTGCGAAGATCTAGAGGAAATCCAGAAGTAGTTTCGGCTCGTAGCGAATATAATCGCGAAGTATGGCATCCGATCAGATGATATCTAGAACTTTGATGAGATTAGCTTCCTTATGGGTATGATTGCAAGCGGAATAGTTATTACTGGCGCAGAAAGGCGTGGTCGACCAAAATCAATACAGCCTAGAAGCCGGGAATAGATTACAGTGATTCAGGCGATCAATGCAGAGGGCCAAGCGATTCAGCCGTTCATCATAGGTACGGGCCAATATCACCTCGCCAACTAATACAGAGAAAGCAACCTCCCGGGCGATTAGACTATTGTAACCTCCCAAAATGGCTAGACCGATAACGAGACCGGTCTCGAGTGGCTAAAGCACTTTGACCGGTGTACAATCAAGCGATTAAATAGTCGCTATCGTCTTCTAGTCCTTAATGGCCACGAAAGTCACCACTCCGTCGACTTCGAGAGATATTGCGAGGAGAATAAGATTATTACGCTTTGTATGCCGCCTCATTCGTCTCATCTACTTTAGCCTCTTAACGTCGGGTACTTTAGCCTGCTTAAAAAGGCTTATGGTCGAGAAATAGAGCATCTGATCAGATGCTTTATTACCCATGTTTCTAAGACCGAGTTCTTCCCGGCCTTCTATGCCGCTTATCAAGCTACTATGACGGAACAAAATATCAGGTCTGCTTTTAGAGGGGCTGGACTTATCCCTCTTGACCCGGAAAGTGTGGTCTCAAAGCTTGATGTGCAGCTACGGACTCCAACGCCGGTTGAGGAGGAGGCCGGGCCCTTAACCCCTTGGGCTTCAAAGACCCCAAGGACAGTGCTTAAGGCCGAATCTCAGTCTAAATACCTTAAAAGATGAATCAGAAGACATCAAAGTAGCTCCCCAGAGTTAATTCTTAAGGCATTAAAGTATCTTTCTAAGGGAACAAAGGCAGTTATATATGAGATGACATTATTAAGGGCTAAGGTATAGGATCTTCGACAGGCGAATGAGATACTAAGCCGGCGCCGGAGGGCAAAAAGAACCCAGCTATAGAAGAGAGGGGTAATGACGGTAGAGGAAGGAAGGTAAGCAATTAATTAGATGGATATTAATGCGCAGGTAGTAGCTAAATCGTCGAGAAGTGGTGGTCAAGGAAGGTCGGCGCGACCGGGAGTTCGGCACTATAGAGTATGCGGCAAGCCCGGTTATAATGCTAGAACATGTCAAGTAGTGATTGAGACCTCCGGGGAAGAGTATAGCGAGTAGTTTCAATTAATTAATTAATTTATTATGTTTTTATTGTGATCTTACTAAAGAGGGTTAAGAAAAGTGCGGCGCTCGCTTGTCTGCGGCGCTCGCTTATTATGTACGTTAACTTTAGAACTATTAATAAAGAATAATAAGCTACGTAAAAACTTAAGAACCTATAATAGATAAAGGCCACTTTGACCTATATAGCTAAGTTTATATAAATTACTTTATTCCTTAATTAAGGGATAAGTACCTTTTAGATTACTTTCTATAAAGGACTTAAAGATAAGGTTAAGGATAAACTCTATAAAATAGAAAAACCTAATAACTTCTAGGACTATATTAATATAACTATTAAGATTAATAACTAATAGTTTAAATAATGCATAGAGAAATCTAATAAAGGATAAATTTAAGGCAATAAGAATAATACTAATTAATCTTAAAGGCGAGAATAAACTAGGGGTAATACCTCCTATAGGACCTATATAGGACCTATGGAACTTAGAGTAGCCTAAAAAGATAGTAAGGATATTAAATATTACTATTACTATAAGAAGGGCTATAAGGTAAATAAATATTAAAAGAAGTAGCGAGATATAAAGGAAGGGCGCTATTAACCTAAGCTATAATAGCCCCTCCTAGAAGGTAAGAAATAGGTAAGATCTACCTAGGTAGATATTAAACCTTAGATAGCTATTTATACCGTTAAAATACTTAGAATAGCTCGATAAGGATATAATAAAACCGGCATTTAACTAGATAAGCTAGATATGCTATATAGCTAAGTATACCTCTTAGAAAAATAGGCGGAAGGCAACTATATAATTAATAATATCATAAAGGAATGACTCTATAAACTAGTTAAACCTTAGAAAACTAGCCGCTCGCATATTATAGAACATATGGGATAGAAACCGCTCCTAGAACCTAATAAGGGAAGATAATAACTAGGCAACCTAATGCCATAGCGTATTATCGCCGTAACTAGACGCGCCGAACTTAAAACCGAAGAACCTATAATATCCCCTTTAGCATAATAACCCTTGAGTAAATAAACTGACTTCTAAGAGGCCGCCGCAGAAGGATTTAACTATAAGAAATGGATTATAAGATATAAAGAAAAGGAATAACTTTTAGTGCCCGCCATAGTCCACTAAAGGGACTGCTAATAAGATAACCCCGCGCGGTATAACCATACCTTATGCCCTTAATACTAGATTAAGGCATTATAGGAGTATAATAAAATCTATAAATAATAAAAAATAGACCGATATAGTAAATTACTATGTAATAATTAGATCGCTAAAATAAGTAGTAGTAATATTAATTAAACTAAGTTTAAGTATAAGGCTTAGAAATTATAGAAAGAACTATACTAGGAGCGCTCTAAGAAGCCCCGGAAAAGTAATAAAGAACTATAGGAAGAAAAAGATTATCCCTAACTATATAATAAAAATAATAATAAGTACTAGAATAGCCTAAGGGAAAGATATATCTAGACCGCATGAGAATATATAGAAATAGCGGATAAGTAAGAAATCTATATTTAAGCCTACCACTGGGAATTAGCTAAAAACCCTTAATATCTAGAAGTACCTTTTAATCCATAAGATAATATAAGGATATACCTAATATACTAAGAGTATACTAATATCTCTTAGATATTATATTAATATTACTAGTATAAAACCTACTAAGAGGAAAAGTAAGGATAAGATTACTTCTCTATCTTATTATTATATTAACTAAATAATAAACCTTACTTATAGTATAAAACGGAAGGGTATAAGGTAGTATATTAATATAAATCTATCGGCGTTATAAATGCGTGATACTCTTTAAAATTTTACTATGCTACTTAGGAGAAGAAATAAATCACTTATAAGATCGAGGATTAGTAAAAAATAGTTAGCTAGGGAAATAAAGAAGACCTAGGAGCTAAATAAGAATAGTAGTACTAGGACTAGCTATATAGCTAGGACGATATATATAACTATGATGCCTATGTAAATAGTAAGTATGAATTTAATTATATTAACTACGCTCTAGTAATATTAAAAAACTAGATACCCTATCTAATATAGGGCGATAGGTAGATAAATAAGGGAATATATTACCCTAAAAGGCTCTCTACTTTACTACTAGAGTATATAAGTAATAATACCTAGAACTAGAAGTATAAGTTAAAGGAGAATAGTTAAATACTTTAGTAGATAATAGAGCTAAGTAGAACTACTTTAACCTAATAACAGCGAATAGACTTAGGCTGCTATAGAGGTATAAATAGATGCCTTACTTGGTTATTAACCTAGAAGGAACCCCTTTTGACTATAATAATGGTATTATTAATAGCGAGATTAATTACCTTAAAGTTTTTATTAAAGGAAAGAACTAAGAGATATTATTTAATATTATACTAAATAAGTAATATAATCTTATACTTAGGTACCTATAGTTATAACGATTTAATTTATATTTTAATTAAAAGACTAGCTAAGTATTTTCTTTTAATAATAAGATACCTTTTATAATAAATAACGACTTAGAATATAATATAAGATCTTAAACTTTTACTAAAGGAACTAGAGAAGTTAGGTAGAGATAAATATAAGATACCTCTTTACCTATAGGGATAAAATATAAATATTAAAAAGGATAAAAGTAATAGCGATAAAGGATAATCACACGAGTTATATAATAGTTTTATAAACTTAAGAAAGACCTAGCTCTATAAAAGAAACTATAAGATAACCTAGAAGAAGAAGAGCGACTTAAGAATATCCTATAGTAATATTATATCTATAAGAAACTCTTCGCGGAAGAACTCAAAATAGGCCTACCTAAGTATATATACTATGACCTAGAAATTAAGTTTATTAATAAGAAGTAACCTAGCTTTAGTAAACTTTACTTATTTAATAAAGTATAATTATTAATATTAAAGGAATATATTAAAGATATAATATAGAAAGGATATATTAGGGAAAGTAAGTTATTTATTAGATACCCCGTTATGTTTATCTTAAAGAAGAATAAAAAGCTCTAACTTTATATCGACTTTAGAATACTTAATGCTATTATAGTCAAAGATCGCATACCGCTACCTCTTATTAGTAAGTTAAAGGACTGACTTTTTGGCATGAAGTACTTCATAGCACTTAACCTTAAAGGAGCCTATAACCTTATTTAGATTAAGGAAGGATATGAATAGAAAACCGCTTTTTATACTAAGTACGGGCTATTTAAGTACCTTATTATGCCCTTTGGACTCATTAATGCACCTACTATATTTTAATAAATAATTAATAATATACTATAAGAATACCTAGATATATTTATTATATATTACTTAGATAATATTTTTATCTTTTTTAAAATAGAAAAAGAATATATAGAATATGTCTATAAGGTACTATAAATACTATAAGACGCTAAGTTATTAATAGAACCTAAGAAAAGTAAATTCTATGCCTTAGAAGTAGAATTCCTTGGATATATTATCTCTTATAATAAGATATGCATAGATCTTAAGAAGGTCTTAGCGGTGAAAGACTAGAAAGAACCTATTAATATTAAGGAAGTATAAGCCTTCCTTAGATTTACTAATTACTACCATAAATTCCTTAAAGCTTTTAGGCAAATAGCTATATTATTAATAGAACTCACGAAGAAAGATAAAACCTTTATATTTAGGAATAAAGCTAAAGACGCCTTTAATAAAATCAAGGAACTCATCCTAAGCGAACCAGTGCTTAAGATATTTGACCTATCTCGACTAATTAAACTTAAAACCGATGCCTTAGACTTCGCCCTAGGCGCCTAAATTAGGCAACGAGATAATAAAGGACTCTTATACCCTATTGTATTCTATTCCTATAAGCTATATAGAGTAGAACTAAACTACCCTATCTATAATAAAGAATTCCTCGCAATTATTAATGCCTTTAAAGAATTTAAGTATTATTTTCTAAGAAGCTAATATTAGATTAAGGTATATATGGACTATAAGAATATTACTTACTTCGCAAAAATATAAGAACTTAGCGGATAATAACTCTAATATACTAAATACCTCTTAGAATTTAACTATATTATTATCCACGTTAAAGGAATAGAGAATAGCAAAGCCGATGCTATTAGCCGACGCCCCGACCTAGATATAAGAAGAACTAAGATAAAGAAACAACTCTTATAATTTATATAGAAAGGGAACCTTATATAATAAATTATTACAATAACCTATATAGTAAAATAAGGTAATTTACTACTTATGGAAATCCTAGAATATAATAAATACCTCCTAGATAGCGAGAAAATAGATAAATAATAAGTATTATAGGAATTATAATATGACCTTATATATGAAATATATAAATACCTATTATATAGGCACTAAGGAATTAATAAAACCTTAGAATAAGTTAAAATAATATTTACTTTTCTTAATATAAAGAAAATTATTTTAATTATCGCTAATTAATGCGACTTTTGCGTAAAAACTAAGGCACGACGCTATAAACTATATAGAAAACTATAACTACTCTTAGTTTTATAATAACTATAGGACTTAATTACTATAGACTTTATCACTAAACTACTACTATCTAAAGAACTAGCTACTAGAAACTTCTATAATAGTATTCTTATTATCATGGATAGACTTATGAAATTTTCCTATTTTATACCCTATAGAGAATTAATAATAGCTAAAGAATTCGCCTATCTCTTTTATTTTTATATTACTAAAACATATGGGCTACTACTTAAGATTATTATAGATAAAGGACCGCTATTTATATTAAAATTCTAGTAAAGCCTTATAGAATACTTAGGAATTAATTATAAACTCTCTACTATATACTATAAGGAGATAGATAGATAAACAGAACGAATAAACTAAATACTAGAATAATACCTTCGTTGCTATATTAATTATAAATAAACTAATTAGGTTAAAAAGCTACTAGCTGCTTAGCTAGCCTATAATATAGTAACTAATAAAAGCACTAAGGTTATACTAATATATACTAATTTTAGATTTATATTAGATATCTACTAATAATCCCGAGATGCTATTATTAACCCTAAGGCAATCCTTACTAGCGATTAATTATGGAATTTATATAAAGAAATAAAAATAAAACTTAAATTTATTAGAAATAGAATAATAATATAATATATATAATAAGCGAGTGCACTAGACAAGCGAGTGCACTAAAAATCCCTTATCTAATATTATTACTATTTAATTAATTAATTCCTCATAACTAGAGATATCTTAATTAAATAAAGAAGCTAGATTACTTCTTATACTTTAGGCCCTTTAAAATAACCTAGATTTAAAACTATGATAAACTATAAGGCTCTATTAGGTTAACTATTATGCCTTATGTCATCGGTATAATAGCATATAATCTTAACGCGATATTATCCTAAAATTACGTAAACTATTAGATCTAGAGGAATAGATTATTATTTAGTTTATTCTTAACTTAGATTTATGAGGATTTCCCCCCTAGCTATATAGTATGAAAGAAATAGCTAATTAATTGCTTATTAACCGCGACGCGTTATTAGTTAGCGTGCGCTAGGCTTTAAACTTTATTAAGCGATACCTAGACCTTAAGACGCGTTTTTTTCGCAAATATAACTACTAGAGAGCTAAGTGCGAAGATCTAACTATTATCCGCGATTAGTTTTAGCTTATAGCGAATATAATCGCGAAGTATGGTATCTAATTAGATGATATCTATAACGTTGACGAGACTGGCTTTCTTATGGGCATGATTATAAGCGGAATAGTCGTCATAGGCATAGAAAGGCGTGAAAAGCTAAAAGCAGTGCAGCCTGGAAACCGAGAATAGATTACGGTCATTCAGGCGATCAATGCGGAAGGCTGGCCGATCCCGCCGTTTATCATTAGTGCGGGCCAATATTATCTCGCTAACTAGTACCGAGAAAGCAACCTCCCGGGCGATTGGGCTATTGCGATGACCCAAAATGGCTAGACCGATAACGAGACCGGTCTCGAGTGGCTTAAGCACTTTAACCAGTGCATAACTAATCGATTAATTAGTATCTATTATCTCTTAATCCTCGATAGCCACGAAAGTCACTACTCTATTGAATTCAAGAGATATTATAAGGAGAATAAGATTATTAGGCTTTATATGCTACCTTATTCCTCTTATCTACTTTAGCCCCTTGACGTTAGGTACTTTAGCGTGCTTAAGAGTACTTATAGTTAAGAAATAAAGTATCTAATTAGATGCTTTATAACCTATGTTTCAAAGACCGAGTTCTTTCTAGCCTTCTACGCCGCATTTTAAGCTACTATAATAGAATGAAATATTAAGGGGGCTTTTAGAGGAGCTAGGCTTATTCCTCTTAATGCGGAAAATATAATCTCAAAGCTTGATATGCAGCTACGTACGCCAACGCCGGTTAAGGAGGCAGCTGAACCGTTGACCCCTTGGGCCTTAAGGACCCCAAAGACCGTGCTTAAGGCTGGATCTTAGTCTGAATACCTCGAAAGACGAATTAGAAGGCATTAAAGTAGCTCCCCAGAGTCAATTTTAGAAGCTCTATAGTCTCTTGTAAAGGGGATAAAGGTAGTTATGCATTGGGTAGCCTTATTGACCGCTAAGAATAAAGACCTTTAAGAGGCAAATGAGATACTAAGCTAGCGCCGGAGGGCAAAAAGAACCTAACTATAAAAAAGAGGGGTAATAATAATAGAGGAAGGAAGGTAAGTAATTAATTAGATAGATATTGATGCGTAGGTAGTGGCTAAATCGTTGAGAAGTGGTGGTTAAGGGAGGTTAGCGCGACCGGGTGTTCGGCGTTATAATATCTACGGTAAGCCCGGCTATAATATAAGGACCTATTAGGTAGTGATTAAGATATTAGGGGAAGAGTATAGCGAGTAGTTTTAATTAATTAAATAATTTATAGTATTTTTATAGTAATTTCTATCTTTAAGGTAGAGATTTTTAATGCACTTACTTATTTAGTATACTTGCTTATTATATATATTATACTAATAAGAAAAGAATTAAGGGACTAATCTTCTCGGAGGGAGATATAATTTACCTTATAATAAAAAATATTAAAATAAAATAATAAAATAAAAAACTTAATTATAAATATATTAAACTAATATATATAATAAGCAAGTATACTAGATAAGTAAGTGTATTAAAAATCTCTACCTTAAAGATAGAAATTACTATAAAAATACTATAAACTATTTAATTAATTAAAACTACTTACTATACTCTTCCCTTAATATCTTAATTACTACCTAATAGGTCTTTGCATTATAGCTAGGCTTACTATAGATATTATAACGCCGAATACCCGGTCGCATTGACCTCCCTTGACCACTACTTCTTAACGATTCGGCCACTACCTACGCATTAATATCTATCTAATTAATTACTTGCCTTCCTTCTTCTACTATTATTACCCCTCTTTTCTATAGTTAGGTTCTTTTTGCCCTCTGGCGCTGGCTTAGTATCTTATTTGCCTCTCGAAGGTCTTTATTCTTAGCGGTTAATAAGGCTACCTGATATATAACTGCCTTTATCCCCTTTATAAGAGACTATAGAGCTTCTAAAATTGACTCTAGGGAGCTACTCTGATGCCTTCTAATTCGTCTTTCGAGGTATTTAGACTGAGATCCAGCCTCAAGCACGGTCTTTGGGGTCCTTGAGGCCCAAGGGGTCGACGGTTTAGCTGCCTCCTCAACCGGCGTTGGCGTACATAGCTGCATATCAAGCTTTGAGATTATATTTTCTGCATTAAGAGGAATAAGCCTAGCTCCTCTAAAAGCCCCCTTAATATTTTATTTTATTATAGTGGCTTAAAATGCGGCATAGAAGGCTAGAAAGAACTTAGTCTTTAAAACGTGGGTTATAAAGTATTTAATTAGATGCTTTATTTCTTAATTATAAGCACTCTTAAGCACGCTAAAGCACCTAATATTAAGGGGCTAAAGTAAATAAGAGGAATAAAGTAGTATATAAAGCCTAATAATCTTATTCTCCTTATAATATCTCTTAAATTTAATAAAGTAGTGACTTTTATAGCCATTGAGGATTAAGAGACGATAGATACTAATTAATCGATTGGTTATGCACCGGTTAAAGTGCTTAAGCTACTCGAGACCGGTCTCGTTATCAGTCCAGCCATTTTAGGTCATCGCAATAGCCTAATCGCCCGGGAGGTTGCTTTCTCGGTACTAGTTGGCGAGATGATATTGGCCCGCACCGATGATAAACGGCGGGATTGGCTAGCCTTCCGCATTAATCGCCTAAATGACCGTAATCCATTCTTAGTTTCTAGGCTGCACTGCTTTTGGCTTTTTATGCCTTTCTATGCCTATGACGACCATTCCGCTTATAATCATGCCCATAAGAAAGCCAGTCTCGTTAACGTTATAGATATTATCTGATTAGATGCTATACTTCGCGATTATATTCGCCATAAGCCGAAACTAATCGCGGATAATAGTTAGATCTTCGCACTTAGCTCTCTAGTAGTTATATTTATGAAAAAAATATATCTTAAGGTCTAGGTATTACTTAATAAAGTTTAAAGCTTAGCGCATGCTAACTAGTAATATATCGCGGTCGGCAAGCAATTAATTAGCTATTTCTTTTATACCATATAGCCAGGGGGGAAATCCTTGTGAATCTAGGTTAAGAATAAACTAAATAATAATCTATTCTTCTAGATCTAATAGTTTGTGTGATTTCGGGATAGTATCGCGTTAAGATTATATGCTATTGTGCCGATGATATAAGGCATAGTAGTTAACCTAGTAGAGCCTTGTAGTTTATTGTAGTTTTAAATCTAGGTTATTTTAAAGGGCCTGAAGTGCAAGAAGTAATCTAGCTTCTTTATTTAATTGAGATATCTCTAGTTATGAGGAATTAATTAATTAAATGGTGATGATATTAGATAAGGGATTTTTGGTATACTCGCTTGTCTGGTGCACTCGCTTATTATGTATATTATATAAGATTAAGCAGAAAATCTTAAAATATAACTATGAACTAGACTTATTACTTAAGGTTAAGCTCTATTTAATTTTTTATATTTTATTACTTAAATTTATATAAGGCATTATTTAGGTAAAAATAAATAAAGAACTAGATATAGAAGTTAACGGACTAGAAGAATATATTATAGAAGCCATCCTTGATATAAATAAAACTAATAGTAAAATAATATATTTCATTAAATAGAAGGACTACCCCGATTTAGAAAACATATAGGAACCCCTAGAATACCTCACTGGTGCATAATGCCTCCTGCGGGATTTTTATTAATAATAGCGAAAGATAAACTAATATCTAAGTTAAGAATAATTAACTAGTTAATAATATTAATTGCCCTAAAAGACTAGGCCTTGACCATAGCCTTTGCCTCCCGGCGATCTAACTCCTCTAACTCGTCTAGAGAGTTTAGACCCCGTCGTATTATTTTAATACCCCGCTTATAAATCTGCTTCTTTTAACGACGGAGATATATTAATTAAGAAAGCCTTTTATTTATTTATTGCTATAAAGTAATTAGTTCCTTCTCGGCTTTTTCCTCCTTAAACTCTAGATAGTATTTCTTAGCTATGAGGTAAGATACTAATAGAAAGTTAGTAAAATAAGAAGGTAAGGACGAAAAACCATATAGACTAATAGAAACTAATACCCCTAAACTATTATAAGAATAACCCCGGTGAATATACTTAGAGTAATAAGATATACCCTTAAGTATTTTATATTATAATTACTTTTGAGTATAATGCGAATAAGGTATGACTTTAAAACCTATCTTTTTAATAAGTTTAAATAAATAATAATAATGTATAGCGGACTATGATTTTACTTTTGGTATATTATTAGCACTATGGGAATATTTAAGGAAGAAGGTTTAATAAACTACGAGAAATTTAGAAAGGCTAACTTTAAAGGCCTTGGGGATAAGACCAATAGAGGAGGGATATCGTGTTATAACCTGATAAAATACCCGTTATGTAACTAAGAAGGCCCCACTAGGGAACCACTAATCAGAGCGTGATTACTTATAATACCATAAGTAATCACGGTGATTACCCCGTGGTTACTAGTGATTACCTTCGTGATTACTATAATCATAGTATTAGACATAGTGATCATATAAGGAATAGCCTAAGTATATAGAACCCGCTTATTATACTTCCTTATATATTAGCTACCTTAGCTATTAATATAACTTAGTTATACTTAATACCTTTGAGTATATTACTAGACGTGACTTACCACTTATTGCTTAGACTATGCCTAGCACTCTCTGCTAATATAAACCCAGCATGACTGGTTTATCCCTTGGGAAACACACGATCGTCACATAACAGGTCCTTGCATTATGGCCGGGCTTGCCGCAGACACCACAATGCCGAACCCCCGGTCGCGCCGACCTCCCTTAACCACCACTCCGCGACGATTCGGCCACTACCTGCGCATCAACATCCATTTGATCAATTGCCTGCCTTCCTTCCTCTACCGTCATAACCCCTCTTTTCTATAGCCGGGTTCTTTTTGCCCTCCGGCGCCGACTAAGTATCTCATTTGCCTCCCGAAGGTCTTTATTCTCAGCAGCTAGTAAGGCAACCTAATGCATAACTGCCTTTGTCCCCTTCTCAAGAGACCTCAGGGCTTTAAGGATTAACTCTGGGGAGCTGCTTTGATGCCTTCTAATTCGTCTTTTAAGATATTTAGACTAAGATCCGGCCTTAAGCACGGTCTTTGGGGTCCTTAAGACCCAATGGGTAGAGGGTTCAGCCCCCTCCTTAACCGGCGTTAGCGTCCATAGCTATATATTAAGCTTCGAGATAATACTTTCTGGGTCAAGAGGAATAAGCCCGGCTCCTCTAAAGGCTACCTTAATATTCTTTTTTATTATTATGGCCTAAAATATAGCATAAAAGGCCAGAAAGAACTTAGTCTTTGAAACGTGGGTTATAGAGCATCTGATTAGATACTTTATTTCTTAACCGTAAGCGTTCTTAAGCAGCCTAAAGCACCTGACGTTAAGGGGCTAAAGTAGATAAGACGAATAAGGCGGCATATAAAGCCAGATGATCTTATTCTCCTCGCAATATCTCTTAAATTCGATAGAGTAGTGACTTTCGTGGCTATCAAGGATTAGAAGACGATAGCGACTATTTAATCGCTTGGCTATATACCGATCAAAGTACTTAAGCCACTCGAGACCGATCTCGTTATTGGTCCAGCCATTTTAGGTCATCGCAATAGCCTAATCACCCGGGAGGTTGCTTTCTCGGTACTAGTTAGCGAGGTAATATTAGCCCGCACCGATGATAAATAGCGGGATCGCTTAGCTATCCGCATTAATCGCCTAAATGACCATAATCCATTCTTAGTTTCTAGGCTACACTGATTTTAGCTTTCCACGCTTATCTATGCCTATGATAACCATTCTGCTCTAAATTATACCTATTATAAAGCTAGTCTTATTAATATTATAGATATTATCTAATTAGATACTATACTTTGCGATTATATTTGCCATAAGTATAAACTAGTTATATATAATAATTAGGTCTTCGCACTTAGCTCTCTAGTAATTATATCTCTAAAAAAAATACATCTTAAGCTCTAGGTATTGCTTAACGAAGTTTAAAGCCCAGCGCACGCCGACTAGTAGTGCGTCGCGGTCGGCAAGCAATTAATCAGCTATTTCTTTTATACCACGCAGCCGGGGGGGAAATCCTCGCGAATCTAGGTCGAGAATGAACTAAATAATGATCTATTCCTCTAGATCGGATAGCTTGCGTGACTTAGGGATCCAATCACAGCGCGCAGTAATGCCATTCTCTCAATCAAAGAGAGTACTATGATAGACTTTATAGAGCTCTACAGCACGTCGGAGACTTTTTTTGGGTTATTTCGATAGGCTTAAAGGGCAAGAAGGATTCTAGCCTTATTATTTGCCTATGACATACTGGGTAGTTAAGAATTAATTAATTAAATAGAGAGGATATAGGATAAGGGATTTTTATCTGGCATACTTGTCTGTCCGGCATGCTTATCATGTACGTTATTTTTATTATAATAACGTATATAATAAGCATGCGCCGCAGGCAAGTATGCGCCGCACTTTTACCCTATAGTATAAATCCTACTAAAATAGAAAATTCCTTTAAAAATTCTAAGAAATTTAAATTAAGCTTAAACTAGATATAATTTTAAAGTTAGGCTATTTTTTATAAAGAAATCTATTTTTATTTTTATAGATTTTTAAAAAAATTACTTACTATATAACGTATATAATAAGCTTATGTCCCAGATAAGTATATGTCCCAAAAATCCCTTAATCTCTCTCTCTTCTATTTAATCAATTAATTCTTAACCACTAAATATGTCTAAATTTAATAGCGAGGGTAATATACTTCTTGCCCTTTAAGCGCTTTAAAATAACCCAAAATTACGTATCCGATGCGCTGCATTAATCTATAATATCTACCCTAAAAAGCTAGGTCGCCGCCAGAAAGGCATGTAATCTCGACGCGATTGGATTCCTAAATCATATAAACTATCTGATCTAGAGGAATAGATTATTATTTAGTTTATTCTTAACCTAGATTCGCGAGGATTTCCCCTGCGACTATGTGGTATTAAAGAAATAGCTAATTGATTGCTCGCCGACCGCGATGCACTACCCGTCGGTAAGCGCTGGGCTTCTAACTTTATTAAGCGGCACTTAGACCTTAAGACGCGTTTTTTTCGGAAATATAACTACTAGAGAGCTAAGTGCGAAGATCTAGCTATTATCTATAATTAGTTTACGCTTATGGCGAATATAATCGCGAAGTATAATATCTAATTAGAAGATATCTATAACTTTGATAAGACTGGCTTTATAATGGGTATAATTCAAAGCGGAATGGTCGTCATAGGCATAGATAGGCATAGAAAGCCAAAATTAATGCAGCCTAGAAACCGGGAATGGATTATAGTTATCTAAGTGATTAATATAGAAGGCTAGGCAATCCCGCCGTTTATTATCGGTGCGGGCTAATATCACCTCGCTAACTAGTACCGAGAAAGTAACCTCCTGGGCGATTGGGCTATTACGACGACCCAAAATGGCTAGATAGATAATGAGACTAGTCTAAAGTGGCTAAAGCACTTTGACTAGTATATAACCAATCGATTAATTAGTTCTTATTATCTCTTAATCCTTGATGGCTATGAAAGTTATTATTTTATTAATTTTGAGAGATATTGCTAGGATAATAATATCATTACGCTCTATATGCCGCCTTATTTATCTTATCTACTTTAGCCCCTTGATGTCAGGTGCTTTAGCGTGCTTAAAAGCGCTTATGGTTAAGAAATAAAGCATCTAATTAGATGCTCTATAACCTATGTTTTAAAGACTAAGTTCTTTCTGGCCTTCTATGCCGCATTTTAGGCTACTATAACGGAAAAAAATATTAAGTTAGCCTTTAGAGGAGCTAGGCTTATTCCTCTTGACCCAGAAAGTGTGGTCTCGAAGCTTAATATATAGCTACGGACTCCAATGCCTACCGAGGAGGTGGCTGAACCCTTGACCCCTTGGGTCTTAAAGACCCCAAAGACCGTGCTTAAGGCTCAATCTCAGTTAGAATACCTCGAGACACAAGTTAAAAGGCATAAAAGTAGCTCCCTAGAGTCAATTCTAAAAGCTATACGGTCTTCTTCTAAGGGAACAAAGATAGTTATACATAAGGTTGCCTTACTCGAGGCCAGGGTCAAAGATCTTAAATAGGCAAATGAGATACTAAGCCGGCGCCGGAGGGCAAAAAGGACTAGACTATAGAAAAGAGGGGTAATAACAGTAGAGGAAGGAAGGCAGGCAATTGATCAAATGGATATTGATGCGCAGGTAGTGGCCGAATCGTCGCGGAGTGGTAGTCAAGGGAGGTTAGCGCGACCGGGGGTTTGGCATTATAGTGTCTGTGGTAAGCCTAGTCATAATATAAGAACCTGTCAGGTAGTGATTAAGACGTCTAGGGAAGAGTATAGTGAGTAGTTTTAATTAATTGAATGGTTTATGGTGTTTTTATAGCGATTTCTAATATAAAGGGTAAAGATTTTTGAGACACATACTTGTCTGGGACATAAGCTTATTATGTACGTTAAGTAAGAAAAAGTATATTTGCACTATGTATTTAGCTATTTCTCTATAAAGGGGATTTTTTTAAAAATTTAAAAAAATTATATATAATTTATTTATAAGTTAAATAGCTAAAAACTTACTTTTTAGATTTCTAGCTATTTTAATGCGGTTTTTATTAAGGTTAAAATTTTTAGATTTTAGTGCACAGTTTAGGTGCGGCGCTTACATGCCTGCGGCGCATGCTTATCATATACGTTATATTATAAAGAGGTAAGGAAAAATGCGACGCTCGCTTATCATGTACGTTATACCTATTTTGTAGCAGTTTTTAAAATTTGAGATTTAATGATTTTTAGTTACCCGTTGGCTCATGTGGGGCTATCGCCCCAGGCGAGCCAACCTAGCAAGCTAGGTTGGCCCGAAAACTGCGGGACAGGCTGAAAACCCCGGGACATCGGAGAAGCCCGATTTTAGCCGTGATTTGCGCCCTTTCCGATCTTTTGATGTTCACAAGGCGTCCAAAGTGATATTTGAAGCCCCAAGAGAAGCAGAAGTGATGCCTTTTGCGATGCTGAAGGGAATGACGTTCCTGAAGACTAAGATTGAGCTATAGAGGCCGCTGTTGCGGCACCCAGGCCCTGCCGCCTTGAGGGACGGCTCTTCACGTATTTTAAGGTGTATCAACGTCAATTGAACGCGGCAGACTGGCTGATTGAACCTCTCTTTCCCTCCTGATGATCTCAAGGATCTGATCCAATGCTGAAGTGTGTGGTTGAGGTCGTGAAGGGCACGGTGTTGAAGCCTCTTCCGGCGGGGGCGATGACTCGTATGAGGGGGTCATCGGCGGCGAAGATCGCTGCCAACGGGGGGTTGCTCGCTCTTCGTGAAGAGTAGTGATCTCGATCAAGGGAAGGTCTTCTTCTTCTTCTTCATCGTCTTCATCATCTTCTTCGGCCTGCCGTGGCGGCTCGAGGTTGAAGGTGACCGTATCGTCGCTGCCGGGGAGGGCGGTCCAGTCCATCGCGCTAAGGGGCTTCGCGGCGTGCGTTGCTTCACGGATCGAGTCTCTGACTTCTTGCGGCAACTCTGTATCTATCATAAACCCGTCAGTCTTTTCATTGAGAAGTTGAGTCATCTGAGAACGTTGTGTATCTATAGATAGATAGTCCTTATTCTTCCCTGTGTGTTTAAGCCACTTCTTGAACTGTAGCTTCTTCTTCACGCCGTCAACGACGACTTCCTTATTATCTCGCCACTCTTCCTTGAGCCTCTCGATCTCCCTGAGGAGTACGGAGCGCACAGAGCGAATCTGCCGCCGATTCTCCTTCTCACGGTCTGCGGCGATGACTTCTGCTTGCTGGTCACGGAGATCCTGCAGACTGACACTGTGAGTGAAGTCACCGACGGGCTTGGCCCTCTTTCCCCTCTTCATCTGGTTGTATCTCTTCTCGATGCGACTTCGCCGGTCATCCACATATATAGTTACTGTCTCCTCGAGAAGAACGGCTTCTATGACGACCTTGCGGACTTCCTGCAGCCCCGCACGCGTTGGGGAGGAAAAGATATCGAGATACTCCTCTGTGACGCGTTTTGCGGTATCAGAGGCGCGTTGGAAACATGTATCTAACGGAAGAAGGGAAGCAAAGGCAGGGTTAACTGCTTTCTTTGCCTTCATCTGCTGCCTAAGGAGGAAGGCTACCGCGGGGTCAGGGTTAGGGGGAAAGATGCCAGATTTCTCGAATCCTAATATAATATTCTTTCTAGTAAATCCTTCATCGATTATCTCCTAAAGTCACGCCTCAATTAGCAGGTCTTCCCGTCAGATACTAACTGACTTGCCTATAGTCCTTTCACGAAGTTAAGGCGCGAGAAGGTGATATTGCCTTTGCGCAAAGCTCGGCAGAGAATCTTCTGATATGTATTCTTCATCGGCTAGAAGACTCCTATATCTATTGGCTAAAGAAAATGCGTAGAATGAGGAGGCAAAGGAATCACGAGAATCTAGAATTTGAGGCAATACTCGCGGAAGGGAAAGAGGCCATATCCCATGAATCCATCAAGGATAAGAAGTCGCTAGATCTCTTCACCTAGATCATGAGAAGTAGGAGGAATATTATATTAAATATACTGCCTTATGGGATCACGAAGGAATTCATCGCAACCAAACCACTCTACGAAAGGCTTCCCGCGGCTCTGCACCCTCGTAGACTTCTCCCAGCTGTGTCGGTTGAACGCCTGCGCCCACTCGAAGGTAATCTCGCCGTTAGAGAAGGCAGTCTCTGACTTAGCAAAGCATATCTGCGGATCGGCATCGACATAGGCGTAATCTAGTGTAGGGAACGTCTTGAAGATAGCCCATGGTGGCACCGTGTCGCCCACCGCGTTTCCCGTACCGATAAGAGAGCAGGTCTCGCGGTTTGACGGGTCGAGCACCTGGGTACGTGTCTTCTTCCTTGTGCGGACGACGAGGCACTGTATCCGCTCACGCAAGCAGCCAACTCGGATCCCGGCCTGGTCGGCATTCCAGCATTCAGAGGCATGGATATTGAATCTCCTGATGGCCTCAGTAAGTCGTTTAAACCATTCCTTTAGGTCGGTGATGCCGCCTGCTTCCCAAGACTCACGAGACTTGTCGACGGCCTTTAGGAAGGTCTTCTGGAGCTCCGGATGATCCTCACGGAAGGTTACGTACCATGACTTGCCCATAGGCTTCGCTTCTGGGTCCCTACGGCGGCGAAGGGTATTGGCGGCGTCCTCAATCTCAGCCTTGGAGGCAGGAAAGCCGGCTTTTTCCATCCAGGTGACGAAGGCGACAATGGCATCTTCTTCCTCGCTCGTCAGGAGGCGCGGGCGGCCCGGCGGCCTCACAGAATCAGGGTTCTCGAGCTTCTTGATGAGGCGATCAACTGCAGAAGAAGAAGAAGCCTTATGCTTAGCCGTGGCGGCCCTGACAGAGATTGGCTTGGTGACGCCGGCAGCAACGCGATGTGGCCGGTTGGCGAATCTAGCACGTGATGCGATCACTTCCCTCGCAGCCTTGAGGTTATTTGCGGCACTCATAATGAAGATGGACGCGAATGCACTGGATTGCACTGTCTTGTGTTGCTCTTTTTGGTGTTTTCAGGTATGAAGTTCATATAAATTCGGATGCGTCACGGTGAGGGGCTGTCCCGGGGTTTTCGGCCTGTCCCGCAGTTTTCGGGCCAACCTAGCTTGCTAGGTTGGCTCGCCTGGGGCGATAGCCCCACATGAGCCAACGGGTACACAGTTTAGTGCGGCGCTTGCTTGACTGCGGCGCTTGCTTATCAAGTACGTTAAGTAAATGGCTCTGAAAATTATTAATAATATGCTTCCGGCCAGTGCGGATGACTGTTGCTTCCTTCACTTATTATTCTACTAATAACTACAAACCACTCCCAGCTGCTTCCGCAAACAAGATATCAACAAATGTCACAGTGTTAGACATGTTCCCATCCACCTTTCCAGTATCCTGCGACCCAATATGAGCATCCGTACCTATATTGGTCATCGGTTGTAGCTCGATGCTTGACATTGATGCTGTGTGAAGCCCATCTGACGTCTCAATAACCATCGTATCATGACTTTTTCCATCTTCACGGCCTCCTTCACTCTTGTCAATGTTGACTGTCACCTCCTTGAATACCAGGATACCTCCATAAGATGGTGGTGCCGTTCGCCAGTCATCCTGGGACTTGGGCTTGTTGAGTTCATCCACTGTGTCAACTGATCTCGGTCGGTTGGTGCCGTTAGGTGGGCATAGATTGACGGTTGAGCTAGATCGTGCCGACACTGGTAAGCTTGGGCTTTTCGTCAGTACCATCATCGGGTTTCTCTTCACATGTTTGTTTGAAGAAGTTTTCAACGATGCAAACGGCCAGAAGTTGAATGCCCGCGATCGACGGCCCTGTTCACTGGTATTCGCACGAGATTGGACCAGAGACCCGAACTCGCGGTGCACGCCTCGGGTAAACTCTTGATGCCAGCCATCGGAGGCCTGGTGCATCTTCAAGATGCTCAGAGGCACAAATTCGCAGTCGTGGCTCGATAGGACCGAGTGAATAGGAACCACCAGTCGCAAAGTTATCATGGCCGCCTCGGCCTGGCTTTCCTGGCCTGGTAGGTGCACGACTGTCGGGGAGAGCACTGCCTGCTCAAATAAGGGATCTTTGATGGACTTGCGTAGAGATTTAATGGTTTCCCCCATTTGTCTGGCAAAGGCCTTTTCATTCGAGGATGCAGGAGCCACGTCGTCGTCAAAGAGCCTGGGGACAAGACTTGAAACTGGCATCCCTTGAAATTGTCTCAAGAAATCCACTTGCCACTTGTCGATACTTCCCATGTGCAGACGCTCGGAGGGGAGGACATGCCTAGCCCCCTTGTGAACTAGCACCTGAAAGCCACGAGAATCCACCCGGGCGCGGATGGCAAACAACCCGATGTACGATCCAGAGGACTGTCGTTTGTCCTGGCCGGCGTACGTTGCCAGACCCCGTAGTGTTTTCTCAAAGTCCCTAGACTGGATCTGCATGCTGGCTTGGATCAAGTTGCTCACTTGATGCAGTTCGGCGAACCGGAAACCGGCCGATGTTAACCTGTCGGCGTCACGGCCTGTATGAACCTGACGCACCAAGAGCATCAGTGATCCGCGCCCACATTCTGTTTGGTAACCCTGAAACCCCTTTTCGGCCGCATCGACACCGGCCTGGTCTTCTTCCTTGGCCGTACTTTCGCTGTCTGAGATGGGACTCCGTGGTCGTCTGAGTCTTGGCATAACTCTCGCCCGGTATGCTCCAGTAGACAGGACGTCATCCCAGAGAACTCCCATTGACGTGATGTGCTCACCCAACTGCTCGGAGAGGGTCAGAGCAGCAACGCAGAAAAGTTCGCGGAAGATAGCGTCGTAATCTTTGATCATCTCGCCGTGCTCGTTGATCAATTGAATGCCACTCTTTTCACCACCAGAGTGCGGTAGCTGGAGAAGATGGTGCTTCATGCCGTCCAAGAGAGTGGAAATCCCGCTCCAGTTTCGTGAGGCCTGAAAAAGCCAGTGGAAAACGGGATGTGTGTTGCTGAAACCCTCCCTACTATTCTGTACCTCTCGTGTTAGACAAACTGCCGGTGGTGGAAATGATCCAAAGAGTCCCATACCTTCTCCAAGAACGAGTCTGTGATGGCCACACTAGGCATAATACCATCAGGATCAACCAGAATCCTCCCATGCTTATCAAAGATTGCAGTGCCCAATGTGATTTGCTGAGCTCGGAGGGCCGACTTCTTCATCTTCCGGGCACGAAGAACGGCGGAGCCGGCAAGGATGAGACAAGCACCAAGTGACTAAAGAGATTAGCCACATTTTGCCCTTGAGCTTGGACACACTTACCAGACAGATGACGACAATGACAGTTGCAATCCTCGAGGGTTCGTTATTCTTGGTCTGTATATTGACAAGCCGGTATCGGGTCCCGACGACGGCGCACCAATGCATTCCTGACACTGCTCCGGCGAGAATAAAGGCTGACAAGGATCGCTTCCACCACGAATGAGCCCATACTCCTCGGAATACGAAGAACAGAGACAGGGCAATAATGCTAGCGAACACGGCGATGATAGCCGCGCCAATGATGAATGCTGGCCGATATATACATGTGTAATTCTTGATGGACGAGTTCCCGAGGTAGTGCATGCCACAGATAGCAGCACCACAGAGAATACTCCCGATCGTGATTCTCCACCAGGAGATATAATTATTCGCGCCAATAGCGACAAAGGCGGTCAGGAGAACGATAATCGGGACGAAAAAGGAGACGGCAGTAAAGCCACTGGAGTATGCTACTTGCAAGTCGCGTTCGTGGTTCGCTAGGTCAATGGCCCGGTTGCCGATAAAATGCTACGGATTGTTAGTACATAGGAAGCCACAATAGTGATAAGTCACTCACCATGCACCAGATCGATATACCGCCCATGGTGATGGCTGAACTGGCCAAGAGCAAGCTAATCGCATCAGCATCCTAGCACCAAAGTATTCCCGCATGTTGACATACTGGTTGAAGAGCCCTCTCGATCCGGTCCGGCGGTTGATCAGCTCGAGTGTCGATGCCGCCCCGACAAGGCTGACCAGGTAACTGAGAGCTATGAATCCAGCATTGTAGCTCTGAGGGACAACATGCCCTAGGTATTGGTCAACGGATGACATCATGAAGGATGTCTCTTGGCCCAGCAAACAAAAGAGCTGTCCTTGATGTCATCAGGTCCAGAAAGCACGGTCGAGGTATGAGCGTCTCTTATTACTCCCGTTTACCCCTAGTGAGGAGGGTCCACGTGCCTTTTGGGGTACACGTCGTCGGTTTTTTGGTAATCAACAAGTGACCGATCTCGCACCCTCACCCACCCTCCGTGTAGACGCACGTGTAGACGGTTCACAGCAAGCCTTAGTTTGACGCAGGGAGCAGCGCCCTGGCATAACCGTGTTACTAGTCATATGTCAATCGCGATTGACAGGCTTTTGGCAAGCCACTAGCCGAGAAAAGCCAAGCGAGCTGATGAGGCTTGCGTACAATGAAGGTTTGGTGCTAAGGTGCGGAACTACCGCAACAAGGGTGGGCCCGAATCCATGGCCGGCTGAAACATCACGCAGTTGATCTGTTCTAGATCAAGGTGTTAGGATATAGCGAAGGGGTGAATCTCAGGTGTAATTCTTTCCATGTCATCCAAACAATAAGTGATCGTAGAGGGATATGCTCCAGTATCTACATAATCCAAACGAGTCACAGAGTGTCTGGGAAACCGTCTCCGGCGTTCCCGGTAGTTGAATCTCGGAGCCGAGGCCGCGGGGCATGGTTGCCAAGTCGTTCAGCTCGCGTACCCCAGCTAAATCTGATAAGCGAGGCTCATGAAAGGGAATCTTGACGCCACGAGGCCCCACGTTCGCGCTCTGACCTTCCGGCATTTGCTTTGGAGTTGCCTCGCTTATGATGGCCCCTGGCCGAGTGGAACACCGGGCGATTCATTTCATCGACGCCACCTTCTCGCTCGGCCACAGCGTGTTAGTTCCACTGTATTTCTCTTTCCCATGATTTGATCTTGCACACATTCATCTGTGTGAGAGGGGAAATTTAAATCATGGGAGGCAAACTCGATTTATCCATATGTGACGCAGCTAGTGTCTTTCCCTTCCTCACCAGCGACCAAGATTACCACAACAAAAGTCATTATGCTCTTCCAGTTGTACGGACCCCGCCCTGGGATTGCCGCCGACGCCTTGGTCGGGACGGTTCGGTGGTAGTGCCGACACCTGAACAACTTGGCGCACTATTTTCAACGTCTTGGAAACTTGGTGTTGGCCTGGGTAAGTGAAGAGTTGTTGGAGCTCATGCTTAGGTCAGAAAAGTCATTGCGAAGTGTGTTTGTGTACTCTTGAAATGTCTGAGCACCGTGATCCCGGTGCTAATGACATTTGATAGTGTAGCTACTCAGCCGCCTGAGGGTCGTGGGCTTTCAAACTTGATAAATGAGGGAGAGTTAGGACAAGTACCCACTTGCTCTCGCTAATCACAGCTATATTGTGCCGTTATGTGGTGACGATCTGGATCACACATCCGGAGAAGAGCAAGGGTGGTTGGGTGGGGGGGTGAAACAAGTTGTTGCCCTGCCTTGACGAGCGCTCTGTCCTTGTTTAACGTAACCCTTGGGACTTGAGTGGTCATCCCGGATGGCCGAGGTAAGAGATGTCCCAGTACTAGCGACCCATTCTAAAGGGAGGTTCATCAGGATCGCCCCACCAGCTCACCGGTCATATACACCGGCCGTGCTTATCTTGACCGTTGAAGGATGTAGATGAAGGATACGGAAGATGGGATCATCAGATATTCGAGACAGCCAAGTGCTTCCGCCGTATGGCCATCAAACGCCATGCTCCGTTTCGATCTGAAGCTCGGCTTCACGAGTTTACAGCCCCTAGCTGATCATATTCAACATAAGGCATTATAGGGGAAACAAGACTCTCAATGTTTTTGTTGAAAGAGGTCTGTATCGCGGCTGCGGCACCGCAACGAACCACCGTTTCTACTTTCCCCATTCAGCTCCAGTTGTCTCATGCTTTGGAGGGGCCGGCGTTACCGTTGAAACGTGGCCTTTGCTCTAGATGCTTGGCAAACAGAATTGCCTCCACGCGGCCATAGCCGATTAACTGGGCCTCTGCCCCATTAGTGGGCAACCCAGCCACGTGGGAAAGGAGATGCTCTAGCTTCAGGAAAGGGAAACTGGGTGTGCACGAATAATAATGCTGACTTTTCTTGAGTTAGCTTTTACCTTTAGAGGAGACCGTAAGTCTTATAATGAATACTGCTGAGATCCATTGACATCTTGTTGATGAGCAACATCGACTCGGGAGAATACTGTTATCAAGCAGAATTACGCCCCCGGCTCGCCGACAGTATCATGGTTGGCTAGGCTATCCCGAATAACCGGTACCGAACTTTGACAAATTCATCTAGGCCATCCTTGGCTTAGGCACCGCAGCCTTCCACATCGCGGCGTGCACGAAGCGTACCGAACCCAGACGAGGCGGCCCTGATTCCAAGGAAGGATAACCGCCGCCAAGCCCCACGACGGGCCGAGGACCATGTGCGATGCATGTCATCTTCTGACTGTCCGGCAACCACTCGACGAATGCAAGTTACTCCGTGTTTAACAACCGCGAGTATTTCCAAGACAAAGCCAAACCTCACGCAGTTGCGGCAAGAATCTGATGCCGAGATTACAAAACAGCATGATTGGTTTAGTGCAGTGATGGATGACCGAACATTTTGATCATCCATTGAAGCCAGCTTCGAAAGATGCTGGCCCTATTTTCCTAGCCTCTTGCCTCTTCATCCGAAAATAATCAAGATGTCTCACATTTATTAAGATTAATGCCCAGATAAATGCATAAGCGCAGTGGTAGTGTCATGGGAATCATTATACGTAATTTGCATTATTATACTTGCGCCGAAGCCAGGAGATTTTCCATTGCCCAGGGTCGAAACGTGGTCTGCACCCAAAGCCCCAATTGCCTCAACACCGACACCAACTTGTACGACCCAACCAGGGACTTGGTGTTTCCTACAGAAAGTGTCTCGATGACCTCAACACCGCTAATACCGTCTTTCACAAACAGCAAGGTCCAATCCCCGCCAGTAATAGACAGCGCAGGAAGCGTTATGCCGACAGCATGCGATGTGTTGGCCGAGGACTTGCCCGCCAGAGACCGCAACCTCTTGAGATGAGCGCTTGCCCAGATGGAGAGTTGTGCTTTGGCCTCTTGACTCGATCCTTCAAGCGTTTTGGTCTCGATGCTAATGGCAATGGGGCGATCGCGGATTGGCTGGTAAGACCTGTGGTTGATCGAGTTGGAATCGCTGGCGGTTTTGAGGCGGCGTTGGGATGCAGTGATAATGTCGTCTCCAGCAAGACAGATACAAAAGTCCACCATCTTGGACTGCATGTCTACCCCGGAGATATGACGTGATAGGTATGGCTTGTTGATTGGGGCGCGTGTGACATCGAAATGCCGTATCGATCCAGCAAAGCACTCAAGGACAAAGTCCAGAATTGGCTCATGTATGCGAGCGTTCCACGCTGCTTCAGACCAATTCTCCAACTCGCATTCCTGTGTGCGCGTGCCTGTCCTGCTCAACAACTCCAGCTCCTTAGATGCATCCATAGCTCCAATCCGTGCGAGCGCGCCCACTCTTTCGCGTCGTAGAAACTTGAATCCGAGACTAGATCATCGACTATGGTCATACGTGACTGTGATTGCTGCTCGACCTACCTAGGGATGATGTTGGAACCCTGACGGATGGCGCGCGCGAGTGTGACCAAGCCCACAACATCAGATGGGAGCTGATCGGGTCTTTGCAAGATGGTAAGCACAACTGGTCTGTCAGCGAGACGCAAGTCAGACATGTTCTTGACAGGGCTTCGCTTGCGCCTCAGTCTGCTACTCCCACCCGTCGTATCCGTCCGTGTCGACCCCGTAACAGAGCTCGCGCTGAGAGAAGGTGTGTCGTGGTCGGCAATCGACTCATGGTGAAAACTCGCTGACGGTGAGTCAATCCTTGGGCGCTCCGACGGTGATTTTGCCCTTGGAGTTGCTTCTACATCGCTACGCAGGTCTTCGGTCGGAGGAGGCGAGGACATGCCGATGGCTGCGGTGTCGTCGGCGAATTTGCGTTTGGGCGGTTGTAAGGCGATCTGGGGGCTGATGAGAGAGTTGGTATGTGCTATCCAATCCTCAATACGCTCGAAACCCATTGCGCACACATGGGAAGAAAGAGAAGCTGTCGGGATAGAGTTGTCGGCAGGTCAATTAACGATCAAGAGGCATCTAGGTAGGCAAATGGCTTGCGGTCGCGCGCGTTCTGACGTTATCGTAGTATTACATAAGCCGAGCCGGGCCGTTGGCCCAACAACGTTATTGTATTGCGATAAGCTCTAGGGTAATGACGCTGTCTGATCATCCCAAGTTGTTCTGGCGAAATGCAAAAGACATGGTATTTTCTAATCGATTTATTTTACAGCTTGCGATAGGTTGGTTACCTTTCCTCTTAATAATCCATATTTAATTGGGATTGATCAAAGCTGTGACGTGAAGAGAAGCCCGATACGGATAAAGCTCAGTCTCCCTAATGCCACTTGAGAACCAAAAAGCTTGCCCATGGAACAGTGAACTTGATAAGGCAAACACATGTTGTTGACAGCTTGTAATTTACGGGATGATCTTTGCGATGGGGTCTTCACAAATGGGCTATCACTCACTATGATACTGACAAGTATCTCCAACATTGCCAATTTCATCGGCTCTCTCAAGCTTGGGCAGAAGAGCCTGTGGAGGCATCTGCTGCTAAGGGGTACATGGATCTACGTGGTGGCTCCGTGCAAACTTTAGTACCCTTAAACTAGCGCGTACAGGATCCGGCCCCAATGCTCCTTGACTGCCCAGGGGATCTCCGATCCACTTTCCGGGCCAATGACAGACAGGGCAGTGCCAAGACGCGTTTCAGACATCTTCCAACGAGTGTGGGTGATTGTCAAGGGGCTAAGTTGAGGAACATCGGAAACATCGGCTGAGATACGTGATTCCGATGAAGCCGGCACGGAGGGAGTCAACCTGGTTTACTATGCAAATTCCGGTAAAGACCCTCTAGCTAGCTCACACACACCCTTTAAAGGGTGCCCCCACCAGGGCCTGATGTACCTAATGAAGTATCCTTCGTTCATCTACATGAGTTACACCATGGCCTCGTCAGTGATCTATTCTACAGCCGGTCTGGTGGGATTTGGCCCTGCAACCTGCCCATGTAAACTCAGCAGACCATCTGGGTATACCAGTTCTACTGTATAAAGCATCACACTTTTCGGAACGCGCCTGGTTGCGAGGGTTACCTACCATAGCCAACGCCCTCGACGCCAGCCTGCCCTCGCAGTTGAGGTGTTTATCTTGAACACCGCGTTTAAGATCTTCTTCTCTGAGCAAGTTAATTTATCCTCATTTAGAGTACTTTGAAAGTCCACATATCAGTCATCTCGAATGGGGAAATATGCACGCTTCGGAACGCAGTCTTTGAAGCCGATCGTCAAACCGGTTGCTATCGTCTCAGAGCACCAACATCCGGTGCTCCAGAATTCGAGCGCTCGATAGAAGTTCGGTTGACTATCTGCCTAATTCTAATACTAAGGAACGGTGGAAGAGCATCATACTAGCATGGACCCTCGGCCGTCACTCAAGCAGCCGATATCACGGACGCCACCCTCTTCATAATAGACTGTGTGTATGAAGTACTAGGGGCAGTGTGGTCAACGGTGTAAAGTGACACTGAGGCCCCACCATTCTCGACAATATAGGTCTCGCCCGGCAGCGAGCAGTTGCCGTTGATGCAAGCGTTCACACCGGCAGCATATGGTTTGATATTCGCCCAGGTGAAGGTTCCCTTTTTGGGATCAAGCACGGCCTCATTGACGTGCGCGTTTCCAGTAAACCTAGTTTGTACAAACTCTGGGTCATGGTCGTCGTCGGTTAAGAGGGGAAGATTGAGGTTGACACCATAACCAATGGGCAGCAGGGGGCCGCGTTTAGGTGCTGTGTCAATGAACTTTTCAACGAACTTTGCAGAGACTTCGGCAGCCCAGGTAGCGGGGTTCGTGCGGTTAGTTAGCTCGAAATATGGAATCTCCTGGTTGCTCGCGGATATGGCAATGGCAGGGATTCCGCGGTGGGTGGCAGCGTATCTATAAATGTCTTGTCAGAACTCTCGAATGAAATTGGACCAAGAATACTCACGCAGCACCAGCAGTGCCCGACAGGGTCCACACAAAACCACCCAGATTGGTTCCAAAGTTAGGGCCCGTGACGACTAGGTCAGGAACCTTGAAATCGGCATAACGTGGGAGTACATAGTCAAGCGCAACGAAAGTGCAGGCCGCAGGTGTACCGTTGTAGTACCAGATCTGGCTGTCCTTGGGATCACTTCCAACCTAACAAAAGCATGTTAGAAACTAATTCTCAAAACGGTTTCTGAGATAACGGACAGAGGGGGCTCCCGCAGGGATCAAGTCGTAATGTGATGGTCCAGTCAGGTTTCCCTCGGTCGTGAACTCAGAGGTTCCGCCCTTGCCACTTTGCTTTGTCGCGGGGGCAACAACCCAGACTGGAAGGTAGTCATGTTATTAGTCTTGATCTCAAGCAGGCATGGGACTGGGTTGTCAGTTACCGTTGTGATCCTGTTCCTTGAGGATCCGATAGAGCTCGCGCAAGTTTCCCGAGCCAAATCCATCATCATTGTTCAGCAGGATATTGAGCGCCTGTGACGAGGAGGCAAAGAGCAAAGCCGTTGCGGCGAGAACTGATGGAAGACGCATTGTGGACTTGTCACTGCCTGGTTGAAGGTTGAAGCCAAAAGGTCAAGCAAGACTGGACGAGCAAAGGGAGGGAAAAGCAACATCAATTATTTGCGCGATCATGGCCATCTTTTATGGACACCGAGGATTGGGATTCCCGTTATCTCCTTGCCAAGAAAACAAAAGTTCGAGCAATCGGCGGCTTATCGCCTTCTGCTCGCGTGCCCTCCTTCCGGAAGTAGACAAAGCCAGATCGAACCAATAAATCTGCGCATCTGATTTGTGGATTTCGCACTTGTACCCATGTTGACTCCTTTCATAGTCGCATTGCTGCTCAGCAAGGGACGGAGTTACTAGCTGCATTTAGCTAATTAACTAGATTCTTATCTAAAACCATGGGGACTGGTTTTGATTGATAGGCTAGTTTGCGGAATATAACTGCGACGGAACTTCACAGGGAAAAGAACCAATGTCAGAGCCCAGATTTTGGCAACACTGGCCATGACTTTATGGATACCTTCGTTGGGTTCAGGCTCTATCTCGTCAAACTGGTCCATCTTGTCGTATATTTTGATGACACTCAGGATGTGCTCAAGAACTCCAAGGAGCTCGTCAAGCTGCTAGCGATAGTTGATCAACTTCTCTTGTGTGTTGTTGACGTCACTGGTGGCGTTCTTAGTTTAACCACATCCCCACACAGCCACAGCAACCACAAGAGGTGCGGGCGGTGACAGTTAGACTTGGAAAAGACAAGCCTCATTATGCCCAAGCAAAACCACGTCCTTTTCAGTGCCGAACGGGATAGACAAGGCATTGAGGCATAGACTCCCCGGCCAGCCAAGGACCTGTCGTCCTTTGATGCACCTCAGTACCCTAATACAATTTTTCTTTTCTTTTTCGGTGGCCGATTGCTCCTTTTCCCCAGCTAGCGCTCGGTTTCTCTCCATCTCCCTGATACAGTCGTCCGTGGTCCTTGGAGGGCGAAGCTTGGCGTCCTTTCCGGTTTGTTCATCGAACCTTGCAGCAGCGGGATATGCATCTTCCAATCAGTCACAATAGGACGCAGCCAGGAAGCCTCACCATTGCCTCAAGATGTCAGCTAGACTCTCAGGAGACAGCATGTGTAGCCCCCACAATAGCGCGTGTCATCCAGATCTCGCGATCAACCTCGATGTGGCCTTCTTGGGGTGCTTAAATTATGTACGATGTCCCGGTAAGAATGGAGTATATTCCAAGACGTGCTTCAATTCGGGTTGGCAGAACCATCCGTTTACAATTTGTTGTGATGGAAGCCCGGCGGCGCCATAGGTAGAGATGTTGAGCAGTCTCTGTGGAGATAGGTAACTAGGTAGGTAGATGAAGATCAAGAGTACTACTACAACGCCAGGGCATCTTGATCTAGCTAGGTCACGACGCGTACCATCACCAGCATCAAGCATGAGGGTCAGCTGATCTCGTGATTCAAAACCCTGTAAGTATTAGCAATGAGGTCTGACACAACGCCTCTAACGGAGGTTGGCTCGGCGAATTCGGTAGCAATAAAATCTCTTCCATCTCTAATAGGAAGTTTTAAACACCGGCCCAATCCCCCACAATCGAGGTTACCCCGCCTTCTCTCCGCATTGAGCAGTGATATTCATGGCTCCTCTTTATAGTTGTAGTTTTGCGGGGGGAAACATGTCATAGTAATGAGAGCTTTTGGCGAACATGGTTCGTCTGGGCAGATCCATCCACCTGGCCCAGGCAATCCTGGTTTTCTGGAAATGCGGTCATGACAGTCAATTACTCTATCAGGAAGTCTCATCCACTGACCATGTCAAAGAGATGCTGAGATTGTTGTGAGTCGATCAAGTATAAAGGCAGGCAGGCCACTCAGCGGAAGCAATCGCGGTGCGCACTACCAAGTACCTCATTCACGACGCAAGCAAAATGTCGGTCAACTTCTTTTCGCGGGTTATCTGGTGCTTTGTTTTCGCCTTCGTCTTCCCCGCCTTGTCACGGTCTCCTAATGAGGACAAATGTCAAACCTCTCGGTACGAGCACAAGCATCGCCTGTTTGTGCTTACAGACATCAGCAATGAACCGGATGACCAAATGAGTCTCGTTCGTCTGTTGACCTATGCCAATGAGTTGGATATTCAAGGCATTGCTGCGACTACATCTACATGGCTGCCAAACAAGATTGACCACGAGACCATCATCGAAGTGCTTGATGCATATCGCAAGGTCGTCGATAACCTCAACGCCAATGTACCGTCCTCTGCCGCTTACCCCTCAGCCGACGACCTGGTCGACCGAGTTTTCAAGGGTCATGCTGTATACGGAAGGGCTTCCCTCAACCGGACCCTGAGCCAAGCAGCCAGGGAGCTGGTCAAGGCGGCCGATGGCTCCAGCGTGAACAACCCTCTCTGGGTTGCTGTCTGGGGTGGAGCGGCCGTCCTCGCTGAGGCTCTCCAACATGTCTCGCAGACTCGAGCTGATAACGCCGTAGCCTCATTCGTCGAGAAACTACGCGTGTACTCTATTTCGGATCAGGACGACACAGGGGTCTGGATTCGTCAACGTTATCCGCAGCTCTCCTTCGTCGTCTCACTCCATGGCTGGAATGAGTATACAGATGCAGCATGGAATGGTATCTCGGGAGAAGAGTACCGCCACTTCGACCAGGGTGGCCCTGACAGCAGCATCGTTTCCAATGAGTGGTTGCAGGAGCATATTCGAATAGGGCCCCTTGGCTCACACTACCTGAACTGGTCCTTCATCATGGAGGGAGATACCCCGTCATTTCTTCCACTGATCCAGAACGGACTGGGCCACATTGAGCACCCAGACTGGGGCTCCTGGGGTGGAAGATTCACCTTGCTTGATCAATCAAACCAGTCACGCGTCTATGCAGATGCCACGGATTATGTTCAAGGCTTGAACGGACAGGGTTTTATCAGCAAGTGGGCGACGATCTGGCGATGGCGCCAGGACTACCAGTACGACTTTGCTGCTCGGATGCAGTGGACCGTCGAGTCAAGCTTTTCCAAGAACAACCATGCGCCTGTCGCCATTGTCAACGGCTCTTGTGGTCCTGCGCCCCTGGAACTGCGATACAAGCCCGGAGACAAGGTCATATTGGATGCATCCCAGAGCTGGGACCCAGATGATGATCAGCTGAGTTTCGGTTGGTTTCATTATCGTGAAGCTGGGGGGAGAGGTCTCGAGGGATTCACCAATGGGAAAGAAGCTTTTCCGAGGTCCAAGCTGACGCTGGTGAGCCAATCTGTCAACATCACCAACGCCCAACCCGATGGGAGTGTTGTCCTACTGCAGACAAGCGATTCTGTCAACAATGTGAGTGTGTCAACCCCTTCCTGAAGGCGCCAAGAACTAATAACCGCAATAGACGATGCATATCATCTTGACAGTGCGTGATAGCCATACATTGCCGATAGCTACGTATAGGAGAGTGATCCTGCGCCCCCATGAAGCCTAGGGTAGTTTAAAGAATGTTCATATGAAGCAATAGACGACGGAATTGTCTCGTTCCTCTGGCGGTTATACCATTTCAATCTACCATTTACTCCCCCAAATAACTCTAAGACTTTCTTTGGAAGGAGATAGATGTTTCCGTGCCCGAGCATGACACTCTGGGGCCCTATTCCACTCTCAAAAATGGATTGGTGCTAAGATGGCGCCTCAACGATGCTGTTGTCTAGTCATGGCGTATTACTTCTTGTTTCGACAAGACAGGGATCACTGTACCTCAAAAGAACTGATTGTCATGGACGACCCGCAACTCGCCAATGAGACACCTAACACCAGAGGTATGTGAAGCTGGTGCATGAAATAGCTGCTGCGGGAATACCACTTGTCAAGGATACACCTAGGAAGGAAGGATTGCTGCTCGTCAAGCCTACCACAAATAATTTCCTTGTCTAATAAATACCCTATACAAAAAAAAGAAGCGCGGGGAACCCGGGCCGGTCTGGAAGCCCATCAAATCATGCGACTGATGGTATGCCAAGATCTTACCGAAGGCAACCGAGCGAATTGTGGATGAGGTTCCCTACAGAGTAAACGCCGAAATTACCAGGGGAGAACCCCTGCCGACTTAAATTTCCTTCCTTCGCTAGGCAGCCGTTCAGTTTTAAATTCTCATGCCATCCTTTCATTCCTCACATTATCTTGCACCCACCACACGCTTCCTTTCACAACAATCGTTACAACACATTGCCATTCATTAAGACCCTAATCACTAATACCACCACCCTCCTTCATCACCCACGCAATGCGTCCCTCATCATACCTCGCGGCCCTCGTCGCCCTGGCTGACTTCTCTTCGGCGAACCCCAACGGCTGGTCCAAGACCAAAGAGGCGGTGGACAGTCCCACGAAGCTCGATGACTGCGGGTGCTGGCCCATCTATCAGGCTATGCTGCGGTGCCAAAAGCTGAAAGGCCCCAATGCCGACACCAGGGAGTGCGTGTGCATCCCCAACCCGGACGGCTGGTATCCGTCGATGGATGGCTGCCGCATGTGCCTGTCGTCTGGGTCGGACCATGAATTCTTCGACAACATGGCTCGCCTCGTCACGCAGTTGTTTGTCTCGTGCACTAACGCGGGCGGTGGCGTCACCAGTGATGGTGTGAGCATCTGCGCCAGCAACTACTACCGCGAGGCGTGCGTATCTCTTGGCACGGGTGGCCGCGCCAGCTGGGCCAGCTTTGAGGAGTTTGAGTCAGACACCAAGGGAAATTCGTCGTATGTGCTGGATATTGACGAGTATGGCGCCGATGAGGACACGTCTACTTCGACAAAGAGTACGACTGCAAAGACAACGGCCGCAGAGACGGCTACTGATTCCGTCAGCAGTACGGAGACCTCGAGCACTGTGACGCGCACTCCCACGAGTGCTGGGGAGCCTTCTTCTACTGGCAGCTCCACGACGGAGGACGCCTCGGGAACAGAGTCAGGTGTTGCATCGGCTACGACGGCCCCGTCCTCAGCTATCAAGGTTGCGGATGCTAGGATAGTAGCAGTTATTGGGGGGATAATGGCTGTGGCATTCGGAACTGTGTTATTTTAATTAATGCCGTATAATATCTAGTTTATGGTACTTCCTCTTAGGCTGGCTTACGGTTCTCGGCTTTCAAGGCTTATGGCCTCTGGTAAGGGACATCAGGGAGAGCAATGATGATAAATCGTATAAGCCATACTCTAATTACCTAGTTGAAAGGGAGGACTAGGTATGGCGTTCCGCCTCGTCCTGAGGCTCGACATCCGTGATTAATTCAGTTAACAAATCATCCACCGCCTCAGACATTCCCAAGCTCGAGATGTTGGCCATCCATTCCGCAAACCTTTCCGTTTCAGCAGAGCTCGGCTCCATCGATGGCGGCAATGATGGCTGTTGGCTGCCCCGATTTGCCATCATCGAGGTCGTGCGGCTGCAGAAGGCCTCAAAAACGTCTCTGTAAGGGGCAGCCTTCTTCCACCGCTCGGCTATTACTACCAGAAGCATGGTGCAGCTCGTGAGAATAGCGCTCATATCAGTGATGCTGGTCTCTTGACGCAATTGAGCCGAGGCCCAAAGACAGTGTAGGTACGTCAGGCCAGCCGAGAAAATAACGTGTAGGGTGCTCCAGGTATAGTTAACTGCACGTCCGATATATTGTCGTCGATACCCAAGACATATGCTCGCGGCGGCTTTAGCACACTCTAGAAGCACTTCCTCATTTATGTCGCCGTCTTTCCCGGTAATCTGGCACCTGTAAAGCATGACAATTGTCTCGTTGTAGTTGAGGTCATACCAGTCTTGTGTTGCGAAGATGGACAAGGCGGGACCAGTACGGGTCGGGATTGGAGGAACAGAGCCAAGCCAATCATCGATTTGAGCACGAAACATGATGATTTTGTGGTCTCTGGTAGCCTGGTCAATTCCACCGTTGACGTCGGAATAGAGGGATCCATGCATTTGGGCCCAAATTTGACGAAGACGGAACACATGCAGTGCGGTTGACGTTGTTGTGCATGCCTCGCTTGAGGGATTCCGTGGACTGGCCAGAAGCCCAGTTTCGGTTACGTTGGCGTCATCGATGTCCATCGGCAACTGGAAAGTTAGCACACAAGCCTCAGCGTCCAGCACTTGTGGATAGGCGATCACTTACCTCAGCATCAACCTCTTGCAGAGGAATGCCCAAGGGACGTCCCAACGTCAGAGCAGCTACACAGTCGATGCCAAAGGCACACCAAAAGACCCTCTTTTGCAATTCAAGCCGGAGAGGGTCTGAGACTGAGCCAAACCGCTTGGAGCTGCGGTGATATCCAAGTTCAATACATTGGCGTAATGCGAGACCTGATAGTTTCCTACTTGACCTTAATTTGCGTCACATCTTATCTGCTGCATGACCTACCAGACAGAAGGGCCTACGGAGCTTCTCAAGGAGTACATGGTATAGGACAGAATGGCCTGTATTGTCTCAAGGTTATTGCGAGACAAGATGTTGTCGATATATACTTGAGCTGACGCATACAATTGCTAAAATTATTTTAGTCATTACTATCAACTTTTTGGCGTAACGGCTGCGTACTTACCTGCGATAGGGACTTCGAGTTCTCTAGAAGCAAAGCCCCGATGGCATATGTCTACGGTGATGGGTTATAGGACCGAAAAACAAGAGGAGATATGGGGGGGGTGGGGGGTAGCCTACCATGTAGACGAAAAACGTGGCCACGGGATCAAAGCTTAGGTCCTCCACGAGTCCAATAGGCCCTATGAGTGATCTTTCCCATCTCCTAAATGTGGGTTCATGCAAGAAAGGATATTGGGGGTGAGTGTTCTCAAAGTACGCATTGCTCAGAGACATGGCTACCTCATAGTCGGGGAGACAGCACGGAGACGGCTCCACTGTATCTCGTAGGTGGAAATCGAGGGGCTTTGGGTCGCCTTGCACCAAGGACTGGCGAAGAGAGGAATGTATAAGGCGTGAAAAGGAAAAGGCAGATGACGAGCCTAGATAATGAGGTTCTTCTCCATCCACTAACAGGCCAAGCCTTCCGACTTGGTTGGAGAGATCACTGGAGCGCTCGTCTGCCTCAACTGTCTGGTCCCTCGGCGTGCGGGAGCAAGTAGGCGAGTTCTCAATCCTCCGGGTTTCATCAAGGGGGGTATAAGCAGCCCCTACTGATCGTCGTAACTGTTCTTCGAGAAACCCAACCCTTGCTTCCAAAGTTTCGACGTAATTACGGGGCTGGTGCCGTCCCGTCACGGGATCTTCGACGAAGCAAGCTGGAAAGCCATGAGAAATGACAACAGATACTGGACCCAGCTGGCAGGGCTTACCGAGACTAAAGCGTTGGCAATTTGCGCATGACGGTACTTGATTATCACACTAAGGTTCTGTTAAAAGACAGGAATGCACGATATGTAACGGAGAACTCACCTTTTGCTTTCTTGTCTTGCAGTTAATACATGCTAGTTGTGCTCTTGGACCAACACGCACTTTTCGAGCCCCTCGAAGGGTAGACTTTTGCCCAGGGCTATGCATTCTGGGGGTCAAGAATCAAGGGAATGAAGGAAATTCTTGTCCAACCTTTTCCAACAAGGCTCAGGTTAATATCTCTGAGAGCGATGCAAGATGATTGCGGGGTACACGACTCGATCTCACCAGGGTTTCCTAGTGTTACCGAGTACATAGATAACCGTATTATGGGAGTGCGACGTTCAGTATCTTTCTAACAGACGCTTATCCAGCATTTCTCTATTTTCATTGGCTACCGCAATTTTCCGGGGACTAGTCAACTGTGCGTCGATCGCTCATCGGAAGAATGCGATGAGCTTTTGATTGGCTACGGATGGGCACGAAGTGCAAGCGTCAAATCTTGGGTGTTGAATGGTGTAAACAGATGGACATTTAATCTTGAACATGAGCCGTAATGTGTTCTATGTTACAGTTCAAGCCCAGCCTTCGATGGGATAACTGAGCCGGAAGACTGATCTCCCTTGGCATGCGTCTCTTCAGATTCCATCCGCCACACTAACCTAGAGTCTAGATGCCACCTTTTGCATGGCAAAATCGAGGGCTAGAGAATGACGGCTGTTAGCAGCTAGCTCGGAAGCGAGAAATAAGAAAACCCACGCGCAGCAAGTCGAAGACGAGACATCTCCCGCGGGCCGCTCTCGCCTTCAGAGAGGCCATTGTTATCCTTGCCGGCCTCGGCAACCCGCCATTTCCACAGGCTGGTGAACTGGTCTTGAACGCCTTCAAGCTGGTTTTTGATATGCTGAAATCCACACATTAGCCAGAAAATCAATCGAGAGACAGCGAGACTTACCCTGCCAAGAATCGGGAGAAACTTGAACGCGTGACCGCTGCATGTTCCCATGTCAGTGATTGTCAAGACTGTTGATGGCGAATGGGTGAAGCTTACCAGCCACCTGTACAGAGAAAAAGAGACTTGGAGTATCCAGGAACATAGTCAACCACATACTGTTCGTGTTAGTAGAAGCCGACAGAAAACCTGACCAACTCACGTCTTCATCAATGGTGTCGGTGTACCAACACAGCTTCCCGCGGTCAGCTGATCCATGTCTATCAGGGGGGAGCTTGGGCAAGCCTACTCGACTGTCGGTGAAACCAAACTCTACAAGTTCTGGAAACGCTTCCGAAACGACCTTTTTCATCTTTGACAAACCGTAGAGCGGGACTGTGTGGATGGGGTCCTTGGTATACTTGGTCCTGGGTATGGAGATTCGGCTATAACAGTGTCAGAAATCTCCAACCTTCTTTCTGTCATGAACCTACAGGTTTGGCTCCGTTGGATGATCCTGAAAGTTGGTGAACTGTGAAAAGAGAGGTTAGTACAACAGATGTGGTTGTTGCATCACACATTGATGAACCTGGACGTACCTTGAGTCCCCGAAAGCTGAACTTCAGGCGACCGCCCTTGGAGATGGGATATCCGCCCCCAGAATACGACCTGTCCAAGGTATGAGTACATAAAAGCTAGCTTTGCTTATCGCATTCAACTTACTCCTCACCTTCCCCAGCACGATAAGACCAGACCGGGTAGTTGTCGGGGTGAAACTTCGCCCTCAGATCTTGTCGATGCGGCGGAATATCAATGAACATGACTGTGCCTGCAGTGGCCTCGACGGTTCTGTGAGCCTCTGGAACGATTGAGGAGCTCCAACTGCCGGCTTCAAGGGCGTTAGTTAACAAGTCGACATGTGACAGGAACTAACTTACCAGCAACAATCACAAGATCTCCAAAGTGCCTCTTGCCGTCAGAGGTCCTGATGCCTGCGACCCTCTTGGCTCTGCCATTGTTCTCGATGATCAAAGTCTCAAATTTGCCTTGGGGTTCGCCAAGCACAAACTTGACACTAGCTTGGAGGCATAAGAATCGTGCATAGACGCACGCCTACATCCACGGATATTCAGAACTGAAACGAAAGAATGAAAGTCAATGCCTTTTTTCGATTGCTCACCTTGTCTGCAATTGTGATGCCAGCGTTGATATCCAGGAAACCATGGGTGTTGCCGCCGTTGATCCTGTCAATGATGTGGTATTTGCTCACCAACTTAGGGTCAATCTCCCGAAGACGCTCTTCATCACCAGGGTCGTTCTTTCAAATGTTAGGTATAGTAAGACACCACTAGTGAAGACATGTCATCTTACCTTGACAAATTGCATCTTTCGAAAGTCGGGTGCCGTTTTAGCCATTGTGTCGAGGCTGGCGGCATTCTCTCCTTGTAGTTCGCGTCCTTGACTGATAAAGTAGCACCCGCATACGTAGAGAAGTTGATCTTCTGGGCTAAGGCCTGGAGGAAGCTCAGAGGGAGTGCTCTCCTTGATAGCCTTGTTCCATGCAAGCCACATGTCTCGTGCCTCAATGGCCAAGGTTTGATAGCTGGACGGAAGTAAGCCATCGCTGCAATGAAAAGAAGGTTAGTGGCCATACTCATTCTTGTCTCCGTAAGCCATGCGGAAAATCTTGTTCAAATCGGAGGATGCCCCATCACAGCCATTTGCAGGATCGTAGTAGTTGGAATCGAAGGGACATCGATCAAAGACGGTGATGTCCTTGTAGCCGCCACGGCCCAGCCAAAGAGCGGTAGTGAGGCCGAACACACCAGCACCGACGATGATGATCTTGGAATCGGAAGAGGGCATCTTGAAAGCTTTCGCGTTTGTTTCTTATCGAGTTATGGCGTGACAGATTCTGAAGGGTCCCTGATTCTCTGCTTATATGTAGAAATGAAACAAGACTAGAAGGTAAATCCCGTCGGATATTACTCTCTGGTGCCATTCTTCCCCAGAATCCAGCGGACCCTGGAGTATGCGAGCGGACGGAAGAATCCGTCACAAAGACCGCCTCTTCATAGACTGGGAGGCTCGACAACGGCCTCGCCCTTGTTTTGATCCGTAACATTCAAACCTGGCACCAAGTGCGCCTATCCTCCCTTGCTCCGTTGCCGTGTTTCCGCCTATCTCAGGAGGTTGTTTCCGCGTATCATTATGGGGCGGATTCTTCCGCCTGGGTTTAGCGGATTCTACCGACTAGCGCAAGACAGCCACCAGTCGGCGCTCACCTCTTCAGATGTTCAATTACTTAATGGAAAGAGTATCATGATGTTCGAAACTCTTCTCGACATCCTTTCTCGTTATACACCCTCTCGAGTCTTTCTTTGACCATCGTCAACACACCTCCCTATCTGCATCTCCCCCTGCAGCCCCAGCCTGTTTCCTCGTCATGGGAAATCCACTTCAAGATTCCACCGACGTCAAGTCGGCATCTGGTCCTGCTACCGACATGGGCGTTGGTAGCACCGTCATGTTTCCCCCTGGCACTGTACGTCTGGAAAACGAAGGCGCCTCGGCTCATGACGGCATTATTCTCCAACCACGGCCTACTGAGGATCCAAACAACCCTTTGAACTGGCCCAACTGGCGCAAGTACCTCAACTTTGCTATTGTTGGCTCCTATGTGCTGTTGGTGTCTGAGTTTGTCAACTCTGCTACGCCAACCTGGGGTCCTATGCAGAGAGAGCTGGGCTTCAGTGATCAAGTCTTGACCGCCAGCTACGCCATTGGATGCGCTTTTCTCGCGATTGGAGCTGTCATCCTGGTTCCTTTTGCCCTCAAGTTCGGCCGTCGGCCGCTTTACATCTTCAGCTCTCTTGTTCAATGCGGCGTCAGCATCTGGTCCGCAAAGCTGCAGAATGTGGCGGACCTCTTCCTGGTTAACGTTCTCTGTACTGGGTTCGGAGCTCTGGCCGAGGTTATTGTCCAAATGACGATTGCAGACATGTTCTTCGTCCATCAGCGAGGAACATTCAACAGCATCTACATCTGGCTCTGGCAGGTCGCAGTTTCGCTTGGTCCTTTCATTGCTGGCTTCATCACTGTGGGCCAAGGCTGGAGATGGGTCTGGTGGTGGAATGCTGTCTTCTTTGGCGCCTTCTTCCTCGTGGCCTGCTTCTGTTATGAAGACACCAAGTTTTGCCCCGAGTCGAGCGCATCTCCCACCCAGGCCGAGTCGACAGGAGCCCCGAGACACGAAACCGAATCTATTCCCTCAAACCCGGCTACGGAGGGGAGAGAAAATACTCGGCCAGTTTCGGAACAAGGCTCACCACATGACCTATATGCTGTTAGAATCAACCATGACATACCGCCCAAGACTTATTGGCAACGCTTGGCTATCACTACCCCCTCATCTTCTGGTGGAGGTATCATGTCATTCTTTGGACACATGTACCAGCCTCTAGTTCTTCTTGGTACTGTTCCTGCCATCGCGTACACTGCGCTTGCATATGGCATCTTGATCGCGCTGCAGGATGTCATGTCAACCTCTTTTTCGCTCTATATGACTCGGCCTCCCTACGATTTCGCCCCGAACCAAATCGGACTCATGAACTTGTCCAAGCTGGTTGGGAGCACGATTGGGTCCCTGATTGTCGGACCCGTCAGTGACGCCCTGATTATCTGGCTCGCTCGTCGAAACAACGGTATCTATGAACCCGAGTCCAGGCTGTGGAGTCTCATCCCTTTCATCCCTTTCATTCCTGCTGGGGCGTTGATGGTGGGATTTGGTCTGCAGAACGGTCTGCCGTGGCCTGTCATCGCTGTTGGCCTTGCATTCTACAAGCTTGGCATCGCGCCAGTGAACAGCATAACCATCACCTATCTCACCGACTCCTACAAAGACGTAAGTTCAAGTTCATTGTTTTTGCTCCTGATGGACCCTTACTGACCCTCAGCAGATCATTGGTGACGCACTTGTTGGTGTCACTCTCGTTCGAAACACGTTTAGTACCATTTTCATCTTCGCCGTCGATCCATGGGTCCATGCTGTGGGAATCAATGGGTCATCATCACGATTGTTCTGATTACTACTGGAATTCTCTCTCTGACGGCTGTATTTATCAAATATGGCAAGACGTTCCGGGCAAGAACTGCTCAGAGATATCAGCGTTATGCCCTCCTTCAGTACAAGGAGAGATGAGTTATCCAACGCACGGATAGCGCATGACATCTCGGTACGTCAAGGCAGCTAGATCGGTGCCACTGACTCAATGGCACCGCTACATGGGGCACAGAGGATGCTGCTTTTTGCGAAAGTTCTCAAAGTTGTGGGGTCGAAGTTCCTGCGCCGTTCACACGAAAACTCCAAGGCCAGGAGTGGCGGTAGCATATGGGATTTGGGCAGCCCCGCCCTCACGAGCACCAAATTTAACAGTAATAGAATTGATATACGTGCAGGGAATGTTGCGTTTGTTTGACATCCATTTCCCCATATGTTGATGAACTTAACCTTTGGCTGAAACTCAATCAGGGAGTGAGAAGCAAGCGACGTGCTTCCTGAAGAACCTAGTAGACGATGTCTTTCTCAACACCCACTGTCTGCTGCCCGAAAATACTAATAGAAGAGTTTCCTGCAAGAAGCTGATAGTCCCCTTTGACTATTCTCCACATGGAGCAATCCTCATCCCAAGTGGCGGCGGAATCAAAGTTCACTTCTATGTCCACTATGACCACTTGATTCGGTTCCAGTCTGACTTTAGCGAAACCTCCCAAAGACTTTGGAGGCCTAGGTATCAAAGACTCTGGGGGAGCGATATAGACCTGCACAATCTCACTGCCCGTGACTTTTCCAATGTTCTTGAATTCCACTTGGATCACAGACTTTCTGCCATCTTGCAAGATTTGGCGTCTTGGGTTCTTGAGACTCAGTCCAAATTTCGTGTAGGAGAGCCCAAAGCCGAAGGGGAAGAGTGCTCTGTCTGGATGCTGGTCGTAGTATCGGTACCCAACAAACACACCCTCTTCGTACCTAACCTCGAGCTTCTCAAGGTCTCCCGGAAAGTTGCCGTAGCAAGGTGTATCCGCGAAGGACCTTGGCATTGTCACAGGTAGCTTGCCGCCGGGGTTCACCATACCAAATAAAACGTCGGCGATAGAATTTCCAGCTTCCATACCTGGATACCAGGCTTGGATCACAGCCGAAACGGACGACAGCCAGGGCATTTCTATGGGGACGCCAGTGCAGTTCACGACTACGACGTTAGGATTGACCTTTGCAACGGCAGAAATCAACCGGTCTTGGGATCCTCTGGCCGGAAGAGACATGCTGCTCAAGTCTTGGCCTACGGTGGTACAGAAAGAACGATTAATCTTGGCATGAGATAAAAGGGATGTGTCTTACCTTCAGTTTCCCACTCTGTCGTGTTCCCTACGAAGACAATGGCGACCTCGGATGACGAGGCTGCCTCAACCGCCTCAGGCAGTATGTCTTCCTCATAGACTGGCTGCGGCATGAACCCAACACGGGTAGTCAAGAGCCCGTCAAAGAAAGAATTTGGAGTCAGGCGGTGAGGATCCGTCAGGCGCGCAAGAGACTCCACACGAATACGGTAACTCTGCCCTTGGATAAAGTCGTACTGGCAGGTTTCCTCTTTGTCGGCACCAAGTATGCAGGCAACAGGATCAAAGCTGTTGCCACAGTCGAGCACGAGTTTATCATCAACAAAGAGCTTGGATTCCCCCATGGCTGAAAAGCTCAAGTAATGGCGACCCGTGGTTGAGGGCCTGTACGTCCCATCAAGCGTAACAGAAGCTTGAACTTGCCTGCTCTCTGAATGTTGAAGGTTGGGCAGGTAAATTGCCGCCGTGACATTTCTCTTCTCGGCAGGCTCGCCAGCCAAGTCACGGTTTCTGTATCGCGACAGGGTCATGCCGGGTTTCCCGTCCAAGTCAAACAAATCGTCCTTCATGGGTTGAAGGTTGCGGAAGGTTTGGGCGCCCTTGGCGTAGCGAATGTCAACACCCTGGTCGGAGAGAAGTCGCTCGATCGCCTCGTAAGGCGTGACCTTATAGTGACAGTTGACCTTGGCAGAGCCTCCCCCAAAGGCGAGGCATTCTTTTGCTAGCCCCAGCAAAGCCACCGACGTCATTCTATCTGGGTTGAGCGGTAGAAGGCTGTCTTCGTTTCGCAGTAAAACGATGCCTTCTGCCCCTGCCTCCCGAATCAGGTCTGAGTGACGGGGGTCCAGAATAGCCCGCTCAGGTGGTGTATCCGGGTTCTCAAACTTGCCAGTCTTCTTGACAAACTCGAGGACTCTCAGCGCGGACGAATCGATATCCTCGATAGGCAATTCGCCGTTGTCGATTGCTGCCCGGACGTCTTCGTACTTGCGCTTCGCAGTTGGGCCAGGCATTTCTAGGTCAACGCCGGCGTGAATAGACTCAACCGTAGAGTTGGTGCCGCCCCAATCGCTCACGACGAGGCCCTTATAACCCCACTGATCCCGTAGTACGTGACGAAGCAGATACTCGCTCATGTCTGCATGATGTCCGTTGACGAGATTGTAGCTTGTCATGAAAGCCCAGGGTTTTGCCGCCTTGGCCACAATCTCGAATGGCTTCAGGTAGATCTCTCGCAGAGCCTTCTCGCTGATGATGACGTTGATCATGCGCCTCATGGTTTCCTGTTCGTTTGCGGCAAAGTGTTTGACCACGGCTGCAACACCGTTGGTCTGCAGGCCGTCGACGTACCGAGAGGCCAGCGTTCCAGCCAAGTAAGGGTCTTCAGAGAAGGACTCAAAGTTTCGGCCCCCGAGTGGTGATCTGTGAGGGCAAATCGTCGGGCCAAGCACACCGACAGCGCTCTTCATCTTGGCATCGTCTGCAAGAGCGGACGCGACACGGTAGACGAGGTCCCTGTCCCAGGTAGCGGCCAGGGAGACCGATGCTGGGAAGCAGGCGGCCTTGGGTCCATCGGTCATAGTGGCTCCGCGAGCTCCATTGGGGCCATCGGTGAACTTGGCTGAAGGTATTCCCAGACGCGGAATTGAAGTCGTTTCGAAGAAGCTCTGTCCGGCGAGTAGCGAGATCTTTTCCCGCGTGGTGAGTTGCTCCAACAGCGTTTGGGGATCGGATTCGGTGCGAGAGGTAACCATTTTCGCTTCTAGCTCCTGTTCACATTAGCCAGACTGGACCTCAACTGTCTGTGGCAATACAGTGTTGCCTTGAAGTACTTACCGAATATGCCCCAACCGCAGAAGTCAAGGCACCAGGGAGAATAATACAGCTCAAGGTACCACGCTCTACCTTAGTTGGCTTTATAAACGTCTTCCAGGCTGCGAGACCCCCGCCCTCGGCCATTCATCAACATCCGCCAACATCCATCAACGTCCGCTAACATCCATCAGCGCCGTGTCGGATCCGCGATAACCCGTGGAATCCCATCATATCCCGTCACGCCGCTAATTACCGTGAGATCCCGATTTCGTCAAACATGGTTCGGTTCTCCGCAGCTCCCCCGGTAAGGTGGGTTCCCAATGCACTCCACACACTTCCCCAGATTCCCCCACACCCCGCTCCGCCCTGCTAGAATTGTATATATATATACTCAGTGAATCGAACCCATTTCCAAGCAAAGATCTAATCACCACTACCCTCAGTCATCACCTTTCACCTTCCACAACCATCCTATCTATCCCGCCCTTCCCAAGAATCTTGTAGACGATGGCTTCTCCAGCCACTGACGAAAAAAACCCAACTAATGCGGCGCACCAACTGGAAGAAGAGTTCGTGGAACACGCCCAAGACACCCACGATGTCGACCGCGACCTGAAGTTTCTCGACGCTATAAAGGCCTACCCGAAGGCGGTTGGTTGGAGCGTCTTGCTCTCCACGGCCATCGTCATGGAAGGCTATGACCTCAAGTTGATTCCTCAGATGTTTGCTCAGCCTGCGTTTACCAGATCGTACGGTCGTCAGCTTGAGGATGGAAAGTATGAGATCTCTGCCCAGTGGCAGGCCGGCTTGTCCAATGGCGCCATTGTTGGCTCGTTGTTTGGACTATTGTTGGGCGGTTGGGTCGTGGAACGTGTTGGGTTTCGCAAGACAATGTTAGGGGCTCTCAGTGCCGTTACGGGTTTAATTTTCCTCCAGTTCTTTGCCCAGAATCTGGAGATGCTACAGGCTGCTCAGATACTCATTGGTGGGTGTTGTCTTGGGAGTTATTGCCCACTGCTAATCTTTGCCGAAATTTAGGACTTCCGATGGGCATTTTCCAGTCCATCACGACACATTACGCGGTTGAGATTACGCCTACCTGCCTCAGAGCATACCTGACGACTTATGTTAACCTATGCTGGGTACCAAACCCTCCCTGACGATTCATTTCCACTGGCATTGACTTTCTCTCCGCTAGGTCCTGGGCCAAATGTGTTCTTCGGGTGTCATGCGCGGGTTTGTACAACGCAGTGACCAGTGGGCTTTCCGAATCCCCTTCGCCATACAGTGAGTCTCAACCATCTACACCATGTACCTAGATGAACAACGTGTTTACTAATACAATGAAAACAGATGGATGTGGCCCCTACTGCTTGTGGTTGGAATCTTCTTTGCCCCAGAATCGCCGTGGTGGCTGGTGCGTCATGGAAAAATCGACGAAGCAAAGGCAGTCCTCCATCAACTTCAGTCTAGAAAACGGACCGACTTTGACGTTGACAATCGCATTGCATTGATGATAGCAACAACACAACACGAGCACGAGGTCAACACTGGAACAACATACGCGGCCTGCTTCAGGGGCACCAACTGCAGGAGAACCATCATCGCCATGGGTTGCTCCTTGGCCCAGGGCTTGTGTGGCGCTGGGTTCCGCAACTATTCAACATACTTCTATCTCCAAGCCGGACTACCCGCCGTGCAAGCTTTTAACATGACAATTGTTCAGTATGCGCTGGCTGTCATTGGCGCTTTTGCGGCATGGTTTCTCCTCCCATTCTTGGGTCGCCGCCAGCTCTATATTTGGGGTCTCGTGTCGATCGTGCTCTGTCATACAGCTACAGGTGGTATTGGAATTGCCTACCACAAACGTCAATCAACTGGGCTAGCATGGGCTTCTGGGTCTATGTTGCTGCTCTTCACTCTGATCTACGATATCACTATTGGTCCTGTCGCCTACGCCCTAGTATCCGAGATTCCCTCGGTGCTCCTCCGAGGCAAGACCATTGTTATCGCACGCATGTCCTACGTCATGTTCAGCATTGTAAGCAACACCATCACGCCATACATGCTGAATCCCTCACAGTGGGATTGGGGAGCTCGAGCCGGCTTCTTCTGGGCGGGTACAGCCTTGGTCATGCTCACGTTCGCATACTTCATGATCCCAGAGACAAAGGATAGGACGTTCTATGAGCTGGATAAGTTGTTTGAACAGGGTGTTTCAGCGAGACAGTTCTCTAAGACTGAGGTTGAGCCTATGGACGCAGTTCCCGTTGCTAAGAATGATAATTTTGATGCCTAAGTGTTATATGCGAAACTAGTATAACGTACATGATAAGCGAGTTAGCCAGGCAAGCGAGTTGGCCAAAAATCCCTCACCTAACATCTTCTCGATTTGATCAATTGATTCTTAACCACCTAGCATATCATCTACGAATTATAAGGCTAGAATGCTTCTTACCCTTTAGGCTTATTAAAATTAACTAAAACTTAGCTTCCAATAAGCTACAAAGATCTATAAGGTTAATTATAATACTCTTATTAATCGCTATAAAGGGATCTAATCTCAATGCGATACTATTAATAAATCGCGTTAACTATCTAATCTAGAGGAATAAATTATTATTTAATTTATTCTTAACTTAGATTTATAAGGATTTCCCTCTTAGCTTTATAATATTAAAGAAATAATTAATTAATTACTTATTAACTGCGATGCGCTACTAATTAGCATATATTAAGCTTTAAACTTTATTAAGTAATACCTAGAGATTAAGATCTATTTTTTTTATAAATATAACTACTAAAGAGCTAAGTATAAAGATTTAATTATTATTTATAATTAATATAATATAATATATATAATAAGTATATATTATATATAAATATATATTATACTTTTTTTATACCTTTAAGATAGAAATTATAATAAAAATACTATAAATTATTTTATTAATTAAAATTACTTATTATACTCTTTCTTAGATATCTTAATTACTACCTAATATATTCTTAAATTATAACTAGGCTTACTATAGATACTATAATGCTAAACTCTCGGTCGCATTAACCTCCCTTAACTATTACTCCTCGATAATTTAGCCATTACCTACGCATTAATATCTATTTAATTAATTACTTACCTTCCTTCCTTTATTATTATTACCCCTCTTTTCTATAATTAGGTCCTTTTTACCCTCTAGCGCTAGCTTAGTATCTTATTTACCTATTTAAGTTCTTTAACCCTAGCCTTAAGTAAGGCAACCTTATATATAATTATCTTTATTCCCTTAGAAGAAAACTATATAACTTCTAGAATTAACTCTAGGGAGCTACTTTTATACCTTTTTATTTACCTCTTAAGGTAATTTAACTAAGATTAAGCCTTAAGCATAGTCTTTAGGGTCTTTAAGACCCAAGGGGTTAATAGTTTAGCTACCTCCTTAGGCGGCGTTAGAGTCTATAGCTATATATTAAGCTTTAAGACTATACTTTCTAGGTTAAGAGAAATAAGCCTAGCTCCTTTAAAGACTAACTTAATATTTTTTTCTATTATAATAGCCTAAAATATAGCATAAAAGGCTAAAAAGAACTTAGTCTTTAAAATATAAGTTATAAAATATCTAATTAGAAGCTTTATTTCTTAATTATAAGTATTCTTAAGTATATTAAAGTACTTAATATTAAGTAATTAAAGTAAATAAGATAAATAAAGTAATATATAAAGCCTAATAATCTTATTCTCCTTATAATATCTCTTAAATTTAATAAAGTAGTAACTTTTATAGCTATTAAGGATTAGAAGATAATAGTAACTATTTAATCGCTTAGCTATGCACCGATTAAAGTGCTTAAGCCACTTAAGACTAGTCTCGTTATCGGTCTAGCTATTTTAGGTTATCGCAATAGCCTAATCGCCCGGGAGGTTACTTTCTTAGTATTAGTTAGCGAGGTAATATTAGCCCGCACTAATAATAAATGGCGGGATCGCTTAGTTATCTGCATTAATCGCCTAGATAGCTATAATCTATTCTTAGTTTCTAGGCTATACCGATTTTAGCTTTCTATGCCTTTCTATGCCTATAATAACCATTCTGCTCTAAATTATACCTATTATAAAGCTAGTCTTATTAATATTATAAATATTATCTAATTAGATGCTATACTTCGTGATTATATTTGCTATAAGCATAAATTAGTTATAGATAATAGCTAGATCTTTGTATTTAGCTCTCTAGTAGTTATATTTCTAAAAAAAACGCATTTTAAGCTCTAGGTATTATTTAATAAAGTTATAAGCCTAATGCGTACTAATTAGTAATATATTATAGTTAGTAAGTAATTAATTAGTTATTTTTTTTATACTATGCAGTCTAGGGAGAAATCCTTATAAGTCTAGGTCGAGAATAAAGTAAATAATAATTTATTTCTTAAGATTAAATAGTTAATGCGATTAAGGGATCTAATTATATCGCGATTAAATGCTATTCTGCTAGTGATATAGCCTATGCTTAGAGATCTTATAGAGGTTTATAGCGCATTAAATGCTTAGTTTTAAGTTATTTTAAAGTGCTTAAAGAGTAAAAAGAGTTTTAGCCTTAGTATTTAAGTCTAATATATTTAATAGTTAAAAAATTAATTAATTAAATAAAAAGTTAAGTATAAAAAGAAAAAATATAATATATACTTATATATAATATATACTTATTATATATATTATATAATAAGTAAGTAAAATAAATAAATAAGTAAAATATTTTTTTTAATTTTTAAAATAAAAATTATTATAAAAATATAATAAATTATTTAATTAATTAGAACTTATTACTATACTCTTCCCTAGATATCTTAATTATTACCTAATAGGTCTTTATATTATAGCTAGGCTTACCGTAGATACTATAATGCTGAACCCCCGGTCGCGCCGACCTCCCTTAACCACCACTCCGCGACGATTTAGCCACTACCTACGCATTAATATCCATTTGATTAATTACCTGCCTTCCTTCATCTAGAGTTATTTTACCTCTTTTCTATAGGCGGGTCCTTTTTGCCCTCCGCCGCCGGCTTAATATCTCATTCGCCTATCAAAGGTCTTAGACCTTAGACCTTAATAAGGCATTCTTATATATTATTACCTTTATTCCTTTTAAAAGAGACTTTAGGGCTTTTAGAATTAACTCAGGGGAGCTACTTTAATGCCTTCTAATTTATCTTTTAAGGTATTTAGACTAAGACCTAGCCTTAAGGATAGTCTTTAGGGTCTTTAAGACCTAAGGGTTAAAGGGGCTAGCCCCCTCCTTAACTAGTATTAAAATCTATAGCTATATATTAAGCTTTAAGACTATACTTTCTGGGTTAAGAGGAATAAGCTTAGCTCCTTTAAAACCTCTCTTAATATTTCTTTTTATTATAATAACTTAATATATAATATAAAAAGCTAAAAAGAACTTAGTCTTTAAAATATAAGTTATAAAATATCTAATTAGATACTTTATTTCTTAATTATAAGCCTTTTTAAGTAGCCTAAAGTACTTAATATTAAGAGGCTAAAATAAATAAAATAAATAAAGTAATATATAAAGCATAATAATATTATTCTTCTTATAATATATCTTAAAGTTAGCTAAATAATAGCTTTTATGCCTATTAAGGATTAAAAGATAATAGGGACTAGTTAATTAGTTAGTTATATGCTAATTAAATTGCTTTAACTACTTAAGACCTATCTCGTTATCGGTCTAGCTATTTTTAGACGTCGCAATAGCCTAATCGCCTGGGAGGTTACTTTCTTAGTACTAATTAGCGAGGTAATATTAGCCCATAACTACGATAAATAGCTAGATAGCCTAGCCTTCTGCATTAATCGCCTAAATAACTATAACTCATTCCCGGTCTCTAGGCTATATTAATTTTAGTCTTTTATGCCTTTCTAAGCCTATAATAATTATTCTGCTCTGAATTAGGCTTATTATAAAGCTAGTCTTATTAAAGTTATAGATATTACCTAGGGTAATATTATATTTCGCGATTATATTCTCTATAAGCCTAAACTAATCGCAAATAATAATTAGATTTTTATATTTAGCTCTCTAATAGTTATATTTATAAAAAAAATATATCTTAAGCTCTTAATATTACTTAATAAAGTTAGAAGCTTAGCGCTTATTAATAGGTAGTATATTATAGTTAGTAAATAATTAATTAGCTATTTCTTTAATACTATATAGTTATAAGGGAAATCCTTATAAATCTAGGTTAAGAATAGATTAAATAATAATTTATTCCTCTAGATTAAATAATTTCTATAACTTTAATATAATATTATATAGAGAAAAAATACCTTATTACTAGCGCTATAGTATTATAAGACTAACTTTATAGATCTTTGCGGCGTATTAAAGAGATAATTTTAAGTTATTTTAAAGGGCTTAAAAAGTAAGAAGGATATTAGCTTTTTTATTTAATTATAATATATTAAGTAATTAGGAATTAATTAATTAAATAGAGATAATATTAATTAAGGGATTTTTATTTTACTTATTTATTTATTTTACTTACTTATTATATATATTATATTTATAATAAATATAATTATAAAATATAATATCTAATTAAATAATATCTATAATATTAATAAGACTAGCTTTATAATAAGTAATATATATAATAAGTAAGTAAAATAAATAAATAAATAAAATAAAAATTCCTTAATTTATATTATTTTTATTTAATTAATTAATTTCTAACTAATATATATAATAAGCTTATATCCTAGATAAGTATATATCTTAAAAATCTTTACCTTTTATATTAGAAATCGCTATAAAAACACTATAAACCATTTAATTAATTAAAACTACTTACTATACTCTTCCCTAGACGTCTTAATCACTACCTAATAGGTTCTTATATTATGACTAGGCTTACCATAGATACTATAATGCTGAACCCCTGGTCGCGCTGACCTCCCTTAATTACTACTCCGCGACGATTTGGCTACTACCTACGCATTAATATCTATTTAATTAATTGCCTGCCTTCCTTCCTCTACTATTATTACCCCTCTTTTCTATAGTCTAGTCCTTTTTGCCCTCCGGCGCCGGCTTAGTATCTTATTTGCCTGTTTAAGATCTTTGACCCTGGCCTCGAGTAAGGCAACCTTATATATAACTATCTTTGTTCCCTTAGAAGAAGACTATATAGCTTCTAGAATTAACTCTGGGGAGCTACTTTTATGCCTTTTAACTTATATCTCGAGGTATTCTAACTGAGATTGAGCCTTAAGCACGGTCTTTGGGGTCTTTAAGACCCAAGGGGTCAAGGGTTTAGCTACCTCCTCGGCAGGCATTGGAGTCCGTAGCTATATATCAAGCTTTAAGACTATACTTTCTAGATTAAGAGGAATAAGCCTAGCTCCTCTAAAGGCTAACTTAATATTTTTTTCTATTATAGTAGCCTAAAATATAGCATAAAAGGCCAGAAAGAACTCAGTCTTTAAAACATGGGTTATAGAGCATTTAATTAAATGCTTTATTTCTTAACCATAAGCGCTCTTAAGCACGCTAAAGCACCTAATGTCAAGGGGCTAAAGTAGATGAGATAAATGAGGCGGCATATAGAGCGTAATAATATTATTATCTTAGTAATATCTCTTAAAATTAATAAAATAATAACTTTTATAGCTATTAAGGATTAAGAGATAATAAGAACTAATTAATTAATTAGTTATATACCGGTCAAAGTACTTTAGCCACTCTAGATTAGTCTCGTTATTTATCTAGCCATTTTAGGTCATCGCAATAGCCTAATCGCCCGGGAGGTTACTTTCTCGGTACTAGTTAGCGAGGTGATATTAGCCCGCACCGATAATAAACGGCGGGATCGCCTAGCCTTCTATATTAATCGCTTAGATAACTATAATCTATTCCTAGTTTCTAGGCTATACTAATTTTAGCTTTCTATACCTATCTATGCCTATGATAACTATTCTGCTTTAAATTATACCTATTATAAAGCTAGTCTCATTAAAGTTATAGATATCTTCTAATTAGATACTATACTTCGCGATTATATTCGCTATAAGCATAAACTAGTTATAGATAATAGCTAGATCTTCGCACTTAGCTCTCTAGTAGTTATATTTCTAAAAAAAACGCGTCTTAAGGTCTAGGTGCCACTTAATAAAGTTAGAAGCCCAGCGCTTGCCGACGGGTAGCGCATCGCGGTCGGCAAGCAATTAGTTAGCTATTTCTTTAATACCACGTAGTCGCGGGGGAAATCCTCGCGAATCTAGGTCGAGAATAAACTAAATAATAATCTATTCCTCTAGATTAGATAGTTTACGTGATTTAGGAATCTAATCGCGTTAAGATTATATACCTTTTTAGCGGCGACCTAGCTTTTTAGGGCAGATATTATAGATTAATATAGCGCGTCGGATATGTAATTTTGGGTTATTTTAAAGTGCTTAAAGGGCAAGAAGTATATTACCCTCGCTATTAAATTTAGATATGTTTAGTAGTTAAGAATTAATTAATTAAATAGAAGAGAGAGAGATTAAGGGATTTTTAGGATATATACTTATCTAGGATATAAGCTTATTATATATGTTACCTAATATATTATAATTAAATAAAAAAGCTAATATTTTTTTTACTCTTTAAGCCCTTTAAAATAACTTAAAATTATCTCTTTAATATACTATAAAGATTTATAAAGTTAGTCTTATAATGCTATAGTGCTAGTAATAAGGTATTTTTTCTCTATATAATATTATATTAAAGTTATAAAAATTATTTAATCTAAAGAAATAAATTATTATTTAATTTATTTTTAACTTAAATTTATAAGAATTTCCCCCGCGATTATATAATATTAAAGAAATAACTAATTAATTACTTACTAGCCGCAATATATTACCTATTAATAAGTACTAGGCTTCTAACTTTATTAAGTAATATTAAAAGCTTAAGATATATTTTTTTTATAAATATAATTATTAAAGAGCTAAATATAAAAATCTAGCTATTATTTGCGATTAATTTAGGCTTATAGAGAATATAATTATAAAATATAATATTATTTTAAGTAATATTTATAACTTTAATAAAACTAGCTTTATAATAAGCTTAATTTAAATTAAAATAGTTATTATAAGTATAAAAAGATATAAAAGACTAAAATTAATATAGCCTAGAGACTAAGAATAGGTTATAGTTATTTAGGCGATTAATATAAAAGGCTAGGCTATCTAGCTATTTATTATAGTTATAAGCTAATATTACCTCGCTAATTAGTATTAAGAAAGTAACCTCCCGGGTAATTAGGCTATTATGATATCTAAAAATAGCTAGACTGATAATAAGATAGGTCTTAAGTAGCTAAAGCACTTTAATTAGCATATAACTAACCGATTAACTAGTCCCTATCATCTTTTAATCCTCGATAGGCATAAAAGCCACCACTCGGCCGACTTTGAGATATATTACGAGGAGAATAATATTATCACGCTTTATATACCGCCTTATTTGTCTTATTTGCTTTAGCCCCTTAATATTAAGTATTTTAACCTACTTAAGTAGGCTTATAGTTAGGAAATTAAGCATCTAATTAGATGCTCTATAACCCATGTTTTAAAGACTAAGTTCTTCTTAGCCTTTTATGCCATATATTAGGTTATTATATTAAAAATAAATATTAAATTAGTCTTTAAAAGGGCTAGGCTTATTTCTCTTAACCTAAAAAGTATAGTCTTTATAAAAGACTAAAAAATATAAATTATAAGGTCTAAATAAGGTATAGGGTAGGTAATAGAGATAGGAGGTAAATAAGTGGTAGAGTTAGTCCTTATAAAAAGCTAATTAGCTAGGTAAGGAATTATAGAGTAATAAAAGTAAAATAAATAAATAGTAGGGTTAAAATAAAGAAGACTAGCTTCTTATTAGTATTTTTATTATTTAAATTAGTTAAAGATCTAAGGAGTTATCTTAAAGAGAGAATCTATAGCTTATATATCTAATTGCTTGGAATTTATTAGCCCGAATCGGATAAAAGTTATACCGTTGGATAGCCCTAATTCCGGGCTTTAAAACCCTATTAGTTTTGCTAGTTGCGGATAACTAAAAGCCGAGTTATGGCATAATAAAAGTTAAAACCTATAGGATTTTAAACTAGGATATTTAAAACCAGATAGGAAATACCCTTTAAAAGGAAACAGCTTTAATAGAGTTATTAGGTTTATAATAAAGCCCTAAGTCCAAGGTCATATAACCTTCCTAAAAGGAAATAAGCCTAAAAGGGGCAGTATTAACACTCCCTTATATCTTGCTTATCTAAGTAGATATTACTTAGGTAAGCCTTTTATAAAAAAGCGCATAGGTTATAATATAAGGTAATAAAATCCTAAGCTTATATCTTATAAGCTTATTTTTTTAGAATTTTATTTTATAAAAGGCCTTCTTAAAAATAAGGTATTTTATAAAATACTAGCTTAGTAATAGTTTTATAAAAATCTAAAAAAATTTATATAATTTTTTTAAATTAATATAACATACTTAATAAGTATGCAAATTAGATAAGTATATAGATTAAAAATCTTAACCTCTAAGATATAAATCGCAATAAAAACATAATAAACTATTTAATTAATTAAAATTACTTATTATATTTTTCCCTAGATATCTTAATTACTACCTAATATATTCTTATATTATAACCGGGCTTACCGCATATACTATAGCACTAAACCCCCGGTCGCGCTGACCTTCCTTAACTACTACTTCTCGACGATTCGGCCACTACCTATGCATTAATATCTATCTGATTAATTGCTTACCTTCCTTTATCTAGAGTTATCTTCCCTTTTTTCTATAGGCGGGTCCTTTTTGCCCTCTGCCGCCGGCTTAATGCCTTATTTGCCTATCGAAGGTCTTAGATCTTAGCCCTTATTAATGCCATCTCATATATAACCGCCTTTGTTCCCTTAGAAAGAGACTTTAATGCTTCTAGAATTAATTTAGGAGAGCTACTTTTATGCCTTTTAATTCTTCTTTTAAGGTATTTAGACTAAGATTAGGCCTTAAGGATAGTCTTTGGGGTCTTTAAGACCTAAGGGTTAGAGGGGCCAGCCTCCTCCTCGGCAGGCGTTGGAGTCCATAGCTGCATATTAAGCTTCAAGACTATACTTTCTAGGTTAAAAGGAATAAGCCTAGCCCCTTTAAAGGCTGCCTTAATATTTTTCTTTATTATAGTAGCTTAAAATGCGGCGTAGAAGGCCGGGAAGAATTTAGTCTTTGAAACGTGGGTTATAGAGCATCTAATTAGATGCTTTATTTCTCGACTATAAGCCTTCTTAAGTAGCCCAAAGTAACCGACGTCAAGGGGCTAGAGTAGATAAGATGAATAAGGCGGCATATAGAGCGTGATAATATTATTTTCCTCGCAATATATCTCAAAGTCGGCCGAGTGGTGACTTTCGTGGCTATCGAGGATTAAAAGACGATAGGGACTAGTTGATCGGTTGGTTATATGCTGATTAAAGTGCTTTAGCCACTCGAGACCTATCTCGTTATCGGTCTAGCCATTTTGAGACGTCGCAATAGCCCAATCGCCCGGGAGGTTGCTTTCTTAGTACCAATTGGCGAGGTGATATTGGCCCGTAACCACGATAAACGGCTGGATAGCCCGGCCTTCCGCATTGATCGCCTGAATGACTGTAACCCATTCCCGGTCTCCAGGCTGCACTAATTTCGGTCTTCCACGCCTTTCTGCGCCTATGACGACTATCCCGCTTTGAATTAGGCCTATTATAAAGCTAGTCTCATCAAAGTTATAGATATCTTCTAATCAGATGCCATATTTCGCGATTATGTTCTCAACGAGCCTAAACTAATTGCGAATAATAGTTAGATCTTCGCATTTAGCCCTCTAATAGTTATATTTATGAAAAAAACGCGTCTTAAGCTCTAGGTATCACTTAATAAAGTTTCTAGCCTAGCGCTTGCCGATGGGTAGCGCGTTGCGGTCGGCGAGTAATTAGTTAGCTATTTCTTTAATACTACGCAGTCGCGGGGGAAATCCTCGTGAATCTAGGTCGAGAATAAATTAGATAATAATCTGTTCCTCTAGATCAGATAGTTTACGTGATTTAGGGATCTAATCGCAACGCGCAGATATGCCATGCTGTCGGCGATAGAGAGTAGTATAAGAGATTTCATAAACCTTTGCGGCGCATCGGAGACTTAATTTTAGGTCATTTTAATAGGCCTAGAGCGCAAGAAGGATATTAGCCTCTCTATTTAATTGTGGCATATTAGGTAGTTGAGAATTAATTAATTAAATAGAAATGTTATAGGATAAGGGATTTTTAATCTGCATTGTAACGGTCCAGCTGAGTATATTGACAACTAGCTGAACGACTCTAATAAGTATCCTAAAGCTAAGAAAGAAAGGAAAAGAAAGTAAAAAAGGAGAAGCGAAAAGAGCCCCTTTTAGCTGTTGAGCTTATGTGGGTCTTAGTCGAGAGTGCAAGCCGAGACCCCCACGGGCTCAGCCCGTTATAATACCCCCCTCCTCTCCTCTTCCAGGGGGAGGTTTAGATCCTATCCTGCTATGCTGAGCCTCATAGCGTGCTAAAGCTATTATATTAACCATTTGATTAAGTGGTTCCCACGTTGGCTTCACGTAGCCCGTCCATTTCACTAGGGCTTTCTATTACTTGCGTACCTTCTTAACTTATAAGATCTCCTTAACTTTATATTCCTCGCCATCATCCGTTAGTATGGCAGGCGGCTAATAGTCATCAGACCGCTGGGAAGGCAATGGGTCATCCGTAGCTAGCCGTAAGAGGGAAATATAGAACACGTTATGGATCCCTGGGGGGGTATTAAGGCGGCAAGCGTGTGATCTGATAGTCTCAAGGACGGTGTACTTAGCTGAGAGCCAGTCGAACTTCCTAGAGGGTCGGTCTGAATGTATATAACGGAGTCGTAGCCACACCTTATCTCCTGGTTTAAACTGATTAGATGGTTGCCGTCGGGTATTTGCGTTCTCCTCTTGTCGCTCTTGCGCTGAGGCCATCGCGGCCTGCGCCCATTCGGTAGCTTCTTTTAGTCTTTGGATGATAGACTCGGCCCGAGCTACCGGCGACTTCCCATCTGGTCGGAGCCGTTTATTGATCTCGATAGGTTCCAGGTTATAGCCGTGCGTGAGGAAGAATAGACTTAGTCCTGTAGATATTGCTAGACGGTTGTTGATAGCCACTGCTGCTGCAGGCAGGAGTTCGTCCCAGTCATCCTGTGCATAGGTAGCGAAGATATGGATATATCTCTTAACCTCCTGATTGGCCCTCTTTGTAGCTCCATCGGTCTCGGGGTGCCAGGCTATTGATAGCCTCTGTTGGATGCAGAGCAGCTTGCATAGCCTCTTCTACATTCGGCTTATGAATTAGGTCCCTTTATCTATTATAATTCCCCTAGGGATGCCGTGGTGTTAGACGAAGCACTATAATAGGGTCTTAGTAATAGCACTAGTCGTAATCTCCTTTATAGGTTTAAGGATAATGCTCTTTGAGAGACGGTTTATAATAACTATAAGGTTTATAGAATTATTTGATTAAGTAGGTGGGAGGTCTATAATGAAGTCGATAGATATCTCTGACCAGATCTGGTCTGGGATTAGGAGCGGCTTTAAGAGGCCACGGCGTTTCTCTCTCTAGATAGTACTCTAGCTACAAGTATTACAATTCCGTATGAATTGCTATATGTCTAAGTCAAGTCCTAGCTAATAGAACCGTCTGCTAATAAGGGACTTTAGTATATCCCGTCCTGGGTGACTAGTGAGCGCTGAATCGTGCGTGTCTTAGATGATCCTCGTATGGAGCGGCTCGTAGCTCGGGACCTATATCTGCTTACGCTAATAGAGCCGTTCTCCCTCGTCGATTAAGCATTCAGATAGCATAATAGGGAGTCCCTACTATAAAGGTAGCCGCCTTTCGCCTTATTACACGGCCTTATGGATTAGCTAGTATCGGTTATGTTGCTATAATCCTTGGTCCCATAGTTGTTGTAGTTGACTATCGGCAAAAGGGTTCTTAATTTATCTATCTCGGTCTACTTCTTGATCTCCGGGTTGGTCTATATCACCCTTCGAAATATAGCCTGCTTTTCCCCTTATGATTAGATGCTTCTTATCTTTCCTTTCGCTTAGCTATAAGAGCTGTAGGTACCGGCCTCTAATCCGGTCATCCTTGTGATCTTCTGGCATATCCTGCTCTCGTCGTGAGAGGGCATCTAGGACGATAGCCTCTTTGCTAGGTCGGAATTAGATTATAAAGTTAAACTGTGATAATATCTCTACCTAGCGGACCTGCCTTTCGCTAAGCTGCTGCTTCTTCATAAAGTATCGGAGGTTAAGGTAATCCGTGAGGATCAGGAAGGAGGCTATGCTCCTTAATTCCGCGTCTTAGTGTTCTAAATAGCGGATAATTATAAGTAGCTTTTTATCGTGGATTAGATAGTTGCATTTAATAGGTAGGTTCTTCTTTAAGAAGAAAGCTACTAGCCAGAGGACTTTATCCTCTCTTACTTATAAAAGGGCACCCCTAGTGATATATCTAGAAGAGTTAGTCTTAAGGATTGTCTCTCGGTCGGGGTCCTATTAGGCCAATATGGGTGCGCTAATGAGGAGCGCTTTAAGCTCCTTAAAGGCCATTTAGTAACTATTTGACCAAATGAATGTGGCCTCTTTCTTTGTTAGGGCTATGAGAGGTAATGCGATAGAGGAGAACCTCGGGATAAACTACTAATAATAGTTTGTAAAGCCTAAGAACCTTTTAACTTCCTTAACTGAATAGGGCCGCTCTTATAGTTAGATTGCCTTTACTTTCTCTGGGTTAACTTAAATTCCTCGCCTAGCTTTAATAATAAATCTAAGGTATTTAATACTTATGGTCTTAAATTCGCATTTATTAATATTAATCTATAGGCCTGCCTCTTATAACCTCTAGAGGACTAGCTTTACCTTCTTCCTATAGTCGGCTAGGGACCTATCTGAGTAGATAAGGATATTATTAATATAGGCTAAGCAGAACTTATCTAGGTAGTCCCATAGCGTGTAATTAATATATTATTAGAAGGTCGCTAGGGCGCCCATAAGGCTAAATAGTATAACTAGCTATTTATAAAGGCTATACCAGGTATGAAACGCTGTTTTCTACTTGTCTCCCTCTTGCACCCGCACCTTATGAAAGGCAGTGATTATATCTAGCTTAGTTAACCACTTTGCCTTAGATAGGGACCTTAAAGTCTCTTTAATAAGCGGTAGTGGGTATTGGTCCTTCTTAGTGATCGCATTAAGACCTCGGTAGTCTACGCAGAACTATAAGCTGCCCCTTGGCTTCTATATAAAGAGGACGGGGGCTAAGGCAAGGGAACTACTAGCACGTATGAATCCCTTATTAAGTAACTCCGTTAGGGTTCTTCTGAGAATAATTAATTCCTCGCGAGATATTCTATATAGGGGGCCCTAAGGGGGCTCTTTCTCCTTTCTATTAGGCCCTTATTCTAATGGGATCCTATGGTTAGTACCGGGTCGGTATAGTAGTAATTAATTAGTAAGCTTCTAATTAAATGCTCTTAAGAACTCATAGTAGTGCTTAGGGAGCTTTTCCCTTGGATTTAATCTCTTCTTTAGTGCGAGGGCCTTTTTAATATCTAGAAGGCTTATAGAAAATACTCTTAGGCTATTGTATTTTCCCTTTTATTTCTTAGTGTATTAAATTAGACCTATGAAGACTATGCTAGTTAGGCCTAGTAGATTAAGTTATTAGAAGCTCTTAGAGTCTTGCTTGTTTACCTAGTGGTTATATAAGCCTATATATAGTTGTCCTCTTATAGGCTAAATAATAATATCCTCTTCGTCTATCTAGGTTCGTCTAAGGATAACTTTGTCTCCCTGGCCTATTATAATATAGAGGAAGACTTATTTCTTGCGGTAGCTATTAATATCTATATCTATATATATTACGTGCCTAATAGCACCTGGCGAGGATATGTTTACCTGCTCGAGTGTTCGTGGGATGATAGGAATACGCGGCAGGCGTAGCTTGCGGGTAAGGGCATCGGCGATCGTTCTATAGCATAGATATCCACTGTTAATAAGGGCTATTAAGTAATATTCTCGATTGATCCCTATATTAATATAGAAAGGTTAATTATCTATTTAATCCTCTAGCTCCTCCCACTTAGCTTGAGCCTATTAGTGCTCTTAACGGCGATTTTAGTTAGGAGCTACTTATTTTCTAATTCCTCCGCCGAGGCTGCCTCGCTTAGGCTACTGGCTTTGTCTTTATCGCTCAGGTCTTAGTCCCTCTTCTTCCTTGGCTTGCTCCCTATAGCCCTGGTTTTACGCTTAGGCTTCCTTGCCTCTTCTGAGTCTTACCGGCTTCTTTGGTGTTGAGTGCAGTGAGCGATAATATAGCTAACCTCGCCGCATCGGTAGCATTTCCGCCTATCTGGGAGCTTCGATTTATATCTCCTGACCTTCGTGGGTTCCCAATCTATATGATCAGATGCCTCCTTTGACGGCGGTGACCTCTGTCTGGGTTATTCCTGGTTAGGGCTTGGGCCTCGTCGCTGCTCCTACTGGTTGCCTAGCTTCTGGTTATAGAAGCGGAGCTCTTCTAAGTTGGCCCCAAGGCTCTACAGCGCGTTGATAAAGGAGGGATATATCTTCGGCAAACTAAGCTGGCCTGTAAGGTGGGAACAGAGCTCTTGGTTGACTATATGCTTAAGGGCGTTAATCCGCACTGAGTCTACCTAGCTAGCTCCTCTGCTATCTGCGAGCTCCCTCTTGAACTTAGGGAGGAAGGATGCGAAGCTCTCCTTGTCTCCTTATCTTATTATCTCTAGCCGGCTAAGAGCTCGCTGCTTAATATTTAGGTCCCCATAGTAGCTAGCTAAGTATGTCATAAATTCGCTTGGCTTAAATTGCTGGTTTGAGCCTTTTTTTTTAAAGAAGGCTGCTGCTATCGCTTGTGGCGTTTTAGCTAGTCTAGAGTAGATATAGGCGAATTAATCCGATGGTTCGCTAAGGGCAGGGTTATTAACGCGTAGTTTGCTTTATATTTCGAGTTGCTAGGCCCGGAACTTCCGTCGAGTTCCGTTAAATCGTGGGGGGTCTAAGAGGATTGGTTTCCTCTTTATTGATGGTCGTTCCGGCGAGGAGCTTCGTTGAAGTTCGGGTCTGGCTGTATTCAGGGGCTCCAGCGGTTGCGGCGTTAGAGCTAGTGTTATAATCGCCGATTGGATGGCGCGAATCTGATTCCTTGTCTCCTCGCGGTCGGTTTCTCGTTCGGCGCGTAGGGCTCGTAGTTCCTCTGACATTTATGTCATCATTTGCATTATCATCTGGGAGGCTTGGCTGGGGGAGCCCCCGTCTTGGTTGAGAGCTTCCATCGTGGAAGCTGCTTATATCGATCGTTCGTGTCGGTTCGTCTCGTTGGGCAGGGTCGATTGATCAAATGCTTATCCCTTTGGGGGATCTTCCACTAATCGCTCTGGTAGCGAGGTCTTAGGGGGGGGAACTTCTGCTACTCGTGATTTGCACGAGGTCTTCGCAGGGATATACTCAGCTTGACCGCCACACAGGTAGGAGCCTTCTACTACTCGTGATTGGCACGAGGTCTTCGTAGAGGTACACACATAGCTCGACCGCCACATAGGCAGGAGCCTTCTGCTCTTCCGGGCTTAATCACATAGAAAGCCGAGCAGGGACTAGACCAATTAACCTAATTAATTGGTCTTCCTATTGAAGGACGTAGCTTTAGGATAATATAATGGTCCAGCTGAGTATATTAATAACTAGCTGAATGACTCTAACGAGTATCCTAAAGCTAAGAAAGAAAGGAAAAGAAAGTGAAAAAGGAGAAGCGAAAAGAGCCCCTTTTAGCTGTTGAGCTTATGTGGGTCTTGGTCGAGAGTGCAAGCCGAGACCCCCACGGGCTCAGCCCGTTACATGCATGCTTGTCTGATCCGCATGCTTATTAAGTACATTACTTAATAAGTAAGTAACGTACTTGATAAGCATGCGGATCAGACAAGCATGCGGATCAAAAATCCCTCATCTTATAACATTTCCATTTAATTAATTAATTCTCAACCACCCAATATGCCATAGTCAAATAAAGAGGCTAATATCCTTCTTGCGCTCTAGGCCTATTAAAATGACCTAAAATTAAGTCTCCGATGCGCCGCAAAGGTCTATGAAATCTCTTATATTACTCTCTATCGCTGATAGCATAGTATATCTGCGCGTTGCGATTAGATCCCTAAATCACGCAAACTATCTGATCTAGAGGAATAGATCATTATCTAATTTATTCTCGACCTAGATTCACGAGGATTTCCCCCGTGACTGCGTGGTATTGAAGAAATGGCTAACTGATTGCTTGCCGACCGCAACGCGCTACCCATCGGTAAGCGTTAGGCTAGAAACTTCATTAAGCGACACCCAGAGCTTAAGACGCGTTTTTTTCGTAAATATAACTATCAGAGGGCCAAATATAAAGATCTAACTATTATTCGCAATTGGTTTAGGCTCGTTGAGAACATAATCGCGAAATACGGCATCCGATTAGAAGATATCTATAACTTTGATGAGACTGGCTTTATGATAGGCCTGATTCAGAGCGGGATGGTCGTCATAGGCGCAGAAAGGCGTGGAAGACCGAAATTAGTGCAGCCTGGAGACCGGGAATGGGTTATAGTCATTCAGGCGATTAATGCGGAAGGCCGGGCTATCCAGCCGTTCATCGTGGTTACGGGCTAATATCACCTCGCTAATTGGTACCAAGAAAGCAACCTCCCGGGCGATTAGGCTATTGCGACGTCTTAAAATGGCTGGACCGATAACGAGATAGGTCTCGAGTGGCTAAAGCACTTTAATCAGCACATAACCAACCGATCAACTGGTCCCTATCGTCTTCTGATCCTCGATGGCCACGAAAGTCACCACTCGGCCGACTTTGAGATATATTGCGAGGAGAATAATATTATCACGCTCTATATGCCGCCTCATTCATCTCATCTACTCCAGCCCCTTGATATTGGTTGCTTTGGGCTATTTAAGAAGGCTTATGGTCGAGAAATAGAGCATCTAATTAGATGCTCTATAACCCACGTTTCAAAGACTAAATTCTTCCCGGCCTTCTACGCCGCATTTTAAGCTACTATAATAAAGAAAAATATTAAGGCAGCCTTTAAAGGGGCTAGGCTTATTCCTTTTAACCTAGAAAGTATAGTCTCAAAGCTTGATGTGTAGCTATGGACTCTAACGCCTACCGAGGAGGAGGCTGGCCCCTCTAACCCTTGGGTCTCAAAGACCCTAAAGACTATCCTTAAGGCCTAATCTTAGTCTAAATACCTTAAAAGAAGAATTAGAAGGCATAAAAGTAGCTCTCTTGAATTAATTCTGGAAGCATTAAAGTCTCTTTCTAAGGGAACAAAGGCGGTTATGTATGAGATGGCATTAATAAGGGCTAAGATCTAAGACCTTCGATAGGCAAATAAGGCATTAAGCCGGCGGCGGAGGGCAAAAAGGACCCGCTTATAGAAAAGAGGGAAGATAACTCTAGATGAAGGAAGGCAAGCAATTGATTAGATGGATGTTGATGCGTAGGTAGTGGCCGAATCGTCGAGAAGTGGTGGTTAAGGAAGGTCGGCGCGACCGGGGGTTTGGCGCTATGGTATATGCGGTAAGCCCGGTTATAATATAAGAATGTATTAGGTAGTGATTGAGATATCTAGGGAAGAATATAGTAAGTAGTTTTAATTAATTAAATAGTTTATTATGTTTTTATTGCGATTTATATCTTAGAGGTTAAGATTTTTAATTTACATACTTGTCTGATCCGCATGCTTATTAAGTATGTTACTTATTTATTTTACTTACTTATTATATATATTAATTAAAACTACTTATTATATTTTTCCTTAAATATTTTAATTACTACCTAATAAGTCCTTATATTATAATTAGACTTACTATAAATACTATAATATTAAACTCTTACTTATACTAACCTCTTTTAATTACTACTCCGCGATAATTAAGCTACTACCTATATATTAATATCTATTTAATTAATTACTTACCTTCCTTCCTCTATTATTATTATCCCTCTTTTTTATAATTAGGTTTTTTTTGCCCTCTAGCGCCGGCTTAGTATTTTATTTGCCTCTTAAAGGTCTTTATTCTTAGCGGTTAATAAGGCAACCCGATGCATAATTACCTTTATCCCCTTTGTAAGAGACTATAGAGCTTCTAAAATTAACTCTAGGGAGCTGCTTTAATGCCTTCTAATTTGTCTTTTAAGGTATTTAGACTAAGATCTAGCCTTAAGCATAGTCTTTAAGGTCCTTAAGGCCCAAGGGGTTAACGGTTTAGCTGCCTCCTTAACAGGCATTAGTATATATAGCTATATATTAAGCTTTAAGATTATATTTTCCATATTAAGAGGAATAAGCCTAGCTTCTCTAAAAGCCCCCTTAATATTTTATTTTATTATAATAGCTTAAAATATAATATAAAAGGCTAAAAAGAACTTAGTCTTTAAAATATAAGTTATAAAGTATCTAATTAGATACTTTATTTCTTAACTATAAGTACTCTTAAGCACGCTAAAGTACCTAATATTAAGGGGCTAAAATAAATAAGAGGAGTAAGGTAATATATAAAGCCTAATAATTTTATTTTCCTTATAATATCTCTTAAATTTAATAAAGTAATAACTTTTATAGCTATTAAGGATTAAGAGATAATAGATATTAATTAATTAATTAGTTATATACTAGTTAAAGTGCTTAAGCTACTCGAGACTAGTCTCGTTATTAGTCTAGCTATTTTAGGTCATCGTAATAGCCTAATCGCCCGGGAGGTTACTTTCTCGGTACTAGTTAGCGAGATAATATTAGCCCGCACTAATAATAAACGGCGGGATCGACTAGCCTTCCGCATTAATCGCCTAAATAACTATAATCTATTCCTAGTTTCTAGGCTATATTACTTTTAGCTTTTTATGCCTTTCTATGCCTATGATAACTATTTCACTTATAATTATGCCTATAAGAAAGCTAGTCTTATTAATATTATAGATATTATCTAATTAGATGCTATACTTCGTGATTATATTTACTATAAGCTAAAATTAATTATAGATAATAATTAGATCTTTGCACTTAGCTCTCTAATAGTTATATTTATAAAAAAAATATATCTTAAGGTCTAGGTATTACTTAATAAAGTTTAAAGCCTAGCATATATTAATTAGTAATACATCGCGGTTAATAAGTAATTAATTAGTTATTTCTTTTATACTATATAGCTAAGGGGGAAATCCTTATAAATCTAGGTTAAGAATAAACTAAATAATAATTTATTCCTCTAGATCTAATAGTTTATATAATTTTAGGATAATATCGCATTAAGATTATATGCTATTATGCTAATAACGTAAGGCATAGTAATTAACCTAGTAGAGCCTTATAGTTTATTATAGTTTTAAATCTAGGTTATTTTAAAGAGCCTAAAGTATAAGAAGTAATCTAGCTTCTTTATTTAATTAAGATATATCTAGTTATAAGGAATTAATTAATTAAATAGTAATAATATTAGATAAGGGAATTTTAGTATACTTACTTGTTTAGTGCACTCGCTTATTATATATATTATAAAATTTTTTTAGATTTTTATAAAACTATTACTAAGCTAGTATTTAAATAATTAATATTAAAAAAGCCTTTTTTTTAAGTTTATACCTATTTTATAGTAGTTTTTAAGATTTAAGATTTAATAATTTTTAGTTATATAGTTTAGTGCGGCGCTTACTTAACTGCGGCGCTTGCTTATTAAGTATATTATTATAAAATACCTTACTTCTAAGAAGGTTTTTTATAAATAAAATTCTAGAAAAATACGCTTATAATATATAAGCCTAGGATTTTATTACCCTATACTTTGGCTTATGCGCTTTCTTATAAAGTGCTTACCTAAGCAATAGCTGCTTAAGTAAGCAAGATATAAGGGAGTATTAATACTGCCCTTTCTAGGCTTATTTCCCTTTTAGGAAGGTCACGTAACTTCGGACTTAAACCTTTATCATAAGCCCGATAACGCCGTTAAAGCCGTAACCTTCCAAAGGATATTTCCTATCCGGTTTTAAATATCCTAGTTTAAAACCCTATAGGTTTTAGTTTCTATTATGCCATAACTCGGCTTCTAGTTATCCGTTACTAGCAAAACCAACATAGCCTCAAAGCCCGGAATCAGAGCTATCCGACGGTATAACTTTTATCCGAGTCGGGCTAATAGATTCCGAGCAGTTTGCTATATAAGCTAAAGGCCTTCTCTTAGAAATAGCTCCTGAGATTTTTAATCAATTCAGACAATAAGAACACTAATTAGAAGCTGGTCTTCTCTATTTTAACCCTATCTTCTATTTGCCCCACTCTTATTACTCTATGATTCCTTACCTAGCCAATCAGCTTTATATAAGGACTGATTCCACTGCCTATTTACCTCCTATCTCTATTACCTACCCTATAGTCTTTGAAGACTATATTTCCTCTATTTTTCAGTCTTTTATAATTATTTATTATAATTTAACCCTAATATATATGCATAGCTTGCATAACAAATAAGCATGCGTGATAGCATACTATATTACTAAAATCCCACTTACCCTAGACCTCTTAACTTTTTCTATAAAATAGCTAGAAACCTAAAAAGAGTATTTTAATAAACTTAATCTTTTAAAAAATCTTATAATAATTTTTTTAGATTTTTTAAAAAAAGCCCTTTATAGAGAAATAATTAAATATATAATATATATAATAAGCAAGCGCCACAGATAAGTAAGCGCCGCACTTTTCTTAACCCTCTTTAGTAAGATTATAATAAAAACATAATAAATTAATTAATTAATTAAAACTACTTGCTATACTCTTCCCCGGAGGTCTTAATTACTACTTAATATATTCTAGCATTATAACCAGGCTTACCGTATACTCTATAGTGCCAAACTCCCAGTCGCGCCGACCTTCCTTAACCACCACTTCTCGACGATTTAGCTACTACCTACGCATTAATATCCATCTAATTAATTACTTACCTTCCTTCCTCTACCATTATTACCCCTCTCTTCTATAGCTGGGTTCTTTTTGCCCTCTAGCGCCGGCTTAGTATCTTATTTGCCTATTAAAGATCCTATACCTTAGCCCTTAATAATATTATCTTATATATAATTGCCTTTATTCCCTTAGAAAAATACTTTAATGCCTTAAGAATTAACTCTAGGGAGCTACTTTAATATCTTCTAATTTATCTTTTAAGGTATTTAGACTAAGATTTAGCCTTAAGCACTATCCTTAGGGTCTTTAAAGCCTAAGGGGTTAAGGGCCTAGCCTCCTCCTTAACCAGCGTTAGAGTCCATAGCTATATATTAAGCTTTGAGACTATACTTTCCGGGTTAAGAGGGATAAGTCTAGCCCCTCTAAAAGCAGACCTAATATTTTATTCTATTATAATAGCTTAATAAGCGGCATAGAAGGCCAGGAAGAACTTAGTCTTAGAAACATAGGTAATAGAGCATCTAATTAGATGCTTTATTTCTCGACTATAAGTCTTTTTAAGTAGGCTAAAGTACCTGATGTTAAGAGGCTAAAGTAGATAAGACGAATAAGGCGGCATATAAAGCGTAATAATCTTATTCTCCTCGTAATATCTCTCGAAGTCGATGGAGTAGTAACTTTTATAGCTATTAAGGACTAGAAGACGATAGCGACTATTTGATCGCTTGATTATATACCGGTCAAAGTGCTTTAGCCACTCGAGACCGGTCTCGTTATTGGTCTAGCCATTTTGGGAGGTTGCAATAGTCTAATCGCCCGGGAGGTTGCTTTCTCTATACCAGTTGGCGAGGTAATATTGGCCCGCACCTATGATGAATGGCTGAATCGCTTGGCCCTCCGCATTGATCGCCTGAATCACTGTAATCCATTCCCGGCTTCTAGGCTATATTGATTTTAGTCGACTACGCCTTTCTGCGCCAGTAATAACCATTCCGCTTACAATTATACCCATAAGGAAGCCAATCTTATTAAAGTTCTAGATATCATCTGATCGGATGCTATACTTCGCGATTATATTCGCCACGAGCTAAAACTACTTCTAGATTTCCTTTGGATCTTCGCACTTAGCCCTCTAATAGTTATATTTACAAAAAAAACGCATCTTTAGCTTTTCTTATCGCCTAATAAAGTTAGAAGCCTAGCGCTTGCCGATGGGTGGCGCGTCGCGGTCGGTAAGTAGTTGATTAGCCATTGCTTTAATAGCACGCAATCGCGGGGGAAAACCTCGCGCATCTAGGTCGAGAATGAATTGAACTATGATCTGTTCCTCTAGATCAGATAGTCGGCGTGAATTTGGGATAGTATCGCGTCGGGATTAAATGCCCTGCTGGCGGCGACGTAGCCGCCGCTCATTAATCTTATATATCCCTATAGCGCTTCGGATGCTTAGTTTTAGGTTATTTTGAAGGGCTTGAAGGGCAAGAAGCGTTCTAGCCTCAGTATTTGGGTCTGACATATTTGGTGGTTAATAATCAATTGATCAAATGAAAAGTTAGGTGTAGGAGGGAAAAGTGCGGCGCTCGCTTATCTGCGGCGCTCGCTTATTATGTATGTTAATATAAATATATTTTTTTTAATACTACCTTATAAGGAGTATTATAAGATTTTTCTAAAAAATAGATAAAATAATATACTATATAATAAGTCTAATATTAAAACTTTATCTATTTTAAGCTTTACCTTAAATTTTGAGAGCTTTTTTAATTTCTCTTTATAAGGTATAAATACCTATGTCACGCATGCTTGTTTGTCACGCAAGCTATACATGTACGTTAGCCCTAACTTATTATCTTTTAAAATCTTAATTTTACCTTAGACTTTAGATCTTATTATCTCGGCTAGGGAAGCATGTTTGGATCCTCGTTTAGTAGGGTACTGAAGTCTCTCGATGTGCCCACACTGTAGCGCTTCGAACCCTCGGAACTGTTTCAACATGGATTGACCTCTAGGCATTCTCATGTCTAGGGCCTGAGTCAACTTGTACATCTTCTGCCTGTGATGTTAAGCGTCGAGGGTGAGACGGTTTAGTAGAATGATGTCGATCCTGTGCTGCCTGCAACATGACGTTACTGGCTGCCAGAAACGTACACCATCACTGTCAGCTACTGAGGCTTATTGGAGTATTGCTAAATCTGCATGCATCCCAAACCATGAAAATTCCAGGACTCTCTTGGACAGCCCGCCTTGCAGATGTCTCAGCTCAGCTTCTTAAGTCCGGAAGTGGCTTCCATACGCGCGTAGTGGAAAATCAGAAAGGCGCCACCTTCTCTTCGACTGCGTCCACGTACACTTCATCATTCTTGAGATCAGCATTGCCTGTAGCAAAGCACATGTCATAGTTATGCTCCAATCAATGTGATTCGCCGTATACCTTCAGACCCTCTCGAGTGATCAGCTGTTGTCTTGAGGAGCCGCTGATCCGCCCGGACTTACTTCTCCAACGCCCAGCGCTACCCATCACGACAGACTGCCGTCATCTGCGGTTACGAGGCGCTGCCGATAGGTAGTATTGAGGTGGAATGGTCAAACTGGGTACGTACTATCCCATACTTGCTAACAGATATTAAGTATAAAGTAATGCAACTCGCCGCTAGATCCTAGCAATCTGGTCAAGACTCGAGGTCATTCTGCATAGCCTCTACAGAACATTATAACAAATTCATCTTTACACACAAAACTCGGTAGGGACTTGTTAACTGCCAATCGCCCATCGAAAGGCGCTGATCTATTTTCCAGTGCGCCAACATGAAGCTTGCCTTAGAGTTCGCCTGCGTCCTTGCGATTGCATCCAGCGCAATTGCCGGTCCCTGATTCAAGCACGCTCAGGGCGCCCACAAACAGGATTGTGTCGACAAGAACGAGCTGAGGCTGTATGGGTCAGCCTACTGTTCTTCCAACTGGAACAAGATGATGGGTGATTGGATCCATTTTTCCGACTCCAGCGGACGTATGGCGAATGTTGGCAAAGTCCAAAAGTTCGGCTCTAAGTAGGCATGTGAGTAGGCATTTGCACAAATTGTAGATAACTGCTATGACGGATGGGATGGAGGTAGCTGGGCAGCCGACGGGGTCCTCCTGACCATCAACATTTGCAAGTGGGAATCCACATGGGAGCCGTTGTGATTCAGGGCGGAAACTTTCCCTGTGCAGAAAGTAGCTCTGAATGTCCTATATGCTTTAACTCACTTTTCTACTTGTGCTCGTGGAAGAAATACATGGGTATGGTCCAAGTGTCCGATGATACGGAATGGACTATCTTCTGGCGCGGTTATCCTATGGAGGGCAGGGCTTCAAATATAACAAAGAACACATTATCAAGTTATAGAATGAACATGCAAGGTATTTTACATAGCTATCCATGGAAGCTTTTGCTTGGGAAGAGGGTGGAGGCAGGAATAAGACATCTAAGTCAGACTTAATCAGGTAGAAATGATACTCGTTCTCACTGTTGAAACATTCGGGGGCAACTTGTGTCTTGGCCATGGACTGGAATGGGAAAAAGGAATGTCTTTGGATTTCAAACAGCTACGGCAATTCCCCATAGTAGCACAAGGGGAGATCCCCAATCTTATACTGAGGTTACTGTCTTTTGGCTCAGTTATCCCATCAAGGACCGGGCTTCAACTGTCTCAAAAACACAATTGTACTGAGGTTAGAGCCCTGTGATAAATGACTGATCCATCTCCATGTACCATTCAGTTTCCAGCCTCCGAACTGGGACCATGATCGATCTTGTACAGCCGATCTATCCAAGATTCAACCTCCAGAGGGATTGAGGCAAAGTCTACACTTCCTAAACATCATCATGAGTAAATCATATCCTTGTGTAATCATGTCGATGTTGGTCATGTCATACCTTGCCTAACACTCCAACCAATACCAGTTCTCACCATGATCCTGACACTTTTGCTTGAACTTGTCAATGTTATCACCCGAGGGATCGCAGAAGTATTCGACCCAGTGATAACAGTAGCAGTCGTCTTCCCCCAAGTCGTTGCAGATCTGATGGGTCACTCTCCACATCTCTTCGATGGAGGCATCAGGATTCTTGCACCTGTACGCATTGTTGCCGCAGGCGTGCACGATAGGGGCATCAAGTAGAAGAGTTGTGAGGAACTTCGTGATGAAGGCAAGAAAGGGTCGTATTAATGATAAGAAAAGTATTGGTAGTAGTTGATTTTGGTTCTGGTATCTGGGAGTACTGGATCTGAGATGATAAAGGTGGGAACCTACATGAAGTAAAGGCATTTATATAGCCGTTTCTGACAGTAGAGACAAACTATTTCAGATGATTTCAACAAACTACCCTGCTACGTCACTTTCACTTGCTTCTAAATGTGATGACGTGTCAGGAGGGTGAGCTCACAAGGTCGTAGGTACGCTGAGACATGTCGTTTGTGTTCGAGCCTAGTCTCTCGTCTCGGGTTGGATTTACAAGACGGCAAAGGTTGTAAGGAATGACAACATCAAACAGATAAATGACAACGATATCGCTTGTGTTGCTGCCAGAGTCGGGCCCAGGGTGCCAGTACCGTAGCTCTTGGGCAGCAAGCTCCGCGCAGCCCGACAAGTTAGACATGCAGGCTTCTACAGGGTTCAGGCTACATGCAGCTGTTGCTCAAATAAAAGACTTCGATGGCTTTTCAGTTTCAAGGGATAACAAAGCTATCAGAAATCAGGATTTAGCCCGTGACATTGAGACCAGCCACATGCAAGATTGATTGCAAAGAGTAAAGACACCGAGGATGGCGCGGATCGGGTAGAAGAGCTAGTACGTAGTAGCTAGCGGCCAGGCCAAATTATTAGACCCTACGGTAAGACAAGCTACACAACAGGGTACCTCTATTTTGAAATGGTAGTGTATGCTAGACTTGGATGGACAAGTGGCAGACACCGGCACGCTTACCCCTCGTTCTGGTGACAAGACAGTTTTATTTGAGACATGTAGTCCATAGGTAGTCAGGCAACGGCAAAAGACGGCCCGAGGTGCAGGAAACTTGCCGAATGTAGTACGCTTCCAGCCAGCCACCTTCAGAAATGGCTTCCCTGCCGTCGTCAGCAGCCCGACTCCCCAGCTCATCGTTCACTAATCTTGGCAAAAGATAGGCATGGGTTTGATCAACAATGCATTGGCTCGGTGACGGGATGTGATATTGGCTTTCTGACATGTACCATCAAAAAAAGCGCGTTTTCTCCGGATCTTCGGTGACGAGTAGATAGATGACGGGTAGGCTCACATCAAGAGCCAACCCTGTCTGCAACTAGCCTGTGTTTTGCCAAGCTTGTCACTCTGTAGCCGCAGATCTAGTCCCCCTTGAGCAGCAACATCTTTTCACCGACATCCGCGGGTTAATCAGTGCGATTACATGTATGAGTGTTGTGGATCAGTACGGCCAGGCGGTGAAGATCATCATGCGTCTTCTGGAGTGGACAGAAGAGACAGAAGATCGGGCGCTGCCTCTCGTAGCTGAAGCGAGTCTCTCTCACTCGTGATTGACGTGTCATTGTTGTGTGTCGGTCAGTACATCGTAGCATTGAGATGAGACCTTCAAAGTCATAACCCTCTAGTAATATAGAAATCTAAAGTTCTCTTAGAAGTGTTCTTGATTCTCTCTTTTGAGTTTATCACTGGGCATGCCATGATGAAAATGATGTCGGTTTTACATGGCACAATCCTCTGTGCATTATTTGATGCTCGTTGACTTAGTTAACGAGAATATCTCGATAAACCGGCAGCGGCTGGCCAACGTCATCTGCGTTAATGGACAATGCAATGAAACGCGAATAATATCTCGCGTGGCCAAGCGCACCACCTATATACCACATTCCAGGTTCTGTGAAATGGCAAGTCAGTCTCTGTGTACATGTATATGAGCAGGTTCTCCAAAACACTTACGTTCCAATGGCTTGAAAGCTCCGAGAACCTCCCCTTCGCTGTTCAGGCCGAAGCAGTCTCCAGCTCTGTCTGCGACTCTGGGGCCAAATATTTTCTCAACGTGACGGCGAAGATTTCCGACGAAGCCAGTCGCAAGGACGATGACGTCGGCTTTTACTTCGACTCCATCCGAGAACTCCAGTCCATGCTCCGTATATCGCGCTACAGCGGCGTCTGACTTGACCTTGATCTGCTGGGGAGTTAGTCTAGAGCTTTGATCTCAACCGACACATGACTTGCCAATCCTTTTCCAATCTTGGCCGATGTCCCGACATCAATGTAATGGCCACCAAGACGGATGTTGATTGCCTCTTGGATATCTCCAAATGGGTCAACCTTGAAGCCTGCGCGCTCCAGAGCCTCATATCTTTCAGGTTGCGCCCGAGCCATAGCATGGAATGCCTTGGCCGAGAGTAAACGGGCGATCGACACTGGATTGCTGAACATGGCTCGGTCGCTGATCTCAGTTGGGATTTTCTCATTATACACGACTGGACGCGTTAGCCATGTTACTGCTAATGCTATTTAGCTCAACGTACTGTCGTAGCGGTCTTTGATGAACTCGACTGGGAGCACAACTGTTTTCAAGTTAGTTAGACCTGTCTTTGATGGCGTTCTGATGCAGTACTCGAGACCTACAGGTGCGGCTTCTTTGGACCATGGTGACTTGCATGCCTGCCTTCTGCATGTCATCGGCGACGTCGTGTGCTGTTGAAGATGATCAGATATGTGCTTCTTCAGACGTAGAGAGGTAGCCGAGTCGAAAACTCGTAGAAAATCTGTGTCATTCACTCACCTGTGTTAGCAGTGCCAACTACAATACCAGACTTCCCAGCCCAAGCTTGCGCCGACGAGTAGTCGGAAGAGTGCAACAAGATGCCTTGAAAATGATCCTAACCAAGTTGGTCAATATAGTTTCCAGTTACGCGCGGCTTTCAACAGTTGCTTTCCACTCACCCTGTCCGAAATATTGGGCATCACTGGGCTCTGAGATCCTGCACCCGTAGCCATCACAACATGCCGGGCCGTAATCTGGACATGCTGTCCTTGTTTGGTGATATTCAGAGTGTAGAGTTTGGCAGTCTCATCCCAATGGCCGGATCCCACCGTCGTCGATAGCCAAACGTTCTGAGACAAGAACATCATGAGCAACAGTAACAGATATCAGCCGGCGACGGACAACTTACGATGCCATATTTCTCTGCCCACTGCCTATGGCCCTTGGCCAACTCATCTTTGCCCAAGTAATCACTGTATTCAGGCCCAAACGTTCTGTCAAAAGGCAAGTGGGCTATAAATACCCAATGTTAGTCTCGTAGCCTCGATGATATAAGGAAGTTGAGGCTTACAATACTCTCGGACAGTATGCACTACGGCATCATTAGCTCACAGAACTAACAAGAAAGCAGGACCCATCAGATGAAAGATGAGTAGGGGATGAACGTACAACGCGCTGACTCGTATCTCGATTTCCAGGCATCACCAACATTGGCGTTCCTCTCCAGCACAACATATGACACTCCGAGCGCCTGTAGCCGCCCACCAGTGCTAAGGCCGCTCTGTCCGCCGCCAATCACAACAGCCTGGAAATGATTCTGAGCATCGTTGGAGATCCCATTCGTCCCAGAATGACTGCTGGAAAGGTGACGTGAATTCGCATTATTTCGATTGGAGCCATTGGCAAGATCCTGGCAGGGGTAAAGTGAATCCACATTGCCGTAGCCGGTTAGTTGCTCAAGGATTGTCCGCAGAATCCAGATCTTCCACGAGCTATCCTCAGTTCTCACGATGGAGAGAATACCGGAGCATTCTGTTGCGGGTTTTGATGACGTGAAGAGAATTCTGCAATCAATCCACGAGCTTCCAGAGTCGGGACTGACCACTTTCACGGAGCCTGGTACAACAGTTGCAGATGATAGACCGTGGCTCCGGCTGAGGGCATTCCATTCCGCTGCTACCGAGGCCGCGAAATAAAACGTCCGGATAGTTCCAGTGAGTGCGTATGTATCCCTCCATAAAGCATCGTCTGCGAAGTGATGCTCCTGAAACTGCGGGAAATCCCTGAGCACCTTGTCTGCAACCGCGTCCAAGTCTGTGTCAGAGGGTACCTGGGTCGTGGGGAGGCTTCCGGGGAGGAGCTCCAGAAGGCTGGCTCCTACGCCTTTGGGTGTGGTGATTGAACACATCTGAGGAAGCTGATAGATAAAATGAAGATAGTCAAGGATTATGGAAATAGTGTTGGGCAGTTTGGCCTATTTCAACTAGCCTCAGGGAACAAACATGTCACTGTGCCGAGGATGAGGATCATCCGTCGTAGACACATTCATGAGAAGAGCCATGCAGATGATCCATTCGGCAAGACCCAACGGAAATCCATCGACCTTGTTCCCTTTCCATGCCCACCCATTTCGCGTATGGTCGTCGGAGAAGCGGGTGGTTGCAGGCCCACCTCTCCACGCGAACCACACGGAACTCCGGGGCATCCACACAGAACTCCGGCTCGATGTATTGCGCGCGGAGCAATTCAGCTTGGCCGTCAGGAGGCAGACCTACCCTGGTAAGCCATTTCTGGCAGGGGATATGTCAGCTGTGTCGACTCGGAAAAGCAAAGCCTCAACCACTAGCACAACACCCACAGATTTGATCCCGATCCAACCGTCTGGGGAATGCTTTCCCCACACACGGCACGGATACTCGGGTGGAAGGCAAAGCGGCAAGTGGAGCGAGTTTAGGTGCTTGCTCTTGTCCCCTTCCTTGTTTCTTTCATCACGTACCGCTCCAAGAGTCCCCCCCTCCATTATCATCGAAAGACATCCATGATGCCTTCACGCTCTGTCCTCCGCCACACGGGCCTGGGAACGGCCACTATTGAGCAATGTCCCCTGCCACAGCCTCTCTCGGGAGAGGTAAGGGTCAAGGTCGTAGCTGTAGCCTTGAACCCTATCGATTGGAAGATGTTGCACCGCCAGGCCCTTCCGGATCCAACCGTTTTGGGGTGTGACTTTGTGGGCGTTGTCGATTGTCTTGGGGAAGCTGTCGATAGAATCAGACTTGGAGACCGTGTAGCAGGCATGACGCAAGGAGGTAAGTCCTCATGTAACACCTTGATTCCCTCCACTGACATGCAGATGATAGGGAACACCCTGAGTCCAGATGACGGGGCCTTTGCCCAGTATGTAGTCGCGAAGGCCCATGCCTTGATTCACCTCCCCAAAAGCCTTTCGTCGGAGTTGGGTTCGACCCTGCCCACCGCGCTGTTCACAGCAGGGTTCTGTCTATATAGACACCTGTCGTTGCCATGCCCAGGAGAGGGCGAGACCATTCAGTCGACCCAGCCAGTGGTGTTTATATACGGTGGTGGCACTGCCATTGGGTCGATGCAAGTCCAACTAGCGAAGCTGTAAAGTTCCTCATCATCGCCCCTACCGCTAGATCAGTGGCTAACTGATCGTCATGATTAGATCAGGGCTTCGCGTTATATCTGCGTGCTCCTTGGAGAGTTTCGACTTTGTCAAGCAATGCGGCGCAGATGTTGTCGTTGACTATGTGAGCCGAGCCCTTGCGACGGCCCAACGCCGCAACACAGGCCCAAGCCAAGCTAATCCACCATTCCTCATCTTTAGCGCGACCCTTCCTGCGCAAAATCTGTTGTCGAGGCCTCCAAAGGTAGACAGCTAGCCACAGTAGACTGCATCTCCAACGACGCCTCGTCGGCCATCTGTGCCGCCGCCATGGAACCAGCAGGGGGAACCTACATAGCCTGCACCATGCGCGGTCCGGCTATCAACAACCCACAAGTCGTGACGACACGTATCGTGGCATTTACCGTCTTGGGGAAAGAATTCTCCCTGGATGCGCAGAGTCCACCATTCCCCGTCGTTCAGCGTGATGTCGACTTTCTAGAAGCCTTCGTCGTGAGAGCTGAGAGGCTTGTAGAAGAGGGCAAGATTCGGCCTATTCCAGCAGATATTAGAGAAGGAGGGCTGTCCGCCATTGTCGACGGGCTGGTTGATTTGAAGATGGGGAGAGTTAGCAGAGCTCGTCTGGTGTATTCCATATCTTGACACTAAGATGCTTGAAGTGTTCATCTCGAATGACTTGATTTCCTTTCTTCACTATACAGTTACTACTTATATTAGTTATCTGGTTCAACTGTATCTCACACAATCTCCATATTTCGTTCTCATACATTTCCATCTGCTCAATCCTTGGACTCAGCCAGCAACAGCTGTTGCATTACCCCGGAAAAGGCCTTGGACAGTTCCCACGTCCTCATTTTGTGCAATATGTCCAATGTTTCCTGAAGCACCTGAACACGACTCTCCTTGCTGCCCAGATTTGGCACACCGTATACTCGCAATCTAAGTGTGCCGCCTTCACAAATCCATTGCTGGATTTGCTCATTCACGTCCTTGTCCCCCGTATTTGGTTCATCGAGACATAGCGTGGGTAACTCCTCGTAATCGTCATCATCGTCGTTGTCGTCGTTATTGAACGTCTCTGTACAAGAGCTGTTGGAAGGCTCCAACAGAACCGCGGTGCACCACAGCGCAGCACCAGCATAAAAGACATAAAAGGACTCACTGGGTGAGTTGAATGGGAAAGATCGACTGAGGGCCAAGATCTGGGCGCTGTGATAAGCAACCTCGCGCAGTCTCGCCTCATCTTCTCCACCCCATCTGCTCATACGGGCCTTGGCCTCCTTGTGCTGGCCTACAGTGCGGAGCAAGGCTGGGAGCCAGTCCATGAGGTCACCAGCACCGTACAGATGGCATAGGTGGATCGTCAGGGACCTCTGAATAATACGTCGTAGGTTCCCATCATTCTTGATAGTCTTTCCCACATCCGGGCTGGCTCGGAACTGATCGAGTTTCTCGAGAAGGGTTCGTTTGTGTGCCACAAGAGGCCACTGTTCTGGCACGGCATCCATGAGAGGTGATGCCTGGAGTTCCTTAATGGACCACAAGAAGCGAGCCAAAGTGACGGCCACTATATGCAGGTGTTGGTCGTCTGTTGGCTGCGTGTTTTGTGCAACGCTCAGTTCAAAACATCCTCGAGCCATTTTTCGGAAGTCCAGCCTCTCTTCTTGTGGAGGATGCCACGGATGAAGTGCCATCCACGAGTAAGCAGTCGGGGCCTCCCAGCGAGCAGCCTCGTCAGGAAGAGAGAGTACCATATCGCCCATACTGAAAGTTGGTCTCTCGTTGTGAAGGATGCTAGCAGTTGCATCGAGATCCTGCGAGAAGGCCCACATTTAGTCGCTACGTAAACAGGCCGGGTTCTATGTGTGAGGCTTCAGAACTTACGTATATCGCCCAGCCCAGCCTCCTCCGCCTCTCCGCAGCAATCCAAGCCATCCACCTGCTCTCTGGGCTCGTGTCGTCGTCATCGTTGTCGATCGAAGGACAACGTTGTGTTGGCTCCTGAAAGAAACCAGCTTGTCTAGCATTCTGAACCAACATCGACCTCAGATCTCTGCTATGGTTGAACAACTGTCTGTGGCCACTAGCTCGACCACCTATGGCCTGCAGTAGCTGTGCAGTGAGGAAATGCTCTGAGCGCGTGACGCGTGGATCCTGTTCAGTCTGCGAAGGGACGGTTTAGCTCATTGGTACCGTCGTCGGTTTGAATCATCGTTTGCACATACCATGAGTAGGAGTATTCGGCGATTGATTTCAGTGATTGAGTTGGAAAACGACGCTGCCCCAGCCATGTTGCTGAACCGAGCCCCAATAGCGACGATTGCAAGGAGAACCACTTCTGGAACGTTGGCAGGGTTGAAGGTAGGTTGATGGATAAAGCTCACGGGCTGGGAAGCAAATTAGCTAGAGCTGACCGGTGAATGATGGGTCTTCTTACAGGCCGGAAATTAACAAAGAAGAGATCAATGCAGGTGTCCAGCTTTGCCTTGCTTGGAAAGTTGGCCAAAGAAACAGCTTTCCACAGAGGTCTCTCCAGAGCAATTTCGGCAGACCTCATGATACTAGATCTATACGACTCATCCATTCGGGGCACTTGGAAATGTAGCCCGAGCTGTGACGCATTGTCTTTGGTGCCACCAAGACGAGGGATCTTCAATGACTGGGCGTCTGTCGTCTCTGTAGCATCTAGGAGCCAACCATCCTGCTGAGGTCCCTCGTTGGTGTTGTATTTGGCCACGGGTTCTTGAGCATTTCCAGGCGTATGTTGATCACCTGGAGCGAAGGCATTGGCCGAGTTGGTCATACCCAGGAGTTCATAATCGATGGGTAAATCCAAAGTTTCAAGCTGAAAGCAAGGGTCAAACGACGAAAAGATCCAGTCGGGGTCTAGCGCGCCAATATTGACAAAGAAATCATTCTGGTCCGGGTCTGGTGCTAATGGGGGAGGACCGCTGTCGCTGTCGGCCTCGCCCTCCACAGGGGTAAAGGCCGATGGGTACCTCATAGGGTCAGTGGTAGTTATCAAGTCGGATGGCAATGAGGGTAGGTGCTGCGACTCCTGTTGAATGAAAGAGGCTGGTCTTTCTGAGTATTCATCAGGAGGGGTGAAACAATCAGCCCGTGGGCAAAATTCCGAGCCCTGACTGGAGTTATGACCTCGCGGGCTCTCTGGAGCTTTTGGATACTCGCAGGGTACTCCTCTTCGAATGCATGCAGAGCACTGGGGCCTAGTGCCGGAGCATTTGATCTTGGATCTTGGGCCGGAGGTGTTAGCAAGCGTTTGCAGGAGCAACGAAGAATGATTGAGTCCGAACCTCACGCAGTGGTCGCAGGATTTCCTGCGAAGCCTGGGGCTTTTCTCATGCATCTTGACATGTCGCCTCATGCTGTCTCTGTTTTTACTCACTGTTAATATGTATACTTGAGAAATATGATGGGCTGTCCAGAGGCAACGGATGATGGAATGGGGTTGGCAGAGGTGAGGCATGATTTAAAGCGGGGAAGTCATATTGCGTACTTGCGACTGAAGATTTTGCAACAAATAGGACAGGGATTCATAGCGGACGATAAGGCTGGGCTTTGTCTTTGTTTCCGCGAAATGGTCTGAGGGTTAAAATTGGAGAGTCCAGGGCAAGCATGGCATGTTTTGATGAGCCTTTTTAAAATGCTTGCTACGGAGAGCCGGTTAACTAGTCTCCTCCAAAATGCGGGGAAGCTGGCGCTAGTGGCGTTACTGTACTAACTACGGGTAGTTAGGGCGAAGATCAATCACGTCTTGGGAATAGCTTGATGGCTGGTTGCTAGGGCATGCGTCTTCCCCTGAGCCCCCATCGGCTGACAAGCACTTTTAATCCCGTGTCCGGGAGCGAAAACAGGTGTCAGTGGCTATTAAATGGCAAAGAAGTCAATTTGAATGTAGTTGCTTGCCTAAGAATAGCCATGTATAGGTGAAGTGAGTTATGCCCCAGAGTCCTATGTCAAAACACACACCTCCAGCCGGTTGGCGCTGATAGCTAGCATTCCAAATCCCCTCATGGCACTACCCTGTAGCTTGTATTCCGCAGAACCAGGCCTGCTCAGTCCAACCAACTTTCTCCTTGGTGTGCAACCTTTTCTGACCACTCCCGCTCCAGCAGTGTAGCTATTTTCCCACTCCTTGGTCTGAAATCTACTTTGAAATCGGCTCCTGGAGACATGATAAGACCTGTGCTGATGCCAACATCCTCCACTGTCAGTTTTCGCGGCACACCGGTTTCAGGGTCCATGGGCGGAAGAAAGTCAAATGTTTGAAGCATCCGGCTGGTCATGATGAACAGGCTTCGCTCAGCCAAATGAATGCCGGGACAGATGCGCTTGCCACCTCCGTAAGAGTAGTGGTCACGTTGTGTAGCGTCGGCCAGATTGGCAGAGGCTGCCGCCGAGAGCTTGTAATCGATGAAACGGTCTGGGTCAAACTGCTCGGGACTTGAATACTGCGCATCACTATGATGCATACTCCTGGGAACCTGTGAGTCGGGGATACTCAAATGAAGTGGCCCAGGGATAACTAAAGCCGAGGCAGCTTTGACTTACCAGTGATTAATGCGCACCACACAATTCTTAGGGATGTAATATCCGTTGTACACGTCTTCCTTGCTGGTATAGTGGGGGAAGCCTATGATAAAGTTAGGACTTTATTTGCTTGGTGATAGGTAGGAAATCACGTACTTAACGGCGAGATGGACCTCCACCTCTGGTTCTCCTTGATGATGGCTCTGATGTACGGCAAATTGGGCTCATCCTCCCATGTGGGAAAGCGGTCCTGTCCGACAACACGATCAAGCTCTTCGTGGGCCTTCTTGACCACCTCAGGATGCGTCACCAGGGCGAGAATGGTAAAGTGCAGAGTGGTGGCGGTCGTCTCTGAACCGGCGCCCAGGATTTCCATGCAGCTGGTAGAGGCTTGAATCTCGTCTTCCAACCCTGCTTTCTTCATCTCTGCACTTACATCACGCGCTATGCATGGCCTATCAGCATAAATCTCGGACTGACGAATGGCATCTCGGTAGCAACGCAGTGAAAACTCCGTCTCGAGATCTCTAAACTTTTCGAGCTCCGTGATCCACGGTTGCATACAGCGCGGTAGTTTGCGCAAAACCGGCATAACTTCAAAAAGGTACTTTCCCGGCGTCATAGATTGACTGAAGTTCTCCATGATATCTCGTAGTTGAGTGGCAAAGTCGCTCGACCGACTTGTCACACGTTTCCCAAACGCTACGGTTCGGGCCACAGACAGGGCGTATCTGTGAAGCTCATGGACGTAGGTATCGGGCTCATGCAGCATATTGTGTATGGTTGCAATCGATTCTAGTGCCTGAAAGTTGACGTATCCATCACATTTCTTGGAGGTGAGAACGTTTGTGAAGATGCGACGAACCATCTATGTGCCCAGTAAGCTGCCTACTCGTGATTCGTGATGGGTTATCTGTGGTGACTACTCACACGCCATCGAGTGCTATAGGGCATCAAGACACTGCGTCGGCCGCCACTGATCAACTCCCCTACCTCGGATGGTGGTCGAGATGAGTAGATGGATGACCTAGAGTAGACTGATTGTCAGTGCTATGTTTCGCCTGCGATACATCAGAGACAGCGGGAACTGTACCTCTGACCAACAAGTTCTCGATAGACTTTTGCATCACTGATGACTAGAACATGTTGTAGCCCCATCCGAAAGTACATCATGGGACCATACTGTCTGTATCTGTGGGTTAGCACCTAAAATACTCACAATTTTTCAAGGCCATACCTAGCCCACTCGTCAAACTTCTCCCATGGCCGTTCTTTTGGCATATCAAATGTCATGCCCATCAGAGGGTAACGTCCTGTTGGGCCCGGTGGGAGTGGTGGTCGACGCCACGCCCGTGTCCTTCCCCAGAGGACAAGCGATGCGACGAAGAGTCCAAAGAGGACGATTAGAGGAGCCATGCTGGTGAACGAGTATACCACAAGGGGATTGATGTTGTCTGTTGATCTCCAGAGGCAGTTGACTCTGGAATTTATCGATCATTAGCAGACTTAGCTATCTGTGTCAAGCATCCTGCGCTCCCTTGATGATAAGGCTGATCTCTCCGCATTGCACGCGTCTAACACCCCGCCACTTTTAATCCGAACAAGCGTACCCTGTCATAGGCCATCGGACTCGGGTGTGATGTGGTAGATTGTAGTGTGGCACTAGGTTAGCTCGTGTTATTGCCACCACCACCACCAATTCCACAAGGCTGATGCCGATGCTGTGACGGTTGAGATATTGGACATCGGCAATTGTACAATCAATGAAAGGATGGCCTCGGCACTGAGAACAACAGCACATGGCCCTCTCTCATCCACATGTTACATCGCTCTAGTCGTATGGTAAGCTGCATAGTGATGAACAAGTCTTGCTAAACTATTTCTCCTACTCGAAGTAGTACCAACGAGGTACCATGAAGAACCACGATTTAGTCGCAAGCTTTCTCAAGCCATACGTATAACTGGCGCAGTTTTCACACCCTTAATCGGTATAGATTGTGCCTTGAAATTGGGCTAGAATCATCACGACAGAGCATTGTGGGCATGTACCAGGAAAAGGCTGCTAATTCACCTCTCTGTTGAATGACACTCAAGTCTATCCACATGTACCGAACGGCAAAGGGGTTTTCTCGGGATGGCCTCGAGAGGCTGAAAGGCATAGTTGGGATGCAAAAGATCACTATTGTGAATTCCTCAGGCTCTCCTATAGATCTAGATGTTCATCCAATCCTTCTAATTCTTCCCGAGTCATAGAGCAAATTTTCCAGCACCCTTGTCGAAGAGGTTCTTCGGATCATATTGCTTCTTCAGCGCCAAGACCCTTTCGTAGTTCACCCCAAACAGCTCCTGGGCCCGAGACGTAGCAATTCCTGCAAGTTTCCCAAAAGTATTAGTTGATGAATGGTCCCAGATTTTAAAGCGACATACCGTCATAGTTTCCGTACTCCCCAACACCGTCCCCAATCATTTGCTCCTTCAATTCCGCGTTGACCTTGTTTCCCATGGCGCGCGTCCAGTCTCTAGCCGCTGTATCGTTATGAGCACCAACCCAACGAGTGCTGAAGAGGATGTTGTAGTGTTCGCCACGATTGGCAAATGACATGGCTGTCTGCGAGATCTTGTTCACTTCCCTCTGGGAGAAGAATTCCATGAGAACAATAGATTTGATCGCATCGGGTACATCAGTGATGAACTTGGTATAGTCATCTAGCAATGTTCTAGCTAGAGAGGTTGACAGAGGCACCGAGAAGGCTGAGCCCTTCTGCGTCTTCCGGTCGCCGTGGGTCGAGACGGTGTTGAGCATGGCATTGACGTCCCTATAGGGCATCTCCCGGGTCAAGTCGACAATAGGATCCAGGGAGAACAGTGGCGCAAAGTAGTCCCTAGCCTTGACCACATCGCCGTTGTAGAAGATGATGGCTAGGACGCTCACCTTGCGTGCTGGCGCCGGGGCACCGATGCCGACCACCATACCGCTCTGGCCCTCGGTTGTCTTTACCAGCCAGTTTGCAAAGTCCATGACCTTTTCCAAGGCATCGGGCTTAAAGACGAGTAAGCCTCCGTAGACAGCGTTAGCTTGCTCGTAGCCGCGAAACGTGAAGTTGGTAGCGACGCCAAAACTTTGGCCAGCACCTCGCAGCGCCCAGAACAAGTCGGGATTCTCAGTCTCGGATGTTTGCAAGATGCGACCATCAGCGAGCACCACCTCGGCCCCGAGGAGGTTGTCAATGGTCAGCCCGTACTTGCCAGTCAGCCAGCCGTAACCTCCACCGAGGGTGAGGCCGCCGACGCCTGTGTGGTTGACGGTGCCGCCGACCGTAGCCAGTCCGTACTTGGCAGCCGCGTAGTCGACGTCTTCCCAGATGCAGCCGCCGTCAGCCTTGATGGTCTTGTTGGCATAGTCGACTGTGACATTGCGCATCTTGGTAAGATCCACAACCAGTCCACCGTCAGTTGATGACGATCCAGAGGTGGAGTGGCCTCCACCAACCACGGCGACTTCAAGGTGATGCGCTTGAGCGAATAGCAAGGCTGTAGAAACATCCTTGGCAGTGGTGACTTGCACAACGACCCCCTATGTAGTAACCTGCCTTAGCTCCGAATTTCTTAACCGTAGTGTGGCCGAGACCGATAAGGGATAGGGGTAGGCCTGCCTTGGCTGGGCTAAGTGATGGGGAAAATACTTACAGCAGGCTTTTCCGCCGCCTCGGACCACCTCCTGAGACTGTTTTCATATCCGGCATCACCAGGGGTGAAGACTTGAGACGCCGTGAGAGAAGCCCGCAGTTGGCCAACGGGCAGCATTTGAGAAGCCATTATAATGTTTGTATGTGTAGGTATTGGTTTCGGTGTAATCGAAGTAAAGTGACGTTGATTTTGAGAGTATCTTCAACTGAGGGTTTCAGTCAAGCCTGGCGAGGACCAGCATGGCTTTAACATTTACTGGTCTAGCCTTGGCCTGAATGTCCCTTTCCAACCAATAGCTTTGCCCTCTACCCCAATCACGCAGCTCCGTCTCCTCCACCGATGTGCGGGATATTTGGTGGTGTCGGAGTCAGCGGCACACCATCTCCGCCTCCACCTCCACCTCCACCTCCGACTCCGATTCTAAGCCTAATCGCCCAATGCGCTTTGCCATTAGCCGAATGTCTAATCTACAAGTGCCAATCGATCAGACGTATCAAATATTGGCAAGAATCGTTGATTTCTCTTTCTCATTTCCTTTCTGGCGCACTAAAGCTTGACAATGGAAACCAAGGAGTACACATATGCCACCCTTGAAGAGGGCACTCCTCTCACCGCGGATGTCTACTACAAGTCTAGATCGGGCGATGATGGCAAAACTGCCCAGCCAATCGGTAAGCACACCTATAATATCTTTCTTGGTCCACTTGAGGGCGTAAGTGACAAAGCTCATCATGCTTCACTACAGTCATTTTAATTTACGGAGGCGGATTTGTGGCAGGCTCGAAAGCAGCCGTGTCTAAAGCTCGGCTCGAGTCCCTCATCTACGATTTTGGCTTTACTGTTGTTGTGCCAGACTATCGCCACTGTCCAACGGTATCCGTCTTTGACGGACCCGTCACTGACATTCATAATTGCTACTCGTGGACACGCGAGGAGCTTCCTGCACTGCTATCTGGCGACACGGGCGTCTTAATTGATGGCAGTAGAGTCGCAGTCATCGGCTCCTCCGCTGGAGGAACTCTGGCCCTGCATCTGGTAAGTTCTTCGAGGACGGGTTTCAGCTCGTCTTGACACGCTTCCAACATTTGAGAATCGAGCTTACTGTCGTTCTAGGCATCTGCTTCGCCGCCACCCAAGGCCATCGTCTCCTATTTCTCCGCCATGAACTTGAAGGATGAGTTCTGGCATTCGCCTATGGAAGTCTTATCCAAAGTCCCGTCTTTCCCACAGGGCTTCCTACAGGAGGTTATGAACGAGGGAGTTGTTACGGCTACTCCCTCATCATTCAAGAGAGTCCCGGGCAATCCGAAGCCAGTCCCGGACTTCTCAAGGTCCAGGACCGCTTGGCTCTTGAGCAACTTGCGAGGCGGCACTTGGCTTCGCAACGTGGTGCAAGACGATAACTATAAGCGTGTGGATCCAAGCGAGCTCTTCTCGGACAAGTTTCCCCCAACATGCTTTGTTCACGGAAGCGAAGATAAGATGTGCCTTCCGAGGTTCTCAAAAGAGGCACATGAGTTGTTGCTGTCGCTCAATGTAGATACCGAATTGCTGATTGCGGAGGGTGAAGGCCATGATTTTGAATCGGCCATGCCAGCAGACCATCCTAACTTCTCTGTTGTCCGCCAGTCTCACCGTTTTGCGGCAGAAAGAGTCTGATACGACACTTTCAACTACATAGCTAGGTATAAATGAGTTATGAAGAATCCAAGCTCTCTGTGCTGTTGTATTGTAAATTCTGTTTGAAGCAATCTGCTCTCAACTGCATTTAGAACCTTATCTGTTTGTTCAACGCTGCCCAGCAAACGAGATTTGTAAACTGTTCTCTAACGGAAAGATTTATAAAGTACGCTCTGCGTATTGTTGTCCATGTATGGTACCTTCGGCAAGTTAGGCTACTCGAAAGACATTATCCTTTCATGCCCAGTATTAGGGAGCACCACACGTCGCCCGAGCTCCGATGACCCCTCTCCACACAAGTTAGACCCTGCACCTGCATCACATGAGCAAGCTAAGCGTACGTTCTTACCCCAGATTCCACCACACCTTGAACAGCTTGGCGTGGTCGAGACCTTGATAGTGTGCCTCCGGGGATCTTGGCATCGAGGTGGTGTGCTTTAATTCAAGCCACCTCTCGGATATCATGTAAACCGCCCAACACATCAACATACTATGGACCACAACAAGCCCTCCTCTCTTGTCGAACTTGAGTGCTCTGAGGTATACCGCCATCTTTTTGTATGGCTTAGTATATATAACTACCAACATGCCCGTTTCTGCTCCAATCTCTGACCCATAACCAACAGCTTGTTCCTTTCGTTACCATCTAAGCAACATTTACCCTACTCTCCATGGATTCAAAGGAAAAGGCCGATAAGGCTAATCAGAGTCATGTGGAATTTGTGCCATCTCCCGTGACTGAGACCAACAAACTCGACAAAACTGATGTGCTTCATGACAACGAGGCACTCAAGGTCGTCCTCCAGTACCAGGGCGATGCAACGTGGACTCCCCAGGAAGAGGCTAAGCTAGTTAAGAAGATTGACAGGCGACTGCTCGTCATCCTTGTTCTCACCTTTGCCATTCAGTTCTACGACAAATTCTTGTTTTCTCATGCTGTAAGAAACCTCCCCCAACTGTGCATCTCTATAATAGGCCTAACGAATGAACTACTCCAGGCCATCTTTGGTATGAGGACTGACCTTGACCTCCTCATCGGGAACCGATATTCCATGGCCTCCTCCATCTTCTACTTGGGTTACATTGTCGGTACATATCCAGCTACCTTCCTGGCTCAGAGATACCCTATTCACATTGTGGTCTTCGGAATGGTCTTGCTCTGGGGAGTTTGCGTGTTGGCGGGTGGGTTCTGCTCCAACTTTCGTGGGCTCTACGTCCAGAGGTTCTTCCTCGGTCTTCTCGAATCTGGCGTCTCACCCGTCTGGATGATGGTTATCGGCGGTTGGTACAACAAGCTGGAACAGACCTTGCGCATGGGGTAAGCCCCTCCTCTCAATGGCAGTTTATCTCGTTATGCACTCTAACAGCGGCAATACAGAATCTGGTTTGCCGCGGCCCCCATGATGGCCATTCCCGCGCCCCTTATCAACTTTGGTATCGGCCACATTAAGGGATCTCTGTCTCCTTGGAGATACATGTTCATCTTTGCTGGTTGCATCACTATTGTATGGGCATTTATCATCCTACTTTGCATGGATCCAGATCCAATTACGGCCAAGCACCTCGACGAGCGAGAAAAGTTTATTGCTGTCTCTCGACTGCGCGTCAACAATTCTGCGGTCAGGAACACACATTTCAAAAAGGAACAGGTGCTAGATGCCCTCAGAAGTCCTCAATTCTGGCTCCTCTTCTTCATGTCAGCCACCCTGAACACTGTCAATGCAGTCAGCACCACCTTTACACCCCTAATCATCAATGTGTCCATGGGCTTCAGCGGCTTGAACTCGTTGCTCCTTACCGTTCCACTTGGAGCCGTGGGCGTCGTCGTCACGATTGGCTCCTCGTGGATGACGAAACTCTTTTCCAGATACAACCCGAGGATTTGGGCCTTCACTTTTAGCACATCGGTCTTGCTTCTATCTTGCCTCCTGATTTGGAACTGTCCCAACATGGCTGATGGGTTTAAGCTAACCTGCCTGTATCTCCTGGCCTTTCATCCACCGGCTTACGCTGTGCTGATGAACTTGTCAATTGCTAATGCTGCGGGATATACAAAGCAGTCGATGATGTCTGCAGGGCTATATGTTGGGTACTGCGTTGGTAAGTGTCCCAGTTTTAGCCCCTTGGGCGTTCTTTGTCTACTCAGTGTCGGCTTACCGGTTCGCACGCAGGAAACTTTGTAGGACCTCTCGCCTTTCTTCAGTCCGAGATCCCGCGATACACGACTGGGTGGACTACCATTACAGCTTGTCTTGCGTGTGCTATCGTCATGGGTCTCTTGTACCGTCTCATCTGTCAGAGAGCAAACAACAAACGAGATATGGCTGGTGTCGTGGAATCTTTCGACCACGCCTACGAGGATGAGCTGACAGACGTTACGAATCTACATTTCAGGTACATCTACTGAGATAGCTCCATAGATGTGGTGGGAGGACTAGAAGTTTCGACAGTCAAACTAAACATCTTTCGAACGGTGGAATTCTGTAGATATCGGTTGCTTGTAATCACAATAGCAAAGTATAGTCCGTTCAGAGGCCCAACCAATAACAAGGCATACTAGTCTCTTCATCATTTTTTCACGAGTGAAAAATAGTCCTTGGTGTCTTGTCAAAGACAATCGAGGAACGTTAAACTATATTGCTATTGCATTATCTCCAACCACCTCGTAATTCTCACATCCATCATGGCATCTCTTACAACTGCCAACCGGAGGTTGTATTTGTTCATGGATCGACGTATCCCTCGGCATTCAACACATGCTGGTATCGCTCGCGATGTGAATCTCTACACCTCTTAGATACTATCTCCTCATGCACATTTGCATGGGAATGGGATCAGGTCCACGGGTCGTCTCAATTGGTCATCATGCATCCCTCGGAGTTTGCAGTGGGAGTCCGCTACGCTGCATGTGGTTACGTATTCGGACGTTCGGGGTTCCGGTGTGTCCTTCACTCATGCCCCGGTAGCTTCTAGGCCCAAACATGTGCTACCAGGGCCGTTATTTCCTAATATCAGTGCCACTCCTTCACGTCTGAGAATCTCAAAGTGGATCGACGTCCAAATTTGTTTCTGTATCTTTTCTCGACACACGCAACAATTCCACTCACAACATGGACTCCAGTGACACTTCCACCTTCACTGAACTCATGTTCTTTCATCTTCCCGAGGAAGTGAAGCCTGAAGACCCCGATAACTTGAAAGGAAAGGAGTTGTTAGGCCTCTTCCAGCAAGCGAAGCAGCAGGATGGTCACTGTTGGTCTGCTTGGGGCAGAACGGAGGAGAACAAAAGCGCCCTTGTATGGGTTGTTGGTAAGTGCTCATGTTTTTCCCAGCGTCGAACAAATACCAGACAATAATGCAGAAGCTCACACGCTAACATGGTCTCAATTCTCAACTACAGAGTGGTCAGATGACAAGGCAACTGTTTCAACAAGCGGCCTTGAGAGTATGGCTTGTCCGAATCCTGCCATCGTGACGCTCAGGACCAAATTCACACCATCATTGTCCAGTGTCGGGGGCATCACATCGGCTCCTGTCGTGGACATCACCACAATGCCATTTGTGGCTGGAGTGACCGCAGAAGAAGACGCGGAGGTCAGGAAGGCGCTCGAAAATATGAGAGAGGGTGCTTTAACTAAGTTACCGGAGCACCTGACGCCATCGTACTGGATCATGAGTACATGGGATTCGCGCCCCGTTGTGGCCCATTCAGACAGCCGAACAGGGGAGAGTCTTTTGAGCATCCTGATGGTCGGATGGCAGAGCGCTGAGCAACACTACGAGATATGGAAGTGGTCCGATTTTCGGGCCGCGTACATCGGCCCGGTTAAGGCGCATATGTTATCGTATCCGGAGGGCATCGGCATGAAGCATGTCCCATTTACTTTAGTTTAGCGCACATAACGTTTGATGGCATTTCAATAGCCATGTGCATAGCTCTATTCTAAACTATTGAGTGTTTGTTTTAATAGGCTTTCAAACCATTGCGGAAACTAGTTGACTCATGTGCCTTTGTGAGGCAAGGTGAATTGACTAAACAACGAAGTCTACGTCACCCAGCCAACCTTGATCGGACCAAGCAGTGGTTGACCTACATACTGAACGCCGTCTCGGATCGGAGTAGAAGGTGGCTTCTCGGCTTACATTACGCCACTGTGACCAAGACTGGACGGTTCGTTACTTGGATTGCGCCGCCAAGTCTAGTTGAGCCCGCTACGGACTCCGTTGCGGCGATGCCAGCTTACTGACAGGCACTCACCGGTATTGGTTAAAGGTTGAGGTGGCGCTTCCGTAGTGAGAACCTTATAAGACGCCGCTGACAATGTAGACCGCAAACATTCTGATCTGTTGAATCAAGTCAATTCAGAGCCATCCCACAAGACAATCTCGACGCGAATTTCATCATGGCGGATCAAGTGATGCATGTTTTCCCACCCAAATCTCTCTGCTGTAGCACTTTTGTGCAGAACCTGGCTAACATCGTATTTTCAGAATCATAACGGGTGCTGGAAATGGCATTGGCCTTGCAATTGTCCGAAAATTGCTGCTTTCATCCAAAGTATCGCATGTCGTCGCGGTCGACCTCAATGATCAAAAGTTGAAGCCAATCCAAATGGAACATCCCAAACGACTTCATATCGTTATCGGAGACGTCTCTGAGGCAATCACCAACACCAGGGCGGTCGAGGCGGCGATTCGCCATGCAGGGAAGCTTACCACACTGATATTGAATGCGGCCACGTTCAAGCCGATTGGGGCTTTTCCGATACTGACCTTGGAAAGTTGGAAGAAAACTTTTGACATCAACTTCTTTTCCGTGGTTCACATGGTATGTTCTACTATTATTCCCCAGTGCTGGACTTGTGCCAACGCACTCTTCAACTTAGCTTCAAGTTGCCTGGCCGCATCTCCACGAAAGCGGGGGAACCGTTCTGGTGACCTCGACGAGACTGAGCCTGCAGCCCTGTGAGTCGTGGACATGCTATGGATGCACGAAATCACTTGTCAACTATCTTTGCGGCTGTATTCCCTTGGAGAACAGCCGCATTCGATGTGTCGCCATCACGCCAGGAGCTGTGGATACGGATATGCAGACGGAAATGCGTGAGCAAGGTAACAAGCCCCTTGAAGACACAAGATCGCATGTGAGGAGTAGAGAAAAAGAGAAAGAGTCGACATTGGGTTTGGTTAAAGTGCAGTATCTGACTCAGTCATAGGCGAGTTATCTCTGGCGACGCAAAAGTTCCTAAATGCGCTCAAGGATGAAGGCAAGTTATTAAAGCCAGAAGAGCCAGCAGCAGCATTTGTCAAGTTGGTAGAAGCAGGCGTCCCGGATACTTGGAATGGGAAAACTGTAAACTGGGATGTAATTATGAACGGTACAAAGAGTATCTAAGTCAAGTTATCTTAGAGTCAGTATTATACATCAGCCATTGGAGTCATTGGAGTCCCACGAGCTGACTACCTCGGCAACCCGACCTCACAATCATACACAGCGAGCTGCCCCATATACACTCGCTCAAGATTTTGATCTCTTTTTCCAGCAATGGGCTCGCTAATTCTCCATGAGTGCTATGATGTGTAATGATGAAAAAGGAATTCGAGGTGACTCTACAATAAAGCTCAGCGTTGTTGACCGAGAGTAGGTCGACGATAGCCTCATCTCCACGCTACACGGCCCAGGTCAAGGACTAAGACCTCCAAATTCTTCAATGTTGACGTCGGCATGGAGCATAGACAATAGCCGCTCAACTACAGACATATAGCCTATCTAAACCAGGTACGATAGCAGGGTGCGGCCGCGATGGTCTAGATAACCCGTTGAAGGGCGGTTCCGGTTGGGATGCTGATATTCTCTGTAGATTCAACCATAGAGGACTTTGGCAGCATGAACAATCAGCATCTTTGCATTGTCTAGAAATTCCTTCTCTACTGCCAATCCCACCGATCTATACGCATCATCAATCTCCCCATCCAACTCAGATCAGCTCCTTCAGTTAGATACTCGACCACCTCTCGATCTTCTGGCTCAGTTAGCCCATTAAGGGCCGGGTTTCAACTATAACAAATAACACATTGTCAACACGTCATAGCATCATATCCCAATGCTAACACAGTGGCATTTTTTTAACCTTCTGCCACCTGCAGTAGAAGACTTAGTCTAGTATACGTGCGGCTATGTTGGGGGCGCCCAAATCACCATCCGCATGCAAAGGATAGACCTGGGCTCACGATGTGCCTGGAAGGGCGCCGTGCTGGAGGGTGTCCCGAATGCCGCAATCATGATCAGTTGTACCAAGGCGTTGTGGATGCAGGGGGTGGGCGCCAAGACTGCAGTAATGATGTGAAGAATGAAACGTATGGATGCAAAGGGTGCTGAAGCCACTATGCTAACACCGAGCGAGTAGTTACGGGAGAGTCCAGCACTGAATTTGAATAGCATTTTCTTAAACAGAGTATAAAATAATCTCCCGAAGGCTGGTGATATGAAATGCGATAAGAAGCCATTAGGGCCGTTATGTTAAGTAACGTGCTGATTTGAATTATGAGCTAGGAGCTAGATAACTAAATACTATGAAAAATATATTACTCTAGATCCTTAGTCTTCCACTCCCGTCTCGCAACCTATGGGGTAGTCGGGACCGTGACTGGTACATAGGTTCGAGGGGGAGATGGCTCTCTTAGACTTGATCTCTACCTCTTTGTCCAAGTCTCTCAGCTCCTTCGGAATCCATTCCAATATCCGGTTATCCGTGATACCCTCGAAAGCCGTTTTGCCACCCCCATCCTGAGCATACAGATCGACGCCCTGTCTCATAAATAGCTCAACAATGAAGGCAATAATGCGAAGCCGACAGTTCATGTATCGGCCCAGGTGCTTCGGCTTGGGCACACGCGTCCAGCTGCGCGTCGTCGAGGTGAACCTGTCGCTCATCTTTGCGTGCAGCTGGTTGGCCCACTCTCTGGCCATGTCCGTCAGGTCTCCGCCAAAGTCGAGACGGTGTCCGAGGCTGAGTGCCTTTCCCAGAACTGCACGGTCGGGCATGCCTTGGTGGAGGCGGCACACCCGGTGGAGAATCGTCTCGTCTGCCTCGGTTTCCTTCGGAGATATACCCTGGTTGACCAGCTTCTCTGCGATGCGGAGCGTCTGATACAAAGTGCCAAAGGCAAGGTACTTCTCAACTCTTGTGACGCTAAAGAGCCTCCAAAAAGGGCATTCGTCGTCCGAAGGCCGTAGATTCGCGCGATAGGTTGGGAGAAGCATGTCTACCGCCCATTCTAGGTTCGTGTAGTAGAGGTTATCGATGGCCCAGTGGAGATAGTGCCGTCCGTCAGGTGTGTAAAACTCTGGAGGCTCTGTATTAACAAAAAGAGAGGTAAACTTGGCACAGCGTCGATCCCACCAGAATGAGTCGGTAGTAGCCTCAGCCTCGTGGTCATTATGCAGTGGTTGAAAAGTCGCCTGGAGAGAGTTGTTGTGCTCGATGCCATCCCAGTTGAAGTTTGTTGGGGGGGATCCCAGCAGCAGGCACTGAACAACTGAGGTTGGAGGGTACTCAGGAGAAAGTCGACGAACGGCTCCGCGGTCAGCCCCAAGGGCAAGGAGGTCCTGAAAGATCCTGTCCGAAACCATGTCGGAAGCTGCGAACATCAGGGGGGTGAAGCCGCCAGGGCGCAGAGAGGGTTGGTCGACATCAGCGCCGGCGCGCACAAGGGGAATGATGAACTCGTTTTCCAAGTCAGTTGGCCCCGCACATTGACACAGGACCTTCGTTATAGGGCTGACGGTCGAGGCACTGGTGAAGTTTGGATCGGCCCCTCTGTCCAGAAGCATTTGAGCTGCCCGATATCTACCGAGTTGGAGAGTGATGTGCAAGAGAGGCCCGTCATCATCAAGAGACGTGTTCGGGGAAGCGCCAGCATCGAGTAGTACACCAAAAAGCCTGTCACGGTCGATGGGACAGCGATCTCCATAGTCGAAAAGATCACTCGTGCTGACTACCAGGCTAAGGAACTGTCTGTGTTGTGCTGGGCCCATCACATCCGGGGAATGTTCGAGGATGAGCTTGACAATACTCAGATAACCGGTGGCAAGGGCGCCGGTCATACAGCCGGTGTTTCGGTTCACCCGAGCCGTATTGGCCCCATTCTGGAGAAACAGCTCTACGAGCGCATGAAGCTGGGTTTCCGTTAAACTGGGCCGGAGGCTGTTACTGTATATGCTGCAGGAGGAAAGAAGTGTCTCCAGTGGCGTATATCCATCTGCGCCTGTATAGTTGATATGCTTTGCTGCGCCAGCTCCCAGCAACGCCTCTGCCGCCTCAATAGATCGGACATGGCTTATGACGGCCTCGTGCGAGTAGTTTTCGCCTGCCCCCTGGAACCCATGCCACTCGGATAGATGGCGGGTGGGGAAGTCATATGGCTCGGTATCTAGGCGACGTCTCTCGATAACTTTGGCGCCGTAGCTAAGCAGGAGCTTGACCATCTCAACATGATCTCTCCTGGTCGCCAGGCTGAGGGCACTGCAGGATGAGCACTCGGACTGATAGAATAGCGGGATGCGGCCGAGCTTCCTAGTCGGATGAACTGTGACTTCGTAGGAGTAGCCGGTCAAGCCACGCTCGTATGTGTCAGGCCAATTTGGTTTTTTCTGGAAGGGAAGAAGACGCCGGTCCGGATCAAGGAGAAAGGCGGCGTCTGGGGAAGCACCCATCTCCAAACACCGTCTCCCAATGGCCACGTCGCCAAAGTAGCAGGCCAAGGACAAAGAGTTGTATATCCCGTCATCAATGTCTCGCCGCATCATTGTTGACGTCACAGTCGCGGCGAGGTTTCGGCATGTCTGGAGGAGGCATTTGATATCGGCTTGGTCGAGGTCATCAGCGATGAAATTGACAATTTCACAAGGTAAGGAGGTGATTGAACAGGTTGTTTGCTGGGATAGACCACGGAGTTGGTGTGTCATTGCTATTGATCTCTGGTAGACGTTGTTGAAGACTGAGAAAATTGAGCTGAGGTCTACGCCGTCAATAACTACTTCTTAGAGAGATACGGTCTTTTGGTTAATCCCGATTAGCTAAATCTCACGACGTACTTGGTGGATCCACTACTTGGTCCCTGATGACTGAATCTCACTGCATGCTTCGGGCATCTGCCTGATGGTGCCCGATGATATTCGCCGAACCTTGGTCGAATCATGTTTCAGCGCGTAAAATTGAGTCGATCCTATTTAGTGTAAGCATAACACGTTGATTCCACAAGTCAGAATTCTCGCTATTGCTGTGTTTTCCTGCATTGCAACTTGTAATTGGGTGTTCCTGTGTAGATGCGCCAAGAACTACAAGTTTTTTCAACCCCTTCCCAGTTATCTAGACCTCGTAAAGAGTTCTCCTATGAAAGACTAAGGCTGATATTCTTATTCTAATGATTTTAATGACGGTAACATAGAGTGGCGCTGAAATCCTGAGTTGCTGTAAACGCTTGGTGCATCGATTGTGCAGGCAGTTAGAGGGGCATCTGAAGTCAGGAAAACAAGCACGATCTTGTAATGAAAACGGATTCACACTCCAGATTAAATCAGACAGCCTTTAAATAGCAATTTAATGGTTCCCGTACTTGAATATGGATCCCTTGTGAAGATCCTGAGCTCCTTGTGATGGTAGAGGTGAGGCAACAACACCCATCTTTCCGACGAGAAGTCAGAAATCGAGTATCTGGGACTACAAAAACCATCAAAGGAAGACTAAAATAACTATGAAGACAGAGTTAATCACTTGGGGGGCGTGAATATTTAATAAAATAAATTCAACGCTGAAATTCTGGCTTGCAAGTCATGCACTTGTGACTGTAATGTTCGCGCATGACTCAGGACCCCTCCCCATAGGAACCCATGAAACCGCGCAGAACAGCTCTTGCACGGCGTAGGAACAAGTTAAAGAGTTTTCAATTATAGTACAATACTTTCAAGAATTAAATCGACTGGGAACGAAGCGCGCTCTTAATGATTTCATGAGATTATGATTTTCCTTCACCATGGCATAAAATCAGGTCAGGAGAAAGCCTTGGACACCTAAACTCGATCACCCCTAGAATCTTGCGGAATCAATCACCGCTCTGTATATAAACGGAAGGTTTTTGATGAGGTAATAGCGTAACGAGGCTACACAGGTCCATCACATGTAGCGATACCCTGGGCCATTTTGTTATCTTCAATGGCGAGTCCAGAAGAGGTCATCAGCCCCAACAACAAAAGACACAACTATTATTACATGATGAGGTTAAAACAAAATACCGCCACAAACCATAATCCGGACCCCTTCACTCAAACAACCGCCCTCTTGTTGCTAGGCTTTCTTTTATACTGATACGTTGACGACCCGTATAACCAAAAACTCACCCTGACCTACTGCCTGGCAATCCCATACTCAAACCATGTTTCTGTTATCCTGCCGTTGGACCACTTCCCCCATCCAAGGTCAGAGAGATGCTGAACCGATCTCCAATTAAAGTTTGGTTGAGTACATCTTGGCGCGAACATCCATGTGTGCTCAGAGCTGGTTGCTTCTTGCTGTGGTGGCGCTAAGGTACTTTACATGACCTTGTCTGGGTGTCTTGTTTTGTAGCCAGCAAAGACCTCGTTTTAGCGAATGCGACGTAATATCTGACCACCTGATTGTCGGGTCGGTAGTGCACCCGTAATTCGAGCCTCTCGGTTTCGTTCATCCTGATGACTGGTTGTGAAATTTTCTTCTCGCTTGTGGCATGTCTATTGAACCTATGATGTGTTGATACTATGTCCTTTATTATAGTTGAAGCCCGGCCCTTGATGGAATAACTAGGCCAGAAGACCAGACCATGATTATTGTTATACCACATTAGGTATTAGGGTATGCATGAGTGAAACGCCTCTCTCCACGTTAGATAGATCCATCTTGCTGTCAACGTGTCGTGTTTTGCATGATCCAGGCGAGGTAAGGACTCTGCCTGTTCGTTTGGTATAATCTTGATGTCACTTGAATCTGGATCCGCGCTGCTATTTTCATGGCAACAGACGATCTTATAAAATCATGATCAGTGGTTAAGATGGTGAGCTGCTTTGCCGATAGAAAGCATCAAAGGTACGGCAAAGCCTCTTTCACATGCGCATGCATGGAACAGCAGCGTCGTCTTGAATGTGAACAAAGGTCTGATGAGTTCTTCCACTTTTCAAGTCGGAAGCAGAGAAGCCAGTCCCATCACTACCCTTTAGAACTAATCGGTGATTCTCGTCCGGGGTAGTGCATAACAAAAGGCCTTAGGGATACTCGGGTATTGGCTTGTTTTCACCATTGAGGTTGTGAGATTTACGATATTGGGTTCCGATGCCATTTGCTAATAACTTCATATTGGGTGGCCATGGTTGAGGCGTCATTATTCCAGAGCGGATTAAGCGTTTAGCTTCCAAAGAGAGCTAGAGTTAGAGATGTCGAAGGCCCAAAATGATCGACAGGAGATTTAGAAAATCACGAGTATAGGGTGACGGTGAGGATAAGCCCAACCACTTTTTGCTAGTATCAACGTTGTTGCTACCAGCCTCTCAATTGATAACTACACTTCACTATATCGTACTTTTTAGTCCCTTGATTCTTATCCCTTACCTCTTATAGACTGGGCCGCATGTACACGCCGCATGTGCCTCGGGGGGGTTACAGTTCACGATCTATTGCTCAAGAGGATGCACTACCATCACAGGTCTTGAGTCTCTTTCGCGACTCCTCTCGGTGGTTACAGGCATTTCAAGCCTCCAGATAGCCAAGGGCGGGCGTTGATAGTCGATTCCAGGGGACGATCCCGAATAAGCCTCAAGAAATACTAAGGGTGCCAGCCCCAGACGTCCCGTTCGATGATTAATGAGTATTCAAGGGCTCTCTTCAAAACCTCAGGACAATATAGTCAGTCAGCCAATCACCAAGAAGACCATCTAACCCGAAATGATGTCATCCCCGAGCTGTCAAGTTAATCGTCCCGCTCTTTCTTGACCCCGCAACTACTCAATGAGGAAGGCCGCGAACCCTTGCAGATAAGCCCTGTGCCGAACATCCGGTATCAGCATGAGAGTTGTGATTTGCTGTCTTTTGTACGTAGTAGGTGATTGCCGTGTACTTTTGTAGCCTCGTCCGGAACTTGTGCATATCAAAAGTTCCCAGGAGCAAATTACAGGGGCATGTACGAGAAAGTAACGAGATCGCCCGGCTAAGTCGGACGGCCTCATCGTTCGACTTGCAAGAATTAGGAAGTTATGTACGGATATTGAAAGAATGAGGAATATTTTTACGAGCATTGACAACATATAATAGACTCATGGTCGTCCTGCATCTCCAGAGCTTATAGGTCATCGTCGCTTTCCGTTCCCAAGATGCACTGGAAGACAACCCTTTTTACTGTCTTCGGCCTGGCAAGCCTCTGCCAAGGTGCCTCTATTGATCAATACAAACCGGCTCATTCCCAGTACTATAACTCAAAGTCGGCTCGTAAGTTGCATCGCAGTCGATATCACAGTGCCTTGAGCTAATGTTTCAGCCTACTATGTATCTCCCAGCGGCATTCCTGAAGTCTCCTTCGATGTCGGCGAAAGCTACGCTGGCTTGATGCCCGCAAGCCCAAAACTAACAGGCATCAATGACCCAAAATTCTTCTTCTGGTTCTTCCCCACCGTCAATCCCAGTGGCAAGGATGATGTGGTCATTTGGTTCAACGGAGGACCCGGGTGCTCGTCTCTCGAAGGCAGGTCTGCAAGTCTTGTCTGCAACTTGGGTTGACTGACAGCTACCAGGCCTCACGCAAGAGAACGGACCCTTCTCCTGGAAGTATGGAACCTACAAGCCCATGCCCAATGCTTGGTCGTGGCACAAACTAGCCAACGTCATCTGGTACGCCTTCGCATTCACATCAGATCGGACTCTATTTAACTCTTCAGGGTGGAATATCCTATCGGCACAGGCTTTTCAAGTGGTCACGTCACCGCCAAGAACAACGCAGATACTGCAGCTCAATTCCTCACCTTCTGGAAGACGCTGGTTGACACGTTTGGCCTTCATAACAAGAAGATTTACGTCACAGGCGAAAGCTACGCTGGCGTTTACGTACCCTACGTAGGCGCGGCTATGCTGGACAAGAAGGACAAGACGTACTTTGACGTGCACGGCGCTCTGTACTACGACCCTGTAATGCCGTACTCTGACAAGCTGGCCTTCGACCATGCGTCGTTCCCAGGCTTCTTCCGCCATTGGGAAAGTGTCTTTGCCATTCCGGACAAGAATAAGAAGATTCTCGACAAAAACAACAAGGACTGTGGGCTTGATGCGTACTTGGACTCTCATCTAACCTACCCTCCGCCCAAGATGCCCTGGAAGCCCGCAAAAGTCCAGGGATGCGACATCATTGCCAACTTTGACGATATCAAAACCGTCATAAACCCATGTTTCAACGTCTACCATGTCTTGGATACATGCCCCGTACTATGGGATATTCTTGGATTTCCCTCTGTTGAATACAATCCCCCTGGCGCAACGCTATTCTTCAACATTCCTGGTGTCCGCAAGGCCATCCATGCCCCTTCAGCGCCCAAGGAGTGGGCGTCTTGTTCAGGCCCGGTATTTATCGACAACAACGATAACTACGACCCGGTCGAGCATGAGAAGAAGCTTCAGACACTTATAGAGAAGACAGGCAATGTCCTCATCGGATCTGGCGTTGCGGACTATATCATCCAGCCAAACGCGACGGCGCTGGCAGTCCAAGCACTCAAGTGGAACGGCAAACAAGGCTTCCAGAAGCCTCCCAAGGATGAGTTTGTGCTTCCGTCCATCACAAACGATGACAAGAACGTGCCCAATTGGTCAGGCGGTAGTGTTCAGGGCTCAGTTCATTCTGAGAGAGGCTTCACGCTTGCAACGGTCAAGACGAGTGGACACATGGTACCGCAATATGCTCCGGCAGCTGCTTTCAGGCAGTTGGAGTTTATCCTCGGGCGAGCAAAGTCGTTGTCGGAGCCAGAGCCGTTTTCTGTCAATATTTCCACGTCCTTCAACTGGCCGTATTGAGCAGTCAATGGCATTCATTTACAGCTTCTGGAGGATATAGAGAGCTCCAAATACACCATTATTGAACGCTAATCTTCATTTTGTCCATGCATTGCTGTTATGTTCACCCCGTGATGTCTGCTGCCTTGCCAAGCTACAAGGGTCGATGTACCGATTGGTTATAGTATTGTTCTGCGCAGTTCTAGTCCACCATTTGGGTCTAGACATGCCTGTGCTGCTCTTCAGGCCATGGCTCGAATATGACGGTCAGGGTCGCGGCTCAGCTTTATGCGGTTCTCACGTCCTCCCGACCCATCAGTTAGTTCATAGGTCAACTAGCAGAACACCTTTGATTTGGGACTTTCAAGGTTGGTTCTTTGAAGACGTCACCAAGTTCACAAAAAAGGCAAATATGCTGGGCCTTGAAGAGTTGATACAGCCATATCTTGAGACCCAGTCAACCCCGACATCGACAGGTACAGAAAAGACTGACCTAGTTACAATACCAACTATCTCCAGGCGGCGATCTGGAACTCACCGCCTGACGAAGCATCATCTTTGATCCGCAAAGAGCTGCAGGTCATCTTCTTCGAAGAAACGGCCCTCTACCTACACAGTGTCGAGCCTTATGGACTGGGATGGCGTCGAGGTGGACTGTTGACAACTATCAACGAGCCAGGCCTGTCTAAGCAATGGTTCGCGCCAGCAGACACAATCGAATACCTGAACAAACAAATCATGGTTTACTTCGAGCCAACATCAGTCACTAGCGTCGAAGGCGGTAGGCTTGGCCTCTACGTGTACCGCGAATGGCTTCGTTTACATGGCGGACGGCCGCCCTTCCAGCGGCATAGCTTCTTCGCCAAGGCCGTTCAAATTGACGAGAAAAGGTCTCGAAACCTGGAGGAACTCACGGCATTCCACAAGGCTCTCTGTGGAGTGATATTAGCTCACCTGGACGACATGGTCGATTTCTATCCCGAGTTTGGTCAAGAAATGGGAATTAACCCAGTGGCTGAGAGACCGGCACTCTTCGGTCCCAGGCCAAGCCAGCGGGTGCAGTCGTGGCGAAATCACGGCCATACCATGTGTCATCTTTTTCGGGCGCTATATATGGTCGTCGACGATCAGTCTCTGTCAGAGGGTAGAGGGCCATCACGTGCCCGACATGAGCGCGAGAATGTGGCTCGCTACCTTGAAAGGGAGCATGACCGGAGGCTGTCACAATACACAGTGCTTCTAGTCAAAATAAGAGATGAGGTACACCTGCACTCCCCCATTAGCTTCTTGCCTTTATTTGAGGCGGAGCTGGCCCTCGACGGGCGCCGCCACGATCACTACGGTGCTTCTCAGGACCCCCAGGGCTCAAGCCTGGGGGGAGCCCGATTCGCATGTCCTATGATTTTCAAAAGACCATACGCAGACGCCACCGGCGCCGGTAGTTACCTGCCAAGGGCCTCCCAGGCGAGCATGCTAGGCTGTACAAGACAGTGCTTTGTTTGGTGTTGAAGTCTCCTATCCCCCCCTCAGCAGCGATCAGGTAACTGTAGGCTATTGCAGTAGGATTTCTAGACTGTTATTGTCTCTTTTTATCACATGATGCTCCATCTTGATAATAAAATTACTTAGGCAGAACAGAAACTCGGCATTTGTATGGAGACGGACTAAGAAAGATGACACAAAGCAGTCTCACAACTTCTCGTATGGTGGGGTCTTGTTACACCCTGCCCGGATTGCCTTCAACGACAATGGCACATCTTTAGTATTTGCAGCACTGCCGTTCCAAACAGCCATGTACGTGAGCCCTAAATGGATTTTGTTAACACGAGATGCGCGATAATGGTACGTTTTCAGTGAAAGAATACGCACCTGACGGAACATCATGATCCCGACACCAGTCCAGAAAATTCTTGGTTCCTTGGATAGCGAGAGGGCTTTTGCTGGCAATATTTCCTGCCAGCTCGATGGCTTTCTGGATTGCCTCTGCCTTTCCGGGGAGGATCTCGTTAACGAACCCGACCCGCAGTGCTTCCTCAGCTCCAAACGCTCTGGCAGTGTAGCATACTTCCTTCACCCACGCATATGAACCAACAATCTTTGGCAGGCGGGCCAGCGTTGCAACATCGCTTGCCAGCCCAATGTCGACTTCTTTAACGCTGAATTTTGAGTCTGAAGTGCAAATCCTCAGGTCCGTGCAAGTCGCAATGTCGACGGCCAGACCAAAGCAGACTCCGTGCATAACGCAAATAACAGCTGTGGTAACGAAAGTAAGTAGTTGCATGGGAAATAAGTAATGCGGGCACTTGTGTCTAACTTACGCTTTTCGCATCGCTCGATACTCGTGAGACAGTCCTGGAATTGCAACGCCCACCTCCTCACTTTGAATGCACGTCTAGCAGGATCTCCGATGTCCTCTTGTCGAGGGTTGAAAACAGAGCCCTCTTGGGCTGCGTGTTGGAGATCGAGACCACTGCAAAAAGACATATCCCCAGCCCCTGAGAAGACGATGGTGCGTACACATGGGTCGTCGGCGAGGTGATCAAATACCTGCTTCAGTTCAAGCCACATGCTGTCGTCGAGAAATAATTCATGAGCTTTAGTCGTCCATTAATTGCACCAACACAAGAACGCCACTCACGGCTCAATGAAGGCATTGGCCTTTTCGGGTCGGTTGATTTCCACGTGAGCGACATAACCGCGCGGCGTTGTAATTTTGTAGTACTGAAAAGCTTCCTTAGCCATGCTAAATAAAGATGGAATGACAATGGGTTTTGAACAGAGAGTATGAAATTACTGAAAGTCTTGCTGGGAAAATTAGAGGAGTTGGCTGCCTATTAGGTATCTATATATCCCGATGATCTTTCATTGAAGCCGAACCAATCGGCGGCCATGTGGAGAACCGAGGGACCGAGGCTGCGGACTGGAAATGGCCGTCATGTATGCTGAATCGTTCAGCATTGGAGTTTCTTGTGAATAAATAGGACTCTTTCAGCAGTTGGTGGCTCCGAATAATGCTGTCCGAGGTATTTAGAACGGGACCGTGGCCGAGGTAGTCCGGACTTTAAAGGAAGTCTAGAGTTCATGCCCGAGAGCTCCGATGAGTGATGATTTGCTAGGAAACCCCGATTATAAACGCCGGTCGGGAATTGTGGATGCTAGCTGCTTTTGTAGCTGGGTCGAAGAGGCTCGGTTTGTGCCAGATTTGACATTCCGCATGCCAAATTGTTGAGACGCAAGAGTGAGTAAGTGAGTGAGTGTATTTAACGCCCAGGACCACAGCCTCCCAAGGAGCATGGGGCGTGCGAGAGTCTACCTAGCCATACTAGCACTAGATTATGCGAGGCAGATTTAATTCCGGGGGAATAGATCAACGGTTTCCTTTAACGGCATAACTAAGATAAACAGCATACCATTCTGCTGTTCTAGCAACCCCTTTAGACATGAAGGTTGGAAATGCTATATGCTCGTGATAAAAGACAACTCCTTCTATGTTAACATCCATTATAAGATCGACCCATCACAACATCCAAGCTATGCCACCGCAAGATCCATCTAAAGCACAACCTGCCCGTGATTCTGATACGGCATCCATGTCCTCCTCGTCGGAACAAGAGACTTCGCAATCGTCACAAGTCGTCCTCACAGACGATTTCACAGCCAACAACATTCGTCAGCATCCAAAGCCACCAAAATGAAGGGAAAAGCAGCACCACGGACTAGGAAGTTAAATGTCCAGCCCTTTCCCTGAGTCTGTTATACGTTGCCCGTAATGACAATAATCTCGGCTTTGATATACTAGCAGAGTTGAAGTTTGCGTTCCAGCCTATGGTGCCGGCGTTCGAAAATCGGCTCGGTTACAACAATTAGGGCATGATGAAGTTGACCTACCACTACTGGAACCTTTGGGTCAAATGAATTTCCAAGTCGGAACAGGACGGAGATAGCGAAGAAAGTCACAAGAGTGTGTTGGATCCGGAATAACCTTACTTATCCTGGCAGAGAAATATCGGGAGGACCAAACCCCAACCCTCAGAGCAAAACATTTGCTAACTTCAAAGACATCCTTTTTGCTCCCGAATCATTTAATTGAATAGTCCGGTTCAGAAAAGGATTAAATGAAGAACGGTGAACTCGGAGAGTTGGGGCATATCAAGCAAGCTACACAACACTCAACATCTAAAACGACCTCAACACGCAACGCGTTTGATATCGAAGGGGATTAGTTCCCGCTAGTTGGTTAGGTCCAACAAGTCAGACCTCACGCCCCTGAAATATTCCTGTAGCCATGTAGGAAACACCCGAAGTCCAGCTACAATGCCCAAATAACTCGGCAAGATTATCTGCTGGCTCTTCCCCCTCAGAACCAGCCGTGTAATCGCTTCGGCAACAACGTTGGGCTCAAGCAGTATGTCTTTGAGGCTGCCTCTCTTTAGAGCTTCGTCAAACATTTTAGTTCGAGTCCACGTCGGGTGCACCACACTAATGAGCTAATTAGCAGGTCAAGTTCAGTGACCGATAATAACGACCTGGGGTTATTGACCTTGTACGAACATGCTTGGCATTGTACTTGTACTTGAGTTCTTGGGCTAACCCCTCATGAAAGGCCAGCGCTGCGGCCTTGGAGGCGCAATAGTCGACGCCGCTAGCGACAGTGATGTAACTTGCCATGCTGGCAATGGTGATAATATGGCCGTGATCCTGCCGGATCATCCATGGCAGAAACTCCCTTGCGAGCAGAAAGTGGGCAACGACGTTGACATCGAATGTTCGACGGATCTCTTCCTCGGACTCGCCAAGGATAGTCTTCAACGAAGCCACACCAGCGTTATTGATCAGTACGGTTGGCTCGCCAACATCCTGGCGGATAGACTTGGCAATTTGACTAATATCTTGGGACGATGTGACGTCAAGTCGATAGTAGAAGATATTGTCCGGGAAAGGAACCCGGGGAGGTTGAAGGTCGACAGCAACAACCTTGATGCCGTGACTAGCAAGTTTCCGGCAGACAAGCTCCCCTATGCCATTGCAACCGCCCGTAACCATAACAATGTCCTCGCTCCAGTCCCATTGGTGGGTCTTGGAAAGGTTGTTCAGTGCCAGCTGGGTCAGGAGCCTGTTGGTGCCAATGACTAGTGTCAGGGCAGCACCGACGCGAAGGGCTTTTTGGAAGCGCGGTGAGGATGCGAGGCTCCTCGCAAAGTCCAAGCTGAGTGGTTTCGATGATGCATAGCTACTCAAAGCTGTAAAGGAATTCATGATGATGACGGTGATACGAGACAATAGAATAAGGGACACAAGGGTGGCATGTCTCCAAAATGGTAAACGGAAGTAGTAAGCTATATACTGCAGGGACCATACAATCGCAAGCCGATTTACCGAATTTCCCCGCATTTACATGGTAAAATCATGCCATAACGAGAGAGATACGCCTCGGCTCAATAATATGTGTGAAGCAAATCTACTACAATCCGGTCATCTCACCCACGTGGACTAAGAGTGAGTTTGGAGATGCGTCTTTGGCGCTCTCATTCCCAAGCTCCCCGAACATGAATTCATCTTGATCACGGCATAAAGTTCGGCTAATTCTCTCTTAGAATCTACATTAACAGCGAGATTCAATTGCATACTGTGTCTAACGCTACCTCAGATCCCGTCTCGTCGGCTGGTGAACTTTACAACATCTAGGCTAGGAAAAGCTACATACCCCATTGCACGCGCCTTCAGTGCGGCCAGCGCTATGGCAAAGGCTAGGAGGCTTCTCAACACGATCTTTCGCTGCCAGGAAGTCCATCGAGTATCTCTACCGTCCCGATCAAACCAGGCTTTGTCAACTGGTCGAAATGCCTTTGAGAGAGCAATTGCGCTCTTCTCGGTATACGGTGGGAATCTCGGCCTCAAAATGATGTCCATCCACTTTGGAATGTCCACTACCGTCCTCATATGGGTGAATTCCTTGAACCCGTACGGCCCATGATAGGCCCCCATGCCAGAGTACCCTGTACCACCAAAAGGAGCGCCCTCACTAAGTGTGTGCACAATTGCGTCGTTAATACACACACCCCCAGATATTGTTGACCCCAAGACCTTGTCTTTCTCTGCCTGAGAGGTTGTAAATGGGTATACGGCGAGAGGCCGTTCATTATTTGTCGTGTGCGAGATTGCCTGATCCAATGTTGCATCCAGGATGGGGAGAATTGGACCAAACAACTCTTCCGACATCAACGAGTCGGACGGTGAGACATCGACCACAACAGTGGGAGAGAAGCTAAGTGTTTCGGGGTTCCGTTCCCCGCCATAAACGATTTTGCCCGACGTCTGGTCAAGGAGTGCGCTCAAACGGTCAAAGTTGCGCTTGTTGATGATGTGCGAGTAGTAGTCTGGGATTTGAGAACCACCCAGGAACTGCTTGAAGTGTTTGATGAGGGAGGAGATAAATCGCTCCTTGACTATCGGGTCAACAAACACATGGTTCACGCTTAGGCAAACCTGTCCTATTTGTTAGTCTTTTATCAAGTGTCAAATCAAGTAAACCAAAGATTCATACCTGTCCAGCATTCATGAACTTCGCTGCTGCTATTCGCTTTGCAGCAAGGTCAATATCCGCCTTTGCAGACACAAATGCTGGGCCTTGTCCACCGAGCTCCAAAGTGACGCTGGTGAGGTGTCTAGCTGCATTCTCGTAGATGATTTTTCCAACCGTGGCTGAGCCGGTGAAGAAGATGTGATCCCACCTTTTCTGTAGGATATACTTCATTTCCGCCGGTCCTGCAGTCAAGACCTGTATGGCATCCTGATCTAGGTACTGCGGCACGATTTCTTGGATCAGAACTTCAGATGCGGTAGCGAGTTCACTCGGCTTGAGAATGACGCAGCACCCAGCAGCTAAAGCACTAATCATAGGCTCTAGCAGTTCCATGAATGGGTAGTTCCAAGCTGACAGGATGAGGACAACACCTTTTGGCTCTTTGCGGACCCTCGTCCCGCCGAAGAAGTTGAGTGGGTTGAATCGCGAGGGTTTGTCGTCTGAAGCCCATGATTTGAGGTGCTTGAGAGTGTAAACACTTGCAGTTTGTATGCCGCAGACGTCTACAGAGAGAGCCTCGAGCTTGTGCTTGTGGAGATCTTTATAAAGGGCGTCGACAATTCGTTCTTTATTGTCTTCGAGCATCCACCAGACTCTTTGTATCTGATGGATTCGCCACCGAAGTGATTTCGTTTTATGGGATAAGAATGTTGTAGAGACTCGAGCGTACGCCTGTCGGTATCTTGTGAGTAAAGAGGCTGCAGTTTTTCCGAGCGTGAACCGAAAAGGGAGAACTGAAGGGGAGGAGACGTTACCTCGTCAACTTGCGTATCTGTGCTGAAGCCCATGGCTGCGATATTGGAAATTCACTTCGAAAACTCGTGTGTGGGTGGAAAACTTGGTAATGGTCACGTCTGGCTACTGAAGTAGTGATGAATCGGCCAAGGCATTGGAACTCGCCTTCAAGGAAGAGAACTGAACAATTGGGTTCTTTTCTTTTTTAAAAACACTTGTCTTTATATTATGTAGATGTTTGCAAGGCAAATACGTCAATACGTCGGGCCGAGGCCCGATTTACCTCTTCAGCTAGCAATTCGTGTGGCAGACTCCCAAACGAACCATTCATGGAACGTTCGGGGTCCGCGGGACAATACCTATGCCTCGGTAAGGGTCGCTCTTTTCATCATCCAAGACTCTAATTGCAAGATGATCTACGTAATAATCCACCTGGCACGTAAACAGCTTGTTGCCTGAAGCTTATTTGCCAGGAACCTTTCTCTAACTTGGATTATAAGTTTTGGTAGGCTCGCTAGTCTTTTAGCGTACAGCGTCAGGATAGACGAGGCCACTGCAACGTTCTTCGCGTTGTAGCAGGCACCTACTCAAAATACCACCTTTATCGCAGAAATTGATGAGCTGGGGCTAACTGACAGGGTGCTGCAGAATGCTTGTGTTCCTTGAGGGCGTCCGTAACTTGCGGGTGGCACTCAAGCCGCTGGGTCTTTCTAGGACAATCCCTGGAATGGATTCTCTCGTTCTAGCTAAACAAACAAATTTCTCCCCAAAACACTATGTCTACAACTACTCAATCCACTCTCAAAGCAACTCATTCATAACAAGCTAAAAACCAATTCCATCCTCCTACAACTTCTCAAATCTGGGCTTGGTCTTCTCCAGGCCACTCATCAGAGCATGTGAAAAGTCTTCGCTCTGCAGCGCTGCCGCGTTCCACACTCTCGTGTATTGTAGACTGTCCGGGACTGCATGGTCTCGCCCATGGTTAAGCAGCTCCTTGGTTCCTTGAACCGCAACGGGGCTTTTCTCCGCCAGCTTTATGGCCATAGCCACTGCCGACTGCACCGCTTTATCCTTGCCCTCGTGCACCTGGCTCACGAATCCAACCGCCAGCGCCTCCTGCGCCGAGAAATCTCGCGCCGAGAGGCATACATCTTTCACCCACGACGTCGAGCCGACAATCTTAGGCAGACGTGCGAGCGTGCCAATATCAGCCGCTAGGCCAGTATCGACCTCCATGACAGAGAATCGTGTATTGGATGCGCAGATACGAATATCAGCACAACATGCGATGTCAATGGCGAGGCCGTAGGAGATGCCGTGAAGTACACAAATAGCGGCTAGAATTTTCCAGATTTTAGCACTCTAAGACACACTGTCACTAAAATAACACTCACGTTTCTCGCACTTCTCTGCGGAGCTCACACTCTCCTGAAACTCTTCGAGGTGGCTCCTGAGCCCCTTCGCCTTCCTCGCTACATCAATCTCCTGCGCTACCAACGCTGAATCTTGCCCCACGGCTTGCACATCTAGCCCTGCCGTAAAGGCCCTTTCACCAACGCCGCTCAATACCACAACGCGCACATCGTTATCAGCGCTGAGTTGTCTAAAGACACGCCCGAACTCAAGCCATACCGGTCGAGAGAAGGCGTTGAGCTTGCTCGGGCGGTTGATCTCGACGTGTGCTATGAGAGGAGATGGTGAGGTGACCAACAAGTGCCCGTAGGAGGAGTAAGCTGGTAGCGGGGCGGAAGTCGACATGGTGATGCTGTCTGGTTTAGTAGATCCGTCGTATGGTGTAGGGAGAACTTGACTGTACTTGAACAGATGAATCCTCTTGGCTTGGTACTGCTTTAGAAGATATGGCTCAGCTTTATAGGAATGCTAGAGACCGCGAAGTCCTTTATTTGACCCTCAAGTTCGGCCCGAACAGACGCAAGACACGCCTCGGCTTGTTATTTCAGTCACGCCTCGGTTTAGACCACCCGGTTGGCTGCACAAGGCAGCAGCTGATGAATTGATTCGGAGAAAGGATGAAAAGATGTGATTATCGTGACGAAGAGGTTTACTTGAATACCTCAATTGAGCAGCTGCATCACAGATGAATCTCGTGAATGCGGAAGTGTATATTGACAATGCCCATCGATTTCTATGGTCCCTGCTCCCGAAATCAAAAGGCTCCCTCTTTGTCAAATGAAGAAAGGCCCTTATAAATACTATGCACTAGCGGAGTGCTCATGCCCTTTTGCCGTAGCGATATATTAGTGTGGCAGCTTTCTGGATACGGCGTGTCTAAATCCCTACAAAGTCTTGTATACTAAGAATTGTTCATCGAACGAAGCATCTGTCCCAAATATCGCAAAGGCACAATTCTGGATGGATGAGAACTTCCCTAGTGTACTAATGATTTCTCGGATTTCTCATAGCCCCGCTAATCATGCGATTCATCCCGAGTGCTGAGAAATTGTCCGTCGGTAAGATTGACTCGTGCCTCCGCCTGATGTGGTCAAAGTCCGACGGGGATTTACGCCCGCATGACCTTTACCATGTCGAAACCTTGACGGTTACCTCCGTCGGATACCTGTTCCACCGACCTTGCCTCATGCCTCGACCCATGTCCCTCGAGGATCATCTCGGCCTCATAGCGTCTTCCTTCCAGCGCGACGGCCTTGCCCCCACACGACCCTGGTCTCCCCAGATCCTCCTTGCATCCCGTCCCCGCGCCTCCACAAGTTGGGTAGCTCAACCGCTTATCGCCGACGAGCCTCCTGCGTGATCTCGGAGCCGGGACCTGCGGAGCCGCCAGATGCGTATAGTGGAGCAACCTCGGAGAAACGGTGATTAGACTGATTAATGCAGTTTTCGCCATCATCCTATCCCTAGTAGGACACATGTAGAGGTATGGCAGACGCATAAGTACTCTGCTCGGACCGGCAGCGGTCTAGATGAATCTATAATTCCCTCCGAGACCCCGAGTTCCCCCTTGTTCTCAGATCCGCTTCAAAAGAAAAAATAAAAAAACAGCCGCATCGCCAAATGCTGCCAGACCCGAGGGCATTCTCGGGCTGACACGCAATACCATCTTGGTCGCAATCACAACTGCATTCTCTGACCCGGCAGCCGCAAGGGCAGCAACAACTGCCGACCTCCATCAGCCTCGGGCAACCCGCTTGCAGCATCACAACATTGACGTTGATGGGTCATGGCTTCTGCGAGGTAACTAAGGACCATTCACGCCGACTTGGTATTGAGTTAATAAGTGCTAATACTTGTCTTTGGCATCTAGACTAAGAGCGTCACGCGCATGCGAGGTATTTAGCCTCTCCATCATCGATCGCTATACGGCCTATATATATAACCTCATTCCCTGCAACATAATCTGAAGCATGTTTAGACACTCATGTCAAACTTCCATAGATAGAATCTCTATATCCCTGCACTCCTATCTGGACTCTCTTATTACCCCCCTGATTCAACACAAATTGTGAGCTAATATGTGCCCTTTAGACCTGCCACGGACGAAAGGTATCTTATTCAGCTTATACTTCACGTATATCGATCAAGGCTACACTATCTGCCTCTTGCACCCTACTGGACCTGTGTATTCCATGCCGCTTACTGACATTTCACCTTACGTAGGTTAGGTGTGACGCAACCCGTCTCGGGGTGCCTTGTACGAACTGTGCTGCCTTCAATATCGAATGTCGTATCCCAACTCCAAAACCAAAGAAGGCCAAGGGCGTCAGCAACCAGCCCAAGAACGCTAATGGGTATAAGCATGAACACATGCCACTCCTCTCATTGCCTCGTTTTGCACTTTACTAACTATGAACGTATTTACAGCGACCGAAGCAGTTGTGCCGAGAATCTCCCCTCACGCCCAGTAGCTCGATCGCTTTTCCACTCCAACTCGACCCCTTTACTGGTAGGTAGCTATGCCAAAAAAGAATGAGGGGAAAACAGTACCTATGTTGACCTTGTGTGGCGCTCAAGATTACCGACGCTCCAATCACTGCAGCCGGCCGAGTTGCCTATCTTGGCGAATCCTCCAACCTTGCCCTCCTTCGAGACGAACAGAGTTCCGCAAACTCCGGCCACTATCCGTTACCTGAAAACGATCGAATCTCCCAGGCCAGTCTTGACGGGCGCGACGATGCCGAAGTCTACACCATACTGCATCAATCAGGCGCATTTCTGTTGCCCCCTCGATCTCTTTGTGATGAGCTTATCGAGGCCTACTTTGAATGGGTCCATCCTATCATCCCCATTATCAACCGAACCCGCTTTATGCGCCAGTATCGAAATCCTGATGACTCCCCACCCGTACTCCTTCTCCAGTCTATTCTCCTAGCTGGCAGCCGTGCTTGTTGCAGTCCTGAGCTAGTGGATGCTAATGGCTCGACAACTCCCGCCGGATTTGCCTTCTTTAAGCGTGCAAAAGCTCTATATGACGCAAACTACGAGGCTGACCGGGTCACCATCGTACAGTCACTCCTCCTCATGGGCTGGTACTGGGAGGGCCCTGACGATGTAACTAAGAATATCTCTTACTGGAGTCACTTGGCTATTGCAGTCGCTCAGGGGTCGGGCATGCATCGCTCTGTTGAGCAATCACAGCTAAGCCTCTCCGATAAGAGGCTGTGGAAAAGAATCTGGTGGGCCCTGTTTGCCCGTGACCGTTCTGTTGCTCTAGCACTGGGTCGGCCCGTTTCTATCAATCTTGACGATTCCGACGTGGAAGCGTTGACGGAAGAAGACTTTTTAGACGAGGACGAGCAAGATAGAGTCGGTGAGTACCCGCCCGACCCTGTCCATATACAGTTCTTCCTGCAATACGTCAAGCTTTGCGAAATTACGGGACTTGTGCTGTCATTAAAGCATTCAGTCGCCTCTAAAGGCCAGCAACGAATCGCCGTCAACAATGCTCAAGTAGCCTTGGCTGATTGGCTCCATCACTGTCCCACGATCGTATACTGGGCAATACCCCGACACCACTTTTGGTCAGGACTTCTTCACTCTAACTATTACACAATGATTTGTCTCTTGTATCGAGCCCATATGGCAATCAGCGACCCCCCACCGCCCCTTGAGTACTTTCCCTGGCCCAATGTCGCCCTCCGAGCCGCTGCTATGATCACCATGATTATCGAGAACCTTGCGGCTCATGGCCAGCTCCGTTTCTGCCCGCCCTTTATAGTCTACAGCCTCTTCTTGGCCATAATCATGCATATACACGAAATCAAGTCGCCGGTGCCTTCTATCCAGCAGGACGTAACTGAGGAAAGGCTCAGGAGTTCTATGTCGGCCATGAAGGAATTGTCGCGGGTTTGGTGGGTAGGTAAGATGATTTATGCGCTCTTGGAGTCCGTCATTGGGGAAAAGGTGCTGGAGGAGAGATTGAAACAGGCCACCGACAAGCCACATGAGAAAATGTGTCAGCATCTTCCACAGCTGGAACAAAACAATCGACATTCTGATGCTCCGCCCATAGCGGTGTGCGTCGACTCATCGCCAACGGAGGCATACGTATGCCTTGAACACAATGCAAAAGGTTCAGTGTCGCCTGACGATGGCGAGGTGCACAACCAGACTAGCCCATTCACTGATATTGGCGAAGATTGGTAAGTTCTAAACGTAGCCAGAGTGCCATTGGTCGGGACTATAGTTGACAGTATTAGGTTTCAATTCTTTGGTCTCGACGAAATCATCAACTTTGGCGGATAGTCCCTGGAGCGGTTTGGTAGTTTGCAGAGCATGAGAAGGCCTTGGTTCTTAACAGGTCCGCCCCAATGGGAAATAGAGTATAACCATAACCTGTCCGTCTCAATTGAAGCAAAGCTTTGTCGTTTCCCTGACTGTGGGCAACCGAATCGCCCTACTTAGAATCTGGCGGTGGACTCTTCTGGGGTCTTCTACCGAAACGACCATAAGTTGCAGACTGCAGAGATGAGGATCACGCCTCTTTCGTCTAGAAAAAGGCGGGGGATAGCAGCTGGGGGGCAGAATTGTGACCCGAGTCGCTGACAGCGTGTATGCCAACCTTCTTTATCTATCGGCGTAGGAAATCCCGCTGATACCAGCAAGTTCTCTGCCTTTGCTTTGGACAGTATTTCTTTTTGCCCACCTCAGCTTGATCCAGATGGCCTACTTCTCTCTCCTTCATAGCTCTCCACCTCGAACATGGACGAAGTCAATACCGATAAACTGAAGGGCCCCCTCCAATCACTCAGCCCGGGGTTTCTCAAGTGGACGGAGTTAATGCCACTGCAAGAATGTGGAGCTTGTGTACCTCCTCTCAGCTCATACCGCCCCATAGACATTCGTAATGGAGCCTTCCCAAAGGTACCTTCACTATGGTACGAAGGACTAAGTCCGTGGCTCGGAGAGGTCGTATTACGGCCTCCCCACGCCGCCGTCTCGAACACAGCCCGATTTTTCCGTGTTCAGTGTTCAGCCGAAGATGATTAATTACCTCAGTCTTAAACCCCGTTGGACTTTTGAGGCGCCCCTAGCGTTCCTTCTTGCCACAGCGACGCGAGTCAGCAACAAAATGGTGATGCTGAGCTTTAGATAGTGAAGAACACAAACTCCGTCGGACATTTATCATCAACGACAGTAGGCTTATTCGCTAGTGGCAGGATGGAGGCTTGATTGACACGCCACATATCAACTCACGAAACCAATCGGAACCCTCCTCATCCGATCTTAGCAACGAAACGACCCCGCACAATTCCAAAGCACACTCTATCGGGACGAGGATGCCGAGTATGCGGGGAGCTGGCTCCATCAACTGTCCGACGGATCTTGAGTTCGTCCACGACATTTTCAGTGTGGAGACATGCCATTACGTCTAGGTGATAACGCCATCATGTAGCTCCTCGCATTTTATGACGGCCAGGGACGAGGGCTGGCCATGCTCAGCCCCCAAGTGTATGGATCTCAGCATGTCTGAGGAGGTGGGTACTTTGAGTTGTTATGAAACAAGATGCTCTCTCAAGGCTATATCCCTGCCAACAAATAAATCAAGCAAGTTTCACCGAGGGGCATTTAAAAGATTGAGCAACTCAATGAAAATGTTCACGGTCCGAATGCATACCCGGTGCTCTGATATCATAAGCATGTCCAAGTTTATCGTTTATTTGAATGGGGATCCAGTATTTCCAAAAATCAGCTTAGATATCGTACCCTGAGTCTTCTATCAACCAAGATATTCCTAGGTCATAAGAGCAAAATACACAGGGAGAGTGCTCTACATCTTTGACTCCGGCACAAGGAGGGTAAGCCTTTCCTTCAAAGCAATCTCCGCCTCCTTCTCAATCCTCCCGATCAGCTCATCACACGTCGGGATGTCGTGAATGAGTCCCATAACTTGTCCGGTTGTCCATACCTATTCAAAGTGGTCAGTAACTATTAAGGTCGGTTCATATAGATTCCTTGACTTACGCCATAGTCCACATCGCCAGTGACGAACACCTCCTTGCCCCGCTTGCCACTAACAAACGGCGCGATGGCTTCAAACTGACCGGAAGTAGTCGTCTGTTCCACCTTCAGCGCTTCGAGCGCGACCTTGTTCTTGAAGAGCCGGGTTGTGTTTCTCCATCGGCGCAGCAGCAGTGTCGTGTCCGTCTCCTCTGCCTTCACAATGGCATTCTTAACGTTCACATGGATAGGCGCCTCGACTGTGCACATGAAACGCGTACCCATGTTGATGCCAGAGGCGCCAAGGCATAGCGCTGCAGCTAAACCGTAGCCATCAGCAAAGCCACCGCTAGCAATGAACGGCACCTTGAGGGTCTGGCGGGCCTTGCTAAGAAGGATGAAATTGGTGATATCGCTTTCACCGACATGGCCGCCGCACTCGAATCCATCGATGCTAAGGAAGTCAACGCCCAGTTTAACAGCGCTGAGGGCATGTCGGATAGTCGTGCATTTGTGGAGGACCGTCACTCCAGCGTTTTTGAGCTGAGAAATAATAGGGCCAGGAGAATTGCCTGCTGTCTCGACGATGGTAACTCCTTCATCGACGATAGCCTGAGCATAAGCCCCATAGTCGGGTGGCGTAAGCGCAGGCAAGATGGTGATATTAACGCCAAAGGGTTTGCTGGTGAGAGACCGGCAGCGACGGATCTCTTCACGCAGGGCGTCTGGAGTTGGAAATATCAGGGCGGTGATAATGCCAAGCCCTCCAGCGTTAGAAACAGCAGAGGCGAGGTCAGCAGTTCCGACATGCATCATGCCACCCTGGACAACGGGCACTGAACGAAAAGTGAATAGTTAGTACTAGAGCCCAGGATCGCAAGATATAGTGAAAATGAATGGGGCAAACCTCTGATGCCAAGGCGGCGAGTTAGTTCAGTGGTAAACGGCATGGTGTTTGACGAGGACGGAAAGACAACGATTGATCAGTTAAGTTAAGCAAGAGAAGCTACTCTGGTTGGGAAATAGTAGATGAGATTTAACAGAGAAAACGACGTCTTTTATTAACAAAAATGTAACCAAACGGATCTTGTCACTAATGTAACCGAGCACGCCGCGGCACCGAGGCCAACTCGGGCCCGAATCTACACGGCAAGCCTTCAGCTGCATGTGAACTCGAAAGTCTCTGGACCGAGGAAGATGTCGGGCCGGAGGTTACAGAGCTGAGGTTTCAGGACCAACAACGATCTGGAAGGATTGGGTCGTTCCGATGGGTTGCTTATAAAAGATGGCATTTGCTTCATTCGTCTTTCAACTCCCAGACCTTCTTTCTGCATATCCGACCAAGCTGGGCTTTGGATTCCTTTTCCTACGTGAAATCATCTAAACGATATTCGAGCTCATCCCGCAAAATGGTGTTCATACCCCCAGGTTGGGTGCCTCAGCTGCCATTCGGTACGTTCACAGCCGACGATGCCCCTAAGGCCCAGCTCATAGGCCACCTAGATCCCCCCGACTCCATCTCAATCCCAGAATTCGTGAACAATGAAAAATACGGGCGATGTCCCATCGCCAGGTCAAGGAATCCGTTTACTTGCTCTGTAACGGGCAAGAGCTTCACGGCTTCTCAAATGATCGAGCGGGAGGAATATCTAGCGCGCGCGATCGCTCAAAACCTAGGTTATGATCCCCATGAGGGAACTGAATGGGACCGAGTTATCGCGGTGTTCTCGCTAAATACCGTCCGTAACTTGTTCATGTTCTCTCTTCTTCTGCCATTTACTTACGTCTCGTTTCATACTCTAGGTTGACTATATACCTTTGACTCACGCAGTACACCGCTTATCTGGCATTGTTACACCCGCTAGTGCTGCGTACTCGGTGTCAGAACTCGAACATCAGTTAAGGTCGTCCAGAGCTAATGCACTCGTTACGTGCATCCCTCTTCTTGATGTTGCACTCGCCGCGGCCAAGTCGGTTGGAATACTCCATGATCGTATTTTTATACTCTCGGTCCCTGGCTCCGATAAAAAGGCTCCCTTCAAGACGATTGACGACTTAGTGGAAGAGGGGAGGAATCTCCCCAAACTGCAGCCTCTGAACTGGGCTCCCGGCCAAGGCGCCAGGCAGGTTGCATTCCTAAGTTTCTCGAGTGGTACTTCCGGTTTACCAGTGAGTTGTCCTCCTTTCAAAATTTACTCCTTCACTGATGGAATATACAGAAAGCCGTCAAAATCAGTCACCTCAATGTTATATCAAACATCATTCAGATCAGCCAGTACAACTCGGTTGGCCGCCATGCCTCTGGTGTTAGTACCCTGGTTAGCCTGGGCCTCCTTCCGTTCTCGCATATTTATGGTCTTGTGGTGGTTGCTCATTGTGGTAAGCTGCCTTTCGCACCCAGATCATTGAAGGAGAAAGATGTAGTACATTTACATCTAGATCTGACTCCTAATCCTCTCTAGGCCTGTTTAGCGGGGATGAGGTCATTGTCCTCCCTTCCTTTGAGATTCAGTCCTTTCTGTCAGCAATCGAAAGATTCAAGATTGAGGTGATGTCTGTGGTACCTCCAATCCTGATTCAGCTGTTAAACAAACTTGATGATTGTGCAAAGTACGACCTCAGCTCTATCCGAATCGTCTACACTGGTGCTGCTCCATTAGCAAGCGAGACGGCGGAGGATGTCCTAAAGGCGTTCCCCAAGTGGCGCATTTGCCAAGCATATGGTGCATATATATTACTACTCTACACGACGACTTTTCTTTTGCTAATTCATCGTCATAGGTTTAACTGAGACGGCCACAGGCGTTGTAGCAACTAGCGAGCTGGATATCAGCTTTGGCTCTTCTGGCTCCCTTCTCCCAAGTGTTAGAGCTAAAATCGTCGATGCTGCTGGTAAAGAGATCACGGAATATGACACTCCTGGTGAATTACTCGTACAAAGCCCGTCTGTTGCCCTAGGTTATTTGAACAATGAGCAGGCTACAGCCGAAACATTTGTGTTTCATTCTGATGGCCGGTGGATGAAGACGGGTGATGAAGCACTGGTTCGCAAGTCTGCAGAAGGGAATGAGCATTTCGTGATTATAGACCGCATCAAGGAGCTCATCAAGGTGAAGGTACGTCTCCTAGTTTTATTGGTCTTCTTAAAAACTAACCCATCGATCCTCTAACAGGGCCACCAAGTTGCACCTGCGGAATTAGAGGCTCACCTACTCGCACATCCTTTTGTATCCGATTGCGCCGTCATCCAAGTCCCTGATGACCGTGCTGGTGAAGTTCCCAAAGCTTTTATTGTTAAAGCCTCAGAGACTAGCGGCAAACACGATGATGAGGTAGTTGCAAGCATTAATAAACATGTGGAGGAGCAGAAAGCGAAGTATAAGTGGCTAAAGGGCGGGATTGAATTCATTGACGTCATCCCGAAGAGCCCCAGCGGTAAAATTCTTCGGAGGCTATTACGGGATAAGGAAAAGAAGGCGAGAAGGGCTAAAGTAGCAAGACTGTAAAGCACGGAATTAGACATCTCGCACTCATATGTATGTATTCTTTTCCGCATCGCCATTTCACGCTTGCGGCCCACCACTTTCACCTCTCACACCAACAACTCGTAGCTGAGACTGCTCCTAAACCGACTCTCTAGCATCTCATCCGCAGAGCTGTCCATCAGACACTATAAATGGGGAAAAGGCTGCGTGCTTGCGAAGCTTGCCATAACCTCGAGGCCAAATGCGAGCCCTCGATCAACGATCCCAGCGTCTGTGAACGATGCACACGCTCCAGTCTCATTTGTGTCCCTGCGGCTAGACGATGGCAAAGAGATCGAATCGCGGAGCTGGAGGAACAAGTCAAGAACCTACAGGAGATACTGGAGACAGCCGAGTCTTCAACATACAGACTGCCTGGTCATGAAACTCGGTAGTGTCGACGCCTGTCCCATCTGGGCGCACTCGTCTCCCATTTTTAGATGCAAATCTTGATCACGAATCTCAGATTAGATCTCTTGAGGCGTGCTCAATCACTGTTCGATCATTTTGGCCCATCATTCCTACGCTCAGTGGCAGTTCGACAAGATCTTGGCTGGAGTCTTTGAGAACAGAAACGCCTACTAAACTCGCTGCAATGTTTGCTTTCACTCTATCGCCTACCGGCACCACCATCGATTCCCAAACTCAAGATGAATTGCGAACCAGAGTCCTGGAAATCCTCGGCTCAGCAGCAGTCGGTCTCGAGAAACCCTCACACGACTTGATCCAAGCAGCCCTGGTAGCCGGCTCATGGGCAAAACCTTCTCTGGATGGCAACCACGTGAATAGCATCCAGCTTGTTGCACTAGCACACGATCTCGCTGTGGATTTTGGCTTGGGGCGTCCATCCATACAGAGCTCTCCGGCAGCATGGTTCTTCCGTATTCAAGGTCATCCAACGTCAGAGATGCAGCAAACTTGGCTGACCTCCTGGATGGCTTCGACAATGGCAGCCATCGGGCTCAGAAGAGTACATGCCATGGACTGGGGCTTGTCTCACCAAGATGCATTACATGCATTGGAAGAGGATCATTCGGACCCTTTGTTCTTGGAGGTTCTCCATACTGTCAGGCTTCATGCGGAAGTTTCCAATACCCTGGAACTCTGCCATCCCCATTCGTTCTATGGCATAGAATCGGACATTGTGAGGGTTACCCAAGCTGATGTTCGTGGCAAACTGGACCAGCTGGACAGCAGGCCACTCGCACAGCACACGCAGCTTCGCTTTCTGCGCACGTTGGTGATCATTTATGTCAACGAGCCAGTACTACATACTGAAACCAACAAGATGCTCTTTGGAACGCCGTATCTTGCTGAGAGAATCGGTGTTGACGAGTTTGCCCGGCCCCCAGAAGTCACCAGGGCAGCTGAGGTAGCACTACGGTCACTTGTGGAGGCATGTCACGTTGCTATCGAGCTGGTTCTGGCTATGGAACCTGGATTAATCCTTACTCAGCCATCGCTATGGTTTGGGCCGGCAGTGAGCTACTCGCTCTCCATCCTCGTCAAGGCATTCGTTGCAGTGACAGCGCCAGGCAACACCTATGGACAGGTACTATCCCGGGACGCGATCCGCATTAGAGAGGCAGTGACCGATCTCATGGTTGTTAACTCGTCTCTCCTAAAGCTCGATCCCTACATGGGTAACTGGAACACGAGGATCATAGGATCTGTCGAATGGCTTGGAACCTGGCTGGACGATTACGAGGCCGTTATAGAGAGGTATGAGGCAAATCTAGAAAGGGAAGTCGCCGAGAGTCCGATTGGAAGTCTAAGCCACAATAGACATTTCTAATCTCCTCGCATGCGCTCCCAATTGAAGGGCTTGATAGAGTTACATCTATGGCCTCTCTAGCCCCGCGTGAGGGACAACCCTAGCTCTGAGCTATCTATGATGTAGACGACACCAAGATTTATGCTTTAGATGTCAATTCGTTAGTGGCTTCTACAGGGCTGTGCTAGAATTAGGCTTATTGACCCCTGGTCGGTTTTATGGGGACGGCCAATTTTCGCCGGCAGCTGTTTTACGGGGATGGACTCACTATGGGCTTAAGCAGTTGATGAGAATCTCTGCTTACGACGACGAGAGGAGGAATGAATGACGCCTTGACTTGGAACTGTCTCTTGGCGTTTCACGATGGGAACAATGAGCGCCGTAGCACTTTCGATGGAATATATATAGTTAGCAATAAACCTCGGACAAGACCGTCTCACAGCCTTTAGTTACCCAGCTCAATAGCATCAACAGCATCGACATCACCGACAGCCTCAGCAGCCCCTACAGCCTTATCAACTGCAGCAACACCGATACCCCCCTCAAAATGCATCTCCTCTCTCTCGCTACCCTGGCCACGGTCGTTGTCGCCAGGTCTGACCTGGCAGCCCTGATTTCATCCCAGGACGACCTCTCGACCCTAGCATCTCTCCTAGCCCTGGTTCCAGACATTGCCGAGACCCTCGCTTCCGCCAGTAACATAACCATCTTTGCACCCACCAACAAGGCCTTTGACTCTGTCCCCAGAGACATCCCTGAGGGTGAGGCCATCGAATTCAAAAACGACAGCATCGCCATTGGCGCTTTGCTGTCTAACCACGTCTTCCAGGGATACTATCCTGCCGAAGCCGTCACCAACAAGCCCCTGTTTGTGCAGACACTCCTCGACGCCACGTTTGTCAATCAACGCCAGCCTTTCGGTAACTTTACGGGTGGCCAATACAATGGCATCATCAAAGACGGTGACGACGTCGTTGTCATCTCAGGCGAGGAAACTCTTTCCTATGTGACTGAGGCAGTGAGTTCTGTTTCAACCCCCCAGCTGCGATGTATACTGATCATATTAAGGACATCAAACTTGGCGATACTGTCATCATACACAAGGTCGACAAGCTCCTCAGTTTTGGCGCCCCTCTCCAGCTATTCACCCGTCGCGACGGCCTCCTCAAGTTCAACGCCGCTCTCACCGCCGCCGACCTCCCATATAACTTTGGCAACATCGGCTATGACTCAGCCGACAAGTTGAACATATCTGATTTTACAGTCTTCGTGCCCAACGATGCTGCTTTTGAGTCGATTGGCTCTGTGCTGGAGGGTGTCGATTTGGAGACCTTGGGGGAGGTCTTGACCTACTACATCCTTGACGATGTCGTTTTCTCGACGGAACTGGCCAACGTGACCTTGCCAAGTCTTCACGGTGCCGACTTGATATTTACAGTGGCTGAGGATGGGACTGCATGGGTAAATGGTGCAAAGATTGTCTTTACCAATGTCCTTCTGTTCAACGGCGTCGCCCATGTTATTGATGGGTAAGTCATCTCCCCCGCTCTACGAACAACAGCTGATAAGGTTAGTGTTCTCAGCCCTGGCGACGCTCCCTTTGACAGGGCAGCCCTTGAACCAGCTGCTGATCCCACCGATCGTCTCGCCTTCCCGGATGCCTCACCTGTGTCTGTGTTTCCTTTCTCAACTGTGAGCTACGACACGGACGGTGTATCCTACACGACTCCTGAGTTGCTGCAAACCCTGTCTGCGGTGGACGTTAATGCCGCTGCGGCAGTCACAACGACAGAAGAGATCTCGACGCCTACTGGAAAAGCCACAACTGTGCCTACTGCCGGGGCTTCTAAGCTTCTAGCTGGAGGAGCAACCTTGATGGCTCTTTTTGCGTCTATTCTCATCATCTAACAGCATTGAGATACATGATGATGCAGTAGACAACAAAGCCTGACTTCGTCACATGGGGGTTGGGTTTGGATTGCCTGTTACACGAGGATATATTGAATGAGGTGGTCTAATCATCATAACTCTCACGTCACATGCTAGTCTAAAGGCTGCCTAAGCTCTCTCTTATGCCAAGGTCATCTATTATGCTATCTGTTTGAATGCTCCACTCGATGGTGGCTGGTGTTTTGAACCTTTCTATCCACGGCTCAGTTATCCGCGTCAAGGCCTAGGCTTGAACTATAACAAAGAACACAATATCAACACATTATATCATCATACCCCAATGCTAACACAGTGGTTGTCCCAGACATTGATGTCCCTAGAGTCCCCCCTGTAGTCCCTTGAGCCGTATGCGCGAATCTTGTAGGAGTAAACGCCGGCGCCGAGGCAAAGGAGGTTGATGGCACATCCGATATGCGTTTTTGCGGGTGGATGTTCAAATGGTAACAGAGATGACGGCTTGTTGAGATATATTGAAATGTGCTTTGGGATGTGGTTTTGTATGTTTATTGAGCCGTGTGATGCCGCGGACTTCGATCATTAGAGTGAACAGACTGAAATGACGAATGGTGCCTTTATGTAGCAAGCTAAATGAGTGAAATTAGCATAATTAGTCAAAATCTCATAACTCAGTTTCCTCTCCATTGAGCTGGTGGTCAATACTTCACGTCAAAAAGGCCTGTTCTGCGCTCGTGGATCTCCGCCGACTTGGGTTTGAGGCCGTGAATATGTCTGAAAAGCTGCGCCTACGGTGATGGACTTGTGGATACAGGATCTACAACACCCATCCCTCTCCACTCCACTGTCGATGCGCAGTGTTTGCTACGGGTGCGCGACAATATGCTCATTTGGGATATTCGCGCTTGTGCCGACACAGCATTGTAACCAGTACCTTTCCTCATCTTAGTCAAGTGGACACACCAACTCGTCCAGGGCATGTATTCCACTTGACGGTTGGATACCAACCAATGAGATCACAGTATAATCTCAATCCCCTGTGGCTTAGTTGGCTAAAGCGTCCGACTGTTATTAGCAGACAATCGGGAGATCGGAAGTTCGAGCCTTCCCGGGGGAGCACAAGTGCCCAATATATTTTTGCCAGGCATCGCCAGCATATTTTGCTCTCTTTCCTTCACTTCACTACTCTTGACTGTTTGTTGGTCAAGCTCCACGAGATCTTGCTGTATTGATCTTCATGATCACATCAGTCCTTCTTTTCCAGCTTTCAAGTGTACCAGTGGCAGGACTATACGTTTATCTGCAGATCGCCAGGTTATTATACCAAGGTCAGAATATATGTTACTTACAAAGCAATGCGAAGTAGATGGGACTTCAGGTAGCCTCCTTGCACGAAGTAACTCTGGCGACGGTCTTTTGGGCTGTGTCGCTGGGACTCCAATCCTGGCGGTTATCTGCTAGCTCTGTTATCCCATCGAGGGCCAAACCTAGTGTTCACATGCACGGTGATTTCCACACAATATTGACATCACCAGGCAGAGGCGCGAAGGACTTCTTGCACCAATCGCCAAAGTTGAGATTCAGGCACAGCGAGCAACGAGGTTGTCAGTTTGAGACTTCGGTGAGTTTTGACGGCATTATAGCACACGATGTCCGGGTGGGAAGGCCAATTCACTTCGCCGATGAGGGAAGAGATTTCGCAGACTCATTAGAACAAGCTTTTCGGATGTTCATGCAACTGCCCTCATTTTGTACTACAGCAGTAGTACTAGTGTATCGGGCTGGCTGCGCTTAATGAGCCCCTGCAGTCACACGCCGGCCGGTTTGACTTACGGGAAGATTTCTGAATTCATCTGTAGATGTGGTGCTTCTCTTTTTGCAAACTTCTCAAGACAGTCTGCCCAGTGCGGCCACAAAGAACCCGTTCATCCCGTCACACTGAGTGCGCGGACTTGGTGATGTCAGCTAGGAAGCCTAGCCTCCATTCCATAATTGCCATTCAATAGAAAACTCATATTTCTGTTACCAATTTCCTGGCCAGTAAGCCAAAGTGTACTTGCCAATTATCTTTCCTATCCTCGCAGGCGTCGCAACAGGAGGCCGTCAGCCGCAATGTCAAACAATAGGCACAGTTATTAACCCTAGCTTACGGTATTTTACAGCAATGGTATTTAATGCCGTTATATGTTAATTATAACCAAGTTTCTGCTATTGTGGACACTGGCCTCTTTTGAGGACGTGATGGATAAGAAGAACAAGGAGTACAGTTGTCCATAATCCCGGTACAGGTCATTACCCATAGACCCTCTCTTTGTCAAGAAATCCCTTCTTCTATCACTAGATACGGAAGCTCTCATGTTCATGGTCAATCTTGCCACCGAAGGATCCAGCTGTCGATCTCACGTAGGAAGGAGCATCAATGGGATTTCTGCCCAGTGCCAAAGCGGGTTCTAAAGTCAAATTCACGTGGATGCCTCGGCAAGGTTTGCAATTACAGTGGCTGAGTTATGTGTAATAACCAACGGCGTCCAAAGCGGGGATTGTTCCAGGATAAAACATAAGAGGCACTCAAGGCATCCGTGGATAAACGTCTAGGCTGCAGGTTAACCACCACCGCCGTCATTCTGCAACGGGCGACCCATACCTGCACCGGCCCCGGTGCAGGTATGGGTCGCCTCTGCAACGTGACTGCTGACTCAGCATCACTGGCAGGGGGGGTCTCATACATGTACGGGTAGCCGTACAAATAAGATCACGTGATCATCACACGGCTAGGCGTACAAATAAGATCTGTTATGTAAGAGGGTTATGTGGCCACATTGCAACGGGGCCACACACCGCCCTTTCGCCCTCTTGCAAGACGATTCATAGCTTCTATAGAATCAATTCCAGTTGCCTCGCCTTATCCCTGCTACAATGGTTACAATTGACGACTCTCACAGCTTTCCAGAGGATGCTCTCCCTCCTGAAGGCCAATTTCGCTCACGGGAGGAGCTGACGGCAGCGATCAACGCTTGGGCAGCGCCACGAGGCTATGCCTTTATCTCCCAGAGGTCTTCAAAGTCTGTCAGTGGGAGACTTACCGTTACCTTCACCTGTGATCGTGCAGGAACCCCTGTGGCCACAGGGAAAGGTGTACGGAAGTCTGCATCACGCCGTACAGGATGCCTCTTCTCTATCATCGCGAAAGAGAGTATATGCGGGACTCAATGGCATATACGGCATCGTCCTGATCCTCGCTTTCATTATCATAATCATGCCCCAAGCTCTACTCCAATGGCACACCCAGTACATCGCCAACTATCACGGTCAGATAAAGCAATAGTCCGCCAAATGGCCAACGCAGGCATTTAACCAAGGGAGATTAGGTCATATTTACATGAGACCTCTGATATACTTGCTATGTAGCAGGATATCTATAACTGTATTGCCCAGAGTAAGAGGGATCTTACTTAGGGCCAAAGCAGTATACATGCCCTTGCTGCCTAGCTCGACGATGATGGCTTCTGGAGTAAAATCCGGCTCGATGAGACTAGTAGGGTCGTGGTAGTAGTATTTGCATACCCAGAGTCACTAGAATACCTCAAATTATACCCTGAGGTACTTCTCTTAGACTGTACGTATAAGACCAACAAGTACAAGATGCCCCTTCTTGACATAGTGGGTGTTGATGCTTATCAATGATCCTTCTGTATTGCATTTGCCTTTCTCAGCGGCGAAGAAGAAGGTGACTTTGCCTGGGTTCTTAAACAGTTGCGGCATGTATATGAGCTTCATGGCATAGCTCTTCCTTCTGTGATACTCATGGATCGTTGCCTTGCTTGCATGAACGCCATCTCCTCTCCCTCTTGCTTCCCCGAGTCAGCCTTACACTTATGTATATGGCATATCAACAAGGCCATCTTGACTCATTGTCAGCCGGCATTTGCTCGAGATAAAAGCAATACTCAATGGCAGAAGGAGTAGGACCAGTTCATCGATATGTGGCGCAAGGTCACTAAATCAACCACTAAGGATATCTTCAATGAGAGGCTCGAGAAGTGGAGGAAATAGTACCTTCCCTAGTACCTCGCAGAGGTGGGCTATATCATGGAGACCTGGGTAGATCCTCATAGGGAGAGATTCGTTAAGGCCTGGGTTAACCGATACCTCCACTTAGAGCAGCATGTTACGTCACGGGCCGAGGGCATTCACAGGCTTATTAAGAGCCACCTGAAGCATAACCAGATTGATCTCTTCGCTGCCTAGAGGGCCATTAAGCTTGTTCTGGCGAATCAGCTTCATCAAATCAAGGGCAACCAGGCCAAGCAAGAGATTAATATACCTCTTGATATCTCTGGGGTATTATATAGTAATATCCACGGCTGGGTATCACACGAGGCGCTACGGAAGATTGATGCCCAACGGGCACGGTTACTTGAAGAGATTCCGGCATGTACAGGGGTCTTCACGACAAGCCTTGGGCTGCCTTGTGCTCATACCCTTCGGCCTCTATTGGTACAAGGTCAGCCCCTTCAGCTACATCATCTCGGGTCACATTGGCGCCTCCGGCGCTCAGGAACCCCCTAGCTTATTATCGAGCCTCGCAAGTTGTTTGACCGCCTAGCAGCTAGTTCGACACTGCCACCGTCAAGCACATGGCGTGAGCCCTCCGCGTTTAAGGCCATTGAGAGAGCATCACAGCCTAGGGCACCACCACAATGTTCAAGGTGTCATCAGTATGGCCATAGGATGAACGCTAAAGTATGCCCATTACGGTATAACCATCTATTAGATCCTCCTCCTCAGGAATTAGAGCCTGCCCTTCAACCCGCGTCGACAACACACACAGTGACATATACAGCAACTCGTTCTGTAAGCCGCTCATTGTCGCCGGGGTCCCTATCAGGAGCCTCTATTGTCTCAGAGACTATTACAACAACACATACAACCACATATACAACGATCCGGGTTATATCCCCCCCGGCAGTGGTGCCGCTAGCGGTTGTGGAAGCCCCTATGCTACGAGCTGGTGACCCCCGTGCTATCTACCAACGATATAAGGACTCACGAGCGGTCTGGTATGCTACGTTGCCCCGGGGAGCCCTAAGAACCAATCAGCTATATCGGAAGGCTATGGGACTGCCAATGCGCTATAGCAAAGCGGAATATAGCTGGTGCCTTGACTATAAGCAGATGGGGAGATATTGCAAGGAGGGAAGAAGTATTAGAGAGTGGACCAAGGAGGAGCAGATGAGTTATCTTGATTGGGATAAGGCTGAGAATGAGCGTGTTGAGCATAATGTAGGGAAAGAGATGGCACAGCGGCCTTTCTCGGGGCGGCGAGGTATGCAGGGAATATGGAATGCCGCCGAGGAAGATCTTCAGGTACAAGAGAGATTATATCCGACTAGGAACCCCCCCTATTAACATTTAAATAAGCAATACAGCATATAATTCATATATATTAATAGAGAGATAAAGAAAATACTAATCTCTGAGTATACTTATAGTGGCCTAATGGCTTAATTTGACGGAGTAATCGTTAAGTGTATACGTAGCATAAAGTGGACTTGGTTATCACGCATATTCATAAAAAGCAATAGAGAAACAACACTATAAGGCGGCCTTTTGAATTATCTACTGTGTGCCCTGCTAAGCCCACGTCACATAGCCACTCTGGTTAACACTCCGGATATAGATCCCTGTCCGTTCTGCCTCCCGGATAGTGGGCAAATACCTTGTCATCCCCGTGGCAGGCGTTGGCCATAGGATCCCGCTGACTGTGTACCAAGGGGGGCCGCGAAGCTCTAGATCCACCGTGGGTTTATATTAGGGTTCGGGCGGTCATAACGTTGATTGAGGGCATAGTCGACCCATGCAACGTGCTAATTTCCCGTAGCCAGCCATCCCCACGGCAATATATGAATAGCAATCGGCTCACCTCGAGGAGGGTAGCCGGTGAGAAGGGCTCTGTCCTTAGCCCCGGGGTTCGTATCGAAATAGACCGTGGCCGATCTCTCATCTATGGGCAAGGTATGCTGCGCATACCACTGCTGGACCGCGAAGGGAGGCAAGTCATCGGGGCCAAAACGCGCCGGTGCCTGAATCTGCTGGTTATTCGGGATAGGGGCCAGCACCCATTGATTGCTAGGTGCCCTCGTCGCTGGGGTTGCAGTGCTGTCAACGAAGATCGGGATATCAGGGGGGTTCTAACGCTGGCTCTGACGACGATTGAACATCTTGAAGATAGTGTTATATATGAGAATAGAGAGCATCTTTCAATAAAGAAGTCCCGGCCTTATATATCTCACACGTTGAGTCAATTCACTTACATCGTCGTCGTCACTTTGGTATGCTTCACGGCCTCGGGGGGCCTTATCCGCTGCGCATGACCAACGCCAACGGATGACATATGATTCATTGAATAGCTATACTCCTACTGAATCACTCACTATGTTCAATTGCACGCATCACGGCTGCTTCATTAGATGAAGAAGAGGATCTCTCACTTACACACATAACCCTCTTACATAATAGATCTTATTTGTACGCCTAGCTGTGTGATGATCACGTGATCTTATTTGTACGGCTACCCGTACACGTATGAGTCCCCACTGGCAGAGCTGCCAACTTGGAATTATTTATTCCCGGCCCTATCCGCACGGTGTTTATCACTCATGTCGGCAATCCTTCGTCCTACAAGCGAAGTACCATCGTTATCAATAACCAAGCAAACCCTACTATCAAGCTCAAGTCATGAGCCTGTCCCAACTCCCTCGCGAGACTCGCCAGAAGATCTTTGATCTGGCCATTTGCTCTCCAGCTACGCCACCAGCCTCTCCCTTAGCCACTCAGCATGAGCGAAGTCATGGGATTCGTGGCAGAGGAATCTGGTGCATCCAGCCAGAAAATCCCGCTCTCAGCCTCCTCCTAGTAAACAGACAGTTTAACGACGAGGTCCGGAAGGTCCTTGACCTCATACCCGCCGACTACTATGTTGACATCATGTTTGTCAAGGATTATGGTCTTTGGCCTACGTGGCATATTCCAGTTCTCCCACCAACGAAGTACATCAAGTCTATCAACGCCACATTCCGACTCTTTGATCCCACCGATGACCTAGATCCCCGCTTCAGAGGCAGCATGAGCTTCTCTGGCGGCGACGGTGGGCCAGAGGGAGCTACGTGGTCATTTTATTACTTGTTGACAGGAGTTCTTCAAAAGGGACCAGGAGACTTGGGACACTTTGATGAGTACTTTATCGAGGACATTACCGTCAACATTCTTGAACCAACAGATGGAGCTTCCCACAAGAGCATCGCCTGTGGAGACCGAGAGCTCGAGCTAGGCAATAAACCACGTCGGCGTTTTGCCAGGAGGCTCTTCTCCGATCAGACTATCAAACCTGAAGAGCGACTTGCTATGTATATGGCGAACAATCTGGGCATGATTCTAAGCCTTGACTACCACACTACGAATTACGGGATGATAATTTGGGAGCATGTCATGGTCAGCATCGTGCTCAATGTGAACGGTTCGGAGTATAGGCGGTTCGGAATGGAAGAGTTGATTGAGGGCCATAGAATCCGAGATTGGGGGATGACGCCCGAATACATTGCGGAACGCAAGGAGAAGTACGAACGTTGGAGGTATTGGCTTGATGAAAGGAGGCGACGAGTGAAGGGAGGTCTCGAGTTGAATGGCGAGCGTCCTGTATCATACATTATGTAGACTTGTGCCGATGAGAGATCTCTCTTGCCTTACTTCTTGATAGAAATTTTGGCCAAACTGGGCATGGGTAATGATTAAGTCTTGTTTGCTCCACTGTTCCCGTTATCGAAGGATCGGCGGGTTCTAGGTGATCGGCGATGACCTAGCATGGCATTATTCTTAGGTCTTATCAAGGAATGCGCGACGGTTGGCTAGGACTCGGGACAGATGATGGTCCGGGTGGCTGGGCCAGGCTCGCAAGTCCGAGGAAGCTTTGTTGTCCGAGCAAACTGCGTCATCTCTGGCTGCTATCTCAAGAAATGTGCTGGGAGTGTGGTGATCTCTCCGAGTATAGAGACTTCTTTCATGCGATGGGATCTTCTGCCAGTAATGGGCTTTCTCAATAAATTCAGTCTAACTCACCAAGCTACACTGCTTGAAGAAAAAGGTCTGAAAATCGCGGTTTAAGGGCATATCGTAGTTGAACTATGAGTGACCCAGAGGCAAGAAGTAAAGAATTTAATTTGCGGTAAAAACAAAAAAGGATGTGGTTTCCGATTCGCAAAGAATACAAGACGTGATGAATAGGCGACGATCAAAAGGCTGCCCTGGCCTACCCTGGAGAGTAAGTGAGAATTAAGGCTGTGGGGCTCCTGCTTGCACTGCCACGGTCTTCTGGCTCAGTTATCCTATCAAGGGCCGGGCTTCAACTTCGCACTGCCATAGTGCCGTGCAATCAAAGTTAAGCTCTTCTCCACTATGAGGCGCAGACAAGCCACTTGTGGAGAAAGCTGCATCATTGCTTCCAGGGTTCGACACAAGCCACGGTTTCTGGACCGGAAGTAGCGTAAGACCATAACTTTCATTAGGCAAATCCACTAGGGGGAGCACATAGTGCCCTATCAGTACCAGGAGTGCCCAATCGTCTCCCTGCGCGGCTCAGGAGATGACTGCTCTTTGCATCCCTGCAAGGCTGCCCAGCCTAGCATTTGTCAAATTGCGCCCCTTCAAGGCAGAGATGGGAAGGGGAGATGGCGTTGAGGATATTAATGCTGGTCCATCATCTTTCAAAATTCTGTGGAGTCGTCTTTCCTGGCGTGCTTATGGCCGACGTTTGCAATTTCTAGCCCCAAAGCTCTCACGACATGTCTCTATTCAATCGTCTCCGTGGAGCATTCTCTGGGAACCAAGCTGACGGGGACCCTCATTCTTGGAAGCTACCGTCGTCATACTCAAGCTGCAAGCCTGGCGGCAAGCAGACCGTCATCCCGGACCCCAGCATCTTTGTCAATGCCTTTCCCCCTACCGATGCAGAGGTGGGAAATACGGCCACCATCTTGGCCTGTCCTGATATTAGCCATGCCGCCGTGCATTTGGCGCTGCTTGAATGTTTTCGGACCTTGCGGCTTGAAGCGAGCGCACTCCAGGTTGACGTTCATGGCCTGCCAGCATATACCGAGAAGCCCAGAGATGACATCCCCTCGACTAGAACAACCAGACTTCCCGAGTCCCAAAGATGGGATCTCCTGATCAGATTAGCCGTCTCCCGGTTCGCAGTTTGGTGGACCAACATTGACCACGTCCTGGTCCACATTGCGGCGTATGGACACCACGCAGGCGACAAGGTCATGGTCCAGCTGACCAAAGAGTACCTACCTCCCTTGGACGTGTTACTCGTCTGGTACGCCTTCATGCTCGATTCGGATGCGTACAACGCCGCTTGCCGTGACCATGAGCGCCGGGTTGCTCGGTTAGAGCACCTCTGCTTTCCCTGGTTGGCGATCCGCGACGTTATTGACATGGACCGATTCCGCTTTGAACTGCCTCGCACTGCACAAAACCTCTTCTCGACTTTGTCAACCCAGCCTTCCGATATCCTGACCTACTTGGAGAGCCCTCCGGCCTATACTGAGGGTGAAATCCTGCCGCTCGAGACTGACCTCTTCGCCGAGGTTAAAAAGCAGGAGAAGTTTATCGACGACGCGCATAGCTTGCTCTGGATACGCGCTCCTGCTCTCGTTGGGTCGTTGAAGAGGGCGAGTGTAGAATACTCAGACTATCAACTAAGGGAAGCTTCGCTTGATAAAAATAGGACAGATGTGCCGTTTGGTATTGACCTATTCTGGCGTACACATCAACTGCATTCGAACCACTACCGTCTATTTCGCCAAGAGATTGAGAACTGCGGCCAGAGTAGCGGGTCTAAAGCCCCTATGTTTCAGGGCGTATCCTCCGGCTCAGTGATGAAGGATCTCCAGGTTGTCTCTGAGCTGTGCCAGTGTTGGACCTGCGAGCGCATCCGAGATGATGTCCCAACATTCACACATACACCAACTCCTCCGGCTGCACCGTCCTCTTCAGCTCCTCTCCCTTCTTCTACCAATCAACAACTTTCTTCTCTTTCATCGGAACAATTCCGCCAGATACAGGACGATCTGGGCTTCTACCTCACCGTTGAGAAAGCACGCGAGCGTGGCGGTCCTCTGCCGACAAGGCCGCCGACGGCAAGGGAGAGGGCAGCAGAGGCAACTGCTAGGGCGAAGCAAAAGGAGGTTGGGCATAGGCCGGGCTTGAATGAGTATTTGGAGATCCTACCTGATGGCACACCTAAGATCCGGAGGCAGAAGCACGTAAATGCTTGGGGAAATTGGACATCTATCTGATGTATGTCGCTCGCAGAACTGTCTTTTTTTTCACCTCTTAGAATAAAATAGCAAATCAATAGCGTTTCAGATATCACTATACCGTTCTTTGAAACCGCTGAGACCAAGATGCCTGGTTATGTAGTTTGGAGTCTTTCTGTCATAAGGCAATACACCTTTTGGCATCGGCTGTGATGTCGGTAGTATTGGTCTAAAATTCGCCATTAGAGAGTTCCTAGATCCTCTTATGCCAATCAATTTCTAGCAGTTTGAAAAATAGAACTAGTTATGGCCTAAAAGCCTCCAAATCTCCCACTTTTCCTATTTTTCTCTGAGAATTGCTAGTTTAGGTGGGATTAGGATATTCTGAAGTAGGTGGATGAAGCTAAGCTGCCGTCATGCAACCGCAACTCTTCTTTACTATGTAGCTTCGGGATCAACTGCCCTTGTGTATCACAGCAGCTGACTGGCAGACGACAACGCCTCATGTCAACAACAGTAAAGCAGCCCTCTTCTTCCGAGGCTTTGTATGCTGTGAGACATGCCTTTCCAGACTTTGAGTGGCACCGTAGCGAGGCTGCCATAAAAGCCCAGTGTCTTGTGATGCGGAGCGCGATTGGCCAGCTCAGCGCTTCCCATCTGCTGTGCGACGGTTTATAATATCGCAACTGTTTAGCTTTCAAGCAGGGGGATTTGCACTTTCACCACACAAAATTCCTTCACCCCACTTCTCAGCTTTCTCTTAGTTTTCATCCTGTACTCTTCCTTTACAAGCTGATATCTGCTCCTGAAGGTGTACAACCGACCATGGCGAAGTCTACTCCTTCCCCCCAGTACATGTCAGTCTCACCCGACGAGCCTCAGGCCTTAGAGAACACATCGGAGCCTGATATTCGGTCTGTCTCCTCATTGAGCCCCGGCGAGCCGCCCCCAACTGCTTCATCGTCGACTACGCCAGCTCCAGGCAACTACGAGCTTGAGGCGGATCACAGCATTATCAACTCTTGGTGGCTTGAGCTCTCTGCACTCTTTGTCTGCCTTGCGTCCTTCTCTGGGCTTCTCCACCTACTCTTCGCCTACGATGGGAAGCCAATATCAGAATGGACCCAATTCCCTCTCTCTCTGAATGCACTTGTATCTATCCTCTCTGGAATTTCTCGAGCTTCTGTCGCGTTCTTCATAAGCATGTGTCTATCTCAAGCAAAGTGGAACTGGGCTACAAGATACGTGGAACCTCTGATTGGCTTTGAACGGTTCGATGCCGCCAGTCGGGGGCCATGGGGATGTCTCCGCCTCCTGAGGTCATTTTTACGACGACCGTAAGTTTTGCGTTTGACTTGTTGCTTCAGTCATAGAGATCAAGTCAATTCTCAAGTTTCTGATGGATTTTACAGACACTAGGCTGCACTAAGAGCTTTCACCAGTATCGTCCTCCTTGTGTATGAGCCCCTTATTCAGGCTATCCTCACATTGGAAGATCAACCAACTGTGGTAAGTAGCGCCGACTCCGCGTCTCTCTACAACTCGAGCAATCCCCGAGCCCCAAACCCTCAGGCCGAAATTGCAAGGTCTTCGTTCTTAGACACGGGATTCTAGTCAGCCTATTCAGACGTTCGAGGGATTGGGCGAATCGCATTCCCAGGGCCCGATGGCAAAGAGGTCTTCTACTGGACTACCTTGGTTACAAATGCAATCCAGGGTGACATGGGAATAGCAGCTGCTATATGGAATGGGTTCTCTCCGCTGGTGAAGACGCAAAACCTTTGGCCGGCATTTACCTGTACGACTGGGAACTGTTCGTGGGACAACTATGCTTCACTCGCCGTTTGTTCTAGCTGTAATGACCTCTCTGGACGTGTCAAGAGAACGACTCGCCACATCACAGTCCCCGAGGTCGCCTTGCCAGGGAAATTTGGCGATGATGCACCAGATGTCAGCAACACGGCGATGGAAGCCAACCTAGGCATGGGCGGCCAGAGAATGTCTCACGAAACACAGGCTACCCGAAGTCGAGCTTAAGTTGTCAAATTATCACGGAAAATCACGCTGCCCTGGAATAAGAAACGGGTGTCCGGATACATACTTGACGGCGAGAGCCACAACGAACCCAGGGCATACAGTCTCGTTCGGTAAACTCGATACGATGCTGTTGGCAGTCCAATTCCTGCAGGCAAACGAAAGTTGGCAGAACAACCAGAGCACCTGGGAGGAGACTGCAGTGACGAGCCGCGAATGTAGTCTCTTCTTCTGTGTCAATGAGTACGAGGCTGCTGTCCAGGAGAGCATCCTGCACGAGAAAGTCGTGTCGTCCTGGAAGAAAAGGAATCGTCCATCATACGAAGGTCACCAGAGGCAAATCCAGCAATTCTTTGAGTACGCAAACCAAACGCTGGATATGGACGGAGCCTGGACTAATGGTCTTTCTGACCTCCAGATTGCCATCACTGCTGAAAACTACGCCTACCGCGCAAAGAAATTATCCCAAGTCTCTTTCAAACATCACGGAAGAGTCCATCGTTTCAGTACTCAAGAATCTCAAACGCGGATTCAATCTACAAGATTGCCTATCTGAGCCCAACTGCACTGCTACGTCCAGGAGGTACATTTACCCTGCGCTGGGAGGCCCAAGACCCCCCGGGCCTTCTCGCTGGACTGGGCGAGACAAACAATATCACCATGACGTTTGAGAACGTGGCTTTGAGCTTGACCAAGTGGATGCGGGATCGAGAGTTCTCTTCATCCTCAGCAGCTCGTGGCAACGCTACGATTACCATTGTCATCACACACGTTCAATGGGAGTTCCTAGGATTTCCGGCCGCAACGCTCGCTGCGGGCATCATATTTGCTGCGCTTTCTATTTGGGAGACTCAGCAGCTAAGAGGACGAGCTTTGAAAGACAGTGCACTTGCAACACTTGCCCATGCCCCAACAGGAGACTTCAAGGCCAAGCTACAAGTGGCTGCAGCTACTGGGAAGATTGCAGACATTGGAAAAGCATCAGGGGTAATGATGCAATACCGGGATGGCCTTGGGCAGTTGGAGTTGACGGGGGAAGAGAATGGGACAAGATTGGCCTGAATGGTAAGTTGTCGGCTCTGCCCGGTATGTAACAAAGGGTCTGGGAGTGAGATTTCACAAGCTGGCATTTGTATTGCCGACTTGAATATAGAGCCTGGTTGCTGTATCAGGCTAATGAATATCGGACATTCCATGGTGCGGCTGTTGGCCGGTATAGACCTGCCTACGTCGATGTGCCAATAGCTCGAATCCTAGTCTCATCGATGGAACATGAGAAGATTACGATGTGAACATTTAATCAGACAATGATTAAGCGGCAGCTCTAGGTGTTCGATGTGTGTATTGTGAACCGAGAAAGGATATCCAAGGATGAAACGAGGGACCTTGTCATTAGTTGCGGAATGACGACTTTCTCATCTGTGACAGTTGTGCGGCTATCTTTTCCACCTCATAAGCACAAATACACTTATGCTATCAAAGATAGCTCGACAGAATCAACCTTTAACCCCAGAGCCACCTGTTGAACTTCTCGTACCAAGTGACGGGTTCAGGCTCTACATAACCATCATCCATATGGGCATCAGTACGGCCAGCATGGAGCGGAACCTCGTGAAGAGGAACCATACCAGGTCTCTTAATCAGTTTGTAGCCCCCATACGTGACAATGAAGACAACAAAGGGGAAGTAGGCAAAGAGGAACTTGGAGATGGACCAATTACCAGTGGTGAATACAGCGAAGCCGTTTGTGAAGAAAATGATGATGTAGAAGAAAAGGGAGACGATGGAGAAGTAGTACTGGTTTCGACGGAACCAAGGCCGCTGATCATCGCTTATGGCCTGGGCATTTGGGCACGCCGAAACCGAATATATACGACGTGGAAAATGCAGTAAATAAGCAGGTTTGCAGACCCGACAATGCTTGTGATCCAGGTGAAGACAGTAAGAGAGTTATTCGAGGCCGACATGAAGGCGATCAAGGTGACGAGCCAGACGGCGACGACACAGAAGGTCGGGACGCCTCGCCAAGTAAAGAGCATAAACTTTGGAGTCTTTCCATCGACTGCCAGGGCGTACAAGGCTCGAGTGGTAGCGAAGTAGAGCTCCAGGGCACAAGACCAAGCAGAGGTGAGAAGGGCGCCGTTGATGATGTGAGGAAGGACAGGGATGTGAAGACGAGTGATGCCAATGACGAAAGGAGAAGCTCCAGCGCCGGGCTTGTTAGAGCCCAAGTTCGGATCATTATAAGGAACGAGGATCCCGACTGCAAGAACACCGAGGATATAGAAGACGGCGAGTCGGTAGATGACGCGGCGGAAGACTGAAGGGAGGACGCGACGAGGAGCTCGGGTCTCGCCAGCGGACATGGCGATATAATCTGGGCCACCAAAGGCAAAGGCGGCTTGTATGAAAACAGACCAAAAGCCGAGGAAATGTCCTATCAGAGTCCGTGTGTAAGAGTAAATTCTTTGGGTTGTGTTGGAATAATTAGGAGCTTCCCCCTCACTTCAGGGTTACATCACAAAGTCCTAGATTAAATATTGAAAGTCCTAGATGGAATCGCATGGGATATAAACCCTTAGGGAGCTCTCACCATGACAATAATAATAATAACCTTGATTTTATCAATCACACCTAGCATCACTGCGCAATTCAACAACAGGTTGAAGCAAACAAGTTGCCAGTCATCCACTTGCCCCAGCTACCATCGGCAATGTATTCGTTGAAAAGTCCTGGGTTCTTCCAGTATCGAAATCCGATCGCGTCTCCTTGAGGATTGCCTCCCACCATGATGACAACTGGTTCAAATGTGTCAGTCGGCGCTGGCTGGTACTCCCTTGTTCAGAGCGTTGGCACGGTTGGAATGTGGAAAACCTACAAGTCATGACAAGTAACCCCAGGATAAGAAGTATCTTGAATAGGGAGAAGTAGAATTCACCCTCTCCATAGATGCGGACGCCAAAGATGTTGAGAGCGAGGAGAGATGAGCTGATGACGGCAACATAGACGGCTAGAGCCGGGTCAGTCCTGGTTTCGTGCTGATGGCCATTCCGGGCAAGGAGGGCAGGATATGAAAGGAGGATGGCGAGTGAGAGCTTACCGTTATTTACCGCATCTGTCCAGAAGTTTACAATGGCAGCAACTGCAGCAACTGCAGCAACTGCAGCAACTTCTCCAGCCGCGGAGAGAGAGTTAGTGACGGTGTAGAGCCAGCCGAGGGAGAACCCCCAAGCATCATCTAGGAAGGTGTGGGCAAAGATGACAAAAGAGCCATCGATGGGAAGCCAAACACACATCTCTCCCATAGCGTTGAAGGTGGACCAGACCAGCAGCGAGTAGACCATGTAACCCAGGAGAAGACCCAGGGGTCCAGCTCTGGCGAGGGCAGATCCGGATCCGACAAAGAGGCCTGTGCCGATGGCACCTGAGAGAGCCATCAGTTGGATGTGACGAGGGCGGAGATGGCGCTGTGTCTGCTTGTCCCCCGCCAGACGGGCCATGCCAGCCTCGTTGTCGATGACTTCGCCATGGATCCGAGACTCTGTCGGACGAAGGTCATCTCCAACTTTTTCACTGTAACCGGGAGAAGTCTTTGAGACATCTACCGTGTTGACTGCGAGTGATTTTTGTTGAGAGTTGTTGGCGAGAAGGGGTTGCGAGCAGGTGTTGTTGGAAGGAAGAACGGTTCCTGTCGGTCGCTGCTCGGGGAGGGTGTCATGGATAGAGCATTGCTTCTTATATTGCCTTGTAGTCTGGTGACATGATATGAAGTACATGGCATTGCTAACAGTTTATTGCTATGATAGTACACTTCTAACTCGGGGCCAAGACTCAGCCTTGGACCCTGGCCAAGGTAGTCTCACACCACCCCAGATAAGCCCAGCGGGGTTAGACACGCGTTATCTGCTGAACAATCCAACTGCGCCAAAAAAACAAAAAAACAAAAAAAAACGGGGTGGGCCATTTAGTTAAGTAGCACGATTGCAATTGCTCCTCTTATTTAATACGCCCCTTTCCCGAGGCTCCTAGGAGGCACACTAATAGCTTAATATAGGTAGGTATTTACTCTTTATTTATTTAAGTTTCACTACTAGGCCTTTAAGGTAGCGAGTCCAGCTCTTTCTATAACTTATTGTTCCATATTATTATAAGCTAGATATACGTCTTAAGTATTAAAATTAGCTTTCCTAGCCCTTAATACTCAGCTACTATTAGTACCTTTCTTAGTAAAATAGCCTCTATTACTCCCCTGAGAATGTATCTATAGACCTCCACTTCCAGCTTCTAAACCTCTCAGCGGCTATTACGTCTGACCCGGGATAGTTAATAACATCTTCGACGCTCAATGTTCTCCACTCCTTCTCGAACTCCGGCGGCCTTGCAGCAGATGTGTCAACGCCGTCAGCCCAGTTACGCTTGTCCTTTGTCCACCACTCGCCCGTCGTTTTACATCCCTTGCTTCGCTTGCATCGCTTTCCGCATGACGGACATTTATAGTTCTTCCATTCTTGCTCATGGTCATACTTCCACCCCTCGCTTTTGCCATGGGGATAACAACACTCCCGCTGTGTGTGGCCCATTCTGCTCTTCAGTCTGTTTGCGTAGTAGGCGTTGCTCTTTTCCTCAGTGTTGTACTGCTGAGGGCAGCCGTGGCGCATTGAGTTGCGGAAAAGCGTGTCAAATGTCGTTGGGCAGCCTGAGCCTCGCACAAGGGATGTCTCGAGGACGTAGTCGCTCTTAGAAAGCATGACAGCGTCGCATGTGTCATCTGAGGTGTACTCGGTTGATTGAGGAAAAGAGACAACCTCTATTGCAATCTTCATACTTTTAAGACGATGAAGCAATGGCTTGTTTGCCGGGTCATTCATTTGTGGCCGCGATAGGTAGATGGTAAAATCGTCTCGAGACAGCCTCCAACCCCCTGGCTCAGAATTGCTCAGTAGCCAATCCAGCACGAAGGTATCTGCGGCATTGCTGTGACGCAAAATGTAATGGTGATGAATGTCCGGAGGTTGACTCTGTCTCCGATGCTCGTTGCCAAAGGGATCCTTCAGGACCTGCTGGCCAACCCAGAATCGAAGCCAGGTTGTCAGGTTGCTCCAGTCGGACTCATAGTACTTAACCTCGCTGTCCAGTATCGTGCGGAGGTAGGCGACTCTTATCGTTGTCGTGGAGGGTTCGGGTTGCATCTTTTGCAATGGCAATGATACCTGCATTTCTCATAGCCTTACTGAGTAATTGCGTGGAGATTCTTGTGTCCTTATCAATGCATCCTGCTCAACAAAAATAAACCCGGCCAGTGACTCATCGGCAAGACCAGGTTATATGATCAGCCCACCAGCCCTCGTATAAGTCATTCATTAGCGTGATACATGTAATCATTAGTCATTGCAGTGCACTTGCGCCTAGCTTAAACGTACATAGTCCATTAAAGGTACGACAACTCCCAGGAAGCCTGAGACTGATCATGCCACCTTGTAGGAAGGAAGACTTCTATGAGAACCATGACTTCAAAATGCACATTCGACCTAACGAATCCGTAGTTGGAAAGACTAGGGTAAAAATCCCACAGCCTGCCACATCTCTTACTTCATCACATCGTGCTTTTCGTCTTCAGCCCCGATCTCAAGCTCCGGATTTTCCTCTACACTCGCCGAGAGTCACTTCGCCTGTCCTGGTACAGAGAGGCATCTCACGCGAGTTAAACAATCTAGCATCAGTTGCCAGATCTGAAGACCAAATACGCATAAGCTGTTGCATGGCAATCCTCCCCAGATTCCATCGTCTTATCGCAGAGATGGAGTAATATTTCACACATCGTCCTCACCATCAAGACTCCATATTCTAGGCCCTGGAAGTGGTAAGAGTCAAATATAAAATATTGACTCAACGACAAGGTTGTTGATCACGTGTAATTTGAAGAACGATGCCGGTTCTAAATAAAGGAGATCAGCTATATGAACAACGAGAGTTTCTGCTCAAGTGTTTTTTGAAACGCAAGGCTCTTTCCAATGTCAACCTTGGTCCCTAGTTTTGTTTAACACATCTCCAATGGCGTGCAATACATATAATTCCGACTGCGAGCCCTTGCAACGGGCGAAACTGGCCGTTGTGTCTCATCACGATTACCTGAGAGCGATTGCTACCATAAATTAAGCAAGTTGCGATTCTATCTTATCATTTGCTGACCCGGTACTAGCCTCTCGAACTTCAACAAAAGAACACGGACAATACTCCGGTTACTGGCAGAGGTGTCAATCTCGTCGCGATGATTCGTTGCAGGTCACCGTGACACAGCTAGATAGTGTTGTGCTTAATACCGCCCAAGGGACGAGATGTATGATGAAAAGAAGCTTTTGATTGGGAAAAAGCCGAGGCGTCAGTGGAGCTCGTTCGGGTGTAACTGGATCTTGATCATGTGCCTGGGTATTGACCTTGGTGTCTGCCCGGATGGTTTCAACGAGGGTGCCCTCAACCTCATCGGCTGAGGAAGCGCATGATGGTTGACTAGACTGCAAGCAGTTTGCTGGCATGCATGCCTCATTCATCCCGAGGCTATTAAGCCTTTACCTGCCCTATTACTTTCTTGATACGCATAACGCTGGATCCTAGTGTCTGGAATCCGCAGTAACCGTTCTTATTCCTCTTTCGATTCTCAGACTGTCATTCCCTTGATCATCGGCATCCAATACTGCATAAACCTCTGTATTCTCAGACTCTTTTCCAGGCCCACTACTAGGCCCTGTGCTTGTTTATCTACACGTATTGGGATGAACACTCTTCAGGCGCCACGGGAGCTGCCACTGCGCACGATCATCAGAAGCGTTTCCCACGCGTGACTATCAGAATGTCATTGAGACCCGAATGCCACCCTCGGATCAACCACAACTCCAAACTTAGGATCGCTGGACTGGAAACAGTGATCCTTGAAAGCAGAATGACCTGTGTAGCAGCCAAGGTGTTCTCTTGACATCTTTCTAGGGTATCGACAAGATCTGTGGTGGCTGCCCGAACATGAGTGTTAGCCCTGACTCTCAAAGCACCACTGACCTGGGTCATACCCCTTGAATTACCATTCATCAGTCTTGGTTACTGTATGACAACCGATTCCCCCGATGAAATTCCTTGCTTCTGTCTCTGTCTCTACAATTCTCAACTTCTTCCCCGCGCGCACAGTGTCTATCCTCAAGACCCCCGAGGGATCAATGATCACCACACTCTTGCCATCAACCAGTAGTCTGTAGACATCTGCTTGAATGATCCGCTGGGCCACCGCATTGAATGAAAAGACATCCCGGAATGAAAATACAATGGCGCAGGCATGGCGGGAACGCCCAGAGCCGGGATCATCCGGATTGGGTTGACCAAGTTCGCGTGTGATAGCGCGGGTCAGGCGCTCCGAGCCTGCAAAACGAACGACGCCTCGTAGGCTGAAGATGATGACTTCTCTGTTGCAGTTTGCGTGATGGGGCTCGCTTTCACCAGCAACAATGGTTGCCACAGATGTCCGCAACGTCGCCTGTGCAATCTGGCTCACGTCCATCATGTGAAGACCCATGTCACGGGACAATTGCTCGCAAATGGCGACACCGCGAACACTGTTGCCGCGTCCATCAAGCTTGGGCGAGAAGACAGCAATGCCCATCTGACCTGGCAGGGCCCCAATGATGCCCCCAGCCACACCGCTTTTCGCTGGTATTCCAATTCTCGAGACCCAGTCTCCCGCGGCATCGTACATACCACACGTGGTCATGACGGAGAGAATCTGGCGGACGCTTGTCTGGGGAATGATGGCTTCGCCAGTCTCTGGGTGTATGCCGGCGTTGCAGAGAGTTGCCGCCATCATGGCTAGGTCACGCACATTGACATTGATGGCACATTGGCGAATGTATCCTTTGACGGCCTCTTGGGGGTCACAGGTGATGATACCTGCCGCCTTGAGCATGTAGCCGATTCCCATGTTGCGATCAGCATTTCTCATCTCGGCCTCGTAAACATCCTCGCATACATGCAGCTGTCGACCTGCTAATCTCGAGAGGGCTTTCAAGATGCGGTCTGTTCTCTGTTCAGCTGTGGCATTGGGTCCCACGATAAGAGAATGCGCAGTGATCGCCCCAGCGTTGATCATGGGATTCATGGGTCGATTGCTGCCACGCTCCAGGGACAGACTGTTGAAGGCATCACCCGAAGGCTCGACGCCAATCTTTTCCAGAACTTTATCCAGGCCCGCATCCTCAATTGCAAGTGCGTAGACAAAGGATTTGGAGATGGACTGAATGGAAAACTCGACTTGGTCATCTCCAGCTGAGTACAGTTGGCCATCTACCATAGCAAGAGCCACGGCGATTTTGGACGTGTCGGCCTTGGCCAGTGTCTCAATATAGCTGGCTGGTTTGCCATCTTCGATCGGGCGTGCGTTTTCAAGCACTTGGTTGAGGTAGTCGGGAATAGGGGACTTCATTGCGCCGAGAGATCGATCATGAGCTCGGTTTTGGTAGAATGATGCAAGGTCCAAAGCTTCTGAAGTCGAGAGAAATTCTGCCAGCGGGAGTGTCGTAAGCTAATAAGAGTGTTGGCAAAGTTTGTGAAATCGCTCGTCTAATGCCAATGCAGCCAAACAGCGGCCTGAGAAAAAAAGTTAAACACCATAGAGGGCAAAGTACCTACAGCTCCTTAAAAATACCTTGAGTTTACAGCACCATAACTATGAAAAAAAAAAAAAAAAACAAGAAAAAAAATATCACAATACCAAGATTGACTCTATTAATATTCCACAATATTTCATTATCTTGATTCCTATTATACTGTTCACTAAGGAGAGACTTAGAGGCCAATGTCCTTGTACTGGTGTCTTGTGTTTTTCTTTGACCTCGTTGACCGCGTGCTCATGCTGTTTTTTTTTTACGTTATATTTCACGTTGCGGGCGAGGTCACGTGCCTTGTTGCAAGGGTCACTACGTTACTGTACGTAATTCAGCCGGCTTTCGGCTTATACCGCCTCCAATTCTTAGTTGTTTTGCAGCTGTATTATTTCTGTTGAGTTGCTCCGAGACCCCCGCCCCTGACCTTGTGAAGCCTTTTGACTCAGCACTGCCTCCAATCGTAGGTCAGTATTCAGGTCTGTGGACCTACACTCCTCAGAGAAGACAGGAAGGTCCAGGGTGGCTCTGCTTGATGTCACAACGGCTGATGGGTTCTCTTGAAGATACTAGTGAATTAACAGCGTAGCTCCGTTCAACAGCTATTGTAGGGTTTTCTTTCTTTCTGTCAAAAACCAAAAAGCCAAACAAGTATTGCTACCTCTTGAATTTTGTTTGACACCTCCAATTGTGAAACATGCGGTTTATCCCTTGTGTTGTTCAATGAGTTAGTCGTCACCTATCACCGACATCTCCCCGTGTGCGTCTGATCTCTTCGCAACAACGCCTCCGCCTATCAAATCATTCTCCCTTGCTGCCCAATAGTGGCTAACAACTATTTACTCCCAGCCCTATCGTTCTGAGGATGGATAAGTGTTTTGCCCCTGTCAAATATCAGATCGCGGGGAAATTGTGGGGACGCAGGCACTTCCAAGCAATGCTGTTTTATTTTTCAGCTTTGCGACTCACCTTTTTACTCTATGATCCAGTGAGATCCTATTCAAGCTACCTTTCGCCGTAATTAATTCTGATTCGAATGATGAGTCATGTCGGGGTCGAATCAAGGTGACCCCCTGCGGCTACCTCCACCACCCGCATCCATTGCACGACAAAGGCCGACTATGGTATCGCCAATGAGCTGCCGTTCTTGCCGAAGGAGAAAAGTGACTCCTCCCACAGCTTTCTATGGCTTGAAAGAAATCTGTTGACATGATTGTAGTCCAAATGCTCCCGAGGTATCCCCTCTTGTGAAACATGCCAGAGGCACGGCTTTCAGTGCATCTACGGTAATGGACCTGAATTGAGAGTCTTTGTTTCAAGTTGCACTGATCAAATACTTAGACGCTACTCCAAAGAAGCGCGTCTCTCCCTCCCATTTGGTAAAGGATCTTCTGCGCCGCATGGATACGCTAGAGCGGCAATCCACGGATCCAGGTATGGAGAGCAACCAAGATGGAGCTCCTCGAGCCACGTCACTAGACAAAGTGCTGGATTCATCATGTTCTGCTCCGATGAGAAATAATCTCCAAGTCAGTATAGCCACTCGTAGGGCGGTCTTGACGGCATTCTTCTCTCGTGTTCATGGCAATCCCTATGTGTTCCTTGACGAGGAGACCACAAGAAGCCATGTGATGAACGGCCAAGTCTCAGATGAGTTCCTTCACGCTCTGGTAGCCGTAGCCTCGCGGTAGGAAAACTCCAAATAATCCTTCATCATCATGTCTAACGGTGAACAGGTATGTTCCTGATGCTGAGGGTGGAAGCAAGACAGACCAGGCCGCGCATCATTTGGGAGTTTCTGAGCAATGCGCCGATCTGAACGATATGTCCATGGAAACTGTGCAGACCCTAACTCTACAAGCCATGTGTCTAATATCTCTTGGCCGCGGGTCTGCAGCTTGGATGAAGATTGGCACGGCTATCCGCATGGCTCAAGGCATGGAGCTGCAAAGACAAGCCGTTTCTGACCATGCATCATCTCCTTTGAAAGTTAACCTAGCCCGACAGTGTACCCTTGCACTGTATGCGATGGACCGTTTCAGCGTTTGCGGGTCAAATCGGCCGATGATGATCAGCGACGACTGGGTTCAAGGGTCAAGACAATCGAGTGACCGGTCTGGCCTCAGCGCATTTACAAGGTTAGATCAGCCATCCTTTCGAAATACTGATCAAGGGCAAGTAATTCAAGACCTATTTGCGGATATCCTGAGACTCCTCGGTCAATCGACCCGATACCTTCAGAAGGGCGGCGTTCAGGGCGACAGTCATTTTCCGTGGCATCAACACTCAATCCTCTCAAAGCTAGTTGGAGAGTTGACCGAATGGAAGACCCAAGTCGATGAAGCTATTCCATTTCACGCTCTTGACTACTCCAATAGCATCAACGTCAACTGGCTCTGCCTAAGCTGGTTTTCGTATCATGCCATTCTGGTCCGCCTGTACCGACAGTTTCTGCCATTGATCATGGTGGAAAACGCATCGGATTATACATCAGACCCATGGCAGAAGGATACTTCGAGAAAATGCGTCAAACATGCGATTAAAATGGCCGAGTTATGCGATGAAGCCACAGGGCATGGCTACTCGTGGCCTTTCTTCACGTCGTATGCACATTTAGCGTGTTTAATATACCGTGACCTCAGTACTAACAGCCCAAAAGGTTTTGCCTCGCATCTGCAGCTACGGTACTCATACACGCCAAGTACTACGATTTCGTAACTGGAACCGTTGAGTATCTGGTCACTATTGTCGAGCGGCTCATAACAATGCTTGCCGAGAACCCACTGGTAGAGCTTCAGGTGAGCATCTATCAGACCCTTGCTGGGTTGATGACTGACTGAAAAGCTGGAAATGTTACGGAGAATGTACCAGTGCCACTCAGAGATGATTGTAGAATACTGCTCTGGCACTTTGATGACAACAAACTTGGATCTGACACAGTTTTATAAAAGGTATCCCAAGGGCGAGTTTGATCCCAGCCACATCCCTTTTGCGCAGCCAAATGACTGGATGGATGCAAGGTGAGATATACCATGATCCCCAATCTTATCCATACTCACAAAACAGTCTCGATGGGCCAGACGACCTCTTCTCATTGGGCTCCCTGCCCGAGAAGTTGAGCAGTTTACGAGGAAGTCCCTATACATTCCAAAGAGCTGGTGCATCCTTGTCTCAGACACCAAGAGTCTCGGAGGCTAGCGAAAGTTGGCCAAACCAGTGTCACGTTTCTAGAATGACGAGTTGTCTTGATGACTATCTTCGACTCGACGATGAGCATTACACTCCAATGCCGGTAGACGAAAATCAGATCACACAGGCTTACGAGCCAATGGATGAGGAGCTTCTAAAATCAGTAAGATAAACCAAAACCTCTCGTGTCGCTTATTAACAACCACAGCTTTTAGAGTATATAGAGGGTGATTGTGTAGTTTGAGAGTTTCGAGGTTAATATGCGCATTTTCATTTCTTCTTCATAGGTCTCACGGGACGAGAATACGTATACACTCATGGTGCTTATGCTTTGCTTCGCCCTAAATAAACCATCTTCTGCCCACCCGACGGCTACGCTAAGAAGCAAGATTAACCTCTTCTATACGGTAAAGCTAATAGAAGCCGCCGTAGAAAAAGATAATAGGGATACCTCTAAAGTCCTTTGTAGATCCTCGGAGCCTATATAGCTACCAGTTCACCATATATAACGTCCGCGCAGCGAGGATGCTAACCTCGTTGACAATCAGCAGATACATTTCCTACCAGTCCATCTATGACGGTCTGTTAATATAACAATCGGACGAGTTGGAGGGCCTAATCCCATCGGCACCTTTGTCTCTATTGGCACTCATGCGTGATGTGTCCTTAGAGAAGTTGCGAGCCGGCGATACCGTGCCTGGCATGCCGTTCCCTCCCTGCCTCTTTAAACCCAGCCAGCCCCTTGATGAGCACAGAGTAAGCAACCCTGATTGCCGCGCGGCGACCATCAGTTCATTGATACCCCCCACGCCGTATGAGTCACTCCGGCCGGCCCCGTCCCACTTTTCCTGCAACGTATCGGAACATTTTCAAAGTAGCGGAGGCAGATATAAGTTGAGGCGAGGGATACTGGCTGAACAGCAGCGGAAGCTTTAAATTACCAACCTTCAATACTGACACAAGCTTGTAAAATGGACATTGAAGAGCTTGACCACGGCCGGCCACCGACGCCTTCCCATCATCCTACCGCAGGTGTTCGCATGCTCCCTCAGGAAATCAAAGCCATTGTTTCCTTTGGGTTCCCAGACTATGACCTGGTATCGATCACGCAGATTCCATCTGGAAAGTCCTTCAATAATCGTATCTACTTCCTCAAGCTAAAACATTCTGCGAGCAAAGCCATGTTACTACCAGGAACCCTGTCGCAGCCAGAGCAAGTCGTCTTAAAGGTCAACGGCCGCTTCTTTGGGGCAAATAAGATCCAAAACGAAGTGTCCTGCTTCCAGCTTCTCCAGAGATACTGCCCTGATATCCCGTCACCGCGTGCCCTGGCCTGGTCCGAGGATGGACGTGTCGCGACTTATACGACCTCATGTCAGACAAGGACATGTTCCCTTGATATGCCGCCCGGCGTGGAAAAGCCTGAGCATGGCGGGTGGATATTAATGTCATACCTTCCTGGAAGCCCAATGCCAACTGCCGACCTGAGCGACGCCATTCTCACAGACCTGGCCAAGCAGCTCGGTGATATTATCGTGCGCTTGAGGCGAAACATTCCTCCTCAAAAGCACTGCGGAAACATTCTTCTCCCACCTAGAAAACTCGGAGAGCAATGTGTGCCCGTGGTAGATGGCACAGCTCTAACTATCCGTGACATCATCCAAGAGGGCATTGAGGTCAACGATCCTATCACCACTGCAAACGAGTACTACCGGCTTAGGCTGACGGATAAGCTACGAGAGCTCGAAACTTCCGATATCTACGCCCCAAATAGATCCCTCGTAGAGCCTCTCCGTGCTTTCATATCCGAGCAGCTCCCGCACCTCGAGCTTACCGACGGCGACGGCATCCCCTCCGGCGAGTTCGTTCTGACACACTACGACCTCTCTCCGCGCAACGTCCTCGTCTCGGGCCAGCCGCCCCGCATCACCGGCCTCGTCGACTTTGAGTTTGCGGGCTTCTTCCCGCCCGTCGACGAGTTCCTGAACGACGTCGTCAACAATGGTGGGGAGTGGCCGCGCGAATTTTACGAGGCGTACCTGGCGCGCCTCCACGAGAAGGGGGTCGCGACGCCGGTACGGGGGTTCGATCCAGATGTATGGAACCGCAATTGCTGGCTTGAGACGCTTGTAGGGAGCATTGCGCCGTGGTACTTGCCCGGCGACTGGAAGGGGGAGGAGTTGCAGGCCAAGCTGAGAGAGGTAGAGGCTAATGCGAGGGAGATGTTGAAGAGGCTTATTAGGGATCATGACAAATGTCGGGAGCGGACAGTTCAGTGACGTGACGATGAGACGCCGTAGAGGCCTTGAAAGACATTTCAGACTCAGTGCGTTCCCAGCCGCCCACAGGCGGCGCTACCTATTGGATGAAACGGAGGAAAAATACGATCAAATGATATAGATCATGAAGATGATGGTTAAGGGGTGCATGATGTCGGGTTGTTCTCGCTGTCTGCCTTATTTCTGCCTTTTATCGGTGACCTCACGCACTCAAGGGGGACAGAGTGTGTATGGTTTGGCTGCAACGAGTCACCTGTCGCTGCGGTCTTGTACGTAAACGCGTTAAACCGTAGCGTCAGAGGGCCACGTCCGCGACCCCCCTGTAGGGAGGCAAGTATACAGAGGAAAGTTGGGGGGAAAATCGAGTCTTGACTGTGGAAGGGGTGACGAGCTACTTGCAGAGGCGAGCAATTGACTCCCGTGAGGCACTTTCAGGAGGGAAGAACCCCTCAGTAAGCCCTCCGAGGCGGGGAAGCCTATTCTGCAGTATGGGCGTCACATGAGGCGATCCCAATAACAATACCCCTTTAGACCTCTTCTCTATTGTACGCATCCTCTTGTGTATGTGTAGCACCAACGTTCCATAACCCGTTGCAAAAGGCGTTTTGTCTCAGCAGTGTTCCAACGCAGGTGCAATACAGTTGCATCTGCATTTATCTAATAATAAGGTAATCATGCCGTCTTTACTTTTATCATGACGATGCAGGGCATTATGCCACCAGGACACCTTAGATACATTCACCATATAAGCCACTAAAGACCGCCCCACGCAAGCTTGCGAATAACACTTATGAAAATCTTCTTAGTAGGCTCTTGGAAATAAACGATGTAAATAAAAGCACCTTGAAACCCACCATAGCCATCCTCGTTTCTCAAGATTCTTTTGCGCAAACCGCGACCGGTTTGCCTCTCCTGTTGCGATTGTGGCTGGTGGCCTCTCCTTGATCACAATCAACCTCTTCCCATTGGCGGAAAGATTCGTTACGCTGATTCGCGGACTCTCGAAATGCCGACGTATTCGACAGCTCCACTGCGATTAGCGTTAAAAAGGCCTGGATATTCAAATAGGCAAAGCACGCTAAAATGTTTATCCACATACTTAAGACCCCATCCTCTTTGGCGCTGTATGACATCTCCAGTCATTGGTAGGGGGCTTCAACAAGCATGGAATGTTTGGTACTCGTTCACGACGCGTCTTTCAGCTTCGTCGTCGATCTAGCTGCCAGCATTACAGGATACCGCGTCCAGGCCAGTGATATCACAAAACATGAGGAGAAAGGCCCATTCATCTTTGCTGTCCAGCGAGAAAGGGTTGTACAATCAGATGAAAGGTCTCCTCGACTGCAGGGGCTTTGGCCAACCTCTCTCATCATCAATGTGGCGTCCCTCGACTCGGTCATAAGGACAGAACCCAATCTCCATCTGAAATATGATCATGAATATCTCTTCTGGCCCACAAAGTTCTCGTGCAAGGGCTTTTCCAGATTTCTTACGCTGGTCACTGGCCAGAGCAATCCTCTGGCACAAATCAAAAGCAAGCAACGCTCAGCATATATCGGTCTCACTTACCCCGACATCCGTGTTTCTTTGTCCAACATGCCCATTGTTTCGGTTGGTGCAGACGCACTGGAACTCCGAGTAGATCTGTTGAGGGAAGAAGACCAGCCGGGTGATATCCCAACGCTTGGATATATCGCTGAGCAGCTCGTGGCTCTTCGATTGCAGTCGGAGCTGCCCATCATCTTTACAATTAGACTTGAACCATCAGGAGGCCGGTAAGTCACCTTATCTCGAAGATATCTACATTAGACTAATGAGAATAGTTGGCCCCTAGAGCAAAAGGATCTGGCAATCGAGTATCTACGATATGGGTTGCTGTGGGGTGTTGACTTTATCGATGTTGAGGACTTGCTTGACAACGACCTCAGGAATTTGCTGGTTTCCCAGAGAGGCCATACCAAGGTCATTGCATCCCATCACGACTTCTCCGGCAGCCTTGACTGGTCGTCCTCAGACATCGACCAAGTATACAACACTTGCGCATCTTATGGCGATGTGGTGCTCATGGCCGGAATTTCCACTAACCTTAGTGATACTTCCAAGATTCGTCAGTTCCGAGACAGGATGAACAGCCTTGAGGGCAACAAACCTCTAGCTGCTTTCAATACGGGAACATCTGGAAAACTCTCTAGAATTTTGAATCCTTTCTTGCAAGCTACTACGCATCATCTACTTCCGAGCTCGAGTGCGCGAGACCAGCTTTCGCTGGTAGAGTCAAATGGGTATGACCTGAATCGCTTTCGGTGGGCAAATTCTAAGACTTGTATACAGTGTTCTTTCAGTGCTTGGAGAGCTCGCTCCAACGACTGCATACTTCTTTCAGGGGCAACACTCGGATGCTTCCTTGATGGACAAATGCTTCAAAGAGTTGAACCTCCCCCATCGAGTGGCTGTCATGGGCCAGAAACCGGACACATTGATACAAAGCCTCTTGAAGGAACCAGATACTGATAGTGTAGTATTCGGCCAGTTTTCTGACTTCTCGCATCTGGCTACTCAGGGTTTTGACCTCACAGATAGTGGCCTGGTGGATACGGTGGTTGTCGGAGATGGCCAAATGATTGGCCATAACTGCCAGGCAAATGGTCTGAACGCTGTTCTTCTTCAAGAGAATACTCCTTCGGCATTTTCAGACCGAGAATTTCTCGTTATGAGCAATTCGTGGGACGAGGCCAGAACTATCATCTCGGTCCTATTGTCTCTAAATTGCAGCAAAGTTTGGACCCTCGGATTCGCTGCCCCGAACATCAGCGACAAGTTATCGTCACTAAACATTAAGGTTCTAAGTGATTCCTTCAATCCTGCAGGAGTCTTTTGCATGTCACCAAGCCATGACAGGACCATTCTTGCTGCACTGGTTACAATGATAGCCGGGAGGCAGAATAAAAGAAGGGTCATCTACTTGGATACGTGGGGCTCCCCCAAAGATCCAGGCATGACTGCAGCAAAGGCCTCGGGGTGGCGCATCATTACGCAGGAGCATATATCTGCAGCTGTTTTGGTGGAAAGAATGAGAGTGTCGGTGGATCAATCTGTGCCATACAGCTTCGTTCAAATGGTTAAGAGACAGCAACTATCATGAGTGAAGCCTCTTACATATATTGATTTACTCAGTGTGCTAACATCAATGCTCATAGCTTCGCCTGACTTCTGTCCGTCACTTTCAGTGCGGCCTTTGCAGCCCATCGCCCTGTCACAAAAGCCTGAGCCAGCCCACCGCCATACCTCCAGTTCGAAAAGCCACCAGCGTCCATGCCACACGCAAAAAGCCCCGGAATGGCCCTCCCATCATTATCTGCAACTCGAGATGAAGTGTCGATCTTGAGCCCACCGTAAGTAAACGTAATGGATGGCTGGACCTCCAGCGCCCAGTATGGACCTTTCTCGCTCCCTTCAAACGTCACATGAGACTCGTGGTTACTGCCGACCGGGGCATCAAGAATCTCATCGATGTTGCCTCTTACCGCGCGGTTGTACTGACGGATTGTGTGTTGCAAAGCCTGTAGCGGAACGCCCCAGCTGGACACATGCTTTAGAAGCTCTTCAACTGTCTCGGCGCTGGCAACCCGTCCCCCAAAAGCCTTTGCCTTCTCGAGACGATCGATCTTTCCAGCATTTGGAAATACTTCTCCGAGTGCCCAACGCTTCCGGACTTCGTTGTTAAGTATCATGTACCCAACGCGACCTGGCTGATGAGCCAGCTCCTGATTGTTGACCTCGTCGCCATATGTCTCGTCACAGAACCTCCGGCCGTCACGGTTCACGAGGATGGAGTATCCGGACTGAAACTGAGCGAGATGAATAAAGTGCGAAGGATCGACATCTCGTCTCTTCAGCGGGGATGGAAGTAAATGGCCATAGAATGTCGAGAGACCACGGCTGGTCCCAGCTCCAGCTTGTGTGCCCAGCTTGAAGCCATCGCCAGTAGAGTACGGGTTTGACCGGGTGAATATGGTGTCCGCTCCTTGTCCAATGTGCTGCTCAACTAGTTGTGGGCTACCTTGGAAGCCACCAGTAGCAATGATGACGGCTTTGGCTGAACAAAACACAAGTGTGCCATCATTCTTGCGTAGAACAGCTCCCGTGATTCGATTTCCAGTAGCTCCCGGGGTCTCTTGAGTAAGGCCAACAGCTGACGTTTCGCGTAGGATCTTTGCCTTTGGGTTGGCTGTGATGATTGACTCGGCTTTGGCAAGCCATTGCGGAACGTTGATGGGAAAGCCAATGCCAATTGTCATGATGCCGTTGAATTGGTCGTGTGTCTCAACTCCGTTATCCCGCATCCACTGGACGGCATTAGGATATTCGGCGATGAACTTGTTCAAGAGCTCGGGGTCCGCAAACGGGATCGTTTCCTGGGCAATTTGGGCGTCCCTGGGCGCCCAGAACATGCCCGCCGACCTAGTCATCACGTCAGTGAACAAGCATAGAATAAGTTGGCCAACTTACAACTTCGAAGAACCACCAAGAACATGGCTCTTTTCAACCAGCACACATCTAACCTGGGAAGATTCACTCAGGGCGATGGCTGCAGAGAGGCCAGACATGCCTCCACCAATGATGACCACATCAGTCTCGATTCGCTCCGGCGTGGGTGCCATGGTCCCTAGTAAGAGTATTGTGTTTGTCAACGGTCTACTCTCATTTCATGGCGAACTTATAGCAGACATTTCAGGCATCTGAGAACTACATCCGATAGCGACCTCGGTAATAACATCGGGAAGATCGCCATCGGGGCCGACAGAGTCCGCCAATGACGGCGTCCCGTTTCAACCTTGTACCGCGTCATGTAATGTTCCCGCATTTCAATGTTCTTGTAAGGAAACAGAAAAAATTGTTTAAAAGGAAGGTTTTCTCTAGAAAATAAAGTCGTACAAGGATTACCACAACATTCTTTTCCAACGTAATTTGATCCCCTCATCCCATATCTGATCTCACGATGCCTCACCACCCACTTCCAAATCAGCTCGGCATTGCAACACTGTCGCTGGGCCACTGTACAAAGCACAAGCTCCGAGATCGCATCCGAGCAGCTGCAGAAGTTGGCTTCGATGTCATTGACCTCTTTGACGAGGACTGGGCGGCCTACCTTGCAGAAAATGGCCTTGATCCGACTGATCCTTGGGAGGCTACTGAGTCAAAGCTCCGTGTAGCGCAACAGCTGCGTGAGCTGATCAAGTCTCATGGCATGAGAATCGCCTGCACACAGCCACTGAGGGATATTGAAGGAAATCTGGACCCCAGAGAGAGGCAGGCAGCGATGCATCGGGCTACCGCTAGGTTCCCATTCATGCGCGCTTTTGATACCGATCTTGTCTTCATGTGCAGCAGTATGCGACCAGATGACGGGAAGATAGCGACCGCCGACTTTCAGACTGTTGTGAGGGACTTGGCAGAGCTAGGAGACCTTGCCGCTGAGTTCTCTAGGAAGGATGGTGGAAAGCAGATACGTATCGGCTATGAACCACTTTCCTGGGCACGCAGGAATACCTGGGCTTCCGCTTGGGAGGTTGTCCGTGCAGTGGACCGTCCAAACGTGGGAATCATCCTGGACACGTTCAACATTCTCGCCGTCGAGTTCGCAGATCCATACTCCACCGTTGGGGAGGGCAGCATGCTGTACGCTTCGCGAGATCAAGCCCTTCGGATCCTCGGCGAGTCGATGGCATCCATGGCAACGACTGTCAAACCAGAGAAAATTTTCTTCGTACAGGTAGCCGACGCCGAGAGGATGGCGGGTCGAGGCTTCAAACCAGCGGAGGATCAGAGCGTGCCCCGGTTACTACCGTGGTCACGCTCGCATCGACTGTTCCCCGAGGAACAGGGGCGGGGAGGATATTTGCCAGTTGAGATGGTGGTGTCTGCAATTTTAAAGATGGGATACACTGGGCCTTTATCCCTGGAGGTTTTCTCTCATTCACTGCACATTCCCGGGCGAGAGGTTCCCCCTGAACTGGCAACGCGAGGAATCACTGGGTTGAAGTCTCTTCTAGACAGGGTGGCCCAAAAGTCAAGCGAGCACCATGATGATTCCAGGGCGAAGCTTTGAGCAAAAAAGACTACCAACGACGTATTAAGCAGCGGTTTTAGTCAATATTGTTAATCGTATCTGGAATCTCTATGCCCATGCCCCAGGTCGAAGGTTTTGATATTGACCTTTGAGGATATACTTGTTGTTTCCTGAAGGAAGGTTGAAACGACTTTTGAGCTCTAGCCTAGGTGTTTCAAGAGGCAGCCCGGAGCAGAATGCTCGGCCCAAGTTCAACTGTAGACACCACATGAACCAAACCGTCGAGTGCACATGGCTAGAGGCATCCATTGATCTAAGCCACCCATATAGACATGAACGGTGTTGGTTACTTCGAGGCATCTGGGTATATGGGCTCCACGAGGAATCAAGAGACCACATGCATTACCGAATTCCCCTCGGGAACAAAGCATATTTACTTTCATCAACACTCATGCGAGAGACAATAACCTACATATCTAGCGAAGTCAAACACATCTCAGCAGAGAGCCAATCGCTAATTAATAGGATTTTGGCGCGTCCTTATTACGCTCGGCACAAGAATGGCGTGGTCCACAACACGAGGTGTCACGCGGGGGCACTAATCACCCAAATCATAAATGCCACGTTATCACCACGACGTCACTTATGCATCTAATGTACGGAGTATACCTACACTACGAGCAATAATTCTGCATTATGAATTTGCATACTGCTCGACCGTACGTTAAGAAAAAAAAGTTGCCTCTTAACCCCTTAGACATGAGACTGCATAGAGAATCAAGGAGGACCATCCCTTCACATGTGCTCGGCATTGACCATCGTGATTTTCCACAACAAACTTGACTGCCCTGTCACCTGGGAAAGAGATGGGTCTCGCGGGGCGTATTATGGGCTGGCATACTCGCCATGTGACGGACCAATGGATGCGTATGGGAGACGAGGCGGCTTGAACTCTAAGTGTAAACCTCGTGCTAGAGAGCAATCGCATGCCAGATGGAGGAACGGCGCTGAGGGCCTGCCAGGTTTCGGTTTTCTCTAAAACGCTCGACGCACCCTTACCATGTGATTGTGTTTCCTGATGCTGTGACCATCCGATCTGACCTTCTTTCCATCCAAAGCACACTTTCGAACTTGCAAAACCGCGGTCATCACAATGTTCGGGCGTCGACGGAGACCCATTCTCGGCGCCGCCGTCGTCGTCGGCGCATCCAGGGCAGCCGCCAGGCACGAAGTAGAAAGGCAGGCAGTTATGGACACCCAGCGCGAGTTGGAGATACAGCGCGAGGTCGAGCTGCGGAGACGCAATGAGGAAGAACAGGAACGACGAATGCAGCGCGCCGTCGATGAAGCGATACAGAAGGCGGCCGTTGAAAACCCAGCTCCTCAGCAGAGCGCCGCTGCACTTGCACCACCACCGCCACAGCAGTATTACAGCACCCCATCACCGATACCAGTTCAAACACAGGACGTGGGACTCCTGGCGGCAATGCCAGGGCAACCCTACACACCTGGTACAAACGTGTCGCCCAGCATCCAGCCGGAACAACTCATGCCGTCTCCGCCACAGCCGCCGGCATACTCGCCACGATCTCTATCACAGGATGGGGGGCTAAGGAGTGCCCAAGGTATCAGTCCTACTGTGCCCGCTACAGGGTCAACAACTAAATATTGCACTCAATGTGGCTTTGCTTGCCAAGTCGGGGATAGGTTCTGCCGTCAATGTGGCGCGAGGCAAATTGGCTCAGAGGGCAAAGTAGAGTGACTGGCTGGTATTGACTATCACTCCCTTTAGGATTATAGGTGAGTATCATATCATATGACTAAAGCTGCTCCTACCACAGGCTATGTAACTCAGAAGTGTCAGCAGGTCTTTGAGAGAACCTCGCAAGGAGAACCCCGTCACAGCACGCATACGACATACCACATACGACCCTACCCACAGAAGGATATAGCAGACCAACTCCAGTCACTCATGTAGTGAGAAATCAAGATCTTCGTTGCAGTAAATAATGCCCTGTTAAACGTGATAGTGGATTTGTCACTTTTTAATAGGTACTGTGGTATAGGAAGTGGAGAGGATAGGTTATTCATAGTAATTTCAGATCTTGTTTAGCTGGGGATTACAAGTGCGATTTGTATTACGGACTAAATCCACATATTATGCTAAGCCCACCCCTCACCACGTTCTTCTCAGAGTTTTTCATCTTTTATTAGACAGCCTGTTTTTCTCTGTGGATTGGATTTCTGCTAGAAAACCGTTGCTTGGTGTTAATGGTCCCAAAACTTGATGAAAAGCTGCCCCAAGAATGACCCGAAAGAGTTCCAACCAGCCACTGTTTTATGAAAGGAATATCCCAGACCACGAGCTTTCAACTTAGCGAGCTCAGAATGATTTTGACTGCGGAGACATAAAGATTCATGGGAGATGATGCATGAATTTCATCGCATCACATCCCGTTCATGGCGTGACGATGTTAAAGCTGGGGTCGCCTGGGTCGAGGAGGGCAGCGAGACGTTCCAGCGCTGTGCTGTCGCCAGTAATCTCTACGCCTGCCTTTACAAGTGCCTCAGGGTTGAGCCCAGACACCGCAATCACAGATAGGGTGCGAGTCGTCGTAGTGAGGGTCACATTGGCGCTGGTCGACGGGACAGCCCTGGTATAGATGAGGGCGCCGTTGGAGAGCCACAGGCGATAGCGGTAGGGCTGATCGCTGAGCACCACATCAATCGAACATTGCTCGTGCCAGGCCTTGGGGCCGTTGATCTGGATGGCGAGGGAATCGAAGAGCATCTCGGGTGTGAGCTGGGCAATCACGTCGGCTGAGGCAGCTTTCGTTGGCGTGCCAAAGTTGTGATGGCGCAACTCGGTGGTTCCCGACATGTAGAAATTCCTCCAGGTGCCGTTCTCGGCCCCATATCCCAGCTGCTCGTAGGTATCGGCCAGCAAACCTCGCGCGCCTGAGTGGTCCGGTTCGGCAAAGACGGCGTGGTTGAGGATCTCCGCTGCCCAACGGAGGTCGCCCTCATCAAACGCCTTTCGGGCCTTGATGACGATCTGGTCTACGCCACCAATAAGTTCGACGTAGCGTTTGGCCCTCTCCACGGGCACGTGCTGCCATAGATTGGCCGGGTTGCCGTCGAACCAGCCCATATAACGCTGATAGATGGCCTTTACGTTGTGATTGACCGAGCCATAGTAGCCGCGGGCATTCCAGGCCTTCTCGATGGCCGGCGGCAGAGTCATCTGTTCCGCAATCTCTGGACCGTTGAGGCCCATGTTCATCATGCGCAGTGTCTGGTCGTGCACGTACGCGTAGAGGTCGCGCTGGCAGGTGAGGAACTCGACAACCCGGTCAGCGCCCCAGGTAGGCCAGTGGTGAGAGGCGAATACGACCTCGGCCTTGCCGCCAAACATGTCAATCGTCTCGGTCAAGTAACCAGCCCATCCATGCGGGTCGCGGACCAGGGCTCCGCGCAAGGTCAACAGGTTATGAAATGTGTGGGTGGCGTCCTCAGCCGCACAAAGTGCTTTGGCCTCTGGGAAGTAGATGAGCATCTCAGAAGGTGCTTCGGTGTCTGGTGCCATCTGGAACACCATGCGGACGCCGTCAACAATTCTCTCCTCGCCCGTCTTAGTAATCTCGTCGGTGGGCGCAATGAGTGTGATGGTCCCGGTCGAGACCGTCTGCCCGAGTCCGGCTCCAATTTGGCCCTGCGGTCCGCGGTTGAGGGCAGCGCCGTACATGTAGGCGGCACGGCGGCTCATGGCGGTGCCTGCAAACACGTTCTCGGCTACTGCGTGTTTGAGGAAGCCCTCAGGCGCCAAAACCGGCACCGCTCCCGAGTCAACTTCTTCCTGGGAGATAAAACCCTTGACTCCGCCAAAATGATCGGCGTGGGAGTGCGTATAGATAATGGCCTTCACAGGCCTCGAGCCACGATGCTCCCGGTAGAGCGAAAGCGCGGCAGCCCCGGTCTCAGCCGAAGTGAGAGGATCGATGATGGTGACACCTTTGTCACCTTCGACGAAGGTAGTGTTGGAGAGGTCAAGGCCCCGTACCTGGTAGATGCCCTCGACAACTTTGAAAAGGCCGTGCAGGGCGCTCAGCCTTGACTGGCGCCACAGGCTCGGGTTGGCCGTGGTAGGTGACTCTTCGTTGAGGAACTTGTAGACATCGTTATTCCACACAACCCCACCATCTGCGTCAGTGACGATGTTGGACTCGCGGCGACCAACGAAGCCTCTTCTTGCCTCCTCAAAGTCTCGGGTGTCCTCAAAGGGGAGGCTATTCCGTATCTCTTCCTGGTGCTTAATAATCGGCTTGATCGCCAGCTTAGAAGAGGCCATATTGGAGTTCCGGTTGCTCACATCAAAGCTGAAAGGATAAAATAGTCACGTAGTCGGCGGATGATTTTTCAATGAAATGATGTCTGTGTTGTCAGATGCATGTTCAAGTGGAGCCGATTTTCAACCCAGGATGATGATATCCGAACATCGCTCTATCCGCTCCATCCGCCTTCATGGCAATCTCCATCCCCACACACGAGCTGACTACAAGTAGCCAAGCCCAACTGCGGGGGTGAACCTTCATACACGATGACGAGATCGTCTGCACCCTCCTTTGCTGCCTAGTGCAACATCTCGCTCTGGCGTTGATTGGTCAGGATCCAGTCATTGTTGTCCCGATAAGCCACCATCAGCAAGACTCACCAGTAAGAAAATCCAACTGAAAGGAAAGGAATAGTCTTGGTGTGGGAAATTTAGGCTCTCGGGAGTCCTGGACGCTTTCCAATCTGCATGCTTCAGACTTGAGCCCATCTCACTCTTTATCAGGATTGACAAAGATTTATCGACCTTGAACTAGCTCCCATCAATACACCAGTCCTTCGAAGGGGATGGATTGGGAAAATAATAGGCGATGGAGCACCTTTCTCTTTCCAGCAATACTCACACATTATAACCCTGGGTGGTGAGCCCGTACTCATACAAAGTTTGGCCGAGCTCAGTGTCATATGCGTTTGATCCAGCCGCTGTAGGTACTGCCCTTCTTGCGCCTAATTCGAGAACTTTGATAACGTTCCTAGTCAGTGAAGCCAGTTTGCTCAACAGTTTCGGTCCATGTTGCCATGTTTCAGCGCCCCCCAAACAAGGCTTTAATCGCAGACCAGTGCCTCCGCAACCCATTTTTGGTTCTGACAGTTGAGGGTTGAAGGGTGCCGTGTTTGGATCCTTAGAGGAAGAGGACGGATCTTTGGTAAGTGGAAAATAAACGATTGGTTCCCATATTTTACGCCTTCTGCGACAACTCGTCGTGTTTCCAATGACGAAACGAAGGGAGAGCAACACTCTAGTCAACCTACAGCAGACAACAGAGTTGTGAGATCCCGGTTTACTTGCCTCATCTGAAAGCTGTTGTTGCACGTTTAGCATGGACCACCAAACGTGTTCTTGAGGAATATAAATGCTTGATCTTGCTCTAGGGAAATAAGTATAAATACGGACTTGGTTGCATTGAGTGCTGTCTCAGCCATAATCCTGACAACTAAATAGCCTGACTCCTTACCATTGCCAATTCGCCAGCCACAATGCCTCTCTAGATGTTGACCCACCAGGATTCCAGCATACCATCATCAAAATTCTCGCCGAAATCTTGGGCTGTTTCGTATCCTTCCACCAAATCTGTTCAGCAGCCATGGTACAGGTGCCAGGGCAAGACAAATCGATCCAAGCAGTGTATTACCCCAACCAAGACCAAGTGCGTCGTAGAGCTTCAAGCCACAAAGGGGTAGAAGAGCTCCCAGCAAACTCCGTAAGACGGCATTCGCTGCGGTGACAGAGGCAGAATGTCTCGTCAAGGCGTCGACAAGGTACGTCTGCGAGATCATAAAGATGCCGATCATGCCGAAACCCATGATGCTTGTACCGACCATAGGCACGATCCAGTGCAGTTGCTTCTCCGCTGTCCAGCCGTACATGATCAGGCCGATGGGGAGAGTCAAAGCGGTGGGGATAGTGAGTCTCAGATCTAACCGCTGCTCTGGCTCAACAGCCTTGCCTTTAATCTGGCCATCTCTTATCAACTTATCCGACAGGTATCCCACAAACATTAGGCCAAGGAGATTTCCAATGCCTCCAGCGATAAATGACAATCCTGCACCCACCGCGCTGAACCCATACATGTCATGGTACACGAAGGTAAAGGTGGTGAATAACAGATATAGCATGCCGTAGAGGGTGGCGATATATAGGCAGACCATGGAGACAATGGGAGAGAAGAGAAGCATTCGTGTCGGTCGAGTGATGGCAGAGATAAAGACTTGCTTTGGAGTGCCTTTCGCTTGCATGGCTGAGCGATACTTATTGTTGCCGGTCGCCTTGCGTAGTTTCGAAGCTTTTCGCTCGAGAAGGACTGGTGCATACGTCTCTCGGAAAATGACAAAGGAAACCAAGATTACAGCTCCAGACTGAAGTCACCAATACGTTAGTCACTTATCCAGCAGGCATGGTAAAAGGAGTTGAACTCACCACAATAGTTATGACCCAAAACACCCATCTCCAACCCTTGGCCTCAACCAGAAAGCCAGCACAAACAGGTCCAACCACGGGTCCAAGGAGAGGCCCAATCGACCATATAGACATGGCGGCTCCTCGTTGCTCAGGAGGAATCATATCTGCTATCGTGCCACTGCCGCAGGTTACCGTAGCGACCCCAACAAACCCAGAGAGGAATCGAAATGCAATTAGCATCCCTATATTCTGAGACACGGCACATCCAATTGAGAAGATGATGAAAAGAGTGTTGCAGATGTGGTAAACTGGTGTTCGGCCGTAGAGCTCGCTCATAGGCGCCATCAGTAGCGGCCCGAATGCAAATCCCAGCACAAAGACAGAAACCATGAATGTCGCAATTTCGTCATTGGAGCTCTCAAACTCGGCCATAATAACTGGTACCCCAGGAGCCATCATTGCAGACGCCAAAGGCCTATAGAGCGTTTAGCACGTCGAGGTTATCGGGATGAACTGAAGTCATACGTAAGAAAGGTGATAAAAGAAAGGATTCCGATAATGCTCCATTTACGGCGCGTTGACCAATTGAGGGGATTCTCGGGGTCCTGATCAGATGGTTCTTCCCATCCAACTGTGAAATTGATGTGATTATCTTCGTCAGGAATCGTCACCGGCTTAGTCGCTTGACGCTCATCTGCCAGTGCTTCTGCCATTGTGGTTTTGTTAAGAGCTTTCTGTGAATCAAGCAGCCTGGAACATAAGAATTAAACATCAAAGGGGGAATAAATCAAGGTAATATTGCATTGATAAGTGCTACGTTAACAGGGAATTGAATGCGTCTTCCGCAGTTACCGGGTACCGACCCATCTCATGTCCAAGACCGAGACCGAAGTCGAGACCGAGCCCGAGACCGAGACCGATACCAGGTCAAGGTTAGCACTTGCGTTCACCCCAGCAGGCGAAACAACGCCACTTGCAATGACGATCGCCAGTCTTACTGTTGATCTGGCTTAATCTTGTATTATGAGGCATACCTATGGGCAACTGGTAATAAGTACTCAGCTGGCCGATAAAGGTTTGCCTATTCTCGCTGTAATAGGTCATTTGGTGGGGCTTACTCACTGATTCGCCCTAATTTCTTAAAGATGAGACGATAGCATCTGGCTGCCTACCCTCTATATCATCCAAGTAAACCAGAGACAAGTCAGCGTCCTGTGACCAACGGGAATTGGCCTTAGACTGAAGCTCACTGTTGATGGCACCTGAAGCAAGGATTCTGGATTCTAGACAAGGCAGGGACCTGGCGCAGTCCAACCTTGATCGACTCATGGATGGGCGCCACCCCGATGAGTACCTCATCTCTGCAGCGTCTGACTTCAAACCCCGGACAATTGCCCAGTGGGAGATACTTCTTCAACCTGGAATGGGCTCGATTAGCTCCGGGCAGTCTCGGGATATGAAAGCAGGTGTCTCGAATAAGGATGGAATCAAACATAAAATAGTTGGCTATTGAATTGGGAAGATCGTGGCTCAGAGTCGCATTCAAATCGCTCTTCTTTGGCCTGGAGATACTGTTCAGGGACCAGAATGCCTTTGGGTATTTCAGCAAAACATAGAGCTTTTTTTTTAACTATTATGTTTGGCTGAGTTGTGCATGATGAATATTGCTAATTGTCCTTGGGTCGATGTGTCAAACTTGACAAATAGCTGCGGAGGATGGCCTTGTGTATTGTGCTTGAGTGCCTGGCAATGATACTCTTCTCTTCCCAATTATCGTCTAACCCTTACCAATCCTTTGTAATCCCGAACACACGTGCTATCTCTGATTAAAACCTTATGTAGCCATAGGTCTAGGTCGAAGTTTGCAAACACCATGCCCACATCAAAGCAGGCATAAACCTGACTCCTAAACAGCGTTCCAGAAAGAATCCGACGACCACACCCTTCCAATACGCTCATAAACGTTCTCAGAGCCTCCCCTGTCCAACCTTGGGAGCAGCAGGCCACTGTGTTGCTCGATGTTCCCAAAGGCACAGCCGCCGCTTATCAGGTTCCACGTTGCATTGATGGAGCCGGGCTCGCAGATGTAATGACATTCTTCTAGTTTTGTCAATGTCCGTTCCTAATAGCTCGACTCTAGATCCCGCTGGATTATGCCTGCCGGGTTCGATTGGACCGACCACAGACGCCAATGACCAAGAAGGGACACCAACTATGTCCGAGAGTTTCGCTGGATACTTGGCAGGGTTCTAAAGAAGTCCAGAAGATAGATTTGGCTTCTAAATCCCCGAGAGATACTGCTAAGAGATTATCCGGCTCACACTATCAGCGACACCAGCAAGAGCGGGCAGTCTATCGCGTTCATATTTCAGAGGTAGCGTGGAGTACTCCTATACCAAGTCAGACCATGCCCTGAAAAACAGTCACTGGAACATGTCCTTCTGCTTTCTGGTCATTACGATAGATAAGTGAAACGCTCGGCGACAATTTATGAGAGCAGCCGACTCTATCCCATCAGAATGTTGCTGGCTATCTTCGGAGTATCTTGTCAGCCAGCATGTCCAGAACATTTGGTTGGAAGAAAAGCCAATCATGCGGCGAGAGAGAACCCGTTCTTACTTGACCCAAGCTCTCTTGAGTAAGGGGCATATTTTCTAAGCAGGCCTATCCGCTAGTAAGTTACCTATTCTTCTAGTAGTAACTACCCTAACTAAATTTTCTTTTTGCCGGAGAAGAGAATCAACCGTGGCCAAGCTGTCAGAGATAGCTTGAACCGGTATTTATCACTAGATCTATCCTATCGTCTAAGTTCCATAGGTCGCCTTTTTGTTGAACGAGTAACAGCTAGAGACTAAGACAATCACAAACCACGGCTCATCTCCCAAGTACCCTCGGTGCTGTCGAGGGCCGCCACACATCAAGTTTATCATCGAATACAGCAACATCAGCAAGACGTACGAGGATCACAAAGCTCATACCAAGATTGAAGGCGATTGTGGTGACGACGTGATAACATGATCGTCCTAGTAACCGCAATTCTTGTGGGGATCTTTATATACTCGCGACTCGGCGGCCGACTTTCGATCATGGCGATAAATGTACAAGGGGGTTGGTAGAGGTGGTAGGACGAAGGTTGGAGGACGAGTGTAGCAATAGGAGTTGCCCACCAATGGCCATGTCTCATAGTCTGACTTGATATTTATAATAATGAAATACGCTTGATTTCGCGAGTGTCAACCAAAGTATATATATATACACTAGAACTTGAAATTATGGCCACTGTACTATGCAGGACGGCAAGGTCTTCGAGATGTTGTCAGGGTTGTCATTGTGGAGTCGATGGTTGATACGGTAGTGGCCCGTGACGTTGTGGACAAAGTCTCGGTTGAAATAGTTGAGGAAAACTCAGAAGATGTGACCGTTGTGACAGAAGAATCGGTGCTCGATGTGGTTATTGTGGAATCCGTAGTTGATACTGTTGAGCTCTCGCTGGCAACGGTTGTGGTGGCGGACGACTCGGTTGATACTTCAGTGGATGTGGCAGAAGTCTCCTTAGAAGTGGTAGAAGCCTCGGTGTATGTAGTCGAACCCTCAGTTGATGAAGATGAATACTCAGTGGAGGTGGCCGTCGAAGCTTCGCTGGATGTAGCTGTTGTAGGCAGCTCACTGGAACTAGTCGGGACCTCGCTAGACGTAGCTGATGTGGTTGGGTCCGCCGTCACACCGATCAAGACAGTGCCAGCAGACATGCTGACTGGCTCGATGGTCGAAGTAAAAGTCGAAACGGTTGTGGTTGTCTGCGTGAGATAGTGGATCTTGACGTCTGCCACACAGTCCTTGCAACCTTTGGCCCTCACAAAGAGCGCCGAGTCATGCTGGGCGTCGACATTGTCACAGATGGCGAAGACCATGGTGTGTGCCCCAGGCTCTGCGGCAATACCCATGATCAGCGGCTTCGACGATGCTGCATAGGTGGACCAAGAGGGATATTGGAAGACTTGGTATGGGTTCTGGATGGCTCGTCCGGGGGATAGGTAGTACGATTTGGCCGTTATTCTGCTTCCGTCCGGGTCCAGGGCGTACTGCTCGCCGTCCAGATATATGCCAATCGGGTCCGCGTGTGTGCTTGTATGATCAGTAAAAGCGCCATAGTGAATGGACAACATATAGCGGCTCACTATGAGAACTCCTCCGACGCGAGAACGAATTCAACCTCGACTCCATTGAAACCCTGCTGGACTTCGATATCGACTGTCAAGACAGCAGCATCTTGGGAATCTGCTCCACAATAGGTCTGGGACGCGCCCGCGTTGTTGTCTATGTTGACAGAATATGGTTGCCATGCTGATGCGTCTATCGAACCGCCTGTCGTCAAGATGCCGCCAGACGTGAGACCCAAGGGGCCATTGGTGAAGGTGCCCACGGCGTTCTCGTCGAATCCAGTGTTCCAAGACGCGTCAGTGACGGTCACACCACTCGTGAAGATGGCGTTGGCGACTGTTTCGGGGTTGCTGACGACTGAGATGGAGGCTCCCATGGTGGCGGCTGAAGTACTAGACCCTTGAGTTGAGGAGGAAATAAAACGAATGTCAGTCCTGGAGAACAGAAGCATCGGAGCACAGAATTAGAAGTATTAGTAGGGCCTGTCAACCCGGGAAAGCCGCTGTTGAGCTAATGAGTGGCGTCTTCGCCACAAACGCTCCTTTCCAATCAAAGCCGTGAACCTGAGAATAACATCCACTAAAATATTGGTTCCTGCATTCATCTAACCCAAAGGTTACTAGTGAGGCACCATGGAATGGGCTATTGCGTGCACTATTGAGACGCTATCTTTGCGACATCACCCAGCAATCTTCCAGGACCCACGACAGGCAAATCTTACCAGGTGGTGTAGTCTAGAGGAGGGACAGAAAATATTGAACACATAGCTATAGCCCTATGGTTAGGCTAAGCTCGGTCTTTTTTGTCACCGGCTAGAGAATCCCGTTTATTTCGAACACCGCCTGCTTACCCGCCCAAGATGATTTCCCAGAAGGCCATCATCCTTTGATGCCACCGCACATGCTCGACACTCTTGAGCGCACATCTCAAATCTTTACATACCTAGGTATATCAGGAAGGTAAGTCTCAGAACATACGTAGTAATGTCAATGTGAACTACAACCCAGGCAGCCCAGGATAATCCTCCTCCCGGAACATGAGGGAGCCAATAATTCCTCCGGCTTCACCAAAGATGGTCTGAATGGGAACTGCAAACCGTCTCTTGTGTGTCCCAACGACGTTGTTGGCGAGAAACGCCAGTGCAGAGGGAATGGCACAGTTATTTCCCATAATGGCCAAGAACATGCCTGTGTACCTGGCATCCTGGCTATCGCCCTAGGAGATCATAGCGAGACCGACCATGTGCAAAATTGAGTAGCCGATGATGAACGGGGAGCGGAGCCGAACGCGGTCAGCCATGATGCCGGTGAGGATAGAAACGATGGCGCCAAAGATGTATGGCGGAGTCGTTAGAATCTGACTGGGGGCGACACTGAATCCGAAGCTCGCAAGGATAGAGGGCGAAAAGAAGGATGGGGCGTAGGTAGTTGCGGTAGGCAGCATAAGCAAGAGAGAGATGAGATAGACCTTCCAGTCTAGTGCAGCTTCGAGGAACGACTTGACGGTGCCTTTCCCCTCAGTCTCTTCTCGGTCTGACTAGAGACAACGTTGAATTATGGCGCGCTCCTCAGCACTGCCCGTACGTCTTGACAAAACCAAAGCACATGGCAATAGCACCCCAAGAAGCGACAAGTACGGCAAGGTGTGTTTGCGTCCCGACGGCCTTGATAACAATATTGCATGGAATCTCAGTCACGAGGTAGGTGATGAAGAAGACGAGAAGGGCCACGTTGAACTGGTTGCCGGTCAGTTTGAGATTAGCTTTCATGCCGATGATCTTGGCGGCTGCGATATTTGTGCGGTCGATTAGAAAAAGGGCGTATGTGATGCAGATCCAGGGCACAACGTGAAAGTCAATCCTTCGAACGAGCCTTTTGTCCTCGACAGGGTCACCGAGATCTTGGTTGAGGCCCTTTTCGACAGCATCATCGCGAGAATCCGCGGTTTCAATCATGTCGGTTGTGGGTTTGTTCTTCATCTCGCAAGCGATCATTGAGCTTCTTTCCATCATATAAAGGTATAATATATGTGAGGTCGTAAAGATTTGGGAACTAGGGAGAATTGAGGGGGAGTGAACAAGGTTGTCGAGGAATCTGGGGAGAATCCAGGGAAACGTCTGCCGTAGGGCTGAGCAAGCACGGTGCTAGAACCCACCCCTTTTGATCCAGCCCCAGGCTGCTTTGTTCTCCTATTGCCATTAAAACATCAGCAGGTCCGTGAACATGGACCCTAGTCCAAAGAGTCACAGCAGTCAGTTGGTATCAATGACGTCTTCGTCGACGGCAATATCCAAGAATAGAAAGACAGACACATGAAAGAGTTAAAAAGCAACAGCATGTCATATGTAGTTTTCGTTTAAATGTACCTATTTGACGACATCACTCTAGCTGAGTTTGGCACCCTCGGCTCTCTCGCTGGCTGCCTTCCTTTCTTCAAAATCCTCACTGGCAATTAGCAACGCGTCTCTACCAGCTGGAACCCCACAGTACACCATGGCATATCTGTAAGCCTCTGTAATCTGCTTCTCCTGCAAGCCGTTGTTGAGAGCTGCCCTAATGTGAATACGCAGTTCGGGGCCTCGGTTGAAAGCAATCAGCATGGCGATGTTCATCAGAGACCGTTGCTGAAAACTGAGGCCTGGTCAAGCGTACGACGAAAAGCACGTCTCGGCGATGTATTCAGCGCCGACCTTGCTTGGCAAGTCGTCACGCTGAGCTGTTGTTAGTACCAATGATTCACCCTCGGTTCATGCAAGACCTACCGAGTTTGCTTTGTGAGCATCGAACAACTCTGGACCAGAGAGCTCATGCATTATCTTGACCCCCAAGAGCTGTTTCTCGGTCAGGTTCTCCATGGCTGAATTGATTGAGGATTGATGTAGATGAGAAACCGGCTTAACGGTGGAGAGTGGATTAGCCAAAGGAAGAGGGGAGTTAAAACTGCATCATTTCATGCGAGCGAGGGCCTTTGGTTTGTAGACTCGGAGTAGGGAAAAGGGCTCCTTCGGTATCGAGCTTGCCATGCCAATTACTATGGGCCTCTCGGTTAGGTTTGGTATCTAATTGCAATTCTTTGACACACTAGCCATTGCATTAGGTCTAGGGGCCACAATCTTCATTAACATCTTCATCACAGGCATTAAGATATCGCGAAGTTGCTATTCCGCCGACTAGAACAAAGCAAGCCACCACCTGACGGTTCCGGGGTATTCATTTCCAAAAGGCCTCTTGTGGTATGGGCCCCGCAACTCTCTGAGACGTGCCTAGGCCCAAAAGATGTCCGGAATGTCAATCAGCCCTTGATCTGGCCAAGCCATTGTGACACAATGGGCTTCGTGAGCGTCATGTTTCTCCTGATGTGTTGTGCTACATGTACTTTTGCTTTGACCATCACTCTTGCCCAACCATCTGTCGTCTATCACCCCTGTGGAATGGTAGGTGTGCCTTCGCTAGTCAGGTATATAAGCCCCTATTCTCACTACCCAGTAACCACAAGTCTATGGCACACAAATTCTTGAACACGGACCTTTGTCTACAGCTCAGTGGGTACTTAAAATCAATGATAAACTTTGGTGGCATTACGCTTGCAGTAATAAGTGTGCACTTCTGGAATGCCGCCCCATTCCGCCGACCAGAGCTAGAGCCGCTGTCTGTGACACCAACTTGGCCTTCCTGTGTGCTTGTCTCTTCCCGCGCCATGCCTGTGAGTTGTGTTCTAGGGTGCAGATCTTTGGCGCTACCAGCCCCGGAACCGAGAGAAACAGAAGGATCGGGCCCCTCCACTAATGTCTGTTGCAGCTGGCCGGGCGTCTGAGAGAGCGCCATGTTCATGCCACCAGTGCCAAGGGAGTTTCTGGTCTGGTACTGATGGCGGGATAAGAAAGATTGCCTTCCCGTGAAGGCTTTGGTCTCTTGCGTACTTCAAAATTTGCTTCCTTTCCAGTCCGCTTGAATGGTGTTGTGTTGCAGGTAGACAGCTTAACTGTTGCGAATGCCCTCATGTACACCATATTGGATCATCAGGTCTCTCGCACACTAGCTTTCGCTATAGTATTCAATGTGCACCTTTCTGTGGCTCAAACTCCCACCTCCAGCCTAGGTTCCGTTGAAGAGGCACCGGCCTGCGCTGTCAGTGCTGGTTTCCCATCGTTCTTGTCCACGATTCTAACAAACACGCAGACAGAATGTTTAGTCCAGACGATAAATCAGACTGTCGATTTTCAACAAGAGGTACAACTATGTCAACACCAAAAGCTCCGCCGCACAGTTGAAATTTGTGTGACACACGATTGCAATGTCACCGAGATTTTCAGTCAGTTCCCAGGAATCATACGCGGGTGGAGAGATGGGTTTCTTTGTTTTGACATTGGATTCTAAAACGCTTCTTAGACTACAAGAAAATTACCCAAACAGCGTGTGGATTTCCAGCGACAGATCGCCGTCGTGAAATAAGTATCACCTGCCTAGTCATGGGCATATTAGCTGCAATCCTTTTTGCCATGAGAATTGTCTCCAAAGCCGTTGGGCACATTCCATGGGGACATGACGACAGCCTGATTTTGGCAGCGTTTGTATGTCACCCAAACTTAGGTGTACCGGCCGCCGACTGACCCAATGCAGCCAGTTGTCGTTGCATTCAACGTCTTTTGCCAAATAAGTAAGTTATCCTTGCCACGATTCCTGCTTTTGGGACGATCTACTAACAGGAGATCGTACCGTTGCAGTGCCTTCCAAAGGCCTAGGCCTCGACATCTGGACTGTGCGTGATGAAGACATAACAACTTTCCTAATAGTGAGTTATCTAGGCAATAATTTCGCTCCTTCTCTGTGCTAACTGCAATAATTACAGTACCTGCTTTCCTGTGAGTTCGCATACGCGATATCCCTAGAGTTGATCAAGTTATCAATTCTTCTCTTTTTTCTTCGGATATTTCCCAGCCACAAGCTTCAAACAGTGGTTCGATGGACCATGGGACTCACTGTCCTTATATGCTTGATCTACTTAATCCTTTTCCTCATCCAACGAATGCCGCTTTGGCTTTTCTGGGAGGGCTGGAAGGACAAGACTCCTCGCGGTGTAATTGTCGATGGCAATGCTATGGGGATCTCTCACGGTGCACTGAACGTCGCATTGGACATCTGGATGCTTATCCTCCCTTTGAGCCAACTCGTAAAATTGGGGGTCAAGTTCAAGAAGAAGGTTGGCGTTATTGCCATGTTCAGCGTTGGTATATTGTGAGCAGTCCAAGCTCTTTGCATGGTGGGATGGCAAACTAATGCTATGTCTAGTCTCACCACCGTTAGCACGATCCGTATTCCAAGTCTCGTTGTCTTTTCGACATCATGGAACGTGACCGGTATGTAATGGATTGGCTTTGACTCTCACATAGGCGTGGCAGATTGCTAACGCTTTGTGTAGTCGACTCTATAGGAATCGTCATATGGCCAAATGTTGAGGTTTGCGTGGGTATGATGGTGGCATGTATGCCACACGCGCGACAACTCGTCCGGGATGCTATATTACAACATGGGCAGAGCCGCCTAATCACTGGCTCTAGCGCTGAAGGAATATTTATAGATCGGTCCCTGAGGACAATTTAGCAAACTGGGACTAATAGTAATATTACTACTATCAGTCCTTGTATATACCTCATGTATTTGTTTAATATTAGTAACAGTTGAGAAAAGTTTTAATAATTTATAAAAAGCTGCATAGCTCTTATTCATAAGAGGTAGATATGCAAGATAAACATATTACTAAGGCTATTATCTGCGAGTCCTAGAGCGGCTTAGGATTATAAAAACCGAAACTCCAAGTTGAGTGATAGAGTGGCGGCGTAGCTTCATCTGTGTTGGCTGCTACAGTATCGTCTGGCCTTAGTTGGTAGCCACACGGTTAATAAGTAACCTTACACCTACACTGCGTGCCGACTATGTGTTGGAACGCAGCCAGCTGTCCCGCCTGGATTTAGATACTGCCAAGGCCATGGACCGTTGACACAGGCTAACCGCGGTGGAGCTTGAGTGGCTGCGTCTCTTCTTGCAGCCCAACTCCACTCCTCATTTGTCCCTCTGGGCTTTCTCGGACGAACCCATACCGGATCCGTAGGTCCCCCATCTTCCTCGAAACGTCGGCTCCCTCCATCCTACCCACCTCGTCCGGTGTGTCGATATACCTCGAGTCGCGGATGAGTGTGGAGGCGTATCCCAGGATGTCCGGTCCAGCTGATAGCCGCGTCAGGATCGCGCTCAGAACTCCACAGACCAGGAGCACCAGAGACGACAGAAGACAGAGTCCAATCCACAGTCGTGGAACCGAAAAGGTCTCGATCAAGGTACTGACTTGAGCCGGAGCGACCATGTTCCAATCTGTCGTACCAGCAGACTTGGCGCTGACGCCCGTTGCTTGAAGGAACATTTGGCTCAGGAGGATGTATGTGTTGATTACTTGGCTCAGTCGTCGGCTGAAGAGGCCGGCATCAACGTGCTCGAACATGCTCAGTTGCTGAACTATCGTGAAATTGTCAATGCTCGGATTGTCCAGGTACTGCAGAATAAACCCCGGGTGAGCAGAGTTTGGTGGCGCGGTCGTCAACGGTATCTCTCTTGAAATATAGCGAAAAACCCAAGGAATAGACAAATGTGATATCGAGTCAGGGGGGTGAGGCCGTTGTGACGGTCGTTGGGCGGTGACAGTGCAATTCTGCTGAGCCCCCCTATTTGACGGCCGACATGTGACTCGGGATTCAACATATCTCTGGTGAACATCACAATAGGCCGTGAGCCCGGCCGAGGAAAAAGCTGCAGAGGAACCGAGATTCGCCTGGAAGTAGAGCCTTGTGAGTCCAGCGTCGATATCAGTCTCGTTCTTGAATAAGGCCGGTCTGCAGTACATGTTCTGCTTGGATCTATGAGACTGGACGCCAAAGCCGCTCCAGAAGTCATCGACGAACCTATTCAATGCCATGGCCCAAGGCGCAGAAGAGCGCTCGAGAGTGCTAGAGGTATTGAAACCGTACCAGGTCCCATTTTCAAGTGGAAACGAGTTCCAGTTTTGCCAACCGAATGTGACATCCTGTGTAAAGGTCGCAGTTTTGCTAATGTTGCTGCAGCTAAGATCCACGTAACTTGATTCAAGATGAAACGTTTTATTGCCCACAGAGATACCTGTTATAGGTATCCCGACGAATGCAGAGTAATGTTCCAACTCGGCGCTCCAGGGGATACTCGCCCAGTCGTCGCTAGCTGACTTCAAGATGGGGACTTTGACATTTCCCCAGATATCCATCGAATCTAGCTTGGTAGTTGATGGTGAAAGTAATACGGCACCGAACATGGTCTTCACATAAGATACCATGGCAACCAAACCTGCTGAGCCGTCAGGGGAAGATGGCATCATGCATGATTGTTTGGTTGGAGCATCAGTGTCAAAGTGTATAATAGTTGAGTCCTGGATTCGCGGCTCAAGGCGTGATTCAAGCATTCGTAGCATAGACTGCGCACCCAGCGGCGAGAGGGCCCAGACTAAGACCAGGACAATGCTGAGGGGTTTTGAGGCTCGATGGTGGAGGAGTGTGACAATAGTAGATCCAAAGGTCCGACTGCCGATCAGTTGTTCGAGAGAGCCAAGCGTAGCTCCTTTTTCAAGCCTCCATCGAGCTATCTCATAGACGAGGCGGCCGACTATCAAGGCGAAGATGATGGGAAACGCTGTCGCCAACTATGCTTCGATGATCAGCACGCAGGCAACAAGTGACCATGTCGACAAAAATTTACCGCTGTAATTGCATTTTGCCATCTTTTAAGAGCGAGGCTCTCAATGGGTTTCCCATCCAGGAGCAACACCGAGATTGCAACGATAATGAAAGCAGTCGGCAAGGCGATGGCAGCAAAGTCGGCGAGCCAAACACTCCAACCGACAGTCTCTTTCATAAACGCCCATCGATTCGGGTTACAGCCTTCTCCAAAGCTGTGCGGCTCAGTATTCTTCGGCTGGCCTGTGGGCGAAGTACTAAAGCCATCTCCGTCTGTTTCGGGGGGTGAAGATGCAACTGAAAGGACATGATAGTGGACTGGGGGCCCAGGCGGTGACGGTTCTGAGTATACCATGTCTCAGGAGATGCGATTCCCTCTGGTCGCTGATACTTGGATGCGGAAACGTGAGCGGTGAATGAGGATCCGACGACAACATTGCCACGTTAAATAACGCAAAGACCAGAGTCTCACCATTCTTTGACCCCTCCCTGCAGATATATGACTCCACTGTCAGGGTGATGTTGGACTACAGCCAACAGGTTAACTGTTGAGCCCAGTCTCGCTCGTATTGGCTGTCTGCCTTGGCTTAGGCCCACTTGAAATCAATACCTTCCTTTCTTGAGTAACATGGCGAGTGTCGAGTTTGCCATGATCCTGGCTTTCATCTCCCCGAGCTCGGTCGACGACATCCGAACCTCGTCTGAGGTTAAGCGGGATGGAATTCGTCGCAACTACGAGCGGGGCCAAGGCCATGAAGATGTCGGGGGCGGAATCACCTCACTCTAAGGCCCGAAGATTACAGTTACATATACCAAGGCCTGCATACTTCTGGCTACGTTCTTTTGCATATTTATTGCAGACACTTTAGGGTTGATGAAGTCTAACGTCTCTGGCTTGTGGCTCCCATGGCTGGAGAGTACAGTTGCGTCGGTGTGGGTTCTCTTGCTTGTTGCTTCGCAGCCAACCCAAGCGTGTATGGATCTTTCCCCCCCGTTGTCCCGTGTATGATTGAGAACATGACACGTCTCCGAAACTTATAAACTTACATGTTAGGGGTGTGGTACCTTACCAAAGTCCATCATTGCCATGAGCAGCAAGCCACGGGCACGTGCCCTTGTGTGGGGCATAAGTGAGATTTGATAGGCCTGTGCGTATCTGAGCGCTGTGGATCAATTCCTCCGCTTGGATCCGTTTGGCCGGCTTTGACCCGAATCATTTTGTTGATAAATCTGGGGTATTCCGACCCCTTTCCTTTGGAGAAGAACAAGGCTCTTTCAACCCTATTTCCATAATGCGCATCGTAGCCGTTTGAGTCTCACAATGATCAGGCTTTTCAGAAAACGTTGGGTTTCCGGCTGGGTCAACACTATTGAGCAAGGTTAGCCTTGGAGACACAATTAAAACACAGATGGCTTTCATGCGTAAACTCTGGCCAAGGGATGGATCCCGTGATGTCGACTTCAATTGGGGCTGTGGGATCAACTTTGATGGGAGGAATGGGCCCATTGCTGAGGTTAACAATTATCTACAGGATGCAAAGGGTAAACGGGCTGCTCATACGGGGGATGAATTCCGGGGGGCACGATGATGCCCCAGCCCTCGATTGGAGCAATGGATCACCGGAACGAATGAAGAAGACCACACGGGCACAGAAGACGCCTTGTCCAACCCGGAGTCATACACATTGTATGCTCTCGCATGTCTTCTTGGAAAGAGAAACCCGACGCTTACCTTTGCCAGTGCGGAGGCTAAGAAGAGGGAGGATGTCAGTACCTGACGAGCCATGGGAAGGACAGAGCTGAGATGGCTTCGAGTACTGTACCGCATCGGGGCACCCAGTTAAGCCATGGAGGTCTGGAGTTACAGAAGTTTTATCTGTCAGATAAAAGAAACGTGTCGTCATGGCCTCTTAGAGTATTATTCCTGTTTCAGTCACGGGATATAACCAGTCTTCTGAAAGCTCACGTGATAGTCGTTCCATCCCAATGCGCCCAGATCTTTCAAGTCTTGTTCAAAGAGATCGACAGCGAGCGGCTTAGACAGTTTTCCATCCTTGAATCGAGCGAGCCATCCAGTAGTTTTAAACTTCTCTTCGGCTTTCTCGCTTTTCCATGTGTGAATCCACACACACGCCACAGCATCTTCCCCCTCCCATTTCTGAGTACCTTCGATCCAACCCAAGATAGGCCGTAATACGTAAGGACTCAGATGTTGCAGACTCGGGCCGTAAGCCGCCGTAGTCACCAAACCCTGAACGTTTGGTACCGCCTCGCGCATTTCCGGGGAGATCGAGGCCGGGAAATAAACAGTTCTGATCTCGGTGTGGGATGACAAGGCCCGTGAGGGATAATCTCTGTTGAAGTCAACGACCTGAATTACTGGCATATCATTTGCATGAGTCCCGAGATTGGCCAGCAACTCTTAGTAGTGACTTGATTCGGAAAATCTGACCCAGGCTTGGAAGGATTTCCAGGCCACCAGAAGCATACGTTCCTCGGGATACTCAAGAACTTGACCGTAGCGTATCTAGTTGATGTAAGAGGTGATACCCCAAAGGTCTGGTCAAAAAGCACAAACCTGAAGCCAGTCATCCTCCTGCGTCTTGAGTGGGCGAAATAAGGTGGCATCAATCGGAGTCTCTGGATATCCAAATCGAACCCATGTAGTTATTGATTTATCACGTGGTTTATCGTCCGCCATTGTTGAAAATGAATGCATGAAAGAAAAGTGAGGCAGGCACGGGGGCAAGAAGTGGCAGTGTTATACCGTAAGAACTCGGTAAATTCGCGCCTTTTTGAGTTCAACCGGCGTCTCTTGGCAAGCCACACAGAGGGCGGGGATGGGCGGCAGAACGGATCCCCCACCAAAAATAGGTAGGCGGCTTGTTCCCACTTCCAACCTCCGCCTTCTATTGAAGCTGCCCTCCGATATCGTGATAACGAAGATGGCCGCCGCCGCTGCCGGCTTCATAGTTATCATATGTGTGTTTTTTTGGTGTTGAAGACGGACTGGAGGCTAAGAAAGGAACGTAAATAGCAAGAGGGAATAGCCTTCTTTTGGCAAGATAATAAGGTCAATGAGACTTCTGAAGGCGCTGATTCTGATGGTCTAGTTAGCTAATGTATATTGTATCTCCTTCTCGACATTTCTGGGAGTTATTATCATCTCGTAGTCGTTGGATCAGATCTGCCTTCTTCCCTGATACCCTGAGGCCCCTCTTCCGCAGCCGCTCTTGCAGCTGCTTGATGACTTCTTCGTGATATTATGTATGCAGAAGAAGCTCGTCATCGTCGGCAACGAGGAATTCCTCGTCGTCACATAGGGGATCCATGGGGTCCTCGTCTTTGACGATGACTTCCTTGGCTTCTTCCTACCTAGTAAAGTTAATCTGATCAAAAGGTATATCCTTAATCCGGATTAGCTAGTCCTTAGCCCCGTCAGGGCATATGCTTATTCCGCAGTTTAAGAACGCTTTTTTAATTATCTCTAACTTTACGCTAAGACGCTTTAAAGTAGAAGCAACTATATAAGTAACTATAACTCTCTTATCACTAACTAACCACTTAAAATCATCTCCTTTCTCTCTTTCTATCTGCTTAATATACTCGTTAGTTGCCTCTTATAACCACCGCTTAAAAAGAGTATTAATAGCGGTATTAAGGGGTTATAAAAGACTTATATAGCCGGGAGGGATAAATGCAAGGGAAATATTATTATCCCTTAGTTTCTTCTTAATCCCTTTAGTCTTATAGAATATAGCTATATCCATCACGAGTAATATATCCTTTTCTTTATCCTTAATAAGGGGAAGAAGCTTATTATTAATCTAGGAAGAAAAAAGCTCCTTATTATTATATATTATCTTATTAAACTTTACGTCGATGTTAGGGGAATAAAGATATTACTCCTTCTCGTAAGTCTGGCCGCCTTTATCGGTAGGGGTACTATGAAATATAATAGTCGGTCGAAGCCTGAATTCGCTATCTACGAATATATAAAGAATCAAAGTGGCCTGCCGTTTATTCCACCCGCTGCGGTCGCTTTTCCCGGAGACTGATTTTACGCCGCGTATTTCCTAAGTGAAGCCATTAAGATACTCAAATGGGATTAGGGTCTCGTCTAAGTTAAGTATAAGGCGCCGATAAAACCAGCGTTTTAGCGAGTTTAAGATTATCGTGATGGCCCGAGATTAGAATTATAATGTAGAGATGCGCCTGATGAATTGTAAGAACCTATTCACGACGTCGATGTAATCCTCTGGCCTCTTAGTTGACTGCTTTGTCACTCGTCGCTTTATGATATTATGACGCCGAAGGAAGCCTCGCCACCAACCGGTGGAGAAAGGGAACCGGGAGCTTTGGTCCGGGTATAACTCCTCGTAAATAGCCTATGCCTTCCGGCGGAACCAAGAGGTCATAGCTACTTTCCCTTGGGCGCGGCGCTCTAAGAAAGAGAGGTATACTTAATCATCGAGGCCTGGCCACTTAGGGCAGAGTTTCCGATGATGTTCTTTGAGGAAAAACTCACGCTTTTGTCGCCATCCACGGATCGTTCCTTCTGGTATTTTGAAGTGCCTCGAGGCATCATAAATCGTAGGCTTCCTTTTCCAACCCTTCTTTATAACGTGGCCGTGGATCAGCCACACGAGGACTTCCGCCTTCTGCTCCGGTGAATAGCTTCTTTCCGGGCGTTGGATTAGCAGGATCCTCCTTGGTTTCCGCTCTGCAAGAGGCTTGGGCTTTGGGCCGGGCTTTTTCCTTGGTGTTGAGGCCACAGTCCAGCCGGCATTAGGATCAACCTCATCAAGCGGCGGCATTGTGTGAAAAACGCGGTGGCGATAGCTTCAGATCGGATGAAAGAGGGACTGCAAACATCCTGGCCGGGGGGAACATCTGATCTTCTGATATTACCCCTCGAATGATCACTTCCACATACTAACTGTATGAGGAAGTGATCATCCGGGAAGTAATGCGCCAAGACCGACGGTTGAACTCAAAAAAGCGCGAATTTACCGAGTTCTTACGGTATGTGTGGAAGAGTGATGATTAAGCACTGGGTCGGCTGGCGTAGGCATTGCACTTTGCGTAGTGCTATTTTTAATTATCAGAAATAAGTTTAGTTACTCAGGGAGCTTGAAATCGCCCACCCCCTAGCGTTATACTCCTCAGTGAGGGGGAGTAAAGACTATCAATTTATGAAAATTAGATATTTTAAGATATGGCTAACTAATATATAAAACCAGGTCAACTTACCTTATCAAGTAAGGCCAGTTAACACTTGGCAATTTCTTAATAGATTCCTCAAGCCCAAGGCCTCATCGCTCCTTCACAGATCCTCGCTGCCTCCGCAACATCCACTCTGATAGCCATATTCACTCGTCATCGTTCACCTCCCGCTCGCTGCTGAAAGCTAGCGGCAGGAGTCCAGAGAAGAGTTGAGCCGTATAATAGGAGAGTCTATTGTTGATGGAGGGGAACAGCCGAGCTCGGGAGGCGGATCACCATCTTGCTGGTAGCGGTTGGGTGATAGTGCTGGGGCCATCGGTTGTGATGATGCGAACTCGGCGTCGCATGGGGATCCGCCAGAGACACGAGCAGAGAGATCAGTGGGTGACGAGGGAAGAGTCACCAGCTCAAAGCCAGGTTCAGAACCAGATTCTGGGTCAGAAACAACTGGGCCATCGCGTATATCCAGTGCAGAAAACTCGGCTATAGGCGGCGAGTCTTGAAAATCTTCATCTTGCTGGACTGTCAGTTGCACCCTTGCATCTTTCTCTAGCGTCGCCGGCAGTATTGTCTCGGTAAATCTAGGGCTTAACATATGCGGTTTCCTATCTGAGGTTTCAGCTATTGTCGGTAGTCTTTGTGAAGAACAAGTTATGTCCACGACTGGTAGACCTAGTCCCCACGACCCCGAAATTCCTCATAGCTCATAGCCGACGGGACGGCAGCTAGCGGGATCCGGGGATTGCAGCATTAGTAGTCATCTATCGAGGCCCAGGGGCAGCCCATGTTACTCTTTGGCGGCGAGATATACGGAGCCCAGAACCAGGCCCGAAGAAATAATAGCTAATGCTCGTACCAGGTTCCCAATCTCCTTGCTTCGATCACCATTCAAGGTGGCTAGAATAAGTTTCCAACCATGCGACAAGATCGATTATCGAAACCGTGAATCGATTTCAAAGTTCCTTGAATTTCCGATGCAATCTCAAAAAGTTGAGGCCATTCTAAGCTAGCGGATCCAGGCGGTCAAAGAGGTGCCCACTAGACCTTCGTGTTTCTTAGTTACTCGGGCTTGCGCCCATAAACGTAACGCACAGTCATATAGCTATGGACCTTTGGGTTTTGTAACCCCTTTCGCAAGCCCATTAGAAACAACTGGTAATCATCCTTGGGCCACTGTAACAAATCGTGCCACATCATGAGAGTCAAGCCTAGAACAAAGCATACGTAAGACCTCAGAACGTCAATGCGATAGGGGAGCCCGCTTTCTTACCCTCGAGGTCATTTTCCAAGGCGGCTCTGACAAACTGACCAACCTGGGCCAGCTTGGGATCTTTGGGCCAGCCACCAACCGGAAGCTAAGAATAGCAACATCAGTTAGTTCCTTGGTTTATCCGAGGGCGTCAAATTGCATACCTTGTGATCGATGACTTGGACATCTACAAAGCCCGCCTTTCTGAATTCCGTTTCCTGCAGATGATCAACAAAAAAGGGGCGACCCAAAGCTTTGCCGCCCTCTTGAAAAAGCTTAGTGAACATATGAAGACTGGGCTCCTTGTCGACAGTTCCATCGTCACTTCGGAACTCGACATTAGCCTCGGTCGACTGCACCCAGCCCCCTGGGGCACAGCAGCGGTAGGCCTCCTTGAATAGACCACCCCAATCCTTGACAGCGCCAAACAGATAGCGTATATGGATAAAGTTGAACTGGTCTGGGTCCCAGGTCCATGTCAAGGTCGCATCATCAATTTCAAAGCGGGCGTTAGGGGGGATCCACTGGGGTTGGCATGGAGAGAGGTCAGTGCCTATAACCTCGGCACCAGGGTATCGATCAGCGAATTCGCTATAATAGATCAGCCGGTGAACTACAACTACAGAGTTCTTTACCATCGTACATGGCCCAGATACCTTATCAACTGATCAGTCGCGATCTTCTCCAATGTACATGATTCAGCAACTTACCGGTCCCAGTACCAACGTCAAGGACTCGCTGCACAATGTCGTGTAAATAGTAGTACAAGGGTCTATCACTGACTGCGGACGCCCACCTGCATGTTTTCCTCTTTCACGGGGGCGAGGAACAATTCTTCATCCAAGAGAATTGTCAGGTAATGATGACTGGAGGTGATCAGCAACTGGCTTCTCATTGAGCTTGGTGGAGTCTCAAGTCGCACGTCAAGTCTAGAGACTCCAGTAAGGGGTCATCGTTGGGAAGAAAATAATTCAACTCGAACTTCTCGCTGTGATAAGTGCGCCCCTGAAGCCGACGATACTCGAGGATACTGGAAGAGACAGAAGCTGTACTGCTCAAACTGCGATACGATATTAGAAATGTGGTAATATCCGCTGCTCAGAGTCACGAACGTATCTTGGCCCATTGAAGAGTCGCCACCATTGGAAGAGTCACTCTAAGACGATGTCAGCCGGTGTTTGAGGTAATTTCGAGCAGTCAAGGCACACTTCTGAGTCGCTTGCACGGATGGGCTCGTTTCCGGACGATGAGGTTACGGGCGCGGCATCCGCCGGTGTGGCGGACCCTACAGGTTGGTTTGACATGGTTGTCCAATCTCAGAAGCAAAAGCGTGAGGGTCTTGGAACATAAATGACTTTGATCAGTCTCGCAAGCTGTGGAAAGTTAATGAGGGGAACATCCCTGGCCACAGGTACATGTGACCCAATCGCAGCTCGGTTAGGGTTGTCAAAAAGTCGGACCAACACTCACGCCACGTACCCAGAATCAGACGAGATTTAACCGGGGCAAATCCTTGTCCAGAAGCTCGTTATTGTGCAGTTAGTATTTGTAGGGCAGGTGTTGGAGCCGAAGTAGGTGCTTGGCACTAGATCCTTGTCCAGAGTTTCGGCTTTACGCTTCTAGGGAACGAGTTGAAAAGAATCCTTAGTAAGTAAGCAAAGGGGGAGTGTTATTTATGATTTAATCCTACATAATTATATGTTCCTAAAGAGTAGTTATAGAGGCTGAACCTATTGTGACCACCGATAATTAGAAATACGGGAGCGGCACTCCAAACCTCTGGTAGCAAAACGCTTTCATCGTGACCCTCCTCCCCTGCATTCTCTGCACTTCTCCATGCGACTCAATGAAGGATGCGATGAAATCGCTTCTACTTATCAGGTTCTCAATTTGCTTTAGACGATTCGCCGCCCATCGTGTTTGCTCCTTGTCAAAACTTTCAATGGCGTATAGAAATAACGGCCGAAGATATCCTGCGTTCAGCACCCTTCCATTGGAGGCATTCCAATCACCATCAACAATATCTCTAATTCGCTGCATTGCGTCCTTGGCTTCGGGCGATGCAAAGGAAGGGTGCCCAAGAATGCGCCCCATGGCGACAACCTCAGTGAGGTATGTCGCAGAGCAGAGCCCAGCAAGTGTGATGAGGGGATCAGCAATCGTGGGGCAGAAATGTTGTTGTAGCTCGGATGGATCCAACCGCAGCGGCGCAGGTCGAGATTGCCACAGATTGCACATGTTGTCCTTGAGGCTAGTCAAGATGTCGGTTACTTCTCCTGATCTATGGCGATGATCCGGGATCGACGGTAATGTGTCACGTCCGCAACTTGGTTTGAGACATCCTGTACCTCCCAGTAAAACGTAAAGATAGGGGCACTGATGATGTCGTACAAAGAATTTGCTGCATGTGCGTCATGGTCAAGAGCGGTGAGGCTAGGGATGTCCTTGATGTGCTTGTGTAGAAGACCCAACGCTGATTTCGATAGTAAACCGGGATTTCCTACGCGTTTGATGGCAATGTGAAGGAGCTGTAGCCATACCCCTATTCGTAAACCAACAGGTGATTGATGACCACGCAGCAACCAGGCCTCCAATCTTGTCACGAAAGCCCCATCCAACACGCCAGAGGGAGGACCATCCTCATTGGGGAGAGTGGCCACTGTCATGCAGAGGAGGAACGCGACGACGAGGATGATGTCAAAGTCAACTGTCTCATTGCCAGATATAGATTCGAAAACAGAGATGGCAGCCTGGTTAACCGACATGGCGTGGGCCATTGGCAATCGATCAGCCTGGGCTCTGTACACAACTTGCACAGCCAGTATCGACGTAGCCACCGAAGTTTCTTGAGCTCCCAGTTGGGTGATATACGCTTTCAGTCTTCTCCAGTTTACATGGTCGAAGGGTGAAATGAGAGGGGAGTCAACCTCTCCTACAACTTGTCAGTGTCAACTCGGGGACGATCTTCTGGCTCAGTTAACCCATCAAGGGCCGGGCTTCAACTATAATAAAGAACACATTCCATTCCCACTACAGTATTGTGTTTTGATGTCGTCGCCTATTAATAACTGTGTCTTCTGCTGTTGTAACTGGCGGTCTCTCGCGGACTCATTATTGAAGACAATAATAATTTCATTCCCATCTCAATAAGTTTAACAACTCAATCTACCAGCTAATACGGAATTGGGGAGACAGTAGCATGTTCGTTTGGCCTGGGTTGCCCGTGGACTGTGAACCAAACTTATGATATCTCCAAGTCAAGTGTCAGGCTAGGTGTTCCGACAAATCCAGTAGGCATAGTATACGTAAAGTTCCAAAACTCGAAATCTCGGATCGGTGAATCAGACCCGCCATAGTGTCCACCGAAAGATAAGCCATACGTCGTGTTCACATTTCCAGAGACGGCGACCTTGAGGCCTACAACGTCTTCCCATCCGGAGATTGTACGCTTGCTCTTAAATGTGCCTACGAGAAGAGAGAATATCGAGCCGGAGTGGCCATTCGGATAGGATAGGGTGAGCTGGCCGGACCCAACCTTGGTCTCTAGAGCAGTCTCTGTTGGGTAGAGCTGGAGAGAAGGTCAGCAAGTGAACGGGGTCCCTTGAGAATGACACTTACTGAGATGAATGAGATTTCGTTGCCAGTATCCCATTGGACCACGGCGGGATTGAATGCCTCTTGGTTTTGAGAAGGGCCTCCGATAGCAATCTCATCAAACGACTCAGCGCCAATGGTAAGCTTGTCAGATAGCCACGTCGTGATATTGCGGGGAACCTTGTCAAAGGGAGGGTAGTACGCGCTAGCCTGGAAGGTATGCTCGCCGGAGAAGCTCTTCAGGCTTGATAGAACCTTCTTGGGGATCAAGCGCTTGTGGTGGTCTGCGAGGATGGCGAACAGAGGACCCCAGGCATAGTCGGCCATATGAGACATGATTTGAGGCTGGGTGTGGTCAGTACAGAGTCATGGGCTCAAGAATCCAGGACTTGCCTTGCTAATGAGGGACGAGTTCTCCTTTCCAATCAAAGTCCAGAACCAAAGCGCCATAAGGCTAAGGTAGCGGTTCATATCATACCCGTATGACCTATCCCACGGCCCAGCGATATTCTTCATGCCAGGGTGCCAAAGCTGTCCGATAGCCTCCCAGGTATGCTCAATCATAGATGGTGCTTCTTTAGTCATTACGGAGTCCTCAGGCAGGTACTTGCTCCAGAGAAGAAGACCGAACAGCGAAACGCCCGTATACGTGCCCGAGTTGAACTCGGAGAGTGTGTTGGCGCGGTTGAAGAGGTTGATGATGTCTTTTGCGTACTTTTCTCCACTGGTTGTCATGTTCTTTTCGTGGAGACGACGACCGGTCCATCCTGATACGAAAGCACGCATGATTGACTGGGAGGTATCAGCATTATTCTTCCCTTGACCACTCTCCCACTCACCGGGTTGCTGTACGCAGGGTACAGGTTATCCTTGGTGTTGTCGGTATTCCCAAAGCGGTATTCATCACCCTTGGTAGTATTATATAGCGATTGCAGGATCAGCTTCTGGGTTGACTTGCTGATAATGGCAGAGTACTCCTCCATAGCCATGATCAACGTTGTACCAACAAAGCCACGCCAGTTGGGATCCCAAGAGTTATAGATCTTGGCCGGGTAGTGTGGGCTGCCGACGTAGGGCTCTTCAGGCTCCTTCTGGTACGTCGCGTACCTATTCACTTTCTGTCAGTGGTCTACCTTCTTCAAGGGCTTTCCACAATTACCATTCATCCTTGGGATCCTCGTATTGCGCATGGATCACGTTTGTGATGATCTTTTCAGCCTCTGTGGCATCATCGCCCTTGTTCCGTGCTAATAAACCCAATGCGTACCAGACAGAGCTTCGAGTATCATGATTGAGTGCTGTTGTTGCACTGAAGTCGAAGAGGTATCCAGTTTCAGGGTCGTAATAGTCATCCATCCAATTCATACTTTCGGTAAAGAGGGAGCGGGCGTTTCGGGACATAGAATTGAGGGCCGAAGGGGCCGCTAAGGCCAAGGCAGCTAAGCCCAGCGGCGCCAAAGCTGTGACGCGCATGTTGAAGAGATTATTTGTGAGAACGTGGAGGCACCTGATCTTCCTCCATCAGGGCCGAGGACCAGCGGGCTCATTGACCTTATAGATGTGTAGGTCCGCTCGTACTGATGTAGCGGAGCCTCGGCATTCATTCAATCTCGGGTGACGATCGACCGAGAAGTTAATCCCCTCATCCATCCATCCCTGTTTCTGAGTTCATGCATCCAGCATCCCCGCACCATTACGGGGTAGTCTGCGGAGAAATAACCTCAAACATATGCCGGTTCTCGTCTGGGTCCCCACTTGAACCGGAGAAACAACTAGAAACATAGGATGATCAGCATGTCACCGCCAGTCTAGTATTCTCGGCTTGCAAGTGGCCAGAGCAAAGGTCGATTGAGCACGCGACCATTCAAGTGAGGAATTTGAATGCGAAGCTCAATATTCTCGTTGTTTAGGCAACTCTTCAAGGACAAGGTCACTGACTGTACAAGCTCACTTTCTCCAAGCACGCTTGCCTCCCCTCGAACGACCAATGCCCAATGCCAGCCGGGCTTCCTTGGACTCATTCGTCGCAAACCAATTCCACAGATCCAGCACTGCTTTCCTGACCTGTGTCACGTCGTTCTCAGAAACATTTGGCTCTTCCCCAGCAGTCAGAACACCCGCCTTCCGAAGCTGATCATCACGTCCTTGGAGTGACACGTTGCCAAGCGTGTCGGGCTCACAGGCATACGCCAGAATGCGACACAAGACCGACAACTTCTTCGTCTCTGTGCCCTTGAACCCTTCATCCAGGGCTTGGAGGGAGTAGGGCGACGAGAAAGGATCCTCGACTTGCTCATTCGTCTCGAAAAGGTAACCGACAACAGAATGCACAAGAGGGTACTTGGTCAGGTTCGTCGGATCACTCTTCCAGCTGTCAAGAACCGCCCCGAGAGCACGAGGATTGTCAATCTTGAGCTGCCGCAGCACGTAGAGCAACCATGACAGCGACCCGACGCGGTAATCTTCGTTGGCAGGGTCGTGGGGAGCATACTGCTGCAAGAAAGTGCCGACCTCAAAATGGGTTCCAAACGGCCTTGTCTGGTTCGCAATGCGTGTCTCCATGGACGCCTTGAGCTGGCCAAGCATGACCTCGCCAGTTCTCACAAGTCCGTTGATACCGTCCAGCATACGGACCTCTTCAACAGAGAGCGCGCCGTTGAGGGTCTTGTATGCGAGATCGTGCCCCACTTCGGACCAAGCATGCATGAGCAGCGAGGCAACTTGGATCTCAATCCTGGACCCGGCGTACTTCAATTGGTCCTCGGGCAATCGGTCAGTCCCAAGTTCGAGGCGGAGATGCGTCGCTCTGTATCCCGCAAACTCATTCCGGTACTGGCCATCCTCCTCCGTCAAAGTCGAGTCACACGTATGCCCCGCCAATCTCTTGACATCGACATTCGCGAACACCTTGAGCATCAATAGCTCGACCTCCCGCCGCTGGCTGGGAAAGTACAGGGCGATACGGACACCAGCGAGATCAACGAGATCTTTCTTGATGTCTTCTTGTGTCTGGTAGTTCTTCTCTTTGTCGCGGCCCTTGAGCTTTTCGAGGAGCCGGTCAGGACGCTTGGCGCGAGAAGTGATGATGGCGGGGATACCACCTTCGGTGAGAACTTTGCGGCAACGCTCTTCAGCAATCTCGGCTACTTGCGTGTAGAAGCCTTGGTCGTAGTTGTCGACAAAGTCGGTGAGCAACTTTCGAGCCATTGTTAATGAGGGTGTGTTTGGGTCGGGAAGGGTGAGAGTCTGTTGTATTGTGAAAAGAGATGCGTTCAACGTGCTTTCTACAACAACAACAACAAGGCGATTAACAACCCTTTAAATGCTGGGCAGCTTAGGAAATGGTTCTAACCAGGGTGAAAGAAAAGAGAAGCAAAGGTCTCTTGATCGAATGTGGAATTTCAGCTACGCCACGATATGCATCGGAATTTTAGACCAATGAGCAAGGGCCACAAAGGTGACCCCAAGCATGTTGTATGACTCTAAAGGTACTTCCGTCATCTATATATCAATATTTCTCCGCAATGGTGCCCATGCTAAGGGCACTTGGGCACGGGATGTGCTCCTACTGGCGACAACTCATGCAGCTGCGAGGTCCACCCAATACCCTTTGTTCTTTCAGGAGTTATCCCGGCGTCAAAAACAACCTGCAGATTCTTTGGAGGAGCAGATACATGCATTTTCAGGCATGTTAGATGTTTCTATCCGTCTCATTATTCATACAATGTGTCACCTACTACTAATTAAGGCATTGCCGCTTGGCCGTGGTTACCACAAGAAAAGTTCAATCTCGCTGGGCCAACATTCCACAGAGCAACACCTCACAAGATGTGGGTGAGCAGACGGAGGGTGCGAAGGGTTCAACAACAATGAGGTGCCTGTTGTACTTCAATTTCAGGTGTCCTTCTAAATTCTCGTGGCTGTCTGCCCACTTGAGGCGAGGACACGGTCCGCTCAAACTGGCTTAGGCTCTGAGACACGGCTGAGCTGTCATGCAAGTCCGACCAATTAAACTTCAAGCTCATCATGCAAACCCCTCACTATTGAGATTCGACCCTCAAGCAGGCCTGAGCGTCCACTCAGCACCATGTACTTTTGCACCACGACAAACGCCGCATGCCTTAACAAGGGGAATAAGCCAGGTGCTGCAATAGTCTCATTTGAGTAATAGTGGGGGTCTAATCATAGCATGAAGGATTTACTCGTGTCACGACAAGCGGATATCAGTACCACGAATATTGATTATGAATTACAAAGGAATACGTCCAGTTGTACCGATGCCAAGATGGGCTCCAACAACCGGCTTGCTTGGCATTTGAAAGTTAATCATCGGCCTGGGCTAGTTTGGGGATATGATGCTGGAGGATGAGGCAAGAAGTTATTGACCATGGTGTGATAGGGCGAGCCAAGAGTGCCGCGCGCTTCTCCGTGGACCAGAATGTTGATTCTTTTCTTGCGTAGATATCCAGCACTTTAAGTCAAAAGGGATGATACTTCGTTGCCTTGGGATACCTCTCATACCTTAGTCCTTGCCGTCGGAACGCTTTGTCCTGACCCAGCTCCACGATTGTGTTTGAAAGGTAACAGAGGAGAACCATGGGGAAATGTTGTCAACGTAATATATTGCCAACATCACTTTGAACCAAAGAACCCACTGCCATCAGCAAGCCTAAGCTTGTATTTTAGGTGTTCTGATAAGCGATAACCTGATGCGGTCACGCTCTATCACATCGCCTTCTGGTTGTGAAATTCTTGTGGAAGATTAGAACTTTGCTTCTAACCCGTCCCTGGGGTTTAGGGTAGTCGGGGTTGTTAGTCCTGAAGGGATTATCACATGCAAAAACTGGATCATTTCGACTTAGGTACATGGAAGAGCATGGGCTCAAATATTTTTCTTTGGAGGAAAAATGGGAAAATGTTGAAAAAATCCATATAATGGAGTCTACGTTATCAAAGATGCCTACCTACAACAAGATAATCCTGATTGCCTCGGACGCAATGAAAGAAGGTGCGGAGTCACGTGATACATAGCGGCGCATGTCAAGTCAAGGGAGCCCGCATCGCGTCGTCTCCGATCGCGCCGCAGTGACCTCATCTGTCCAACCATCTCGATTCAATTGACGGCCAAGCACCAACTCCAACTCCACATGTCATTGGAGGGGCCGTGCTTGTATTGTATCTCACGTCCAATAGTCTCCGCCCTCTCGCCGCTATTCACCACCGCCTCCAGTGGCCATGGCACAGCCAACCCCCAGCCCCAGTATCCCCTTATTGCCATTCGCCAAGGATGAAGTCCACTTCTCACCAAAAGCGCCCATCACACCTGCGACCCCCTCCCCCCGCTCAGGTATGGCTGGTACCAAGAGAAAGCGACCGGCCAGCATGACGCCGTCTTGTCCGCCGCCCGAGGCTATTATCGACATCTCATCCGACTCAGACTCAGACAGGGAGCCGACTCCTAAAGCTATTGCTCGACGTCAAGCCTTGCACGATCGGATTGAGCGTGATGACGATGGCTTCTTGTCAATCTCATCTCTAAGCGATGACGAAGATGATGAGCCACCACCTCAAGCAAAGCCTCGCATCCAAGGAATTTCGGCAAACGCCATGGACAAGGCGGATACCGAACCAACGCTGTGCAAGGAGCAGCAAGATGTCGTCGACCTGATCCTGCGCGGTCGTAATGTCTTCTACACCGGCTCTGCCGGCTGTGGCAAATCTACTATCCTCAAGGCCGTCGTTAAAAAGTTGGAAGGCATGGGCAAGATTGTCAACATCGTCGCCCCCACTGGAAAAGCCGCCCTGCAGGTCAACGGCATGTCGACTTGGTCGTACATGGGCTGGACACCCAATCACCTCAAGTACGACCTCGACAGTCTCATCAAGGAGGGCTTCCGCAAGCACATCAGGAAGCGCATCAGGGACACGGACGTGCTCATCATTGACGAGATCAGCATGGTTGAGAACCACTACCTCGAGCGCATGAACCACTGCATCACGGCTGTTAGGTGCTGGAATTACTACGAGAACAGGATGGAGAGAGACCCGCCCCCATTTGGAGGCCTGCAGTTGATCGTGACGGGAGACTTTTGCCAGCTGCCGCCAGTGAAGCCGTTCCAGTTTTGCTACTTGTGCGGAGGGGAGATGCTCGCCAACGACGACGAGACCGAGTTCAATTGCGACGAATGCCACGGCCCATTCGAAGAGAGGGACAAATGGGCGTTCAAGAGCATGGCCTGGAAGAAGGCCAATTTTGAGCATGTCCACCTCCGAGAGATCCATCGCCAAAAAGACCAGGCCTTCATTCAGATCCTTCAAAAATGCCGACTCGGCATTCCCTTTTCACGAGACGAGACCAAGACCCTCATCGACCATCCCTGCAAGGTAGGCGGGGCGGCCCAACTGCTTTGCATGAAGCATGAGGTCAACAAGGTGAACCGGGAGAACTTCAATAAACTCAAGACGCCAACAGTCAGCTACCACGCGATAGACGAGTTCAACTGGAACCCAGAACACGAGCACTTACGATACCACAACAAGCGGAACACGGACGGAACACTAGTCGCCTGCAAGGATCACCGGTTGGAGCCCGAGGTCATCCTGAGGGTGGGTATGTTGGTCGTACTGCAAGTCAACCTGAGCATCTCGGCAGGGCTGTGCAACGGCAGCCAGGGCATAATCTGCGGGTTTGAAGACTACGACGCCTCAGTTTTGCCGAGGGCCAAACGCAAGGATGACATGCTTCCGCCCTGGCAGGTCATTAACGGGGAGTACGCGACGCTTAGGGAAATGCAGATCGCCAAGTTCAGGGCGACGAAGTGGCCGGTGGTGAAGTTTCAAAACGGCAAGACACGCACCATCTTTGCCAACTGCATGGTCAACTCGTACGGCAAAGAACCGTATTCCTTGCTTCACCGGACGCAGATTCCGCTTCTGCCGGGATGGGCTATCAGCGTTCACATGAGTCAGGGCATGACTCTGAACCGTGTCATCGTCAACTTGTCTCGCGCTTTCGCCGAGGGTCAGGTCTACGTCGCTTTGTCCAGAGCTACGAGCCTTGAGGGCCTTAAAATCGATGGAGACTCGGAGGGGTTAGCTGTAGGGAATGGAGGAAATGAAGATGTGCAGGAGTTTCTGTTGGAAAAGTTTGGCAAGGGGCTCTTTGATGATCATTGCCCCGATTCTACATCATACCAGCCCAGCGTAGATGCACCATCACCGAGTAGTTGTTCAGTAGTTGAGTTAGATGATTGAGGCCTCGGGTGGTGAAATGTATATGAATCCAAACCCTCAATCCATGCGGTCGTGTCTGGCGTCTGGTGGCCGTGTTTCAAGGAATGATGGTCGAAAAAGGTGATTTATAGCGTGTAGTTTAATCCATGTCGGTGATTTGGGCACTTTATGCTTCTTAGAGGCGTTTCCAAATCCGAGTTCCAACGTTTGGTACATGACGCGTGTCACATGACAGGCACCAGCCCACGTCCCCCTCCCACTGTTGCTCCACAACAAGTCGCGACTTCAACTGTTCAACCCGCGACGTGCTACGCCCCGTAATGGCTACTACGCTCATTAAACTCCCCCCTGAAGTGCTGCGGCAGGTAGAAGTCAATTGTTCCGTTCCTATCAAGTCGTTGCTAAGTCCATCTAGATCGTGTTGCTTCTCCATGACGGTATTGTGAAACATCGCTTCGCAGCATACGAACCGCCACTGGGTCGATACGAATTGAAAGGAACAAACTTTCGCTACAATCTATCCTCTCTACGTCAAGTCAATCGTCTATTCCATGACATAGTCACACCAATCTTGTTCCAGCATGTCGTAATCTGCTATAGTAGTGGTACGCAGAGGCTTCAACAACTGTCAAAGAATGTTCCACTTCGCCAACTTGTCCGCCGTCTCGAGATATGCATCAAAGTGAGGCCGGTAGAGCACTTTCAAGACTACCTACAAGAGTTGAAGCAAAATAAGAAGGAAGTTCTGAGATATCTTTCGCAGCTGGCCGTCGTTATCCACACCACCCTACCGAGGTTCTCTAACGTCAAGGTCGTCAGGCTCGATCTTGAGGATATGGCGTATAATCTGAGCCTCGATCCGAAACCCTGGCCACGTCGATGCTGTTGGGAGGAGGATACTGCCAATCTATTTGAATCGTTAGCCACGGCCTTGCGCAGGGCTCAGTTGAAGAAGCTGGATGAACTTGATCTCTCATTTCCTCTGGCTTACGACTTTGGCTGCTTCCTTGAAGATGTCGACACAGATGCTTATTCAACCAAAGCTCTATTCAAGACGCTCAAGTACCTCGGAATTCATTCGAGCCGAGCTACCGACGATGGCGAGGGCATAGAGTTTCGCTATCTAACGCCGAATGAAGAGTTCGACAAGTACGTTCGACAACTACTGCACCTCGCACCAAATGTCCACTCCCTAGCTCTTAAAGGCTCTGACATTCTGGTCCTCGACGAGTCTGCTTTCCCTCCTCTACGTCTCCAGTCCTTGAGCCTGCAGAGTCTGTCAGCAGCCAGTGGTGCCCTGGCTTCACTCGTCCGACAGTCGCCAGCACTCGAACGAGTCCTCATGACAGGTGTCTATCTCGAATCTGGCACATGGAAGGAGATTCTTGTGCCCCTCGCCCAGTCTCAAATCATGTTCTTCTTCATTGAGACGTGCGGCTATGAGATGGAGGGCGTAAGCGCGCATTTCCGCCCACCTGATTTTGCAAATCACCCTGACGCTGCGTATATCGAGACTACCGAGGCCGGTGACCTCGATGCTTGTGAGGCTGTGTTTGAGCGAGTGCGTGAGAATAAGAAGCAGAAATACGGAAGTGACTACAACGAAGTTGCGGATATAAAACTCAAGGAAGACCAGAGAGATCTAATTGAGTTCAAGACAAGGGTCTTGTACCAGTATTTCAAAAGGCAGTCCAATGTTGGCGAGGCAGCTGATGCAGAGGAGAGTGGGGAGTCAGAGAGTATGACTGACAGCGAGTCAGAGGATTCTGACTTTGTGTGATGTGCACTGAGTTGTTACGCATATCGTCATGTACCATCATCATTGCGCTATTGTTTTGGAAAAGTATGTTGAGTGAAGTGCTATTTAGGGAATAATGTAGCGACGGAATACTTGAATATGATCATTCGTCAGAAGATGTTCTATTGTCGAGGGTCTAGGTCATCATTTCTAATCTGCAGCTTTTCTAACGTGGCAGCCTATGATTCACCCGCCTCCTATTCCTGCCTGGCGTGGGCGGCTTCTTACCAGCATCACTGGAACGTACACCGTAGTCTACCCATCCTTTCATGTTCGCAAGGGATGTGGCATCAGGAATTGCATCGCTGCCAGTCGAGCTCCTCCCGTCATCGCGTCGAAGACTGTCCTGCTGCCGTGGGAGGCCATACCGATGCTGGCTGCTGCAAGGCACATGGCAATGAATGGAGCTATGAGCGTGATGGCTTTGCTTCTAGAAGCGGGAGGAGGCATTGATAATTCCATCATTGGCGATCTCAAGGGCTTTGGGGTTTATCGCTTCGCAGCAACTCCTTGTCCTTCCGACTGCACTGTAACGCCATTGCTAACGTACTGTCTCGCCATCAAAATCAGTATCGGCATAAAACCCATTGAAATGACTCCCATTTAGTGAGCGAAATATATTTTGGGCCAGGGCGCCAAGATTGATCCACCGAGGTTCATTGGTGTTAGAGTGCGGCGAAGGGAATACCCGACACTCCTCGACCTACTCTGGAAAACATGGGGCGGGTTAAGCTGCCTATTGAATGACGAAGCATATACTATGCCCAAACTCATCATTGAGAATGGTGCAGCCCAAGGAGATGTGGCTGAGTTCATTCTCTGAAGCGCCGTCCAGGCCACCCTCAATGCCAGCACCGGATTGCCTGACCCGTGCCCAACCGAGATGCTGCGCCAACACATGGACGAGACACTTCCCAAGACGATTTGGAAGTTCGTCGAAAGGGTGCCATCATCAAGATGAAGATTAAAAGGCGTCATTTCTATGGGAGTCTTTTGGATAACATTTATCACCGCCACGCGTGAGGTGTCAAGCTGCTTCAAAGAAGGAGGCAACGATCGCTTGTGAGTATGCTGGTCGGTCTTGGCGCAGAGCCGTTCATTCCGGCCAGGGAGGGTGGTATGATACAGACACGCTTGCCGCTATTAGAGAGGAGGCGCGATAGAATGATAGAACTATATAGAATCCGTGATCCTGCCTGCTGTTTGAGGGCTCTTGTCGTTATGGCGGTTACTGATGCCGACTTTTGCGTTCAAAGTATTCGATCATGTGTGTGTCGTATAACTACCATCTATCATTTTAAGATGTCTACTGGGCAATTAACTAGTGGCACGTTAGATCGTAAGACTGGTATTTAAACGATTTGGTCACAGTTTGCAGACGGGAGGTCAGGAGACGGTCCATGTTCAATTCTTCCAGTACGTTGATTTGTACCTCGGTGTGCTTCAATCTTCGTTTACTTGTTGCTGTGAGTGGCCCAGATAGGCTCATCCCCGTTCTTGTAAAGCACGATGTTCCCGTCATCTTGGACAGCTACGTAAGTTGTATCATCGCCAGTAGGCCCAGCAGTATCAGTGTGCCAGGTAGCGGTGCCAGTGCCAGAGTTGTCACTATAGCGTGTTAGAAATGCTCGGATAAGCCGTGATTATATCATTAGAGGGACTTACTATATGACAAAATTACCGTCTTCCTGCATTTTTACGCCGTGGATATCATAGCGCTGCTCGGCAGTGTTTTGCCATTGGCACTGGTCGTCGTAGTACACACAAAGCTTGCCATCTGACTGCATTCGAAGCTCGACGGTTCCGTCGTCGGAGAAGATACTCTGACCGACGAGGAGCCATTCGCCGTTGTCTAGTCTTCCGTTGCCCATTGCGATGGTTGGTCTGTGTGAAGAAGAGATGATTTGAGGGATGATGGTGTTGTGTCTGTTCACTCGAGAAAGGAGACCTAGATTGATGCTTTATATACTTGAGTGAGTGTACTTGAAAGGTCAGAGCTCCGAGGCATTGGTTGCGTCTCCATTCGTGCAAGAGCATTGACCTCAACTGTTCTTGGTGGCCTATCATCCGAGTTTCCCCTTATGTCGACGATATAATTGGTGAATAGCTCGGCCTTTCTAGCACAAACACGTAGTCCTCTGTCTCATTACCCCGCCGATGCAGCGAGACACGAAGGAGAGACATTGGCTTGGCGGAAGTCGGCGCCAGGTCAGCGCTGATCATCACATGCTAAGCCTTCCGGGACTGTAGGCGAGACAAAGCCGACAGGGACTACAGGGACAAGAGAACTATCGAAAATCTACTCCTCGGAGCATCCAGATCATCACCTAAACGGACACTCAGCTACCCCGCTGGTTGGGCCTAATCAGGGGTATCAATGGACCGGCCCGGTCCTGGACGGACCTTGGGAGATCTTGCCGTTTGGGGCTGATGGGCCAAGCTCTTGGGTGGCTGCAGAATTCCCCTCATTTTATCATAAGCGAATTATCAGCTGTGCGTTTGAGACGTGGCTTCAGGTTGTTGGGCAGTGGGACGACAAAACATGGACAAGCTGCTTCACATTTTGATTATAAACTACAGGTTACGAGGTCGGGGGGCTCCAAGAGGTGATAGCACGGGCTATTCAGTCTTGTTCTTTGGTCCCTCATGTCTTGACAGATATGTTGGTACTATGTATGCTCCCACCTTCTAGCGGTATGCAACGACGTCAGCAAGGCACCAATTATGGTTCGCTGACGTATGCGACCTAGTCTCGAATATCAGTAGCGTATCGACACAGATAATGAAGAGCGTGCTAATATCTCTTTAGATTATCACCGCTCCTCTGTTCCCTGCCACCAAGTACCGAATGTCTCACTTGAGGCGTCAGCTCGAACCTTTCCCCGCCGGAGTCCACACTCAGCTCGCCACAGGACTATGCAAGTCTCAGGGTGTTGCGTCATTGATCTTCTGGGGTCCACTCTGGTCGTCCCCCGCTCAGCACAGCTTCGCGAATGCGTTGCAAAATGGATATGGCAACTCCCGATAGGACTTCCAGGAACACCATAAACACCGGAGCTCGTGTAGTGCCAGAAGTCAACACGGCCACATGCGGCAAGTGGCGGGTCGCTCTGCCATTCCGTGCCAAGGCGATAAGGTCCCATTGTACCTCATGGTCACCGTTACTTGGAGCTCGGGCATGGGCAGCTCCATAGTTTCCTCTTGGCATGTGTACGCTCGTGCCGACGCTTGTGGCATCTGCATCATTCGGGTCTTTTGTATGGCATGTGAAGGTACCCAGACTACAACCTCAGATTCAGAGGCCAATTTTGTCCATCAGAAGTAAGAATCAGAGTGAAGGACTGTAGTAGTAGTGATTCTTTGCATTCCAGTTAGTACCACGGCAAAAGATTCAAGAACGAGGATCCCATACGGATCATTAACAGGTACAGAGCAGAAACAGAGACAGAATCCATTTTTATTGCGCCGAGGTTGGAGACTGTGTCTCCGATCTATCCCCAAGTGCATAGATCTGGATAAATAAGGCGCCAGGGCTGCAGTGAAGCTGCTCGACCCTTTCCGTGGTCAACTCAGCCATGATTGCAACAAACACATCATGTATAATCGTCACCTTGCCTATGACTACCTCTTCAACTCTTGCTCCCTTAAGCTACCTTTCAGCCAGTTACTTATATGACCACCACACCGCTCTTGGTTACCATCATGCATTTGGTCACTATCTTTGCTGCCGTTGGAGCCGCTCTCTCTTCGGGCTTCCCGGCCAGCCCCGTCAAGCCTCGGGGGGCCAACGGAGCTGACTTCGACAGACGCCGACAATGGTTACCAGACCAAGAAGAACCTATTCATTGCCATCCCCAATCATTAACAAGCCCACTAACTTCAACAGCTTTCCCATCACCGAGCTGTGTGTTCATCGGACCTGAGTAGGTTGAGCTCCAAGTCATAGCCCGTCAATACTCGAAAGACTGGAAAAATTAACAACCATGTACTTAAATAGAGGCAGGCATCAAAATAAACGCGGCCCGTCATTTTCTTTTGGCACGACGGTTATTTCACAAGTTACGGGGAAGTCTGCCTTAGAGTGTGGTGGTAGCCAGAGGAAGAACGTTCCGTTCAATATGATTCAAATCAACTCACGACCCAAACCATAACAGGTGGCAGAGTGCTTTGAGACACATCCTGGGCAGTGATTATCCCTGCATCGGCGAGATAGTCTGTGGGTGGAACTCCAGAGGCGCACCGTCCTGGACTATACGACGCATTCAGAGAGCATCAAGCGCTGTGAAAACGCAACTTGTGACAGTCATGGGCTCCACACGGACATGCTATTCCGCGACATGAAGACACTTTTTTCGTGTATTCGAACGGATGATGATGTCATGGCTGCATCCAATGGTAGGTTGATGCAGATGTTCAGAGGCTTTACTCAAGAGGTAACTCTAACGAATACACGTGGTCAGCATAGCCTACGAGAATATAATTATATTTACCTGTTTTAGTAGTGAATCACTCGAAGGAACAGTCGTTCTAGCTCTTCCATGTCATTCAGCTGACATAATTCTTGTGAATTAAGGAGTCTAATATCTAATCAAAGTTTGGTAATTCACTGTTGTGAGAGCATCCCTGGGGTATAAAGGGCCTGTCTGTCCCTCCTGTCGCAAAGATCTTCTCGCTTGCTACAGTAACCACATCTATCATCGCACAAAGCTCGACTTTCACCACAGAAATCGCCTTCGAATCAATTACAAAAACATAATATCCGACAAATTTGCGGCCTCAGGACAAGATGTGCCGCATTACTGAGGTTACTTACATTTGTGAACGCTGCGGGGCGCCGGTTGGATCGGATTACGTGACTGAAAAATGCTCTCGGGCACTCAGACCACGTGCCCGGCGCTGCCCAATAGCCCGATGTATCGAAGATGAGGCTGATGTTATAGTGTCATGGGAGTACTGCTACCCGTGTGTTAGACGAGAGAACGGAGGTTGAGCCCCTGATATCCTGAAAAGGGGTTCTTGGGCCAACTTGAATGCAGAGCCTGGTCCAGATCTTTCCAAGCAGGACGGTTTCTGGAATTCTCACGGTAGTTAATAGAGCTATGATCTGACATCTCACCCTCCAAGGTGTTATATTTCCCTATTAGTGTGATTCTTTCCTTGAAGACTTAGCCCACCTCTTGGTTGCTGTTTAGGAGATGTAAAAGTAGGATTTTATGTTTCTCATCTCGGCTGTTCTTAATCACCATAGCTATCCGATGAGAGTTTAATCGATGGCTTTGTACCATTGTCTTTGTCCGTCTTAGAGCTAATCATCATGATGCTGGGTGGGAAGACTACCAGAGAAAGGTCATAATGCTAACGATTCTTTTTCGATCATTGAAAGCGCGCGTAAACCGCCACTTGGTGACAATAAGCTTTCAAGATTCCATACAAAGATCAGACTAGACAAACCGTCCGGGTTTTGGTGACACATAAGGGCAAGACATTATGATTTGACGAGCTTTTCAGTTACATCAAGATACGACAGTTCCGTAGCCCCTGAGTTGTCTTGGCGCGTAATGGTACTTCCACCTCACACCAAGGGTCGTTCATAGATACGAAATTGCGATCGACTACCCATGACTGAATATCTCGAGTCCGTCGCAGAAACGGCAGTGATGTCTTCTCAGGATGATTTCCATCTCGTAAAGGTGTCCCTTTGTTTACTCTGACACATTCCATGGGGCTTTGTCTGTACAGAAATACCCCATCGCGGCTCATTCGTCACCGGCACACTACTCACTGGCTCCAGAACAGCTAGACAAGGGGCCGGTATGAAGATGTGAAGCCAGTTCGATCAGGCCATATCTTCAGAATGCAATTGATACTGGTATTTTGATCGGCCAGATTGCAACTCCTAAGCCCCTTGTGCCCCTGGTCAAGCTCCAAGTTTGAGAAGACAAACCGCAACATTAGACCCGTGCTAAGCCTTGTAGCGGCAAAGATAGAGATAGTCCTATTTCGCGATATACTCGCGACAATGGCTTTAGATTCTATATGTCAACGAAAAGGCTATTCAGAGCTAATCAGTACGAGTCGTCTTGTGTAGCAACCCTGCAAAGGACTGATTACCCGGGACTCTCTCTCTCTCTCTTGGGTGCTCAATAAAAGGCCCGCAAAGCTCAACATATCTCTATTATCCGTTATACGTCGAGTGTTTGGGCAGGGTGAAAACAAGTTAGCTTGCATACAGACGACGTGTGCTGGGCCTTTTCGGTCCCGTCTGTCAGCTCAGCAGTACAACAGGCGAGATGACATCAATGCACATACAAATCCTGACTATCTAATGATCAAAAATGCTCCTAGTCCAGGGGGGGGTTTCAGCTGCGATCCTGATCCTAAATACTGGTAGAGTGATGCCGATTGGTGCACATACGATTTTAAATCAAGCATATTATTCCTTTGATCGCGTGTCACCTTGCCATTTCGAGAAGACTACTCGGATCCAGGCGAATCAGCGTTCAGCATAAACTTAACCGCTAGTATCCCCGAGGGATCAGCATCATTTGAGGATCGCTATGGCATTGATGAAATGATCCGCATTAGGCAGCCATTAATTGCTCATGCTGAAGCGGAAACTAAGTGCCATAGTTAATGATGAAACAGCCGATCAAACCGGAAATGGCCCCTAGCTAGGAAGAACCTTGGTGAAATCATGGACCAACTGGCGATTTTGGCAATGGGACCGAAGGTCGAGAATGCTCCATTGCTGCTATCAATGACGTCTCCGGTGGACACAATAACAAAGAACAGAAGGGAATATGCTCCACGACCATTGCATCTAAAACTAATCAGAGTACATTGATAAATTGAGAGTTTAGTTCTCTCTTCGACTCAGTCCTCTGAGACCGGCGGTGGCTTCGAAGCAATCCCCGGTCGCGCATTTCTGAATAACTGCGACAATATGGCTACCTTCTGCCACGACATGTGGGGACAAACACGAGTAATACTACCTTCTCATGTGGGTTTAATCCAGATCTGCGCTTCCGCAGAGACTTGTCCGACAATCCTTCTTCATCATCAGGGATGCACGAACTTGAGATCGACGGAAATGGTCGGGCTCAAGTCAACAATTAACTTCACCAAAGGATCCTGAAAGGATGAAGGATTCTAGAAAATCAGGATAGTGCTGAACATCACCCACGATAACCGTGACTGGGCCCCTTAACAATGCTTGGGATGAGGGATGAGTAGATCGCATGATGTATAAAAGGACCACCGAGCATCTTGACTGACTTCTATTCATCATTGATCATCACACTCCCCCAAGGCGACCAAACCAACTCAACAAATATCAAATTCATCCTCGATCGCAATGAAGTTCCAGGCTATCATCTTCTTCGCCGCCGCCCCTTTCATGGCTGCCGCCGCCCCTACCAAAGGTATGGAAAAATGAACATAGATTTTTAGACCAGGCCTTACTTTAGCAGACGCCTCTTCTCATCTAGAAAAGCGTTGTGCCGTTTTCCAGGAAGAAGAGAAGGTCTGGCACGAGTCCGGCCAGAGTCGCCGCCGTATCAAGTTCTGGAACGACGGCCAGACTGATATCAATCTGATGTGCACCATCTGGGTGAGAGGTAAGTACAATGCCGATCTAGAAGCCCAGTCAAACACTAACAATTTTTCAAGAAGCAAACAAGTCGAGGGGCATCTTGAACAACCCTCAGTGCTGGATCAGGGATGATGGCACCGGCCGGGTTGACATCAGCACCGCTCTCGGGCCTCTGGGTGACACTGCTTTTAGAGACGCTTATAACCGCCAGTTCAAGCTTTGGCGTCGTGAGTCTGGCTGTTAGATAGCTGATTCTTGGCTTGAGAAGGGTAGTATTAAGCACAATTGCACTGTGCGTGTCTACTTTGGCACACTGAGGATCTAACATTGCAATGTGATATTGGGATAACGTATATGTATAGCGAGCCGGACAGCAAGCGAACCGGACACTTTTTTTAACCTTTAAGATAGAAATTACTATAAAAACACAATAAACTATTTAATTAATTAAAATTACTCGCTATACTCTTCCCCAGATATCTCAATCACTACCTGACATATTCTTGCATTATAACCGGGCTTGCCGCAGACACCACAATGCCGATCCCCCGGTCGCGCTGACCTCCCTTGATTACCACTTCTCGACGATTCTGCCACTACCTGCGCATCCACATCCATCTGATCAATTGCTTGCCTTCCTTCCTCTACTATTATTACCCCTCTTTTTTATAGTCGGGTCCTTTTTGCCCTCCGGCGCCGGCTTAGTATCTCATTTGCCTATTCAAGTTCTTTAACCCTAGCCTCAAGTAAGGCAACCTTATGTATAACTATCTTTGTTCCCTTAGAAGAAGACTATATAGCTTCTAGAATTAACTCTAGGGAGCTACTTTTATGCCTTATAACTTGTCTTTTGAGGTAATCTGACTGAGATTGAGCCTTAAGCATGGTCTTTGGGGTCTTTGAAACCCAAGGGGTCGACGGTTTAGCTACCTCCTCAGCCGGTGTTAGAGTCCGTAGCTGCACATTAAGCTTCGAGACGATACTTTCTGGGTTAAGAGGAATAAGCCTGGCCCCTCTAAAGGCTAACTTAATATTCTTTTCCGTCATAGTGGCCTAAAATGTAGCGTAAAAGGCTAGAAAGAACTTAGTCTTTGAAACGTAGGTAATAAAGCATCTAATTATATGCTCTATTTCTTAACCATAAGCCTTCTTTAGCATACTAAAGCACCTAATATTAAGGGGCTAGAGTAGATAAGATAAATAAGGTAGCATATAAAGCTAGATAATCTTCTTCTCCTCGTAATATCTCTTAAATTTAATAAAGTGGTGACTTTTATGGCCATTAAGGATTAAAAGATAATAACGTACATAATAAGCGAGCGGCGCAGATAAGCGAGCGGCGCACTTTTCCCTCCTACACCTAACTTTCCACTTCATCAATCAAATCTTCACCACCAAGTATATCACAATCAAATACTAAGGCAAATACCCTTCTTACCCTTTAGGCCCTTTAAAATAACCCAAAATTAAGTCTCCGGCGGGCTTCTAGTATCTATAGGGTCAAGGAGCAAAGGCTATATCACCGGCAGAATAATATTTAATCTCGACGCGATACTATTCCTAACTCGCGGAAACTATCTAACCTAGAAAAAAAAATTATTATTTAGTTTATTCTTAACCTAGATTCGCGAGGATTCCCCCCGCGACTATGTGGTATAAAAGAAATAGCTAACCGATTACTCGCCGACCGCGACGCATCACCCATCGGCAAGCGCTAGGCTTCTAACTTTATTAAGCGATAACTAAACCTTAAGACGCATTTTAATTATAAATATAACTATTAGAGGGCCAAATGCGAAGATCTAACTATTATTCGCGATTAGTTTAGGCTCATAGAGAATATAATCACGAAATACAGTATTAACCTAGCTAATATCTATAACTTTGACGAGACTAGCTTTATAATAGGGGTTATTATAAGCGGAATGGTTATCACGGGCATAGAGAGATATAGAAAGGCGAAATTAGTGCAGCCTAGAAACCGGGAATGGGTTACAGCCATTCAGGCGATTAATTCCGAAGGCTAGGCGATCGCGCCGTTTATCATGGTTACGGGCCAATATTACCTTGCTAATTAGTACCGGGAAAGCAACCTCCCGGGGGACTAGGCTATTACGACGACCTAAAATAGCTAGACCGACAATGATATAGGTCTTAAGTGGCTCAAGCACTTCAATTAACATACTAAGGCCCGATCAACCAGTCGCCATCGTCTTCTCATCCTCGATGGGTATAATAGTCACCACTCGGTTAACTTTAAGAAATATTACAAAGACAACTATATCATCATGCTATATATGCCACCTCATTTATCTCACCTACTTCAGCCTCTTAATATCAGGTGCTTTAGGCCGCTCAAAAAGGCATATAGTCGAGAAATTAAGCAGTTAATCAGATACTCTATAACCCATATTTTAAAGACTAAGTTCTTTCTAGCTATTTATGCTACCCACTAAGCTACTATAATAAAAAGTAATATTCAGGGAGGTTTTAGAGGAGCCAGGCTTATTCCTTTAGACCCAGAAAGTATTATATCAAAGCTTAATATCTAGCTACAGACTCCAATACCTATCGGGGAGGCGGCCAGCCTCCCTAACCCTTGGGTCTCAAAGACCCCAAAGACCATGCTTAAGGCTAGCTCGCAGTCTAAATACCTCAAAAGATAAGTAAAACAGCATTAATTCTTAAGGCACTTAAGTTACTTTTAAAGAAAATAAAGGCAATAATGCATTAGAATGCCCTATTAAAGTCTAAGAACCAGATCCTTTAACAGATAAATAAGACTCTTAGTAAGCGACGTAGAGTAAAAAGAACCTAGCTACGAAATAGAGGGAAGATAACTATAGATAAAGGTAGGAAAGCAATTAATCAGATAGGCGTTAATACGCAGGTAGTGGCTAAATCATCGAGAAGTGGTGGTCAAGGAGAGTCGGCACGACTGAAGGAAAGGCATTATAGAACATGCGGCAAGACCAGGCATAACGCAAGAACATATCAGATAGTTATCGCGATATCTAGAGAGAAATATAGCGATTAGTTTCAATTAATTGAATGATATGTTGTAGTTTTATTGAACTTCTTATATTAAAGGTTAGGAAAAGTGCGCCGCTCGCTTGTCTGCGCCGCTCGCTTATCATGTACGTTAGCGGCTATTTGATCGCTTGGCTGTGCACCGGTCAAAGTGCTTGAGCCACTCGAGACCGGTCTCGTTATTAGTCTAGCTATTTTGGGTCGTTGTAATAGCCTAATCGCCCGGGAGGTTACTATCTTGGTACCAATTGGCAAGGTAATACTCGCCCGCGCCAATGATAAACGGCTAGATCGCCTGGCCTTCCGCATTGATCGCCTAGATGACTATAATCCATTCCCGGTTTCTAGGCTGCACTGATTTCGGCTTTGAACGCCTTTCTAAACCTATGACGACCATTCCGCTTGCAATCATACCCATAAGAAAGCCAGTCTTATCAAAGTTATAGAGATTATCTAATTAGATGCTATACTTCGCGATTATATTCCCTACAAGGCGAAACTAGTTATAGATAACTATTAGATCTTCGCATTTAGCTCTCTAGTAGTTATATTTCCTAAAAAAACGCGTCTTAAGCTCTAGGTATTACTTAATGAAGTTTAAAGCCTAGCGCATGCCGACTAGTAACGCGTCGTAGTCAGCAAGTAATTAATTAGCTATTTCTTTTATACCACGAAGCTAAGGGGGAAATCCTCGCGAATCTAGATTAAGAATAAAGTAAATAAGGATCTCTTCCTCTAGATCTAATAGCTTACGTGAATTCATGGTAGTATCATATCGAGATTAAATGCCATTTCGTCGCCGACGTAGCCTTAGCTCAGAGACCTAGTAGGTCTTTGCAGCCTTTCAGACGCTTAGATTTAGATTATTTTAAAGGGTCTAAAGGGCAAGAAGGGTTCTGGCCTCAATATTCGACTATGACATATTTTATGGTTGGGAATCAATTAATTAAATGAAAAGTTAGATATAAGAGGGAAAAGTGCGTCGCTCGCTTGACTGCGTCGCTCGCTTATCATATACGTTACCTCTTTGATCATGTCAGTTTGTTATCAGATAGAGACAATTACCATTCATAAAGCTTTCGCGGCACTCCATCAAACTCAAGATTTAGGTAACAGTTGTCTAGATAGCCTGATTCAAGTGTGAGCTGGAAATGTCCTGGACGTAGAGTGATGCACGTTGCGGGTTCCTCCAGCAGTAAGGGATTAAGTCCCGGATTAATGACTCTTCTTCGGACAACTAAATCAACTGTTTTCTTAGGACTGAGAATATTCCATCAGAGTTTGCTAAAAGTTAAAGCAAATATCAAAGCCAGGTTGCTTGCTCCAGGTGTTTTCACGCACTGATATTCCTTGTGTCAAACAAGTCGATTCGGGGAAATAAGCATTCCACCTCGGGGCCGAATCCCTCCGTGTGGGACCTCGCTTGACTTCGGGGCTCAGCTCGCACCGATTCCGCGTATCGCGTCGGGTTGAAATGTTCCCATCATATGTAAACTAATATTGCTGGTCTATCAGTTTATCAGGACAAGGGGGCGTTGCCCGACTGTCTCTATAACTTAAAAGCTTCCGGGTTTTATTGAATGTTCTCCCTCAAACACTCCTCCTGCAGTTCACCTGATACTCCGCCTCTGCATCACAAGTCGAACAATGTTGGAAACCATTCTCATAATAGGTGCAGGCTATGCAGGTATCGGACTTGCCCACAAGCTGCTCAAAGACACGAAACCCAAAGTCCCGGGCCTCAAAGTTGTCCTGATCTCACCAAGCACGCACCATCTCTGGAACATCGCCGTCGTACGAGGCATTGTGCCAGGTCAATTAGCTGATGACAAACTATTCCAGCCAATTGAACCTGGATTCAAAAAGTACCCCGTTGGCAGCTTTGAGTTCGTCCTGGGCACTGCCACACACGTCAGCCCGAACAAGAGCGTCGTGCGAGTCCAAACCTCTCAAGAAACTCTTGAACTCGAGTACACACATCTTGTCGTGGCGACCGGGTCCTCCTACCCAAGTCGTGTTCCATTCACATCCATCGGAACCTACCAAGAAACACTCGATGCCTTACACGAATGGCAGAGGAAAGTGGAAACCGCTAGCTCCATTGTGATCGCGGGCGCTGGACCGACGGGCATTGAAACAGCCGCTGAATTGGCCAGCATGTATGGCCAAACGAAAGACATCATTGTCATCGTCCCTGGCAGTGACCCTCTCCCTGGTCTTATTCCTGACGTCGGGAAAACGGCGGCAGACGACCTCGAGAAGTTAAACGTCAAAATCCGACGACACACGCGTGTTACCAACATTGAGGAAGCCGGTAGTCAACTTACAATTTACTTATCTGACGGAAGTGTTCTTCAAGCTGACATCTATCTTCCCTTGTTTGGAATGAAAGCAAACAGCAGCTTCTTGCCAACTACCCTATTGGACGACAAGGGGAATCTCAAACTCGATACCAGTCTACGTGTCACGGGCTTCGAAAACATATGGGCTGCAGGCGATGTCGGCAATTTGGAACCCAAGCAACTCATTTATGCCGAGAGACAGGCACTACACTTGGCCATGAACCTTGATGCTGTGCTCACCGGCGCCAAGGAACTTGTGTCAGATCTGAAGCCAACTGTGATGCCGCAATTGTTTGTCACAATCGGAAAGAAGAAGGGCACCGGCCAGTATAATCGATTCCGTGTACCGGGATTCATTGTGAGCACAGTGAAAGGGAAAACACTGTTCACCGAAAAGGCACCGGGGCTGGTTGCAGGGAAAAACATTATTCGGTCATCGATTTAAAGTTGATCAATGGACGGAAGAGGCATGACTTGTTGGGATAATGGTGATTTAACTGACCGCACGGTCATCTAGTAGTGGAACTCCTTAGAATCCCCTTTCATATGTATCATCGTGCTCTTTGGATAATGCAACATCTCCTTCGACGTGACGGCATGGTGAGGTAGAGAGGAAAGAAGTGAAACTAACTTCTACCACGTACGAAGTCTCGAATAAGTTGCAGCCAAGAGACTTACTTTGACGTGGAAGGCACAGTTCCAGACTTTCTACGGGTGAGCTATATAGCCTTCACTCAGTTCGAAGCCCTTCCAAAAACATCAGGCAATGAAGAGAAATCATTACTCAAGCCGAAATGAAGTCATTATTCTCTCGTGTACAAAGGCCATTGGTTGATATCCAATGCTCAAGGGTGTAGCACCTCGTTTGAAGACGTCAGAGTTTGATAGTCCTTGCAGATGGCGCTTCATGATCGGAGTTGGGGCATTTGCAGGCCGAATTGCACAAGGTATTGGTTAGTTAGGAAAAGGACATGTGTTGGTCAACGCTGTGAGCCCAGGCATCTGTGCTCCTCAACTATTCAGAAACCAATCCTTTTACTTCAGCGTGGTAATGAAGCTTTTTATGGCCGCGTTTCCACATACACTCGAAGTGGGATCCCGTACATTATTGGAAGCGGCATTTGCGGCAGAGAAGACTCATAGCAATGAGATGACTAACTGCCAACCACACAAGTGGCCATCTATTTTGGAGGGTGAAGAGAGATTCTTGGTGAGGGGGAGGATTTAGGATCAGCTCCTGGAGGCTATTGAGCAGATTGCACCAGGCGTTACGCACAAAATTTACAGGATTCAGCGTTCATCTACCTTCAGCCAGCCAAGGCCACTACAATAGCGATGCTAAAGCGGTAGCCCTCCCTTATTGTCATCAGAAACATTAACGCTTGATGAAAACCTGCAATCCATCGCCCATGGGCAACGTAAGGTGCGTCGGACTCGTCTTTTCCCCTTCAAAAGCTCGCTCAAAAGTAAACGACCGTGTTAAGGTCGCGATTACTTGAACCGCTATCAACTCGGCCATCTTCTTTCCCAAGCATAGTCTCGCACCCCCTTGAAAAACAGGAAACTCGCTGGCACTTCTTTGTTTGATTCTTCCACCTTCTAACCATCGTTCGGGCCTAAACATATCCGCATCCTCGCCCCATGTCCTGGCTGAACGGTTCATTGCCCACGTGCACCAAAGAACAACTGATCCCTTTGGAATAAATGTACCATCGGGGAGGGTAGTATCATCTTTTGCCTGCTTCATTTCGAATGGTATGGGTGGGTAAAGCCTCAAAGACTCATAGAAAACGGCGAGGATAAAGTGAGTCGCCTCTGGACTAAGATCCTGCTGTATCATCGAGCTCTGGCGGCTATTAACTTACGCACCCCGGCTTCCGGTGCCATTGACAAGGTGGAAGATTTTCCCTGCTACTCCTTGGTGTAGTATGAGAAGATAATATGTCCATGCCAAGGCTTGGGCGATGGTGTCTTTTCCCGCGGAGAGATAGTTGAGTGCCGAATCAGCTACAAGTTCTTGTCCCCCGAGAGAATCAAGCAAGGTGTCAATCAAGCTGGGTGCCGCTTTGCTCTCCACAAGACCGCTGGGGCCATCGTTGCCATTTCGCCGGGCAACAGCTTGAGCCACCAAGTCTTGGCCTTATCGTCTGATCACCCGCACAGACTTGGTGAGTTTCCCGCCGGTAATCAGCTCGGTCAATCTCCACAAAGGGTTCTGAAAACGTTTTGCAATCTCAGCAGAAGCATGGCAAAACGCTTTTGTAAACTCGTCGTGCGCATGCATCTCAACCCCGTAGGCTAGCCTGCCTATCAGCTGGGTAGTAAGCTCGTGGAGCACGGCCTCGAGGTCGATAGCTGTCCCGACATTCGCATATTGATTCAGTTGACACACAATCTGCTCCAAAGCTCTGGGGAGCTCCGTTTCTGTAAGGCGTTTCATCGTTGATCCATTGAAGAAATGTGTCCCTGCTGCGCGCTGCCGTCTCCTGAGGTCTCCATCAACGTTGACGATGCCATAGCCGAAAAGGTCCTGAAGTCGACTGCGGAAAAATTGACCTTTTTTGAATAATTCCTCATGCTTGAAAATGAAATCCAGGTTTCCTGGGTTGGCTATAATCACACCTGGTGAAAGAGTTGGGATCACAATGCCCAAGGTTTCTTGGCCATATTGTTGGATACACCTGGTGCTGGTATCAGACATGAACAAAGAACAGGAAACCGGGGTGTAATACTCAGTGAACCAGCCAAACACCTTCTGACGTGGGCGGAGAAATACCAGTCCATTGCCTAGGAAGGGCACTGCTCCGGGAGATTGTCTGTTGGCAGTCGATGCGAATATCAGGAGCACTCTTATTCTGGATAGACGAAAACAAACCTGATAGGGACACCGTTTCTTTTGATACGAGACGCCTTGGAACATTCGGCCATGAAAACACAAAGTGGGAGCATAAGTGCAAGAAAAAGCATGTATAAGGCCAGCATCGTCAAGTGTTTAGTGGATTGCGAGCTCTTGTGTCTTTCTGTTGTGTTCAATCATCGGCCTCCAACAAAAAGCTTAGTCTTATCACTGTAAATCTGCCTCCCGTGACGGCATCAATAAGAATTCCGTAATAAGTACTAACACGCCCAGTCAACTTTTCCTTCAACGACAGTGATTGCCGCATTTCAGCTATGGTCCGATGAAGTCAAATAGTTGCACCGATCGGTCAAACTCCTCGCCCGATGATAACTGAGGTCCTCGGTGCGCGTACTCGCACCGAGATGTATGGAGACTGACAGGGATCATGACCATGCTTGGACTAAGATAGCTCCAAACCAGGTTTGGAACGTACAAGTGTCAGTATCAGCACAGCCCACCTGGCGGCCGAACCCAGTCAAGACTTGATCATGAACGTGATGCAGGACGAAAGAGTCGCTTACGTATCCCCTGCACTGAATATCCGAGATTCGTTGTTCGGGAGCAATTGGTTGTGGCGATGCCGGTAATCGAGGCCTTGCGGTATTATTCAGCGTGCAAAGATGAACACATCATAGAGATAGGATCAATGTACCACCAACACACTATCATGCCCCGTCCTCTAATGCGGCTTCTCAAAACACATGATCAAGCACCGAGAGCTCTTATTCGCATAAGCATTGCTCATCGCCCGGAAAGACTGCAAGAACGCAATCTTATCATGGCCTTGGCTGAAAGCAAATGCCGACAATGACGGCCGTTGAACAAGAGACCAAGTGACATGCCTTTGGAGTTAGTCGCATCTTGTACGCTAATAACTCTCTTTTGCTTACAGAGTCTTCCTCACGTTGTCGTTTGTATTATATTGTCTGCAATGATGACAAGAAGCCATCAGCCACAACAGCAATACACGCAGTCATTAATACATGACGGTATCAAAACCCAATACCGTATAACACCGTAACCCAAGTTGTCGTTTGTATCTCGTATGTTGCTATCCAGCTTAAAGATCGCTTGCAGGGCGTGATCAACGTATTGCAGTTCCGTACTGCCAAACCCCATGTTATTCAGCCGCCATTGAGGGGACAAGACGGACGAATAAACTGTCCGTTCGGTCAAATTCTGCCGCCGATACTGAATAGAGCAGTCTTTATGCGTGGGCTGGAAAGCTCATACTTCTGTGAAAAGCATGCTTAATGAGTAAGTTGATGAGTGATGGGTAATTTCTCGTATGCCATCAGTTCTAAAGTACATACAACAACTATCATAGAGACCATGGTGTGCACTTCCCATGGTAGGGCTTCTGGATGTCATCCAGAAGCTGATCATTGATTCTCCATACTCCCTTAGTCTGGGCATCCGCCAGATTCCACTCCAAATCCTTGGTCAAATGATGAAAAACCTGATGGGAGTCTCCATGGAGGCTCCGAAAGAATAAAGGATTCCAATTCTCACCCCGAATCGCTTCTTCTTTACGCATATGTCTTTGCGCTTCCTCCAAAACATGCTTGGCAGTGGCAGCTGCTCGGATGTTTCCAAGTCTCAGGTTTTCGATGACATCTCTCCAAGCCCGACGAGACTCCCAAGGATCTTGGTCCTCTACTTGCTCAACCTGCATGGCAGCTGGCTCGTTCTCGGGAGCGTCCACCGTGTATGTCTTTAGCACTTGACCAGTTCGCCCATCTTTTGTCACCCATCCTCCACTCCAAACTCCTGATAGGGCATATATGCGTCTTTTTGGATCACTTTTGTGGTATACAAAGGCCTCAAATTGGTTTTTCTTTCCACGCATCAGGCCGACACCTGAGAACTTGATCTCAGATATATAACCACTGCTCGAGACAACGCGATAGCATCCAACAATCTCGGGGTAGAAGCAGGCTGATAGCAGCCCCCGAACTTGGACATCTGGCAGCGGTAGGATATACTCCTCGTTGAACTGAGAAATGTGTAATATGGTATGCCCAATTTGTCGAATGTTTACGGTCCCATTAAAGGTCATCTCGACGCGGGCATATCCATCAGCTCGGATACCATGGTCTCTGTCTGCTATATGGATAGCGGTAATCGGAGGATGATGACTGACTTGCTCTGACACTAGCCGAGTTGTGTAGTTACCGTCAGTCCACGAAGCAAGGAAAAGTTCGCCTAAGAAAGCGTTGAGAGGTTTCTTGATGCTGACACCAGGAGATCCGGCAATATACAGTTGGGTTCGTAGGCCGACAAGGAATAGCTGTAGCACCAATAGGCTTCGGATCGCAGGATTCGGCTCGAAGGACGGGGCGCAGAACACTTTTGGTCTTTCAGCCCAACATCGAGGGTTCTCAACGACGGAGGCGGAAGCGAGGAAGAAAGGTGGAGCTGTGATGTTGGCAAGGTCTCCCTTGACTGTTGAAAGAAACTAGAAGTGTCAGCAAATGTCACTAGTAGCACAATATTTTGCATCCCATTTTCTTCAGCCATGGGTATTTCGCGAAGGAGGGGGACATAGGCCAGTACCTTGAGAAGTTCAGTAAAGATGGAGTGGTTAGACTTGGCGTTCCCCCCGGCTGACCCTGCCGTGCCATTCTGACTTTCTTGGATAAATGACATTGTCGTGGATTTGAAGTACTGGTGTAGTTTGGAAGGATTCGCGGACGAGCCTCAACGAAGATGCCGACCAACGTGCCCAAAACACACGAACCAGTTGGGCTTTTCCAACGAGTAGGTGACCTCACTCTATACTTTGTAACCTCGTCGCCTGCAGACCATCGAGCTCGGGAGGAAGTAACCCCCGAGCCGACGGCATGAGTTTAGCCCGGAGGGAGCCACTCGGTTGATGCGTGATAAGTCCCCCGATTCACCCGACTAGATAAAGTTTTACCTCTGCCGACCTTGGTTAGTGCTTGAGCTAACAGCGCCAAGATATCGTTTACGGGGCGGTGGGCAATCTCGGGCATGTCAGGCCATGGGTCTCATAGCCCCGCAAAGAGGTTCAACGTCGACCCTTGCAATTCCTTTCCTTACTTCTGCCCAAGTACCTACCTATCCGATTTTCGACAGTACGGGCCGGACAGTAGTGACTGGTAGCCACATGGCGTCGGATAACATGCCCCGATTGTCGAGAAATGGCTGTTTGACCTGCAAGCGACGCAAAGTCAGGGTATCACCTCACCCTCGACCTTTTGATCGCCATTACACAGCGACCAGAGAGAGCCGTCCCTAACGCTATCAGTGTGACGAGAATCGCCCATCATGCCTCAACTGCGTGAAACGCCACCGGATTTGCAGCTTTTCTCCGCAAGGTGACCACACCGAGAACAGCCCCGTCACTCCAAAAGACCAATCCACATCTGCGAGCCCCCTCCTGGAGGCGGAACAATCGAGGCGGGCCAATGAGATATTGGTAACGACTTCCATTCCCAAGCTGAGGTCCCCTCAATGCCCAAACACCCTGGACGTGCCCCACGGATGTGACCTTTGGAACTACGACATGGAGCTCATCCATCATTACACAACGATAACAGCTGCCACCCTCTCAATCCGAAAAGATATGGCACACTTATGGCAAGTCACGATTCCCCGTGAGGGCTACCGCAGCCCCTTTGTCCTCCACGGTATTCTCGCGATGAGCGCCGTTCATCAGGCATACCTGCAGCCAGCGAACCAAAAGATGTACCTGCAGCTATATAGCTACCACTCCGCCTTGGGCTCTGAACAGTTTCGTTCCACATTGGAAGATCCTCGGCATGAGAACTGGATGGGACTATTCAGTTTCGCTGCTCTCATCACTCTACATGCCTTTACGCTTCCACTACGACTCAATGGTGAGAAGTTGCCTGACCCCTTGCTTAACCTTTTTGAAGTTGCGACCCTTCTTCGGGGGATGGAGACAATGCTGTCTCCTATGCTACCTCTGATATCCCGGTCAGAGTTTGCCCCGTTTATCTACGGCGTACGGCTTGCCGATGCTGATGACATATCTGCCAGGTAAGTGTTAACTTGATCAACACCAGTTTGCCGATTGAACTGACAGCGGCTTCCACGTAGCCATTGTTCCCTTGATAACAGCCACCTTCCCTCAGACACCTTGGTTGCGTTAGAGAGTCTTCGCCACTTCCTTAGTGGTCGAATATCCGAAAGCTGTCTCCCATTCTACCAGAGCGCTGTGGATCATATGGATCACCTTGCGAGGTTGATAGCACTCGCAGGGTTGAGTTCGGAAGCCGGAACAGTACTTGGATGGCTGTTCAGCTTACCTGAGAGTCTGCTACCAGATATCAGAGAAAGAAGACCTGAAGCTCTGATCCTAGTTGCTTACTTTTCCGTCTTCTTACTCAGTCTGGAAAAGAACTTTTGGTATTCTCAGGGGTGGGCAAAGCAGGTGTTTAAGCAAATCTTGGCGCAGCTCATTCATCGACCTCGGTTTCTCGAAGCATTACGTTGGCCGCGGAGAGTGTTCTCGGGTATCACTTAAAGACCGGACAGTTAGAATTGTGGAGTGGTATACTCCCTTCAGAATTAGGTTCTGATACAACTACAATGCTTTGATGGAATCTTTTATGCTCCCATCTGTTTTTCCTTCCCCTCTGAAACGGCTACAACATATAGCAGATACCTATGTCCGCATCAGCTAGGGACATAAGGAGAGACTCATGAGCATCCAGTCGAGGCTGATGTCGTCGATTCAGCTTGGATGTGACTCAGCCACTGAAAACGAACATCAACGTTTTCATACATACTCGAAGCACCACTTGGACTACTAATAGGCACATTCCAATGTATTGAAGCGAGCCGTATTGCAACTGGGCAATAATAGTCTATCCCAAATCTCAATATATGGAATCCCCATGCCAATTAAAGCTGGGACTTGACTTGATGCGTGATTCTTTGACTTCGCGGCTTCTGCTTCCATGGGACGAATCCACTTCTCTCTTCTAGAAAGGGAACGTCATCCAAGATTGGTCCATTTGCGACCAGGGACACGGTTCTCAATGATGGCGTCCTCGATACCGCAGCATGCCCCTGCACCTCTAACGGGATTCATCTAATGGATGTCAGAATATTCTAATCGCGAGAAGCAATCAGGGGGGGTACCTTGTGTGCTGCACCCCCAACTAAAACCATCCTGCCCCAATGCCACCATCGGAGTACCCCTTCATCGAAGTTTGCGCTCCCGCCAGCCGATTTGCTATTCCACAAATCACCAAAAGTGACGCCGTTGGCGACGGGAACCCGAAGCCAGGGCTCGGCAGCATCCTCTGCGTCATTTTGTCCAAAGTGTGTGCGCTCCCTCGAGACTGGTATGAGGCGATAGGCAGTGATATGTGCCTCTGTCTCTGACGTGAAAACTTGAACGTGAGTACCCCGTTGGTAAATATTGATATTACTGCCAGGGGCGAGTCCTTGAATGCAGTCTGTTCTGCCGAATACGCCTGCGTATGGTGCTTCGAATGGGTTCGAACTCTGGTCAAAGAGTCCTTCTGGGGCTTTGGCCATCATTTGATCTCTGACGGTGCTCCAAATACCATCAGCTCCAATGACCATGGACCCAATTTCTGAGCTCCCATCCGCGAATTCGACTCTGACGCCGTCTTCGTGGGAAACGATGTCGGTGAGTCTCTTGTTTGTCTTGACATTTTGTTTCCAGCTGTCAAGTGCTTCCACCAATGTTTTGGCAAAGCTTCCTCGATTGAATAGCATCATCGGATATCCGTAGCTAACAGCATTCAGCATGCCTTACCGTAGCTACTTTGAAGAGGAATTTGACTCACAGCATGACCAGCTCCTCGAAGCCTTGGCCGTGCAGGACCTCGCCTTGAGCTGACAAGTGCATAGAATGAAGCATGGGTTGGCCAACCGCCTCGACAGCATCCAGAAGGCCCATCTGATGAAAGACTCGCAATATGTGAGGCCATAAAAACAGACCGTAAGCCGGCTCCAGAGAAACCTGCGCTCGCTGCTCAACGATCACTAAGTCGATGCTAAACGCTTATAACGCATGTGCGAGCACTAAACCCACAAGCCCAGCACCAATGATGATAACCTTGAAAGTACTCATGCCGTCATGCATGCGTATAGCGATGTTTGAAAAATGAAAAGTTCACTGTAAAGCAGAAGATTGGAAAGCGTTTGAGCCGAGAGTCCCATCAAGTGATGGGCGTCAGCCCGCTGCGTCAGCAAATCAATTAGTTAGCCTGGCTCTCACCTACCATATCCAGATTAGTGCTGACGAGATTGAAACCGGTGATATCGCACGAGCTTACTGCACTTTCGTGTGACCTGTCATGATAATTACCTTCACCATCAATTGTTAGAAGTAAAAGTTCAAGACTTACCAACCATTAGGCACAGCTAAGCAACGAAAAATACTTTTGAGTTTATGAAATTCATTTCAGATCCATGAAAAGCTCTATAACCTTCAAAGCAAGTAAGCTCCGTTTCTATATGCTCCTACTCTAACCTAAACTAGTCTTTGCCTCTAAATCATATCCAGTGGATAGGATGGTCTGGCATTCAACCAGGCTCCATGGGACTGCCCTATGTTGACCCTCAGGAGGCCAGCATCTGGCGTCGAGTATCTTGGGTGTTCTGAGCCAACACTGTGTTAGCTTTGGGATATAATGCTATGATTTGTTGATAATATTTTCTTTGTTACAGTTGAAGTCAGGCCCTCGATGGGACAACTGAGCCAGAAGACCGTTCTGAGCCAAACCCAGGACGGCGAGCTACAAGACGGCTTTCAGGAAATCATGAACAAGTGCACCGAGAGGACCTTCCCACATGGACTGTAGTTCATGCATCTTTCCTATGCCGATACTCCCGAATATAGCACAGTTCACCCTTAAGCTATCAGTGTACTTTCACTGATCATAAAAGATGTACACTGCTGAGGATTGAAGCTATGTATTGGATTCAACTAAGCGATCACTCCACACCATAAAACTTGTTAAAAAGTGATATTCCCACTAATTTAACTGTTCAAGTTCTTTTGGACGGTTTAATGAAGATGATGGGATGTGGCAGCGTGGCGCGTTTACCACCTTCCAAGACGATATAAAACAGCAGATGCAGACATGACTGAGAGCTGTGGAAGCTGCATCGCGTGAAGATGGAACATGCGAAGTCGTTAAGAGATTGCCTCGAAGTGTCTTTCTTCTACAGCTGGGAAGATTCTTGGGTGACCTCGCCGTCAGAAGGTCAGGGCTCGGAGCCTGACATTCCCTGAAGTGCAGCGCGTTAGGGACACATGCAGTGGACGTGCGGAATAAATGTGTTTTCTGAATTTATCGTTTATAAATTACGAATAGCCTCGTCAATACCTTCCTATCCGACCTTGGAATAGCTCAGGTTTCCGAACCTGTGTTTCGCTACAACTTGGTGTGCCATGGGCGGGCAGCGACGCATCAAGTCTGAAAACTCGACTGATTATTTGGCATCCAGCTTCTTTGGCTGTCTTGTTCTGGCAGTCATCACGTGCTAGAGGCCCCGATGGTCTTGGGTCGGAGAAGTTCGAGTTACCGCCGCACGTCATGCTAAGGGAACGAGGGGAGAATGAGATGCGCGGGTGGAACAATGAGCCGACTAGCCGGCCCAGTCGGTCGGGTTGAGCCAGTTAGATAGCATAATTGCGCGATAGGCTACTATTAGGTCTCTTCAGGGTATCAGCAGGTTGCATTAGTGGCAGCAACCGGACAAGGCCTCCCCTGTTCTCTTTCTTCTGACCAGAGGTTTAAAAAGCCATCGATCAACATTGTTCAGGCGAACTTGACCCAAAAACCATTGTTGCCGATATGTATCGCTTGTTTTTCTCTTTACTTCCCATCGCTGCCCTCTTTTTCTGGCAAGCATTACGTGACACCCAGGCGTCGCTTCTCCGCCAAGTCTATCAATTTCCTCACGGTACCTGGGTCGAGAATATTGCTGTTCGACCAAATGGGAATCTCTTGGTGACACTAGTGAACCAACCCGAGTTGTGGGAAATTGTGTCACCCCATCAGCCTGAAAGCACCCGAGCGCATCTCATCTACCGTTTCGACGACGCTGGAATGGCAACAGGAATTACCGAGATAACTCCCGATGTTTATGTGGCTCTGACAACCAACCGTGTCTGGGAGATCGACTTGACAAAAGCAGCTACCCGCACGAGGCTGATTGCCAACATTGACAAGGCTGGATCCCTAAACGGAATAACGCTGCTAAACCAACAAGAGGGGACAGTCGCTATTGCCGATTGCCAACTGGGTGTTGTATGGCGCCTCAACACCAAGGATGGCAGCCATACTATCATACTGCAAGATGAATCAATGGCAGCAAATGATGATCTCGGCCCCTTGCTTGGAATTAATGGCCTGAGGAAGCATCAGGACTATATTTATTACGTCAACACCCCACGAGGACTATATGGCCGTGTGCGTGTAGACGCGATCAATGGCCACGCTCTAGGTCCCTATGAGATCATCAGCAAGGGAGTCATGGCAGATGACTTCGCTATCAGCCCTCGCGGCGTTGGTTATCTTGCAGGAGTTGCGGAGAATGCCATCTTTCGGGCTTTCCTCAATGGGACGCAAGAGATGGTTGCAGGAGGTCTCGGCCGCAAAGCTTTGACAAGGCCTACGTCGGCTGCTTTCGGACGAAACGGAGATTCGAATATTTTATACATCACCACTGGAGGAAACACGAGTGATCTGACTACTTATGACGGGAAGGGGGAAATTCTGGCCTTGAAATCCAATCCATTAGAAGAAGTGTGACATATCTACACGATGGGCATAATTCTGACTTGCAGGATGTTAGCCATCTCACCTTCAACAAGCAAGTGCCAGGCGTCTGCCCCAAGTCCCCAGAATTATCCCGCAAACATGCAACTCAGCCCTGTAGGTTCTTGTAGAGCACTATCCTTGAATCGACTTCTTCTCTTGCCCTCACATGCGCGATGGTTACTGCTCTTTGCCACGACATCGTACAAAGGTATATGCGGCTGGCATTGAACCCGATACCATGATTATGGAAGTATTTCTAGTCACCTGGCGGTTGGGAGGAAATCTACTGATAAATTGCTACTATCATGGCGAAGTCAAAGTCCCGAATAAAGGCCTAACATAACGGAGCCTATGGTGAAACTAGCGCATTCTTCTTTTTTTTTTTTTTTGGCTTCGGGAGATAACGGTTCCGATGTTTTAAAGCATCAGAGAGCTGGAAAGAGAGAAGGAAGGAGGCCACTGTGTTAGCCTTTGGATATGATGCTACTATGTGTTAATAATGTGTTTTTTGTTATAGTTGAAGCCCGGCCCTCGATAAGATAACTGAGCCAGAAGACCCAAGAGAAGTAGGATGTAGTTCGCGAGGTTTGTATGAGTCAAAGCCAAAGACCGGCCTTTTGGACATGTTCCTTCAATTACACAAGTCACGTCCTTGAAAGACCCAAGAAGACGATACAAATCCCATTTCATGCACGCATTAACCCTGTCAATGAGCTAGATGAGGGTCACTTCACCTGTGATTAGTTACATATGGCTCCTAGCGCCGCAAAAGTGTGCCGTCCTTTTCTACCAACGAGCTTGCATAGTCGTCTGTCGTCTGAGAAACAGAGAGGCAACATGTCTCCAGCTGTGATCCCTCTGGCCATCCTTGCTTGCGGCTGAGAGAGTCTAGACCCGTGATGTCGCCATTGTGTAGGGTAAGTTAACCAATTGAAGTGGGATAGCTTGCAGGGGTGCAAGAATCGACTTGTCTGGAACAAAGGTCACAATTCAATAGCGTCGAAATAAGCGAGAACATTAACGGATTTGGTACTAGAGTTGAAGAGCTGAGTCGCCACTTGCAGTGTAGGTGCTCCTTAGTTACCGAAAGCCCCAGAATACAAATATGCCCATTGTTCCGGAGCAACAACTCATATTCAGATCAAAGACTGCCCATACGTTTTCATTAGCAAGCAGTTAAGCTCAAGTATGAAATACTTATTCACCCTCGTCTCTCTGTTGGCTTATGCCTTGGGCTCACCCACCCCCTCCCATGCGCTCTCCATCTTTGACGACGATGCCATCCCTGTTGTGGACCAGCCAGACCTCGAGCTCTTCAACTTCACCAGGCTCTCTGGCCACTACATAGATACCAAGGGATCAAGAATCGAAAAGCGCGCACTCAAGCTCGATTACGTCTTGTACGACGTCGCGTTCAACGGCCGCAATGAGGGCAACTTGGTCCCGTTTCGGGTCACCGGGCAACTACTTGTCATTAAGCGCATTCCGGTTGTTAACAGTCCAAATGGCGCAAACCCCGTTGATGTTGTCATCAAGATCGGCAACCCGGCTGGCAATCCCGTCGCGGGAAGCATCCACTACGTGACCAACCGTTACCTAAATCCCTTCCTTGGCGGCATTCGAGACGGGTCACGGACCGATTTCGCGCGTGTTTCGGTCAAGTCAGACACGATCAAGGTCTCGGCCGACACAGCCTTCTCACTCATCAACGCGCTCTCAGTTTTCAATGCCAGGAGCGGTTTCTTCGCTGATGTGTACAATGCGTATAGCGGAGGTTTTACGCTGACGGTCAAGAATGGCAAGATGACAGGGAGGGTTGGCTTTGTGGGGAAGCAAGTCATTTCTGGGGCATCGCCGCCATATCGAGCTAGGATTGGGGGGAAGGCAAGACAGAAGGGCAGAATTACGCTCTAAGAGAGAAATATTATATGTCAGGTTTGCTATCGCTCCATCATAAACTCTAAGGATCGGTACAATCATGACGTTGTGGGGTTATGTTTAGTACTGACCAAGTTCAAAATAATGGAGATAATCGACGAACTGTGGGAAAACGGCATCTGACCAGTCTCAACGTGAAGGTAACAAATATTACCCGATAAGTGGATCAGAAACCAAGGGAAACATCCATAGACGGCGATCCGCTACACAGTCAGCATGGATCTTACCCTCGCTGCAGCCGACATCGATGCCAGGAGCTACGCGACTCACGAGATAAGGGGAGCTGCCAGGACTTCTAGAAGAATTATCTTTTGTTATTAGTTCACTATGGGAGCATCGCTCTTATATCGCTGTTACTTATATACCTTCTTCCTCTATCTTGTTTCTCATATATTTCAGACGATATGAGATAGCTTGTGATTCGGAACGGTATGTCCATGTCTAGTTCGGACCCCTTTACTGCAATCTCGGCGGCCGTGAAAGAATATATACAAGACAATCCTGGGTTGACGTTGCTGCCATGTGAACACCAGATAATCCAGAGCTCTACCATCCTAGGGCCAGCTTGATTGATGCCTCGAGCAATACACCGCCCTGAAGTTGAGTGGCTTCATTTGGATGGTAATCACAGCCAACTTCTGAGCCTTGCGAAGGCCAATCAACCAAATGGGTTTTCACCTCACGGAGTTGCCGCATCGCGTTCTTGAGCATCTGCACAGATGTGGATTTCTGCGCATCAGCCTCTGAGGGGTAATTGTCGCTAAGCATTGGGGAAGACACAAAGAAGAAGTGGGCTTTTGGGTAGTGAGAGTGTATGCTCCTCACAAACGCAACCAGCGCTTTCGTAAGGTCCGCTGGATCGACCGGATCACGCACACCTAGATAGCTGAAGTCGTTCGTGCCAAGGTTGATCACTACAGCATCTGGTCGCCACGACTTGGGAAACGAGAAACTGTTATCTTGATCGTTGGCGCCGTAGCGTGTGTAGAGGACTGGCATGGGCGGCAGAGGGTCAGGAGGCGTCGAGGCATAGTTACGGATCAAGCCCTTGCCGCTCCAGGCAATGACACTATGGTCTGCACCCAAAGCACGAGCTGCCACAGCACCGTACGTCTTTCCGTTGTTTTGCAGAATGGCCGAGTCCGTGCAAGGTAGAACACCATCGAGGCCGTATCCGACCGAGATGGAGTCACCAATAATCTCAATCTTTCGTTTTGGCACCGTAGTAGGTATCAGAATGCCATCGGTGTCGACATAAGTGATGCGAAAATTACCCAGGGAACTCTCGGATCGTTTACGTAACTCGACAGTGTGTGTTCCCTTTGGCAGAACCGGTGTCGAGATTGAGGTGCCGTTCACGTTTCCAATCACAATTGGGTCACCACCGTCGATTATTAGATCAATGCTGGAGGTCCCAGTCACAGTGTTAATACTGATAGTGGCCTTTGTCCCGTCGAACGTGAAAGACACGCCGGTGCTTGGCCATGTAAGCTCCTTAGTCGCCGGGTTGACTCTTCCGACAAAGTTATAGCTCTAGGCACATAGGTCAGATACGTTGGTTGCCAAACAAGCAAGGGTGATGACTAGGCTTACAGGTCGAGGAGCCTTGGCGGAGCTTCGAGGCAGCGTGGCGGCCGTAACGACGGTTGCAAACAAGACGAGTGTCGTCACCTTCATGTTCGGTAGCTAGAAGCCGTTGTCTGATGACGTAACCGAAGAATTTAGGAGTAACTGAGAGGGAACATCCATCTATACGGCCCTCCCCCTCCCACTTGAAGGAGCAGCAGTTCATACTATATACTTTAGCAGGTCTCCTGATTTCCCTTCCGGTACGGACAGCGAACGTCCGAATTACCCCATTAGCCCAGACCCCACACTGAAGGCTACCCACCCCGCGCAAAGACGAGGTTTGAACTATATTAGCCTATTCTCAATATGATCATGCTCACTTGATTAGAAGGCTGGTTAAATCACCATGTCCTCGAATTGAGCCATAGTTCCTGACTTTATAATAAGGACCACATGAGCAGTTGATGCAACTTTCATCTTACCTGTTGATCTCTCCTTGCTCTTTCTTCCAGTCAAACCCGCTGACCCAACAATCTTGCAGAGACTTCAAGACATCCAAAGTGATGCCGGATTCTGCTCCGGCTCCTGGAGTTTGGGTTTCCGGAAGACGAGTCTCTTTGATCAAGCGCAGCATGCGAGAAATTCGACTGAAAAGATCGACACTGAATGATTTCAGGTTAAAAGAGTCGATAGGTTTGCTCTGATCTTGAATGGTGGCCCAAAGGTAGATGAGACTCCATGTAGGCTCAAAAACCAGCAGAGAGCCGTAGAGTATCTCATCTTGGTGACGACCTGTGGCCAGGTACGATCGTGAAGAGAAGAATACTTGAGAGTCTTTGCCGCACCAGCGACGTGGAAAGGGCTCATGTAATGAAGTGGCCGGGGTGGCTTGATTTTAAATGCTGAAATTAACCCGCACAGTCAATAGGAGATCCTCTTCGGCATTTCTGAGATTTTCCGTTCACTTGTACGATGCCACATAAAATAGAGTCCGTTCGGATACCGTAACCATCGATACGAATAATTACGCTGATAAATCAGTAGGAATGGTCTTGAGAAGTCCGAAAGCCGAAGAGCCGGACGAACTTGAGGGATCTCAGGCTCTCAAGTCAAGCCCCGCAGATCGTGAGAGCAAGTGGCTTTGACGCGTCACGTTCTATCGCGTCGCGTCGCGTCGCGTCAGTTCTCCAGCCGTCCAAAGCGGCTGTCATCTCCATGACAAAATCAGCCGCAAAGGAGATTGGAGCCCGAGATATTCGAGTGAATGCAATCTGCCCGTGAGTAACCCTACAGTACACTGGATGTATAGGAATAGACGTATTAACAGAAACAATCAGGAGCGAAATCGACACCCCAATGTTCCGACAGCTTCTTGACCAAGGATACACGGATGAGATGGTCCTTGCGCCACATGCCAATAAGCGCTTCGGAAAGGTTGAGGAGGCCGCAGTGTTGATTGCTTTTCTTCTTGGAGATGAATCTAAGTATATTACTGGCCAGACTGTTAGGATTGACGGTGGCATGTGTGCCTGAGTTTGAGAATATGTTATGGCAATAGTATTGATGCTTCTTTTGCCGTCTGGGTTTGATGTCATGTATTGATAACTATGCTTTTACTATTGTGGCAGATGACCTCTTGCAGAGACGACATCAATATACAAACCACTGACTATGCGCCGAAGCTGAAAGTTTGTGGCACGTTGAGAGTGTGCGTAGACTTGACGTCTCGGGGACTAGAGCTGGTCGAGACATAGAGGTCATGATCACCCCACTCAACCTTCCATAGCTTGTCTTCCTCGGACCAAAACGCGGCACCATCTCGCTTGAATGAGAGTTGCAACTCTTTCTTCTCTCCTGCGCCCAGGTGAACCTTGTCAAAAGCAACAAGGGCCTTTGGCGGTCTTCCCTTATCTTCACCTCCTTTGGGGGGTGCCAGATATACCTGAACGACTTCGGAACCTGCTCTATCACCGGTGTTGTGAACTGAAGCTGTGATGGTCACTTCGGCATTTGCATCGCCTTCGCTCAAGGTTCCGGACAAGGCAGTCCCAGAAACCTCGAATGTGGAATAGCTTAGGCCAAAACCAAAGGGAAAAAGCACCTCCTTCTCAGTGCCATACTGAGAGTCAAAGTGCCTATAACCAACATTCACTCCCTCAACGTATTCTACCTCTCGAGATTCCCAGCTGTCAAGGCCAAAGTGTCCGTAGCAAGCCGTGTGCTCAATCTTCTTGGGCCAGGAAGCAGGCAGTCTTCCGCTCGGGTTCACCTCACCAAGAAGAACATCGAGTACGGCATTGCCAGTTTCCTGACCGCCATACCAGGTTTGAACAACGGCGGCGACCTCGTCAAGCCAGGGCAGCTCAACCGGCACACCAGTTCCAATGACAACGATGGTATTGGGGTTAACCTTGGCAACTTCGGCGATGAGCTTGTCCTGGGACCCGTCGGCAGGAAGTGACATGGTAGCCATGTCTTGGCCTTCGGTCTCCCACTGAGGTGTGTTTCCGACAAAGACGAGTACAACAGCGGCCTGCTTCGCCAGCTCCACGGCTTCCGATAGGAGATCAGCCTCCATCTCTGCTTGCTCGATGAATCCGAGATGAACTGCAAGCTTATCCTCCGCAAGGAACAGCTCGGCGTTTGGTACCGGAGAGATGGTTGACTCAACCAAAATCTCATAATTTTGGCCTTCGATGAAGTGGTACTGGACATGCTTCTCTTCTTGCGCACCCAGGAAGAACATCATTGCCTCTTCTGTCTCCTTGATCTCACCAAGAAAGACTCGGTTGATGAACAGCTTGGTAGGCCCCATGCCAGAAAAGCTCAGGTAATGGTTTCCGCTGACACTCGGAGTGTACGTAGTGGTCATACGAACAGCCTTGGCATCGTCGATCTCTGCGTTCATGATAGACATGAAGCTACCCCTTGGGTATTCACTCGTGTGGAAGGCCTCGTCAGACATGTCGAGAGTTTTGAAGAAGTCACAGATGAAGCCAGGGTTGCCGTTGCGGTTGACAGCACCAAGGGTAAAATCGGGGTACGTGCGAAAGACATGTGCGCCTATGCAGGGGTGATCAGTGGCCATACCAACAACAACAGTCATCATACGGACCTTTGGAGTATGAAACTTTGCTCTCGCCAAGTCTTGACGTGATGGCATCAAAGGGGCTGACCTTGTAGTGGCAGTTGAGAGATGCGCTGCCACCCCCATGGGCAGCCGTCTGCTTCGCTAGTGGACCAAGCACCGCAATGTTCTTGAGGGAAGACGGCTTGAGGGGTAGCGCTTTACCAGCATTCTTAAGAACAACCATGCCCTCTGCACCGGCTTCACGGATGAGTCTCTCATGCTCGGGTCGGCTGACAGAATACTCAGGAACCGGCTCCCGCCTGTCAGTGAATTTTCCAGTCTGGCGGAGGAGCTTGAGGATATTCAGAACGTGCTCGTCAATATCCATGAGATGAACCTTTCCATCATCGACCAGCTTTTGCACGACGTCTCCCTTTCTCCGGTGAGGAGGGCCAGGCATCTCGAGATCAAGCCTATGGCGTAATGTCAGTGATCAAAATATCCAGAAGTACCAGATCCAGCGCTCACCCGTTGCGAATACCGGCATCCACAGCAGCCGAGGCAGCGCCCCAGTCAGTCATGGTTAACCCTTTGTAGCCCCATTCATCTCGAAGTATGTCTTTGAGAAGCGTGGTTTGATCATCGACGTAGTGGCCATTGACTTTGGGGTAGCTTGTCATTATGCACCAGGGGTCAGACTTTTTGATGATGATCTCGAACGGGCGTAAGTAAATTTCTCTTGTATTCTGTGGTCAGTCTACTTCATGAAAGCATTTAAACCAATCACATACCTCATGGTCCGGTCTGAGACTGTCTCGTTGACCGTGAAACGACGGGTGTCTTGTTCATTGATGGCATAATGCTTCACTGTCGCCCCCACCCTCTCGCTCTGTAGGCCCAGAACGTATTCGGAAGCGAGCTCGCCAGCGAGGAGAGGGTCTTCGGAAAAAGACTCGAAATTGCGTCCGCCAAGCGGCGAGCGGTGTGGGCACACAGTGGGACCCAGAAGGACATAGGCCCCCTTGGTCTGGGTCTCTTGGCCCAGGGCAACGCCAACTCGCCGCGCAAGCTCGCGGTTGAAGGTAGCCGCCAGCGACACGGAGGCTGGGAAGCATGCCGCAGTCCTACCGTCGAGAAAATCGGCGCCCCTGGCTCCATTGGGGCCATCGCTGACCTAAGGAGAGCGTCAGCCAACCTAGGCGGGAATGGCCAGGGTTGGACCACACGTACCTTGAGAGAGGGAATGTTGAGACGGTCAATATTTTGAGTCTCCCAGGAGTTTTTTCCCGCAAGCAATGATATCTTTTCACTCGTTGTCAGTTGTGACAAGAGCTCAAGAAGCTCAGCATCCGTAGGTGGTTGTGTCATGATGTCGGTGCAGGATGGGTGATGGTAACAGGCGCAAACTCGCCCAGCAGAGAAGGTAGAAAGGGAATTGTTGACCAGTGTTAGATCTACTCATTGGAACAAGAAGAGTTGATGCGAGAATTGCTTTGTCTTCTATATCTTGCCATGTTCCAACATGCTCGTCCATGATGGGAGAATCCTCGGAGTTACCCTGGCCTCTACTTCAGGACCCGACTCCGACGCTAACCCCCGGACTCCATTTTCAGCTCCTCCCCACCAGCCACGTGAGCATTGGGATTCTCCTGAGGTTTCTCCGCTAGCGCCAAGTGTAGGCCTCTCATCCATGAGAGCGCCCTTGTCACTTGCATGGTGCCATTGATCAAGGTTTGCAGGGATGCTAGAAGATGCTTAGTGACCCCGTGGGGAAGAATACCATGTGGCGGACCGCAGTCCGGAGTTGGTTGGAAGGCCGGTGTTTAAAATATATAAATCTGGTCGTCTTCAGACTCAAGGAGTATCAACAGCCGATCTTTTCCATTTAGACCAACTGGGATCCAACAGTTCAGCTATTAATATCCAACTTGCATCCTCCAACATGTCAGACGACAAGGAATCATACCCTGCGCATGCTCAAAATGTGACAGAAGACGACCTTCCCGCTGTCCTTGAGACATCATCACCGGCCGCTCGTTTTGAGCACCGCCAGCACAGCTTGACGAAGATCCAGGCAATCAAAGAGAACAAATGGGGGTTGGTTTGGTGTAAGTTGGCGTACCGTTGTTGTGGCATAAGGATGTCGCCAGTGTCTAATATTGACGTGAACAGGCATGTACATGTTCTTCCTTTGCATCACATGGGGCTACGACGGCTTGGCTGGTGCCATTGTCGTCTCAATTGCCCAGTTCCGGAGGGATTACGGAACGCCATACAACGGAGATTGGGTCATTGATGCCAACTGGCAGCTTGGATTCCAAGCAGCTACATCATTCGGTATGCTCTATGATCTTCTGCCTGGTCTATCCCCCTCTCTGGTTCTCGGAGGCTGATCTTCCTAACTACAGGCTTGATCTTTGGCGCCTTTGCCTCGGGTCTCGCCATCAATCGCTATGGTCGCCAGCCTGTGATCCTGGTAGCATTCCTCTTGTCCATTGCCGGTGCATTTCTACAGTACTTTGCCAAGGACCTTGCCATGTTCTTTGGAGGGAAAATTCTGACTGGTATCGTATGTGCTACATTCAATTTCCCTTGTTTCGGATGTGTTCTCGCTAACTGGTGGAATCCTCCAGCCGATGGGTGCCTTCACAACCGCTGCGCCTCCTTATGCCTCGGAAATGGCTCCTCTCGTCATTCGCGGTTCGGTCTCTGCCGGAATGAACTTCTCCATCGTCCTCGGACAGTTGCTCGGCTATGCCGTCATGCGCGAATCAACCAGCACCTACACAGACGACCGAACTTACAAGGTCATGTTCGCGACGCAATGGGGCTTCGCAGGCGTCGCCCTCATTTTCCTGCCCTTCTTTCCCGAGTCCCCATACTGGCTGGTTGCCCATGGACGCGAGGACAAGGCGCGGCACAATCTGGCCAAGCTGCACGACTCTTCGTACGACTTGGATGGGCACTTGGCCGAGATCCACGACTCCCTAGGACGACAGAACCAGGACAACGAAGCTCAGGGCTCTTTTGCCGAATGTTTCAACAGTGATAACTGGAAGCGAACTCTAGTAGCGGCTGGCATGTTCTTCATCCAGAATGCCTCGGGCCCTGCATGGGTTGTTGGTTACATGAGCTGTAAGTCGACCCCTCTGCGCAGAACGAACAAGGTATGCTGACCCATCATCCCAAAGATTACTTTCAGTTGGCAGGTATGGCTCCGGATGTGTCTTTCGATACCACGGTTGGCCTCGCTGGCGTGATGGTTGTCGGCAATATTGTTGGTTGGTTCTTTGTCGACTATTTCGGACGTCGAGGAACAGCACTCTACGGCTCCATCATCCTGTCGATAACGCTGTTCCTTATCGCAATCCTCTCTCTGATCAAGGCCTCGGGTGCAATCTGGGCCCAGGTGGTATTCATGGCCGTCTGGTCATTCTGTAAGTGGGATCCGAGAGACGACAGGTTGAAGATGCTGACTGAACCGTGTGCTACAGGCTACCAGGCAACTCTCGGTGCCGTTGCTTGGCCCATTACGGCTGAGGCGGCTACAACCAGGCTCCGTGCTCCCACGCAAGCCATCGCCACCATGGTGAATGGCTTGAGCGGTTGCATCTGGTCCTTCAGCCTGCCCTACGCTATCAACCCTGACGAAGGCAATCTCGGAGGTAAGATTGCCTTCATCTTTGGTGGTGCTCTTGCAGCGTGTTGCATCTTCATCTTCTTCCTGGTTCCCGAGACCAAGAACCGAACCTACATTGAAATCGATGAGCTCTGGAGCCGGAACATCCCTGCAAGGAAGTTCAAGACAACTAGTCTAATTACGGTGACCAATGACAAGGCGAAAGAAGCCGGGAATACCGAGGTTGAGCACGTTCACTAATCAAACGCGGGGACAATACATAAATTCTCCACGCCAAGCTGCAGGGTGCAAGTTTGGCACATAATTGGGGCGCTGATTCGATGTTGTCTCAATGACAGATGCCTTAGATAGTCATCTTACTCTCTGCTTTGTATCGTGTCTATGTCAACTATGAGAATAGAAACTCTGGCCTCCTTGAATACCTAAGTTTAAATACCAAACCCCAAGTCTTTCGCAGTCGTCTCACAAGCCGAAGACGGAGCGGGGCCACCAAATGGCGCTTTTTTAGTCCTCGGCTACAGGGCTTGGCAGTTGGAGGAACTGATGACCCTGCTAACTGGGTTCACTCCGTTCTTCGTCTCCTCTTCTCTCACGCCATCTTCTACCATTGACCAGTTCCCTACAGAGAGTATAGATCAGTCTATCATGCCCAGAAAGGAGGTGCTAGAACGTCGAGCAGCGGGCAAGACCCGCAAGATTGCACGACGGGCCTGTGATGTGTGCCGCAGTCGGCGAATACAGGTAAGCAAGCCACACACTAACTTGGTTCCCTCTCAGGGGCTCTGAGAGACCTTGGGCATGGCCCTTCCTTGTCTTACATACTGACCTTCATCCTTGGTCTCGTACAGTGCTTGTTCCCTGCCGATTCTTCAGCTGCTTGTCTTAGATGCCTTCGACACGACGTGCCCTGTACCTTTTTGACAAGTCGTAAACCTCGAGGACCTCCGAGCCGGTATGTCCATCCAATCGCCCTGTCCGAGCTGAATTGATTGACTCATTAGACTCTACCTAGGCATATTGCAGAAGCAAAACAGCGCGCCGCTCTCTCTTCACCACCATTGTCACACCCTGACCAACAACCGTTGCCACTGCCACTACCACTACCGATTGGACCGATTGGTATAGCTCATTTTATCCCTGAGCCCGTATTTCTTACTGTCATCGATGACTTTCTTTTCCGGGTCTACCCTCTCGTCCCTTTCATACACCTGCCACGGTTCAGGGCTCAGCTTGCAAGTCGCGACTTCGAAACTGACCCGGCATTTTTTCGCCTCTGTGTGGCCCTTTGTGCCATCACCGTTGCCTCACTGCCTCGAAACCTTTCCAGTTATGGCATTGTGGGCTACCACGATGCGGCGCAGGTCGTCGAGCGGGCCTCTCATCTCATCACCTGCAGTTACATGGCAACATTGCCGTCGTGGCAAGACCAGCCTTCCTTCCAAAGGCTCAGGGTCACAGTCCTGACAGCTGTCGCCTTTCTCTACGCCGGAAGAAGCCACGCAGGCTATGTATGGTTTAATGAAGCGGTCCCGTGCTGCCGTGACCTTGAGCTATACAAGCGTGATGCATACAAAGGGTTGGACATTGTAGACACTGAGCTGCGCAAGCGTGTGTTCTGGCTGCTCTTTATTGCTCAGGTGTCAGTTCGCTCCATGAAGCTGTGTCTGTTACATACTGACTGACAGGAACCAGGCATAGCCGAGTCAACGATCTGATTCCCCCGTGCGGCCTTCATTTTTGTCCACGACAGACAGATTGGGAGTTTCTGTTACCCAAAGAGCTTAGCGATGAGGAGCTCTGCCGCGAGAGTGCCCACTCTGCTGGGGGCCCACCTCTGATCTCTGGGTATGTCGCACTTGTGAAGCTCTATCTTTCTGTCTTGGATCACTTGGATGAGTTCTTCCCAAGCACCTCAGCACCTCATATTCTCTCACATGGTGGGGTCGCCGCTCGCGTTTTACCCAGTGTTGAATCGTATTCGAATCAAGTAGAGATCCTATCAGCGTTTCCAATGCTTGATTCGCTTCTCCAAGTCATTCAGAGACTCAACACTGTCGTGGATCAACTCCCTGAACCCCTCAGCCTACCACTAGGTGGTAGAGAAGTACGACATTCAGATGACCACCCAGCATCGGTCTTCCAACAAAACCATCCATTCCATTCCATGTCGGCAAATCTCTACATGACTGCAATCTATCTGCAGTCCGTGATGCTAGAGGTCTGCTTGGATAGATGGCAAAATCGATCTCGGGAACTTGCAAGAGAGGGTGAGGGTTATTATGTACCGATTGATGAAGCAGTCAGTGCACATCTATGGTCCATCAAGGCATCAATAGGAGAAATGTTGGTAGGTGTCCTGACATGCCTCTCTGGTCCTGATTTGGAGTCAAATGGTCAATCTATGGTAAGAGTTTCTCTACACAGTTGAACCATTTTTAGACTTTAAACTGATAGGACGATAGATTGTTAAGCTAAGACAGGTGGCATCGACGTTCTTGTATCCCGATGGCAACTCTAAAGACCCTAACTTCAACTTTATCAACAGCTTCGTCAGTCGCCAATGTCTCGACAAAGCACTTAGTGTCTTGATTGAGATAGATTATTTAGTGGCCAAGAACTGATTCATGATTTTGTTAACCATTTATAATGAAACGGGTCCTTCTTGCAGCTTTGTGACTATGCAGCACTATATCCGGTTGCCATTCCCAAGACCAGCAGCCCTGTAGCTAAAAGGGACACTACCTAGCACACGAAAGCAGCCACGTTTTTTTAAACTGTCCACGGTCATTAAAACTCAAGATAAGGTTAGGCTTGTTCGTTATTTGCGAGAAAAGCAGCACACACTCTCTACCGAGGCACAGTCGTAATTCACAACCTCCCCCTTGTCAGGCAATCTGACGGGACTTGGATGTTTTCCTGATTCATCCTATGTTACAATCTATGGCAACATCGTTGAGTTGTTCCTCCTCGAGCTGTAGGCAGGCCGGATCCACAATGCCCTTCAAAGATGAGAACCTTCTCTTTCTTTGACCAACTTCTCGTAGCTTTCAGCCGTCCTCTCGCGAATCTTCTTCCCCCACATGAGCAAGGGGATGTGAAGAAAGCCCGTCACTGTAGCCAGAACACCCATTACAATACACATGTTCTGCAGGCCTTGGGCATCCAACCACGGAACCGTTGCAAAGGAGATGGCGATGCTGAAGCAGTTCCGAATGAAAGCCACTCCAATGAAAGCCTCACCAGTTACCTAAAGCGAATCAGCGCTGACACATGGCATCAGGAGATAAAGGACACTCACAGCTTGGTAGCTATCGATCAAGACGCAAAGAGCGACGTCACCGAGACCACCAATCCCGAAACCAAATATGGCACTTCCGATACTAGGAAAGATCCAATGCATGCCCTAATTCATTAGCACTGGTACAAGAGAGAAGCAATCGAGGGGGTATGATGTACCTTGGTCGCCGACACACCAAACATGATGAATCCACCACCCAGACAGAGAGCAGGGAGGTGATTGAGCTGAAGGCGCATCTCAGGCTCATAGTAGCCATGGTTTCTTCGCGCAAACCAAATCACAGTCCGATCAGAAAGCGCAGCATATATCGACCCCAGGATACAACCGACAAAGATGCCCAGGTTCATGTTGCCAACGCCAACGGTACCAAAGTTGTACGGCGGTTGCGTAAACACAATCGAGATGAGCGAAGCTTGGGCCGTGATCCAACCAACGGTGAAAGCGTACGTAAGGGCCGTGTACATGACTGCTGGGAATCGGCACATGATGACAACCGATTGCCATGCGATACTCAACAGGCGCTGATCCGATTTCGTGACGAGGCGCATTCGCTGTCGCCAAGTGAGCAGGGGGATGCTGGGGTCGATACGATGAGTCCCGGCGTCTGAGACCTGAGGCATGATAGGCGAGCCTTGGTCTGCCTCTTGGTTATCGGATGCTGACCCTTTGTCTTTGTTGCTGCTTGAAGCTGGTCTGACTTTTGCCGTCTCCAGGCGTCTAGCCTCAATACAAGGGATATACTTGGTTTCTTCGAAAAACAAGCAAAAGTAGATCAACAGTGCAGCCTCGAATGCAAAGAGGACCCAGTAGCATAGCCTCCAGTTACCGTCGGCCGACATGTATCCGGCGATGATTTGGCTTAGAAAACTCTGAGTCCACTTAGTTAGCTCAGGTCCCATTGCTGAATGAACAGTGAGTACGAACTCCTATCATCACCATGACCATGTAAAGACCATTGGCGGTTGCACGCTGGTGCACAAAGTACATATCCGCAACCTGGCAGTTGTTAGTCGAAGATATAGACAAGTCGGGCCAACTTATTACCGTCATTTCGACAATTGTCTCATTGGTAGCGTTGGCGAGACCAAACAACAGCTGTGAGACGAACAACTCAGGAAGGCTGCTTAAGCAGGCCGACCAAGCAGCCATGGCGAGAATGATGGTGGTGGAGAGGATGTACATGGACCGTCGACCGTACTTGACCGCTGGCGGGATAAACAGGATGCAACCCACGGCCGTTCCGACGTAGTTGACGGCCGAGGCAGCGTTGAGTTGTCCATAGGTCCACCCGAACTCAGGGATCCAGAGAACCCAGAAGAGGATGGGGAGGGACGTCCTCGAGGATGCTCAGTCAACATCACTCAAGGATGGGACGAGCCACTCACTGTGTAAAGATGATTGCTGTGATGGCAAGGGCAGGGACAAAGTTGGCTAGTTTACGGCCACGACTCCAGTTCTAGGGGTAGAGGTCAACGTATGATAGCATGTGTCGTACATGAGAGCAATACCAATGGATCGTTAGGGTCAGAGGACGGGGTCGGCTGCAGTACCAGCTCTGAGGTCTCGAAGCGGCCATCTTCTGTTCCGAGATATCAGTTGAGAACTCAATCCTTGGGGGCTCATGACAATAACCTCGAATCACACGAACGGTACCTGGAGGCGTGGTAAACTCGGGAGGCGGAGGTTGAACGGGCCAAGTCATCTTGAAGATGCGGCAAGGTTTGACGGTGCAGGTGATGATGGTATTCGCAAAGGAAGTATGAGTCGGAAAGTGCCCATGGCAGTATGAGTGATCAGAGCTCCCGGACTCTTATGTATGTGGCTGTCACAATGCTCGAGTCTTGATATCTCTGGAAAGGATGGCCGATAAGCGGCCAGCAAGGGGTTCATCAGGACGGCTCCGCCTACTTGATGAGGTTAGCGTTATCGCAACAGGCTTGAGCCTCCCGATCATTTGGAGTGCCAAAACGCGGGGAAAGCGGGGGGAGGATGGGCAATTCGGCAATCAGGGGAAACGGAACGGAGCCGAGGGTGAAGTTGGATCCAAAGGAGGTGTGCGGGACATGAGGTTAGATCACTTGACACTAATATTGCGTCCCGAAGGCATCTAATTGAGATCTGGCAAGCTTTTGAGGAGCAACTTGAAGGTGCTCTTCCTGTCCACGGAGACATCATCATCCACAGTGCACACCAAAAGTTAAATGACTATAACACCTTCAAAGCTCCATTCGCCACAAGACTAGCAATCCAATTATGCAACCCATTTGGCATTACCTAGGGCCTCTCGTGTCATATGGGTCAAGTATTCAAACTTGTCTCATCTACCCAGGGGGTTAGGTAAGCAAGTTACGTACCCCTCTGTTCATCACAGAGGGGGCATCACAACCTGTAACTGCGTCACTGCTGTAACCACCTTGAGCAACTTGATTGCCTCATTTCTCCACCAATTGAAGGCCAATTTTAATAAAAATATAATCATTAAAAAGCGCTTCATCTGATCAATTGATTCTGACAATTTGAACCTTCTGGAGGCTATTCCCACATTTTTGTGTATAAGTGAATGTGATGCCTAGTCTCGGGCCCGCGACTGCGGCACGGGAATTGTCATCCCGGCCACCACAATGCACGCCTCGACCCTCTCGTCATCCGAGTAGTTATTAGGCACGCGATCATAGCCGAATCCGCCCCAATCTTCTCGGCGTAATAGATCCTCTTCCTGATCGCTATTTTCAGGCGAATAATCCCCTCTTCCGGCCCTCAAAGAGGCTTGTGTGAATCCCTCGATCTGTGTGTTCATGATGATCTCAATATCGTCACGATCCTCCTCCTCGTTGCCGGGCAACAGCGGCGTCAAGTCTCCCGATGATACCGAGAGAACATCTTCAGGTATATTATCTAGCTGACCTCGCGAGGCTGCCACCTCTCGCAAGGCTGCAGCCTTGTCAAGGTCGGCCAAATAGTCGGCGGCCTCGGGAATAGCTTCAAGAACGTGCCGGCTCCAAATTCGATAGTAGAAGTGCCGGGTTTTCTCGTCAGCTTCGGTCCAAAGGCGCCGGCGATACTCTAGGACATCCCTTTCTGACTTATCTATTAATCTCTGGCGGTTGGCCTCTTGTGAAGCCATCGCGGCCGCTTCTGCCGCTGCCTTTTCCCGCTTTGCTTTCGCGGCCGCGCCGCCACGGAGACGAGGCCGGCCATCGTCACGAAGGCTCTGAAGGAGGTTATTCTGCTGCCGGGTCAGTCTCTTCTCTTCTAGTCTCTTATCCTCTTGCTCTCGTGCTTCAACCATACGCTTTAACTCATCTACACTAAAGGCACCATCTTTGACGCCCTTAATTTGCCGTCGACTTCGTGTGCGGCGTCCCTCAAGTCGTATATGTTCCTTGTGTAAAGCGAGGCTATTCTCATGTGACTTTTGAGTCACAATGGCGAAGTCAACGCACGCTTCAGCGTGCCGGATAACCTTCCTCGTTGGTGTATCAAGGAGGGATATAGACCTTTGAATAGACTGATCAGAGAGCTGCTTCTTGACCCTCCTCGGGGTCACCTTATCCCTATTTAATTTGACTGGGAATAGGGGCTTATCTCGCTCTTCAGCGTGCCGGCGGAGCGGACCTAGGATGACTTCTGGGTTGAAAGGGGATAACCCTGACTTCTCGAACCCGACATATATGTGACAGGCCTTAAAGGCGGCTGCATACATCCGATTCCACTGGTTCAGGAAGTCGAATCGAGAGATCTGGAGACCGCCGGCCATCATGAAGTCCCTGAGTGCGCACTTTTGCTCATTCTTAAGGTATTGATAGACCCCTACGTCAAGAGGTTGCAGACGGTGGCTCATGTGACTTGGGAGCCGGTACGGGATGATATCAAACATCCCACAATACCATAGGAATTCAGGATCCTCATGAGCGGAAAAGGAGTCCATCAGGAGGAGCCGGTACGAGGTCGGAGCCTTCTTGACTTGGTAGCGAGGTTTGAACGCATATTCCTCGTCAAATTGGGACTTTGTGATAGTCGTTGGGTAGCCAAACCACTCCTCAATAGAGGATCCGGCGAAGGTCTCGCTGGCGGCAAAGGAATAGCGGTTAAAGTGTTGCAGCCATTGGACAGCTCGATGAGAGTTATTAAAACCCGTATCAGTGAATGTGAGGACAACCCGGCCGTCAATATCAGCCCGGGTATATTCCTCTAATAATACCTTCGCCGTGAGTATCAGGAACGAAGGAATTGACTTCCCAGCTGCACTGACTGCATCAACAGAGGTCAAAGACTCCTTATTCCCGGGCTGAAAGACAGTCGTCCGTGTGTTCCGTTTCATCCGCGTAGAAAAGAGCTTGATACTACCATTTACCCACCCAATTTGTAAGGGGTCTCGTCAAAGTTCCAAAGATCGCACTTTTGGATACCAAGGGTGCGCATCAGGGCGTCGAATTCCTTGAACCAATTGTCGATGTGGTGTATGTCAGTCTCGGCGGCGGCACGGGTGACTTCTTGGACTTTTGGGGACTTATACTGAAGCTCTGGATGACGCTTTTTAAACCTCCGTACCCACGATACTGATACAGGAGGCTGTGGGTTATTAAATCGGTGTCCTCGAAGGAAACTGGCGTAGTTACGGATAGAGGCTTCTGATACCGCAAAAGCACTCCTTTCAACTGAACGGATAAAGGTCACTATAGCCCGTTCTTCCGGCCCAGTCAGCGCCGTCGGAGTCCCTCCTTTGGAGTCAGAAGGCAGCGGCTTTCCAGCTTTCAATAGATATATATATTTCTTAGTTAGGGCAACATTTGCGTGGTGGAGCGCGGCTGTCTCCTTGATGCTGTGTTTGCCTGGTGAGGGGTTCGCCCGAGTTGTCGGCGGGGTTGATGCCCCCGACAGATACGCATGCGCCGCACGCGCCGCAGCGGCGCTCTCTTTGCTTGAAAATCGAGGCATAGTTGGTTTCAATTGAGTATAAAGTCTAGCTTTAATTTGAAGCTATTCGGACCTCAATTGGTGGAGAAATGAGGCAATCAAGTTGCTCAAGGTGGTTACAGCAGTGACGCAGTTACAGGTTGTGATGCCCCCTCTGTGATGAACAGAGGGGTTGCGTAAATCGATTACCTAATCCCCCGAGTATAGATCATATCTTCAAATCTCAGACTCAACCTCCGCGCCTCGTCCAGTTCTGGAAAGACCCCTACCCTGCACGCGGACGCGGCGCCCATGTCGAATTCTGGTCAGTCGGACCTAACAAATACAGTGTATTGTCCTATACTGTAGTGTATCTTCTCAGCTTAGTCGACAATACTGGTGTTCGCGACGGCGAACTCCTTGACTCCGGGTACTCGAACAGTACCTGAAAGGACCTATCGTACTCCAGTCCATGCCACACCTGGGATATTCTCGAAAATCGCATCCGGTCGGTCGTGCGTTGCATTGGCCACCAGATGATAAGCAATTTCCAAGCATGGCTCTCTCATTACAGGCATATCTAAGGAAGTCTCGTTGCCCGGCACAGGGTGCGCCGGGGGATCAATTGGCCATTCACAACTGAATTTTGAACAACTCGAGGAGGCCCTGGTACTTGAGCGCCACTGACAACACCCACACGAGGCGCGCATCCCTGTCCTTTGGCGATAGCGTCCCCTTGGCATTCGCCTTTCCTCTTCCGGAAGCTGGTGCCGCGCTGATCAGGGGATGAAAACGCCGCGGACTGGCCCCATTTTTCTTTTCATCACGGGGCCGCCGTGAATGGGTCCGTCGTACACAGTCCGTTCTGATACCATGGCTCGGAATTCACGGGTTCCGCATCGATAAGCCATATTTAATCCAGCAGAGGAATAATGTACTCTGCGGTAGGTACTTCTTTCATAGTGCATCTTGGACCATCAGTAGCAGTTTCCGCCTTCAGCATGGCAACAGCGGTTCGACCCACGATTCACATGCGGCCGTTGAGCCTTGGTATGTCACGACACATGTGCAGTTTTTCTGCTCTCAAGTTATCCTTACTAACGTGGCCTACGGACTCGACATCCGTTTCAGCTGCGGCGCAAACACTCAGCCTTTCTTTTGCCGCTGACCCTCTGATTACTTGGCTCTATCGTTGTCCAACCGGCCCTGGCTGGGGGAGTCTTGAGCCTACCATACAGCGATGGCAGGAAGCCCGAGTTCGAGAATACACTGTCCGTGGGATTGGCATGGAAGCGGTCAACGAGGGGGAAACACCCTCTAGTGTTGGGGTTTGCTTCTTATTCCCTCCTCTGCCTCAACGCCGATGGCTGAATCCGTTGTGGTGGCCGGCCTATTTGAGGGTCTTGTGGGATCAATATTGGGTCAAACCGAAAGAACCATTCACAGACGAAGAGGTGAGATGACCGATCAAAGGCAATTGGCAGAGACTGACATTCTCTTCTTTATCTCTTAGAGAATCGGTATCATGATGGATGGCCACTATGCATCTGCAAAGAAGATTAAGAGTAGATATCCTCCAAACTCGCTCTACTATCTGGAGATCGCTGCGGTCAAACCAGACACTCAAGGAATGGGTGTCGGTGGTGCTATTATGAGTTGGGTTGTGGATCGGCTGGGAAAGTCCCCCTGTTTCTTGGAATGCACCAACGAGAAAAACATTGCCTTTTATGAGAAGTATGGGTTTAAACTGTTGGAGGAGAAGACACTGTCCCATGGCGCAATTCAGTCCTCAACCACCCTGTATTACATGGTGAGAGACAAGGCGAGTCTTGGGCTGTAAACAAGTAGACATTATCTTTTCCTCATTGGATCATAAATATGTCAATTCGAACCGTCTCAGGCTCTATCTGCTATTGTGACGGACCAAGGAATGGCACCTGAACCAGTCCGACAAACTTACCGGCGGTCGTGCCGGGGCCATCCCCGATAAGAGGGGGTGCCCCGTTAGTTACTTATAAATCGAGCTGCCGCATCAGGGATGGGCATCGACGGATCCCCGCTTTGTCTCAATTGGCATCATCACCAACCGAAGGAGTCATTGCGTTGTCTGCATGAGCGGATGAGAGGCAGCCTCCTTGTTCAGCAGGGCATCAATGATTCGACGATCGCGGCATGGGTAAGTGCACCATCTCAAGCCTTTTGAAATACCTCACTCATCATTCATTCGTCTCCCACAGCTGCTGGACTTGTAAGAGAAGACATAAGAAATGTGACGAGGTGCGGCCAGTGTGCAATAGGTGCGCCCAGGCTGGGATGGCCTGCGAAGGGTACCAGACGAGACTGACATGGGGCCCTTCGAACCCTAACACTGCATCACCAATGGCTGGGGTTGTGTTGAATCCTATCCGTAAACCACGCCTTCAGAAGAAGGCCAGACAGCGAGAAGAAGCAGAGGTCATTGCTGAGGCATCGCCTGACTCTGACTTGGAGATAGCCGATCCGGGCAGTGTTTCATCCCCTGATCAGTTGGATCTCCTGTTCCTCCAGTACCAACTCGATGATCCCTGCAGCAACGGCGCCTTACCAGATGATGAATTGTCTCAAAGACTGATGGAGGACTGTGAGTTTCTCTGTCGTTTCCCCCTGATATTGCTAACCCTGCTTGTTAGTCACTTCTAAAGGCTGGCAAACCCTCAGCGGGCGAGGTGGGCAGCACAACTTCATTCACTCTGACATCATACCTCTTTGCGATAGTAACATCTCTCTTCGCCATGTGTGTCTAGCTTATCAAGCGAGCCTGGATCCAGAAATGATACATGCGACCCCAGTTTACATGCAATCGGCCCTTTCACATTACTTCAACGACCTCAACACTCCCGAGAAGCTTGATCTGGATGAAACATTGGCTACAGGAGTCCTGCTTTGCAGTGTTAGCGTGAGTTTTGGAGTACCTCATAGACGAAAAACATGACTAATAGAAGCAGATAAATTCTCTGTACATCTGGACACCTCTGTTGGAAGGATTACACGGAGTTCTTCAACACAGAGACCTCCTACACAAAACTCAACGGCCTCCCCTCACAAATCACCTCATCGAGGTGGTTGGACTGCTCGACATTCCATGTTTTACATTAAACAGAATCACTGTGTCCCTCAATCTGTGGAAGTTACACGTCGGCCCGAGCAAGCAATCCGGCGTTGAACAGACATCTGGCCTACCGTACACACTCATGACCCTGTTCGCTGACCTGGGGTCCCCTGAGGCAGAGGATAGGCTGCTGATGTGGCCAGGTGAGTTGGGCGATGAACTTATCCAGATACACCTGTGGGAAGCCTTCCGGAATGCCGGGATACTTCACAACCGAGCTCTGATCGGGGAAGCGCAAGGTCCAAGTTCTTCATCAACGGGCAAGCCCAGAACAGAAGTCTTGCGGATGAAGGTGTTTGCGTCGATTCAGGCCATATTTGACTCGGGAACATTTACTTGCCGGCGGCCTCTTGCCAGAGCCGCCCTGTATCCCCTGTTCATCGCTGGTCTCTTGGCGAACAATGCCTGGGAGCGGAGGCTTTCCCGAACAGCATTCCAGCACCTGTGCGAGAATGGACAGGAGAGACCAGTTACAGAAACCCTGAATATTGTGACACAAATATGGGAAAAGGGCAGTGGAGGGGATGGGCAGTCAAAATTGAAGCTGGCCACAGAGATTGCGGCGGAGATGAATGCTGAAATACACTTGTACTAGTTGCCAACGAAACAGGAAGTAACCTAGTCTAAGCTGGAATGGCCTCCTGTCTTCCAATCTCACCACTTAATGTAGTCAAAGCCTCCATCTCTTTTGGCTTGCACTCAGTTCCATCATGATTCCGTGGGAACGTACCCATCTTGTCCCTCTCTCCCGCAATCCAGTCAACCGCCAGAGTAAATTCTTGATAGACACCCATGTCCATGATCTTCTGCATGCGTGAGTACTTGCGTACCTTGTCATCTTCGGTTTCAGTGACCGAACTGCAAGTCTCATCCGGCCCGTACCGCATCCAGCGTGCACCTTCACTCATCCGAGGCCAGGGGTCTTTACCATAAGCAAAGTCAATGAAATGATCCGCCATATTCCTTGCGAGTTTCCGTTGGCCTTCAGTCAGATGTTCATCGAAATTCAGGAACAAGTATAAGAGATCCAAGGCATGGTATGCCTGTCCCTTGAACATGCCCTCGTGTGTACACACTTGGTCGAAATGATAACCAAATGTTTGTGGAATTTTCGAACGATGAGCCGCGACCCAGTTGTGTGACTTGAATATCGCGTCGGCAGACATTTCTTCCATGCGCTTCACGAGCTCCTCTTGCTCAAGTTCAGGTGTAATGCCATACAACTCCAGTATCGTATCGGTTTCTTCTGTACTAAGCCAGCCCATCATTTGACTTCTGATGGAGCCAAAGTCTTCATCACAGAAGGCCTCAGTAAAGAGCATGCCTTCATCAGCTGTGTCTCCAATCATGTATGATTTGAGCCATGCAGGTGGTGAACTGATGGCGTTGAAAGACGGCTTGACCGCGTGGAAAACACTGTCATCACATGGGTTTCCGGTAGCATTCAAGTGTCCCTCTACCGGTATCGTCGCCTTGGCTACGACATGCTCAGGGACGCTTCGAAGTTGTTCGAGTGAAGAAGGAGAGTCCGGATCAATTCCCAAGTACTCAAGCAGCGCCCGGTAATGTTTCTCGTGATGACTCAGTGGCCAAGTGGGGATGGTGTTCAGATGGCCAGACATGGCAATGGCTCGATGGAATGGAGCTGGATCTCGCGCGACAATGTGATGAGACACACTTATGCCTCCAGCAGACTCGCCGTATATAGTAACGTTGTCTGGATCACCACCGAACGAGGCGATATAGCGGTTAACCCAGTGGAGCAAAACTTGTTGATCGTAGAGGCCGAAATTGCCGAAGCCTTGGTATCCATCGCGCTCTAGATCAGCTTTGATGGCAGATGAAGCGAGGAACCCTCCAAGACCGACGCGGTAGTTAAAGTTGACGGAAACGACGGGAGTGTTGCGAGCCACGGCGTGGGTGACAAAGTTGACGCTGTCGAAAACACCCTTGTTGGCGCCTCCAAAGAGTAAAGAGCCACCGTGAATGTATACCATGACGGGGAGTTTCGTGCCAGGGTCTGTGGACGGTGTGGTGATGTTCATGACGAGACAGTTGAGTTCGTCCTCGGGCGGCTCCTCAAAATGAGGTGCGATATCAACTGGTACAAGAGGGTCGTCTCCGTTGTACTCTGGAGGATTGGGTGCGCTACACCTGTGCAAGAGTCAGTGTTGGTTTTCGTATGAGACAATGGGTGGGATAGCAATACCCGAGCTGTGTTCCGTCATGGAAGTCATTGGGCCACGAGTCCTTGAGTTTGGAGCGCGTCCAACGTTTAGGTAGGGAAGCGTAAGGAATGCCACAGAACTGATGCACACCCTGGGTGAAACTGAGCCCTTCGACCACTCCAAGGCCATCTACAGGCAATCGAGTCTTGCCGGTAGGTGTTCTGCTGGCCGGCATGTCTGAGATTGAGGGGAGACTTGGATATAAGATAGAGCTAGGGATGTATCAGTACAGTGAATGAGTTGAGCTGAAGACTTGAAGGGCTTACACGTGTGTATTTATTCATCTCATGAAGTGCCTGACCATCTCGAGCCCCGGTAGGCTGCCATAGCTCACCTGGACCGAAATGCTGACTAGTCCAGAACTGGCATGTAGAAGAGCGCGCAATCAACTCACTCAACCCCGCATGCTGGATAACCACATCGAGTGGGGAATTGATAACGCCCCTAGTGATTCTCTCCTGGCGCCCGAGAGGTATCGGGGCGGTAGATGACCGTGAACCCAGGAGTTATTCATACTACGTAATACGGAAAAGGTCGATGTGGTGCATACATGCCGAGCCGAACCGCCATCTGCGGTCCCTCTCGGTGGCCGAGGATACCGGAGTGCCGATCAAGGGTCACCTGGATTAATCGAGTCATCATCTTGGATATGGGACAGCATGATGTTGTTTGTCAAGAAAGAGGGGCAACGTTCCATTCATTCTTCTACCCTGGCTAGCCTTGGCTATGATCTTTACGGACTTCTTGGTCAAAGGCTCCAAGAGTCCCGAAGGGGGGTTTTAAAGCAAGGCAAGCTTGAATAACACAGCCAGTCAAGAAGCTTTGAAACCGCTTGATGAGGCTGTGGTTGACGTTTGTAAGAACAGCATAATAACACATTGGTGATTATCACACAACAAGGGCTTTGCGGACTTCAAGTCCTTCGATGGTCTGGATTCAAACAAGGCAGGCTTTCAATTCCACGCGTCTACATTTAACAGGCCTACTAGAGATGGCTCGAGGGAGGGGCACCACCCAACATGATGTGATCCATCAACGTCTCGGCAGCCTTCTCAGGGGTCCAAGACTCAATCCTTCGATCACTTAGTAGATATGCCCTGGGAAATCCAGGCACCGCCTCTCCAAGAACCATTTTAGCGATTGCTTCTCCGCTAAGCCAGCACTTGTCCATGCCATGGCCGTTGAAACCTGCAGCCAACCACTCCCCATTTCCCATCCGGCCTGACAGACTTGGTGGCAGTTTACCGACAAGGGGCATGCCGTCTGTGGTAAACCCCATGATTCCAGACCATACCTCTAATGGCTGGGGAGAAGCGTCTTTCCAGATGCGTGGAGCGATCGAACATAGGGTTTCGCGTGCATCGTCGGCAACCATCGAGTCGTCGCTTGAAATCAAGGTGGCTAGTTTCTGTGACTCTCCACCAAGGAACATGACGCCTGATTTCGCGTTTTGCTGGGCATAGTATAAACCAAGATGAATATGCCCCGTCTCTGTGTCGTAAGAACCTTTGGAGATATGTGCCCATGAGACCTTTTCTCCACGGTTGGGAAATGAAGGTCCCATACTCTGAGTAGACATTGTGCCCTTCAGAGGATATAGCTTTCCAACGAGGTTGGGAATCAGGTTGGCGGAGTATCCGTTCGTACAGTGAATGATTTGCTTAGCCACAAGAGATCCCCGTGGAGTGTGAAGAGTGTAGGGGTGTGTCGTGGACGCATGATGTTGGTGATTTATCGACTGAACCGGAGTGTATGTCTCGAGATAAAAGCGATCAGGGAAATCTCTCTTTAAGGATGCAAGAATTGTTGTTAGGAGCCTATAGGGCCACAAAGCTGCGACTCCATGTTGCTCGATGACGCCAGCAACTTGCCTATAGCCAAAAGTCTAACGACGAAGGAGTCAGCAATGAAAAAAAACCCACGACATATGCCTCGTTGCGTACCTTGGTGGCGTTTTCCTGTTTAGATACCTTATACTCAAGGTCGCCGTTGGGGTAAGCCTTGATAAGCTGGCGAACAGCGTCAACAGCTTCGTCAAACGATTCTCGGTCTTCAAAAGCCGTGCTTGTCGTCACGTTGCGAAACTCGGTAGCTTGACGATCCTCTGGGTCGAGTTGGTCCACGAGCTCCCTCAGACGCCGAATGTTTGTCTCGCTGAAGCGTACCGTCTCCACGGCGAGTTCAAGGCCGACCGCCTTGACAAGAGCTGGAAATAGAGAATCGCTATCCGAGACGAGGTGGCCACCGTTTCGGCCTGTCGCGCCGCTAACGGACCCGCGTGCTTCCAACATGGTCACCTGAAGACCTGAAGCTTTTGGGTGGTTCAAGAGACAATGTGCCACCGCAATTCCGGTTATTCCAGACCCAATGATGACGATGTCAGATTCTCGAGGCAAGGTCTCGGATTGTGCGTTGGAGATTGTTGGATGCGGCGGTTGCTGCCACTTTGGGACGGTCGGATTTGCACTTGGCAGGCCTGGGCCGCAAGTGATGAGCTTGACAGCGTCGTGTATGAAGCCTTTGTTGTTAGCTTGGGGATTGACTCAAGAGGAGGACGGCGTTCCATTTACCTGCATGTGACATGATGGCGTTCTCAATGAGATGGTCTTGGTTAAGCGTTATTGAAGAAGCGACGACGATAATTCATCCTGGGTATTTAACTCTTCAGTACGAGATAGGAATGAACTCTCAGGGAAAGCGAACGAGCTGCCTCAAAGGCGCGGCTGCAGATGCCTAAATAGGCATAGGTGGAGTTGACCGGTCCGGCTGTGAAGATGATTGTCAGTGGGGCCGGGGCCGGGCGAGAGGAGCTTCAACCTGTACGTTGCACGGAGTGGGTAAGCTTGAATCTCAAGGCACTCTCCTGCAGGCGTACAGAAGAAAGGAGCTTCACCGAGAAGCTGCCAACAAGATCTCAACTTGTCCCACCACCGTCGAAGCGGATGATGAAATCACCGAGGTCGGGGAGGACTGGCGGCCTGCATGATACGTAACACGTTGATGGTGTTGACGAATGATGGCTTGGACTTGGATTGGAGTTCGAACCCCCGCAAAGTTCGTCAATACGGACCAGCGTTTGAGGATGGCACATTGGTCTCCTTCAGTATCTTCTCTTGAAGGAGTTATTGACCTTTCTGGAAGTACGTGGCGTGTATTGAGCCCAGCGGAACGCGACAAGGCCCAGACTGTGTTACTCGCATTTGAGGCAGATACCATGACAGTGCCCCTTGATGGGCGGTTGGAGGACCAGGCCAGGCATTCGTGCCTTCCTGAACCTTTCCACCTGGGGTACCACAATAAACGGTGAAGAAAGACATGAATGCTGGGCGTGACGGGTGAAAGAAGGGATATTATTGAAGATTGGCGTAACTATTGGCCCGATTCAGCCAGCTTGTACTTCATGGCTATTTATGGGAAGCGATGCATTTTAACAACGCTGTAAATGGCTTTCACTGAGACTAACTGGGATATGGAACTGTACGTGATATTTCTCATTGAGGTCTGTACTGACTGCCTGCTAAGACATTGCTTTCAGAATAACTAATTGCAGTGTATCGTTGCACCACTTCCTGGCAAACTTCTAGATAAATGTTGCTTTTGAAGTAGCCAATCATGCAGTACTGCACTTGTTGATCACGCCAGGCGTCTGCCGTAACCAGGAACGCCGAGTGCTACTGAAGTTAAATTTTGCTTCAGAAGTATCCAATCATGAAAGCAAGAGACATGGAGTTGGTCTAGCAATGCTTATCACCCATTGGACAGTTCCTTAGCAACCTATGTGATCAACAGGTTGAATTAAGATGACGTGTATATCTGCGAGGTGGACCTATTCCTCGCTAATAATGGTATAAGAACTAGAGAGTGCCTCTCCATACTAAACAGTCTTCTCCAACAACACTCGTAACACCTTATCATCGTTCCAAAGCAACGTTTTTACCTACAACTATCTTCGACTACCAACACAATGCCTACTCAAGAAGAGAGAAAGAATCTCGAGGTCATCGGGGAGTACTTCACCGAGTTCTGGGGCAAAGGTAACCCTAATATCGTCGATCAGCTTTGCGCTGATAACTTTGTCACCAACTACCCGATGCATGGTCCTCGATATGGAAAGGATAATGCTAAGAAGATGCTCTCAGAGTTCAAGGAGGTAAGAAGATGCATGCGGAATTGGCGACCCGGCCACTTACATGATCTCGATAGGCATTTCCTGACATCTCATTCCATGCCTATCAACATCCCTTGATCGCAAGCGGGCCTTATGTGGTCGGGCGTTGGATCGAAGGCGGCACTCACACTGGAGTTGCTTTTGACGACCTTGCGGTCGGCGCATTAGAGTGCCCGAATACGGGAAAGAAGATCTATTTCTCCGGCACAACCATATTCACCCTTAAGGATGGGCTTATTGTGGATGAGACTGGCGAAGAGGGAGCTCTGACTGCTCTTCAGCAGCTAAGCTTGGTTCAGCAACCAAATCCTGGAAAGGAGGTCAAGTATCTCCATGAGTAAAGAGGGCTAAAGAGGAGAAGGAGAGCTCTGGCCGCCTGGGTCGCTGAAGAACGTCATTGTGTCTGACTTCTGGCAAAATAGCATTAACGACTTTGCTGCACAGGTTTTGTTCAACTGTTTAATGCATTTACCTGTAACGAGTCGCGTTCGTATTGTCGATTTATTCGTTGGATCTCCTCCAGTTATAACGCACCCTAGAGATCCGGTTCATCTGTTTTAAAAGAAACTTAGTGCCCATTGGGTAGATATCCACTATTAATTAATCGTCAAAGACATGAGCCTGGCGTTTCAATTGCTAGGTGGCAGCTTCTAGTTGATGAGGATCCCAAGGTTGCCTGATATTATGTTGGGACATGATGTCAACTACTTGCAGTCGTAGTTGAGCTCTCAACTACAACCGGTCTTATGGAGCCCGAAGAAAGGATGCGAACCCCCGGGGTTATCGATGCGGTTGGCATGATGCAGTTTCACCGACATATCCGACTGCCAAACAGTCCTGTGATGACAAGATTCGGCGGCTTGGCGAGCGAGAACCCACCGCATAATCCTTTGACAGTTCTGAATCACAACATCCCCTTCTAATTGTTCGCCGACATAACCATAAGTTTATCGATGCCTTCATTGGACATGTTTGGAGACGTACTGACTCTACGCCTCAACAATGGGGGCACCGGTCATACCTCACTCAGAGTCTGATACTCGGGATTGCGGCCCTCAGTCAAGACTATGTACTTGATGATCAACTTGTACGTTGTGTAAATTACTTAAATCGTCAATCAGTGGCACTTTCTCACTGAAAAGTTCGGTTATTCTTGTAGCTCTGGTAGAATGTCCATTTCTCTTCCTTCTCCCTGCCATAGACAGACGTGCGACGAAAGTGGCAAAGGACTAGACCAAACACGAGAAGCCAACACCTCTATTCTAAGCACTGGATGACCAGGAGAACTCAACATGAATAGGGTTATGATCAGACAAGATGTTTCCATCAGGCTGAACAAAAACCTTGGATGCGTAGTTGAATGAAGTGGCTGTGAGCTTGACTGAGTCACCAGAACGGTAGCTGAGAGTCATCATCAGCACATATACTTGTCATGTTCAACGACCGACAACTTACAATACTTTGTCGACAATCTCGCACTTGTTGTCTGCTGCCGGCACCTTGCAAGGATCTGCAGGAGCACCAGCCTGGGGGTACGAGCCGCTCCGGATGAGCTGGACCCAGCTGTCGGTGAAACCGGCGTCGGTCAGCTTGTTAATGCTGCGCCCCGAGTTGGTCCACCTATCGTTGGTATCGCCAGCAATGATGACAGGCTTCCCCTTGGAGTTGGAGTTGACCCAGGCAAGAATTTGGTCAATGCCAGCAGAGCGGGCATCGATATCACCCTTGTCAGACCTAAACGACCCGAAGGTTAGTACAAGGACGGCACCAAATATTTCTCTGTAGACGTACCCGGCATCAGCGTGGAGGTTATACAGGTCAACCTCGATACCATCGATGGTCATGCGCATATATGTGAATCCCTTGGGGGTCAAGCAGTCACCAGAGTTCAAGTTGCACTTGTTCCACTTCTTCCGGGCAAAATTGGCCCAGTTATAGTTGGCGACAGTGTTCAAGCCATCGCCGAACGGAACACCCCCAGATGTCGGAGTGCGGTGGGGATGGTTATCGGTTTTGTAGATGTAGGCATGGTAGTTGAAGTCTTCCTGCATATGAACTACATCGTATGCCTGCTTGGCAAGAATCGAGCCGATAGTGTTGGCGTTGGTGCCCTTGTCCCCTGGGACCTCGTTGTTGTTGAAAATCGGGGGTAGTCCAGCCACGTTGTATGTCAAGAGGTCGAATTTGCCGGTCGTTTGACCAGATGACAGGCCGCTCAGGCACAGAGCGACAGTCAGGAGCTGCGAGGGAAGAGACCTGAGAGACATGATGAACTGGTGAGGACGATAGGTGTCTGAAATGGACAGGTTAAACTGGAATAGCACGGACAAAGCCAGCATAAATTAGTTCACTCTGACCGGCGGTGTCGCATTGGGATCAGCAGGGATCTTTCCGATTCGAGGCAATACGCCGTTCGAGTATAGGAGATGACAAGGATGCTAAGACGAGTTTCTTCTCCAAGCACCATGCATGCCGTGTCGTGTTGATGGAATCAGGCAAGACAGAAAGCTTAAAAATGGCTCTATTCGACTCAATCTATCTTTCTTTTAGGCACGGAGCGAGAATAGAGCATGTGACTGGGCGCAAAACACCCAACTAGCTTGTGCATTACCTACCCAATGCGGTAAACGTGTCCGTCGTCACCGAGGCCCAGGGCCAAGAAGACGCCGCGATTAATCCGGCCAGTCACGCGAGACTGTCCTATAATGCCGGTCGAATGAGTCTTTTTTGACACTACACGTGTTGTCCAAGAGGAGCCCAACTTTGGTGGTCGTGGCTCGTATTCAAGGGCCACGTTGACAAAAGTCCCACGATCAGGCTAACTTGCATTAGGGGCGTGCTTGCACATCTTGGCGCGAGCGGACGAACATACAAAGGGATAGCTCATCTCCGAGTCTGGCGACAGAGCAATATTATGTCATAAGCGGCAGCATATTGATACCCTCTACGTTGAAAGCTTTCATCCTAGTCAATAATCAACAGCAGCAGTATTAATGCCGTGTGCATGTCAAAGAGCAACTGTGTTTTCCTGTACATGAGCTTTGTTTCGTGTTGGCAGAGACACCATTGCTGTGCCAGAGCTCGTTTCACTTGCTCTCCACAACCTGGGCCCTCAGCGCAGGGCTCCGGATTGTAGGTGGTCAACACTTGCCCTCCTAGCTCTATATTGGCGATATCTCTACATGCAACAACATGGTCTTGTAACCTCTTCCATCGTGAATGCTTAGAAGTGGTAGCGACTTTAGAGGCCAAGTCAGCCACGCCCCCTCTGTTAATCTTCTAAACCGACTTAGCCAAGTACTAGAGCGCGCCATTCAACCTGCATGAATGCCAAAGGCTATCCAGGCTCATGTGGGACCGAGTTCTTGGATTACCGAGCGAAACATGCAACTATTTCGTAGCTTTTCTGCTCAGCACTCGTGTTGATACTAGAGCTACAGAAGTGTGCCTCTATTAACTGACCATTGAGTGACAACATGTCGTTTACTCATCTTCCACGGTGAAGCTCTTTGGCGACAATTGAATTCTTCTGGTCATGATATCTGTGCTCTGGAGTGTGTCGAATAACCTTCACAAGACGATATCACCTATCACTGGAGCACACTTTCTAGACCAGCCTGAGTACGAAGCCTGGCCATCTATTTGGAGATATACAAGCAACTCTTAAGACATTCCTCCATTTAGAGTAAACAACCGGGAACAGAAAACGCATTTGGGATACCCGCGTGTTGTTTGTAAGATAGATGCCATATTTATACAGAGTACATCAATTATAAAGGAAATACCAATACCCCAATCATAATCGTAAGGGTGATATTTACTGTCGAGCGTCCCAGATCTTGTTGTCGAAGGATTAAATGTGGCATCTTGCGGATGGTGTTACCTTGTTTAAAAAGATCAGAAAAGCTACTGTACTAAGCCTCCAAGCTTCCTTTTACCTTCCATAGTGTCTTGGATAGCTAGCAGCAAAGGGTCTGAAGATTATGACAACGTCTGTCCACACTCAGCAACGATGAGCATTACGGAGACTCCTTATATTCCCATTGCTTTCACGTAATTTCATTTCGTCGACATGTATTGAACCAGGGTGAACAGAACTGACTAGCACACTGTTCTCTACAAGGATAAGCCTTCCAAAGCAGCCAGGAATCTCCGAATGGTCCTCTCTCAACACACACAGGCCCTCCTGGATCTCCTTGTCGGTAACCGTAACCATGCAGCAACCGATCCTCGAGAGAGGGTGTATGTATATCGGGGGGCTCGCACGCGCTACTCCCGCGAATGCTGTACGACACACGATACCTCTGAAAGAGTACAGTGGATGTTTTAAAAAGCCAGAGACGCAATCATCCACAGCGCTGTTCCAGTGCGAGTCAATGCAACCTGTCAGCCACCTACATTAGAGGCAAGGTAGTGTGAAAGCAAATGCTGATGGAAACAATTTCGAGAAAAAGACCCCAAGGTGGATATTGGTCCACTGTCTTAGAGTGGCTGAGTAAGTGCTGCGCCCTCATCTCGTCTGAGGCTTTAAAATCTGACAGTCTGACTCAACAACTCACTCACCGTCTTGTCACACCTGCCGCTTCAAGTCAGAAAAGATGCACTCAGAAACCACCATCGGAGTTGACTGTGATGCCCGAGATAAGCCCAACTTAGGCTTCAACGACGATGTATCCCACTTGATCTATGAGCCTCTCAACCCTGCCATTGATGAGATCCGGCTGCTCACGCTGCATCCGGCTTCGCAGGCAGATTCAACACTTTTCTGCACCCTTTCCCATGCATCCCTTGCTGCAGAAACTCCAGAATATGAAGCCCTATCTTACGTGTGGGGAAAGCCCAATCTCTCAGCATCCATCTTGCTGAATGATGTCAACTTCCACATCACTCCAAGCCTGGCATCTATTTTATCCGCTTTGCGACTCGACAACGAGGCCAGGGTCCTCTGGATCGATGCCCTTTGTATCAACCAGTCGGATGTCCAGGAACGCAGTCAGCAAGTTGCCCTGATGCGCAAGATCTACTCTTGCTGCCGACAAGACATCGCATGGCTAGGCGAGCTGCCAGACAACGACCCAGAACCTGAACCCGCCTGCGATAACCGGTATACATTCCGTCCGCAAAGATCGACCGTCAGGGAAGCGATGGAATTTATGTATCAGTTAACGCAAAAAAACCCCGAAACCCTCAGGTCACTTCGAGATAAGTTCAACAACCTATTCTCGGGAGAAGACCACTCCCCCTCACGGCAAGATGGTTTCGAGCATGTCCCAGACCTCCTTCTCGGTCATAGTGACCAAGAAAAGCTCTCGGCTCTCTTTCGCGGCCCATCTTTCTGGGGGCGACTCTGGATTGTTCAGGAACTATCAATGGCACCCCGCGTGGTTCTGATGTGCGAGGGAGCTGAACTAAACTGGGATGCGTTGTCGACTTTGTTCAAGGATGAACCGTATTTTGACGCCTTCCATACCACGGACCATCACGGGGGCTATAGGAATTTCAGCAGCATATTCTTGAAGGTCAAGCTAGTCGAAGACCAGCGCCAATTGTCCAGCAGTGCTCTTCTAACGCGAGATGAGTCGAGCCTGATGGATGTCCTAGGCCGATTCCGAAACTTGCAATCGACAGATCCAAGAGACAAGATATATGGATTGCTTGGCTTGGTGACGCAAGACCACGGCATCATCGTCGACTACTCGAAGCCCTTGCGCGATTTGTATAAAGAGGCGACTCTATCGATTATCAACCTCTCCAAGAACTTGGATATCATCTGTCAAAACCCCTTCGAACGCGAGGGTGGGCCATTGGTGCTTGGAAAAGACGAGGGTGCAGCTCAGGCGCCAGAAATGTTTCCTTCCTGGACTGCCGAGTTTCATCTGGGACGGCCCGATTGTGTTACGATTCTTTTTGCGCAACGCGGCATCTTCAAGGCTGGGTCAGGACGACTGGAGACGCCATGTCGGCTGCTAGGGCCAAAGAAGGATGTGTTGATCCTGAAAGGGAGTGTGCTGGGCCATATCGGGCCTGTCCTCCAGGGAGTATCTCCCAACTTGAACGTACGGACCGAAGCGGCCGAAATCATGAGAATGTATCTTGGACAAGATGTTCTCGATAACCCTAGTCGACATCATTACGCGCCAATCATCGGCGGCAATCAAGTTTCTCCCAAGGAGACACTCATCCGGGCTTATTGGCGCACGCTGGTCAAAGATTGTACAACGCCCCCGAGAATGCGACGTCTACTAAAGTCGGAGATTGAGTCTCTCGACCCCATCAACCGAGACCATCTCCAGGCTGGAGAAGTACTTCAAACATTCCAAATCTCCTTGGACGAGAGCAAGTCCAGGTCAGCATTCTCTTATCACCCTGGAAAAGACTTCGACTTTACCGAAATCGAGGAATCAAAGAATTTGGTGTTGACATACTTGCCGTGGCTGTCCTACTCGCAATGGGACTGGATGTTCACCGTGGCTGACAACGGCCTTTTCCTTCTTGCCCGTCCAGGGGTGAAACAAGGCGATGTCATAGCAGTTTTGGATGGAGCGAAAATTCCCATGGTGCTTCGCAGGGCTGAGACAAATCACAAACACCAAGACATGGGAGAGGTCTATCAGGTTGTTTGTTCAACATACGTTCATGGGTTTATGGATGGGGAAGCGGAGAGAGGGGTTTCTGAAGGCTGGTTAGAGAAGAAGGATTTCCTGATCGCTTGATTCAGATTGGCTGGAAGCATGATGCTTATCTTCTAGCCACTGAAAAAGCGGTCCACCGCAGTGCAACGTTGCAACCCCTTTCAAAGAAACGATACAAACAGACGACGTCCAACTGAGGAGATAGAGACCAAAGAAATCAATTGGAGCCATCTATACCCAATAAATTAACGGCAAGACTGTGCCGTACATCTTACTGTATGTTGGATTTGCATTGCAAACAAGCTTGAGGCTGCTGATGCTCATCGCTCTTGACGGTCCTGCCTATCAAAAGAACTTGACGAACGAGCAGGCTGGTGAGTGGTGCTTTTGATGTTTCGTAAGAATTCTTGTGTGCAGCCGGCGACAGTACGTGATAAAGAAGAGGCACCGAGACTCACTGGAGTTGTAAGGTCAGCCGCCGCTTCGAATTATTCTCTACTTTTTTCTCAGACAAGCCTCACCAATGCCCACTACAAAACGTGCTTAATGAGTAACGGTAGGGGATTATCACCGTCTACCTACCGCATTAGGGATGGATCTGACAAGGTGCAGGGTTTGTGATTAGCGAGAACCCATCCGGCAGTCCTTGGCCTATCAGCTTCAATGCTGGCGATGGGGTTTCTGTGTGCTGAAGACGGTCTCTCGGCTAGAGGAGTTCTAGTCAAGGTTTCCTGCAAGCTAAAAACAAAATCATAACCAAGATAGGAGGATGTTGTCGACTACCACCGCTCACATATCATGGCCTACGTCTTCTTCACCGCATACGATGAACTATATTGTTCGTGACCAATTCGACCAATGATGAGTCTATGAAGTTACACACATGCGGAACCAACGGCGAACAGGAAGGATGATTGATGATCCGAAGGTGGCATCATGTGAACCGCCTTCTTCCCCGCACCTAGGACAACATTGATAGAGCCTCATTTCTCCCCGTAGCGACTGCTCCAGCGAAACAGAGACTAGCCTCTTACTGTCCGCAGGATGAAAGTATCTGGGGTATTTCACATGCTGTTGACCGCGGAGGTTTTCGGGGTAACTGCCACAGGTATAATATTGCCAGCTATCCCTGCCCCTTCTTGATGCTGACTGAATGAAGCCACAGGGCTTCTTCACGATGCCGGCGAGCATTTTGACAATGGCGACATTCTGGATATTCAGAAAAACTTCAACGGCTGGGTGAACCCTGAGGATCTGGTCCCCATGCCACAATGCATCGCTCAGCAGGATCAGTCAGCTTGGCTCAAGACCATGACAGCATGTACTCACCTGCGTTGCACCTCGCATTTCGGGATCATCTGCACACACCATCAATGGTTGACGGAGTTGAGCTGTCTCAGCACCGAGTTCTCTCCCAGTGTCCTCAAAAATTACCTTCCGTATTGCAGCAGATCTATACTCGCCAAGGCCCAGCTATATCACTGGATACGTAACACCACCGGTCGAACGTGGCTTGTGGATGTTGGCGACGCGAACAGGCTGCAAATCCTCCGGCCATCTAGCCTGGTTAGAGGATTCGCAAACTTTGATGTGACATACAAGGCGCCAGAATGTCTAGCAAACTCGCTTTCTGTTTCAGCAGCCGAGTCATTCGAGCACGTGTTGGCATCTTGCAGCTTCACAGATGCGACGCAGCACACAGGCAACGCCAATCGTCCGTGGGAATATAGCAAGGCCCTGCGATCCATGACCGCTCTGAGCTTCGACGCCGTCGGCTATGATCTTACCGGGGGGTATATCAGGCCTGGCGAGTACTTTGACAGAGAGTGCTTCTGCAGCACCTTCAACATCGACGTGGGACGAGAACCATGCTCAGCATCGGATTCTCTCGACTTGACCATGGAGCGGCTGTGGTTAAACGCCACTTGCGGATCGGCATCCCTACCTGGCAATTGGACGGCGCAGCTCAAGATTATGGGGTTCACATATATTCCCGTCCCAGACTGGCGCTGGCCAACATGCGTCTCAGATATGCCGAGGCGTGTAATGGACCTCACCAATCAGTGTGCAACCGATGCCTGCCGGCTCGATCCTGACGGCTACTGCCAAACCGCACGTGCCATAGACAGAACCTGCTTCTGCCGCAACATTGAATACGACTCTTGTCAAGGCTCTTGTCAGACTTCTAGGACCCGGATAGACTACATCGAGTGGCTCCACCATGTTTGTGGTGATGTGGAGGGATGGCACGGTCTGCCAACAAACTGGCGCGAACTGACCGACCTTCTACCCCGCGAGATGATCCCATGGCCATGGGCCGTCAAGCCAACAAATAGCTCAAACCTCGATCCTATCGCGGGGCCGGGGTCCGGAGAAGCGGAAGAAAAATGCGCGTCGAATGAGTGGAAACTAGGAAGCATTGTCCTCGTCAACGCGGCCACTCTCCTTGCTTCGTTCTTGGATCAAGGGCGAGTGAAGCGCCTCAACGCAGTCGACTCGGGATCACACTCGCAGCGGCTACATTGGCTGTTCAAGGGTATTCTCGTCGCTGGCTTACCACTCCTGGCGAACTGGTTCAATGCGCGCATCGTACAAAGCACCCCCGGCTATGGAGCCGTTCCTGTTTTCCAGCTAGCGCTCCTGTGGTGCTCACTTCCTCAGCCTAATCTGTCTGCCGTTTTGCCATCTCGAATCCGCTGGCATGGAACAAAACTCTGTTCCTCGACAGCGTCCTCTTTAGTCGCGGGAGTGATCCTTCAGGTTCCCGCATCCTATCACATGTTCCTGACTGTTGACTTTGCCAGACGACAGGTATTTGACCTCGATAGTATAATGAACGCGAAAAGGGGACATCTGGCTTTGCTCATGTATGCTGGGGCACTCATATGGCTGCTCACCATAGCTGCATCTTTCATCGAAGCGACTCGGTACATGTACAGGATCGGATCACTTTCCTACTCCGATGGAGCGGACTTGTCGGACCGGCATAGACACAAGTACGCAACCGCTAACAAGCAAGATATGGGTGTCTTTGAAAGCCTGCTGGGACAGCCCCAACCGAGAATGCCACCGAGTCGGAAAGAGAAACAGTACATAGAATATGGCACTTTCTCAAGTGGAGGAAAAGAAACCAAGCTTCCCCACAAAATGCCTGCGACGCTGTTCACTGTTGCGGCTAGAGGCATGCCCTTTGTTTGGATTGCACAATGGCTTTTCTGGGCCGGGTTTATCGGTCTTAGTTCCGAAGGGTTCGTATACGTTCGTTACGCGATTTTCAAATACACGACTAACCAGACGCAGGTTCTGTCTGCCCAAACTAGAAGTTCTCACTACCATTTGGGTGGCTGCATCAATAGGGGGTGCTGCTGTCAGATCGTACCTCTAGACATAGCACGGGGATTCAGGTACCCAGATCAGTGGTACCTTTTGGGTCAATATCGGTACTGGTTAACTGACTTTGGCGATTTTGGAGCTATCAAGGTAGAGTTGTTATTGTATCAATTGGCCACTATAAGCTGGGCAAAGTTGCTTATGGGAGACGGTAATGAAGCTGAGAACGTAGAAATCTGGGATGAATGATATTGGTAGCTTGATGGCCTATATTAGCTCATGTGTTTCATGGCTGTGAGGATGCATCTGTTTGTTGAATCAAGAGCATAAACTTGATCTTTGGTTCAAGGGTAATGACCCCAACACTGTTGATAATTGATAAGCTCTATGGTCAGAGTCACATAATGGAGCCACTCTCTTCACATATAACTAGTCAACCTAACTGGAACTTCTAAGTCTCCAGGAGGGGGAACGGCCACACTAAGTATCATAACACACGTCTATGGGGGAGCAGATGGTACATGGTGGGAGCGGCACGACACTGTGAGCCGGCAGCAGAGCGCTGAGCCATTCGACGGGTACAATGCATCGAAATTTGCATATACACACGCTTAAATACTCGCATGAAAAGCACGAAGGGTAGTTGAGAAAGAGCAGCCACAGTGCGTAAGATGCCGATGGTCTGTATCTTGATCAAGTGTGTTGGATAGGGACCGATGGGCTCGCCCTGAGCGACTCACCGTTTGCCTTGGTCGCTTGGAAGTCGACGACTCTGCTAACGGGAGTTTGCAGATGCCACCCAAAACCGGGTCGTGTTACCATATGAGCTCAAGCCTGCTACCCTTGCGTTCCATCGGCTTGTCCGTCCGTGTCCCCCACGGCCGTCGCTATTCCCGACCATCCATCCCGTGTTGGCCGTCTCCCTGCTGATTGGCGGTTTAATTGGCAACGACAAGGGTTCTGATGGTGTTGAAACTCGGTGTTCCCAGTAGGTATAGGAGACGGGAGATCTCCCCATTCCGTATCCGGCGTTAATCTATAATTGATCTCTTATGTATGTTGCACCCTGGTTAGAGTAGCGGCCAATGTGTGCCAAGAAGCGTGGCTGATGCTTCCTCTTGCCAAACTCATACTTGACTGATCGAGTCAGTACCTGAGGTATTTGCCACTGTACTAATTTGGAAGGTCCTTACCTTCTGTCGGCCCTTCGGTAATTCATCATAAACCCGGATCTCGACGCTGTTGCTGTAGAGATTACGTTTATTCGCATTCGTTCATTGTCAGCTCTTGCTTGTCCCGGTTTTCTCTTGTGCACTCAATGTCCCTACACCCAATATTCCATACATTCTATCGTTTTTCTGCTCCCACATCTAAGATCAGCCCTTTGGGTATTGTCGAACTTGCTGCCCCGTTGTCGAATACACGCACAGAATGAGCGGATTAGCAGGAGACCGCCGGATATACGACCTCAACATTGCCCTCATCGTACTCACGACTGTCATTGTGGCTATGCGCCTTTATTCACGTGGCGTATTAGTTAGAGCACTCGGCCTCGACGATCTGCTCGTTTGCTTTGCATACGTGAGATATCATCTAACCCTTACATGAACCGGCATTAAGACAAACATGATCTTAGGTGCTAGCTGTCGCTCTATCAGGGCTGGAGATTCGTTCCGCCTTCGCTGGCGCCGGGACGGACATGAAGTTTCTGACGGCCGAGCAACGCATCGGATTGTTTTCGGTAATCCGCTTTGGCTATTGGGCTTATGCGAGTATCTCTGACTGGTCTATAGCTGCGGCCTACAATGCTTCTCATCTTCTTTGCTGGCACCTGCTTCATGAGGTTATCTATCTTGGCCTTCCTGCCACGGCTGAATAAATCACGTAGGGTAGATTCTCGCTGATAAAACGGCATTTTCATCATATACTGTCTGCTAACTTGAGTGTAGGAACATACATCCGTTGCATATGGGTGACCGGATTTGTCATTGTCACCATCTCTATCATTGCCATCATATGGCTTCTTACGCAATGTAGCCCCGTGCAGTGCGCAACGACCTTCATGCTCAACCATCTAGTCGGATAGACTACTAACACAATCATAGAGATGTCTTTGACGCCGGAAAGCCCGACAGAAAGTGCCGGCCCATGAGCCAGGAGGGTGACATGGTCTGGGCTCACAGCATCGTGGGGGTGTTCACCGACATCGCTCTGTTCATTCTGCCTATTTGGATTATCCACAGAAATCTTATAAGGGTGACTGTCCATACTGCAAAGGTCTTTCTCGTCTTCGCGGTTGGTCTATTTGCTATTATCACGGGCATCCTTCGATTCGCTATCACCGTCACCGCCAACTTCGAGGTGAATACGTGAGTCTCTCTGGTAACGCTCTCGGCTTGATTCGTAGTCTCTAACCTGTTGTCTGTCAATAGTTCCCTTAAGATGGCCCGCGTCAGCTCCTGGACCGCCTTGGAGGTGCACGTCGGCATTTGGTGTGGCTGCTTCGCCGGACTTCAGCCTTTAGTACGACTGGTTTCGTACAAGCTCAAGCTCCGCAGTCGGCTTGACAGTACCAAGACACCAACGGCATCTCACACTCGACACAACGGTCCGGGAATCATGCTAAACGACCGTGACTTGCCTGTGTTCGGCGGATCCCTCAAGACTGCTCGAGTGTCGAATACGGAGACAGATGCGGCCAGCAGCAGAGACATGTTGAACGAAAGGAGATCGTCCGGGCAAGAGGTAGAGTTTGCCGATGTGGACAGTACCGGTCGTATTTTGAGACAGACATGCGTGGATGTTAGAGTGGAGGAAGGTCTCCCGGTCACGGATCGCCAAGAAGTCAGACACACCTGGAATGCCTTTTAGGACAAGGGCAGCCCACTTAATAATCCTTTGTAATAGCTGTTTAAGAAACGCCGGTTTGAACATGTAGGTGGACAGCAATCGAGTCAACACTTGTTCCCGCTCAGACATTGGCGATGCTTAATCTAGTGGCATTTTGATCATGGAGTAAATCCATGAACGGGACGGATTGTCAGCGTCTTGCCGATGGGATAGAGTTTGGACATGGGTCGAGATTAATGACATATGCTCGACGGTGACACAGTTCTCCCGGACAAGGGCGTGAAGTTTGCTAAGTAGTACTTCCAGGGGCCCTGAAGTTTAATAAGTGGGTGATCAGTGAGAGAAAAGTGATGCATCATTGTCAGCAAAAAGGCATAGCTCCTCGTATACACGTGCGTTCGGATGTTTTACCCTTTTTACTTGCCGCGCGGCTGTTATCTTATCTTGTTATGGCATGCCAGGGGTCTACGTAATGTCTGCCACCTCCGGCTTCGAAGTCAGTAGTTCGTAAACTATCCGTGAGGCTCAGATCTTGCCCGAGCTGACCATGCTACTTTCAGATCGCTAAACTCAGATGAGAAGCACCCGTTTAACTTGATAGGACTAGGATCAGCCCGGTCTATGGCTAGCCGCGAACCATCAACACCACAGCGAAGTATCGTGATATTTGGTAGTTTGGAGAGCAGCCACATCCCCTACAAACCCGACAATTGAGAGCACCAGAGACCACATGACGTGGGAGTATGAGTTTTAGGCTAGGTCCGGCTACTGCTTAATGGTAACAGAGGAAGTAAGCCCTAGGAAGTATGAAAGTACCCTGTATTGTAAATATGCCGTCCTGTCGTAGCCCAAGTTGTGAACTAAACATAGGAAAGATTCAGGATTTGCAGCTGCGGCTTGTAGGTAGAGGAACATGAAGTCGAAGATGTACACTCGCCACTCCTTACAGGATAGCTTGGAGCCATAGGTCTAGTTTTCATCATCTTCGTTCACTTGTCCCGCGTCCTGGATTAGTCGCCACTCAAGTCGACGTCTGAAGCAGATAAGAGGAAAGGATAATCGTGTTAGACCACAGGTAGTTTGTCCCTTTACTAATGTCATCTATAATACTATACTCTATGTCAGGAAAGCACTGATCGCTATTCCTGGCGGGATATGGGCTCTTAGTTAGTTTAACGACATTAGCATCATCACATTGGCCAAGATTATAGGTAATCTCGACCCTCAAATTCTAGGATCCACCTAGATTTTTGGGCTTTCAAGCGCCATTGATAGTTAGGGGACCCCATGACTAGAACAGAACGACGACTCGCGGTAGTGGCTTGGAGGATGAATACAGGATGCCACCAAAGCGAGCAGCCATCGAGACCACGCGGCAAGTGTGGCGTGGTAGAAGGACAGACCACAAAGAGGGATTGCGTTTTAGAATGGTTAGCCACACCTAGGGCTGGGCAAAAAAGCTGGTGCGTAGAGAGCCAGGCAGATGCATCTAACTGGCCGGAGAAAGATTCACGGTATGGGACCGAGCCGATCCACTGATACATCCGCTAGCTAGCAGAGTGACCTTTCCAGGCGCAGACCCCGTGGAATGAAAGGGGCTTGCGCAGTAGGATACCGTTCATTCCTACCATGAGAGCGTTAGCATTGCGTGACTGTTCGAGCATGCGTGTACATTGTACTCCTGCCTGCCCTCCTTACAAGCTCTCCATGGATGTTTGTAAATCACTCACCGTGGCAGAGTCCTGAATGTGCATGTGTATTCGTCATTGAGCGCAATTTCAAAGTCAAAGCGGCGGAAATGTTTCTTGTCAGGGAACATGTACGTTGGATAACCCTTCGCATCGATATTTGCTTTTCCATGGCAATCATCCGAACATCTGGGGTTAGTCTATATTAGCAGGCGTGTTCTTCACTAACGTAATACTCCTCGAGAGCCGCTCGCCTTTCGCGATAGCTCGAGAGAGCAAATTGAAATCTTTAGATTCGTTTAATTGGGTCAACAACGGATGGTCTTCCGACGATTGAACAGTTGTCTTTGACACATGACAGCTTGTTAATCATCGTGCGCTCTTAGGAGAAAGTCTTTGTGTCCTTAGCTCACATCAACCTGTAATTTAAAGAGGCTAATGGCGAGCATCTACGAGTATCCTGGGACTCATATACAGAATTAACGGGGTTCCTGTCATGAACCTGCACACGTCGGCTTCATCTGACGTGGGTTCAAGGCAGCTCGAATACAATCTCCAAGGGAGTTTTCATCATTGTAAAGGACTAGACTGGCGACAAGATCAACTTCACACTGGCTGCCGAAAGCTTTTGCCATGTAGAGGCTTATGTGTCCATCACTCCCGCCGATCTACCCCATCATTTGCGGTGTATTGAGGCCAAACCCGTGCAAACTTTTATCCTCCGCTGCCGACTTTCCGTGGTTAAAGGTTTTCCCGGCTGGAGGCTCCATCTGACGTCGTTGCTTTGAGGAATCGGGACCAATCCCGTTCTAGGTATTTCACCCTTTTATGGATCTGAGTTATTTCCGTCCAATACCCCTTTCCTGCGTCAGGGACATGTCAATCTAGAGAATATTGGTAGAGTTCTTGAATTCTTCAATAGTGGATGGGGGCAAGACTGATTTTTTTTCTCTTAGTCACATTATCTACAAAATTTGAATCATTACTCGTTTGGCATCCAATCTCGTCGTGACTGATAACATTCCAGCTTGTTGTCAAGATGACCTTTGATGGGTCATCAAGCGATGTAGGGTCGCTTGTTTTGGACTCACGACGGTGACTGTTAGCTCCTCTCCACCGTGGAAACGTTGCGGATTCCAACTCCACACGAACCGTAAATCCCTCCGAGCTCTCCGCGTCGTAGCTTCATGTTCAAATCACAGACCGCCCCAGAAGATAGAGTTCTTTGTAACGTAGATGATGGACAAGTCTTTACTCGTTAACCCACATGCCCACATTGACTGGGGCCTGGGGCAAAACTTGGGGCCCCAGCCTCGTCGTCTCCATCCCATATCTATCTTCTTTTCGCGCCGCTTTCATCTCACCAATTCATCTTGGCTCTTACCTTTCCTGCCGCCCAACTTGTTCTGTCTCTTTGTCCTACCCTTCACCCACCAGTCATGGGTCTTCTTACGCTTGTCGAAGACCGACCAACGCCCCCGGTCGTGTACAACTGGCGGGTTTATGTCCTCGCCCTCGTGGCATCATGCGGATCCAACATGATTGGTTACACCAGTGCCTTCATTGGTACCACAATCACACTCGATTCCTTTCAGAAGGAGTTTGGCATTGACCAAAAAACTACCGAGCAACGCAACCTGATCAGCGAAAACATTGTCTCGCTTTTCATTGCTGGTGCCTTCTTCGGTGCCCTTCTTACCTACATTCTTAGCCATTGGATTGGTCGCAAATGGTGTCTAGCCATCGCTTCAGCCACCTTCACTTTGGGAGCTGGCCTTCAATGCGGTGCTGATGGAGGCCGTGGCCTTGGTATCCTATATGCAGGACGTGTGCTGTCGGGTCTGGGCACCGGTATTGCCTCGAACATTATCCCCATTTACCTTTCCGAGCTTGCCCCCCCAGCTATCAGAGGACGGCTCGTGGGTTTGTACGAGCTTGGGTGGCAGATTGGTGGCTTGGTAGGCTTTTGGATCAACGTAAGTCATGCAATCTTTCCCTTTGTTCATTCTTCGGAGGCTAATCGTTGGATCGTATGTAGTACGGCGTCGAAAAACACATACCCGAAAGCAATAAGCAATGGATTATTCCTTTTGCCATCCAGATAATTCCGTCAGGATTACTCTTTGTTGGGTCCGTCTGGATCCGAGAATCTCCTCGCTGGCTTTTCCTCCATGACTTCCGCAAGCAAGCCATGGACAACCTCTGCTGGATCAGACAACTATCTCCTACCGACATTTACATCACCGAGGAAGTGGCAGCCATAGACCAGGCTCTCGAAGCCCAGAAGGCAGTCGGCGGTGTTGGCTTATGGAAGCCCTTCCAAGCCCTGGGCCAGCGCCCGAACATGATGTGGCGTCTCTTTTTGGGTTGCATGCTCTTCTTCTGGCAGAACGGCTCGGGTATCAACGCCATCAACTACTATTCGCCTACCATATTCTCTGTAAGTGTGCTATCTTTGTCCACCAAGCGCTCTGCTAGAGGGATAGCAATATGCTAATTAGTTATAGAGCATTGGCGTTCAGCACGACACTGTGAACGTCATGACTGGCATCTTCGGTGTCATCAAGGCAGTCATGACTTTTGTGTGGCTACTTTTCCTCGTTGACCAACTTGGAAGAAGGAAGCTGTTGCTCATTGGTGGTGTCACCGGTTCAATTTGCATGTGGGTTATTGGTGCTTACATCTACATTGTCGAACCTACCAAGCATCCTCAGGAGACCTTGACTGGAAGCGGTATTGCTGCCATCTTCTTTTTCTACATGTGGACCGCTGTGTACACCCCGACCTGGAATGGTACTCCCTGGGTCATCAACTCTGTACGTTTTGCTTGCATCCAGTTTCCAAGAACATCTACTGACAACGTATCCTTGATGAACAGGAATTCTTTGACCCGAGCTTCCGCTCACTGGCTCAGGCCTTCACGACTGCAAGCAACTGGCTGTTTAACTTCTTGGTATCAAGATTCACCGAACAGATGTTTGCTGCTATGGGGTATGGCGTCTACATGTTCTTTGCGTCGCTGTCGTTCCTTGCCTTCTTGTTTGCCTTCTTCCTCATTCCCGAAACGAGTGGCATTCCTCTTGAGAAGATCGACCGGCTGTTTGAGCTGAAGCCGGTATGGAAAGCGGACAAGATACTCAAGGCCCAGCTCAAAGAGGAGGAAGAACAATTTCGTCACAACGTCAAGGAGGACCTGGTCTACTATGAAAATCGGGATGACTCCTCCAATACGTGTTAGGTAGCATAAAGATGGGTAGTTTCTTGATAGACGCAAGTGTAAATCATCAAAGCAACCTCCACACGCGGTGCAGACCTAACCCGCGATCGATTCCTCTCCACACCGGATGAGAGATATGCATGGTGTCCGATGCCACTGGAAATAGAGATGAAGCAATAGACCTGTCGATTACGAGTCCCAGCTGAAAGATTGCCTTCCTCTGAGCTTGATATTTTTCGCCAACATTTGCCTCATCCTCTGCTTCGCCTGAAGTGGGCGTCGCGGTCGGCTTGGGTTCTATCAAGACATCGGTGCTTTCGGGGTTGGCAAATTGCCATGTATCCCATTCTTCAGCGATGCCTTTAATTTACGACAGCCATATTTTCCAGTCAAATGGTTTATTGAGCTTGATCGCCGGCTTGACCGCGGTTCGAGCCTGACGTGCCATGTCGATCAGTGCGTGAAGCGGAGGGAAATGAATTAAGGGGATGAAACTCCATACAGTAAGTGAGGAGAGACTCGGTTAAGCGAAGAATTTTTACCAAAGCAATCCTCATATGCATCTTCTGGTGGAGAATTAGCCTAAGACTTGGCTGTGCACCTAAATTCCGCAGCAGCAAGTGTCATCCCTTAACAGGTGGGAACCACAGAGCTTCGCGTCTTCGGAGCCCAGTCCCGGAAGGATTCAAGGCCAAGCCTTAAATGACATCACAAGGCTGAATCCAGATCCAGGGTTATCCATTTTCTGCCTGATATCTCAGACAAACAGACAATCAAGTGGACGAGCCAGACGAGTCAACCTGCCAAGCACGACTGTGACTTGGACTGGGCGTATGGATTGCTGACAGCTGGCGTGTAGATGATATTCCACCACGCTATGTCATTTTACACGAGAAGGCTAGTTTCTGAAGATACATAGACAGAGGGCAGAACCGCATTATTTTGTCCGAGTCAAGTCAGACACATACAAGTGTTTACATGATGAATCTGATGAGATGCCTTCTTATTGCAGTCACTGCAGTGCCAATTCTGGCTCAATACAGAAACAACACCTATGGCAAGTGTCAGGCGGTCATAAGACATGTCGCTGAGGACGAGATTCACTTGAACTCCAGGCTCAACGTCGTTCGATTTTCCCGGGCAAAAGGACCCGTGGCACCTTTCTATGGCTACGTTTTTCCACTTTGCAAGGAACACAAGCCAAGTGAGAGATGTTTCGTCGACTGGGGATCGAGTTGTCTTCCTAAGCGTCCCGCAGTCACTCATCGGGTCGACACGGGGCAACAACACCGAGATCTGTTATTATCAGATGGACCCAGTCAACGCTACTTCTAATGCGGACGACGACGGCGAAAGCTGCAATGGTATACTCAGCGAGAAATGCCAAGAAGCTTTGCGAAGTGCAGGAGGGCCAATAAACGGTCTTTGTCCAAGGCTCAACATTGATGACGATTGCGGAAAGGCCATGAGGCTATGGACATGTATGTTTCTTCAGATACTCCTCAGCTGTCTCCCCAGGCACAGATACCCACCATGTCTTTTATCACACACGTGGCACAAAACATGATACTAATTAAATTGCTTTAGCAAAACCCTTCAACTTTTCAAGCTCCGAGTGCTCAGTCGATGGACTACCACGAGTGGGACTTCCGACAGGATATCGGACCTTCAGTATCATGTCCACAGGACATGACCTTCCACGTGAAGAGGATGCCTTCCTCAATGCCTACGATTTGATGGTGCGGCAACCACTTCCCATTGTTTTGGCAGCAAGGGTCCCCGGCCAGACCAAGATCGCAGTTGAGGTTGCTTGCATGGCTCCAGACAATATCACGGCAGGCACCCGTGTTCCGGATAGTGAATTTCCGCCTAGTGGTGCTGGCGACTTAAATGTGCGTACAGCTGCAACGTTTGCAATGGGTGTAGCTTGTATCGTTGGTGATATTTGTATGATGGATTGGGGTCATTTTTGTATCAAGGATCGAATAGTGAATTAGTTCTTTTCTTAATAATCCTTGAAGGTAATGAGCCATCCAAAAAGCATGTTGGAGAGTGGGATGCACAGGCCGGAGCTTCCTTGCCGCAATCCTTGCTATCACGAGTGGCGTGATCCAGGATTATCGTATGCGGGCCTTGGCAATGGAGCCAATCAAATCATTGGAGGTGAGACATTAACCAACAAATGAATGAGATTCCCTGATCCTACAGACGCACGATTACAGATTGGAGAAAACAGGGTGGCTGGCTGTCTTGCCTATGTTTTGAATAATAGGGAGTTGCGCAGTATGCAATGGAAGAAAAAGCACTGAGGAGATCAGTTTTGCATCACGAAGGAGATTACCGGTCATACACAGGCCCCAAACACAAGCTAAATGATGGAGGATCTTATCCATCACCTAGCCGCAGGGAAGAGTTGCACTTTGTGAATGCCAGGGGGGTGTCAGGTGGGATGAGTGTGGGACCAGGGGTTGATTCAGCCGCAAATCACTCCCCCTCATCGTCCAGAACCGTCATCACTTTGGAGCATTGCGGGAATAGAGACCAACCGACTGCGGGGAGCTGTTCAGATGGATCCTCTATCCATATTGTCGGTAGTGGCCGCCACGATACAGTTTGTTGACTTTGGACAACGATTATTCTCGGAGACATGGCAAATCTACCGCTCTGCTTCAGGCCAGACCCTCCAGCTGCAGAATCTCTCGACTATCTCATCGGACCTCTCGCGGCTATCCACAGGCGTGAAAGATGCTTTCCAGTCTCGACAAAAGAACCACTCTGGCTTGCAAGATGCTGACAAAGAGTTGCTTCGCCTTTGTGGCGAGTGCGATGCCATCGCCTCCAAGATCCTCACGGTTCTGCCCAAGGTCAGCACCGCCTTCCAATCGGAACTAGCTCAAGACAAGCAAGCGGTTGAACGAGCTTGGCTCGGGTCGTTCGAGCCAAGATCAGCAGGGGAGTGCTTCCGAGCAGCGCTGAGGAGTTGGTGGCAGCGAGAGGAGATCGTGGAGATCAGTGATCGCCTCGAGAAAGTGCGCCAAGGAATGATGATGGCAGCGACCATGTCCATCTGGTACGTCCTTCTAATTAAGTTCAAGCTGCCTTTGCATCAGACATCTCGCTTACTCCTCTTAGGGCTAATGCACAGAGCACCAAAGACTGGGAGCATCAGTTCAGCAGGAAGCTAGACACCATGATAGGCATGCTGTCTCAAGCTCTGAAGACAAGCGAGAACGCTGGACCGGAACAGAAACGAACTGACAGCCAAAAGTCCGTTGAGAAAGGAGCTGTCAACTCCATACGACAAAACGATCTGACGGCTCAGATTATAAAACGTATTTGGAGTTCTCACTGGAAATTCGATCGGAACCTTCTGGCTTCCTTTCCGCGGCAGACTGACCTTTCAGCCGAGCAACTGAAGTCAATCATCTGCGAAAGCTTGAGGTTTGACTCAATGGACAATCGTGAAGAAGCCATCGCCAAGACGTTCGACTGTACCTTTCGATGGGTGTTTGATAGGAACCCGCAGGTTTCGCCGGAAGGAGTTCCTATGTGGTCCAGTCTCCCAGATTGGCTTGAGGGGGATTCCGGTCTCCCCTACTGGATCACAGGGAAGCCTGGCTCTGGAAAATCCACCATGATGAAGTTCATCCTACATCACGAAGCATTGGATGGTCACTTACAGAAGTGGTCTCGAGGATCTCCGCTATACAAGATCAAGTACTATGCGTGGAAACCAGGAGCGGAGATGGCAAGGTCAGTAGATGGGTTGCTACGCACGCTTCTTCACCAAGTGCTCGCCATGAGCCCTGGCATGACACCCTACATCTGCCCACGACGCTGGTCCCTGTTCCACGCAGTTCGCGACATGGAATCGTTCCCTCCCTGGACCACTTGGGAACTGGAAGAATCCTTTGCGCGCTTGCTGAATTTCAAGGAGGGGGGTCCTCGTCTCATCCTCTTCATCGATGGTCTGGATGAGTTTGATATCGCTCCTGTTGATTTATGCCAGAGGATACAGAGTATATCTGCTCATCGGACCGTCAAAGTCTGTGTTGCTAGTCGGCCTTGGCCACAGTTCAGCGACGCTTTTGCAAGTAGCCCGGGACTGCAGATGCATCTTCTGACGGATGCCGATATCCAGGCCTTTGTTCGAGGTCACTTTCTCGGAGTGGTTGCTTTTCAAGAGCTCAACGATCTTTACCGGGGCGGTGGTGATCAGCTGCTCGAAGACATAGTGAAGAAGGCCAAGGGTGTCTTCCTCTGGACCGCACTGGTGACCCAGACACTTCTAGAAAATCTTGTCGATGGGTCAAGCCTACCGCACCTCAAAGCGATTCTTGACACGATGCCAAGCGAGATTGAGAATCTATACGATGCCATCTACGCGGCAATTCCCAGGAGACTGTTGCCCGAAGTGTCTGCAACCCTGCAGCTCTACGTTCTGGCTTCCCAGCCACTCGACTGGATGACCTTCTGGCTCGCCGATGAGACCAGAGGTGGATCAACCGCCATCCACGTCCCGTCACTAGATATGGATAAGGTACAGGCTTCTGTCAAACGCAGACTTGGGGCTCGTACAAGGGGCATCCTGGAACTCGTACCTCGAACACAAACTATTGAGTACCTACACCGAACGGCGGCAGAGTGGGTAAACCAACCGCGTGTCTGGGAGAAACTCAAATCCGTGAGCCCCCCAGACCTCGACCCTCACTACTGCCTCCTTCAGGCAGAAGCCATTCAAGGGGAGAACTGGAAACCAACCGAGCGCTTCTTCCTCCCGGGCAGTACCGCCTACTGGAAGGATGTGACGAAAGGGTTGCATTACGCGTCTCACATTGATCCCGCGGTTATCTCAGATTCAACATTGACTATTGCTCTTGATAGATTTCATGATGCATGTGCAAAAAGGTTTACAACCTTCATTGGCCTGGAGACGGATTCTTCTTCCAAGCTATCTTGGGCATCATACCAGCCTATGAAAACCCAAGGCGTGAGAGCGAATACCTTTAATGGCTTGACGGCGCAATTTGCCATTGTCCCATACATTCGCCACAAGTTCAAAGACAAGACGACACCCTTTCACCCAGTACCTCAGAAGCGCTCCATAGCCTTGCTCGAGCAGGCCATCTTTGGACCTGGAGCTTATAGTGCTCCCGGAGCGCTAACGGTTCTTGACCAACCAAATTTGCCCAAGATATCGTATGTACAGAGGCTACAAGCCGTCAGTCTTCTTCTCGAGCGTGGAGTGCGACAACCTGGTATTGTATCCATGGTCAAGGAGCATGAATGTGATGCGAGAAGCAGGGGCGATGGCGATTATGGCCAGTATCTAAATGATGTTCTGCAGCTGCTAGTTCAGCATCGAGCAACAACCGGGGAGAAGAGGAGTTATATGAAGAGGTTATTCAGGCTGGATTGACTGAAATGAACAGATTATTTGATGCGTAGAAGCGGTGAGGGCATTACCTAGGTTTCTGTGAAGCTTGGGTGACAATGTGTTCTTTGAAAGTTGAAGCCCGGCCCTCGATGAGATAACTGAGCCAGAAGATCGAAGCTCGGGTGACGTTTCTATCTCACGATCCTAAACCACGCCACGGTAATAGCGGGGATCTTGCATGAGTACACGAGCTTGTGAGGATGCTTTGACTGACATGGTGCTTGGAGTCTCAGAAGCACCCTGGCGATTTACATTCTGAATAGATACTAGTTCAAGTATCTCATTCCCTCGGCTATCTTTGTGGCTTATCGTGCCGTTTCAGGTGCCTTCTTCGGCGTGGTGTGTCTCATACTTGCAACGACCAGTATTCTGAGACATGGTGAACCCCAGGACTTGTATGACAGAACCCTCGGCTCTACTGCATCTAAGATTTTTCCGGAAGAGTCCTGTCATTTTCCATTTGCCTACCGGCAAAGACTTAATGAACGATTGAGTATGACGAGGTGATCAACGTGAATACTAAGCTCTCAGCCCAGGGTGGGTGCCATAGTTGAAAACCCACTTCGTCACCCCCGAGATCAACCAACGCTGTCACTTTCCATGTTACCAGCAGAGAGGCTGAGCAATCCGTATGTTGATACTTTACTACTTTCAGCAATCGACTCAAACCCCCCAGGGTCAAAACCTGAGGCAGCGTCTGTAGAAAACCTCCCTGATCGACTAGAATCGTTCGACACTGAGTGTGATCCAACATCAATAAGCGTAAGCTTAATTTCAGCTCTTCACTCCTTCCCACAAGATCAGGCGGCAAGCCACCGAGCTATATGGCCATTGGCACACTAAACGATAGCAAAGAAGATGGCCCTTTTCCATAGAATAAGAATATTTCCTCGAATAAAGATATGCTGGCACCTGGATATCGTTCTTCAAGGTTGCTAAGAACAGCTTGTCATCAAGATACATACCAGTACTCTACATTTCCTTGTTCAGAGTGGTATGTGCGGCCGTGGATAGTTCGTTACCGCAAAATACTGGAGCTCAAGGACGCTGTCGAGTTGGGTATATGTGTCCCAAGAGCCGACTCCGTATCAGTACCATCGCCGCCATCTCCCTAGACACATCTCCTCCAGCACCCAGACATAGGTCAAGTTCCCCGTCGGTGTCTTCTCCTTCGCCTTCTGTTTTCCTCCTCAACGCAGTGCTCGCAGCTTGTCCAAAAAGCAAACTCCCGACGTTCACTCTCAGTGCATCTCTCGTTGGAACAGCGGTCTATTTCCAACAGTTCGGCCCTATCACATTGTATAACGTCCCACTCCCTTCCCACTTCGCGACCGCAACGGATGCAGATGTAGATGATTTCGACGAGGTGGCACATGTCGGCCTGGATTTAGCGTCTGAAACGGGACTGTGGGTGCGTGTGTGTGTTTGTGTTGTGCGTGTTGAGGAATTTGGTGATATCGGTGGCTGTTGGAGATCAGGTTTGTTTAGTGGTAGAAAAGACAAAGGGCGGTTGAGACAGGATACAAGTCTGCTTTATACACCTCGAATGCAGCACCGCACTGATTCAGTACGGTAGGACCAGCTGCTAACCACTAGAATTCATGTTGACTGTGAGTTAGAGCAGATAAACCTGCACTGATTACAAGTCCAGTCACCTGAAAGCAGACGTCTATCACTGAGTTGAGCCTAGTACAACGTTAATAGCTCTAGACTTAGGTTTCATCCGTGTGACCGCATCGCTGGATTCACAGTTGCGCTGGTTATGTTGGGCGATTTAGCAGTGCTGAGTAATGAGGCCCGAATTAATCATGTCGCGATGGATGGATGTTGACATTGTGAGAATGGACATTTGATAGGAAATATGGAGTGGAGCGATCCCGCAATAGAATTAATCCGAAGTGATTTAGTTGGTCAGTGTCCGATGGCAACGGTTGTGGTTGTCCCCGCAATGGACGTTGATGGAAGCGCTGTCTGAAGTGGTGGGAGAAGGGAGTTCTCATACGCGCTCTGATTTCCCAAGTTCTAGAAGCTCGGGACGCATCTAGTACATAAATAACAATCTAAAGGGCGTGGCGCCACATTTTGCGCAAGGTCATCCGCCATTTCCAGCCTATTGAAGATCCTCTCTACGCAAGGGATCATCTATGCTACTCCCCTTTAATGTTAGGCAACTGGTCTTCAGGATCCCGGCCTGCGTATGAGGCCTTTTTAGGATTACTACGCGGATCATCTTGTAGACCCTGAGTAACCCCGTTTTAAAAGTTCCTTAGCCCCGCTGCTAGACTATAGCTGATTGGTGGTATAAAAGCTCGGCCGAGTTTTCGGGAAGATAGCGGATACAATGCTGCAAGTCGGTACTCTCGGAATGCCCCTGCGCCTCTCCACAACTCATCTCAGCCAAGTTGAAACGGCCAAAACTGGTCTTTACGAGCCAATTGAAGTCCTCTCATAGATTGTGGAGTTCCATTTGCATCCGACCAGGGGATGCCCAAAAACTTGTCGGACATACTGAATCTGAGCAGATACGCTGATACCGTATGGTACGCGCTGGGATAATTGGAACTGATGGAGCCTAACTTCAATTCTAGAACCTCACCCTTACCATGAAGGATTTTAGCCACTCCCAAATTGCTAAGCGAGCATGGCCAGGTCTTTCTTTGAAAGAGGTTACGAGAGTAGTATTGTCGCTTGACCGCATGAAGTGTGCAGGGTCTGAGTCAAGATTTCCAATCAAGTGAGGGCAGTTGCACCGCCCCAAGACAGTATTATCTATCTGTATAAATGAGTAATTTCCCCGACGCTTTACCAAGTGCCCCTAAGGTGAAGCAACGCAATTGAACTTCACGCAATGCGTTTATCCATCCTCTCCGGGCTGATAGCTGGCCTCACGGCAGCTAACAGTATCCACGAGAGGGCTGCGTCAAAGACAGTATTGTCCCATTATATGGTATGTCAAAGCCATGACCGATCGCAACAGGTTTAAGTAAGCTGCTGACTTTCATGCTAGCTGGGTGACATCACTGAGGAACATGCTCACAAGGATATTGACGATGCTATTGCGATGGGGTATGTTGAACGATATGACGAAATTATGGTGATTTGGCTGACCAGTTAATGCGAACTCATAGTCTCGATGGATTTGTCCTCAACGTGGGATATCCTAAACTAGATTGGGTATCGAACACCCTTAGCCATCTGTACGGCTACGCCGACTACTTGGCTGGTCAAGGAAGCAAGTTCAGACTGGCCCTTTCTCTGGACCTTTACGCAACCGGCGCTTGGTGCTACGACAAGTCGCTTGGTTCCGACTGCGGAGGTGTATGTTTTGCTTCTATCCATCGGCCTTTTTGATGGTTTATCTAACTTAATTGTGAAGCCTAAAGAATACGAGGATATTCTGAGAAGCTTTCTCGGGCGGGATTCATACTTTCGTTATGGCCCAAACAACTTTCCATTTATCACCAGTGAGTTGAACTTGATATATAACAGACCAAGGCTAACAATACCTAGGCTTCAGCACCGGCAATCAAACTGACAAACAATTCGTCGCGTGGAAGAAAGACTTTGCCAACCAGATGTATTTTATGCCTGGTATTGACGATACTCCTGGCTTCTGGGAGAGCCATCCCGCCTGGTGGGATTATTGGGGAGATCTTATCGACGGAGCTAGTGCTTGGGAGTCCGCCTGGCCCGAAGTGCATGGTACTAACGAGGGCGATATGTCCAGAGATATCAAAGTCATGGGTCCATTGCAGAAGAAAGGCAAAGGCTATATGATTCGTATGTTGTCTTCGCAATGGTCCTCTTTGATGAAACTGACTTGTTCTAGCTATCAGCATGCTTCAGTATAAGAATGCGGTAAGTCATAGCACTTAAGAAAGTGTCACCGTGTGGATTGAAAACTGACCGAAAATCCAGTACGGAGCCAATCTGTACCGCCGTGGTGAGATGAACATGGTCAAGTGGATGCAAAATATCCTTAGCATGGACCCTCAGCCTGATATTGTTCAGCTTCTTACATGGGTATGTTTTGCACAGTCTGATCTGACATGTGGAAGCTAACATGCTCCAGAACGACGGACCAGAAAGCCATCACTTTGGCAACTTGTGGCCCGAACAAAACACCGACGCACAACCCAATCAATACGCCAGTCCCGAGGGTTCCGACCACACTGCCCTCCAGTCTCTATACTCTGCCTTCATTCATGCTTGGAAGAACGGTGGATCAATGATCCCTGCCTTTTCCAAGAGAGACGAATCTTTGCCACAGGGAGCTTTATGGCACAAGAGCATCTTCCAAGATACAATCTGTCCTGGAGGAGACTCGAATGTCAAATACTTCCAAGCACCAAACGGTACCGATGCCGGCCAAGATGCTTTGCATTGGGCTCTGGTTGTTCCAGCTAACGCGGCTGGCTGGACAGTCGACGTTGTAAGTAATGGCAAGAGTATCAGCTCCAAGGTTCTGGAGACGGGCCTCAACTATGGCACTGTCGAGGATGGTATTCAAGAGGGCACTCAGCGACTCGTTATCCAGAATGGCAAGACCATTGTTGCTGGAACAGATCGTGGAAGGTGTCTAGCCCAAACTTGCTACGATGGCATATACAACTTCAATCCTCAAGCCATGGCGGTCAAAGCCGACTACGATAATACGGACTGCTGGCAGGTCGAAGGCGAACCCTTCTTGGACTGGGCAAAGGGAGAAGTGTTGGGCGTTACACTGGGCCCCCGAGCTGCCAGTGCCGATCCTGGCCATGGCCATGACCATGACTCAATTTACCATAACCCTTTCGAGGAATACCGCAACTGCAGGTATGAACAGAAAGAAGCCATCCGCCAGGCATGGCGAGACATAGTCACGATCCTGAAAAGAATGCCACCCTTCGATTCAGATGGGCTGCTAGAGACGAGAAATTTCGGAGCCGACATGCCGGATAGGAAGGCTGATGAAGCGTTTATTAGAAGTACGGATCAACCCTCAATTTCTCATCCCATACTAACTCGGATCATGCAGATGTTTTCACGAATCTCAAAAGATTGTATCTGTATCCTTCGGAAAGGGATAAGAGAAAGATCCGCATATCTTGCAAGGAGGATATTCCACGTCATAACGGGGACTTGAATCAGACATGCGGAGATTTGACTTTGCAAAATGGCAAAACGCAGAAGATTGGCGGCTATGCCTTTGACGATGCAACAAGTTCCCCAGGCGGCACCATTGTTCTATGCGATACCTTCTTCCTACCAGGACAGGAGCACCTAGCGGCTGTCCAAGAACAGCTTGATAGGGACAAGTCGTTACGGAAGTCTTCAGTTGACATGAATGGTAAATACCGGTTGTTGCTCCACGAGATGGTTCATCTCCCATCTATATCCACTGGAACCATCGGATCGGGAAAAAGTAAGTCGGGAACATTTATCTGGAGGGACATGTGACCTGGATTTTGCTGACCTTTGCGCCAGAGGAGGATGTGGTTATCATAGATGAGTACTGGACTGAGGATCAACAGACGAACGAGTACAAAGCGTACATGCCCAAAGGGGTCGAGAAGCTTGCGGCGAAGAAAAGAGTCCGTAAAAGGACAATTTACAACGGCGAGGAAGCCCCTCCTAACTGATCCCTTTCTGCTAACACTTACCTCCATAGCCGACACTTACGCGTGGTACGCAGTCGAGAAATTCTTTACAGCAATTTACGGGGAGCCCCCAAACGGCGTCTTGACTAAAGACGACTTGGATGATGAGGAGCCTACCAGTACTACCAAAACCGAGCCCAAGCCAACACAATACCCAACAACGTACGACTGTGACGGTAGTGGCATATGTGATCTTCCATCCTGGAAAAACATTTACGCCAAGTATTGTGACTACGCTGTTAACTCGTTGATCCGTAACGATGACAAAAACTATGGCGACGGCAAAGGCATCGACGGTAACTGCTGGGGCGATTCAACTGGCAATGGGTGTGTTGTCTTTGTTACAGGCAAAAACTGTGTTCTCAGTGGTAACGAAATGTGGTGGAAGTACCAGGACTTGAGAGACAGTACGAAGGGAGATTGTAGTAAATGCGGCAGTGTTCATTATGGGGATGGCTGCCGATTTACTGTCAACTATAAGACTGGATGTGATAACAGGTAGAGGAAGTCCCTAGGACTATAGTCATTATCCCTGTTTTAGGTAGACCCTTGTCCCATTCAAGTAATTTAACCTCATAGCATACCCATATTCATAACAAGCAACTTCACCCATGCCTCCGCTAACCCTACTCAGGTACAGGACAGTGATCATAATTCCCATCGGCGTTATTTCCCCACCAGGTAGGGAAAGGATGTCCAGGGCCACCGGCGCCGAAGACAGCGAAGGAGAGGATGAAGAGAACAGTGAGACTGGCTCCATCAAAAGCACCAGTCACCAGGTACGAGTAGTCCTTGAAGATGCGTGGGCGATAGTTTCGGAGGTAGAACTGGACAAAGAAGCCTGCGATCAGTTGACTGAAGATAACACAGGTCTGGCTCTGGTTGTAAGGGATGTAACCAGCAAACTGGATAAACTGGGGCAAGTTGATGTCTGCGACATCGAAGTTCTTGATCTTGGGGTAGAACTAGGTCACGTCAGTTGTGGTTCGAGAGAATGGCTCGTGGTGACTGACCTTGTAGAAGATTCGGTGGAGGATGACCAAGCCACCACCAACAAGCAGACCGAAGGGCACAATCTGATAAGTTTTACCAAGCTTATACAAATAACCGGCGAGGGCCCAAGAGGTTGCATTGGTGTTGTACGACTGCATCGTAGCGCCACTCCAGGACGAGTTGCCATCGCCATCACGGAGGAGCTCTCGGTTACTGCCAACGATGCTGATCATGATGGCGTAGTTGATGAAGCCTCCCAGGATGGTTCCCCAGACTTGAGTGAGGAACATGATGCGAGGTGGGATTTTGACTGTGTTGGTATGTTAGTGCACGTTCCATCATTTTGTAACCGGCACTTACGGTATTCTCCCATCTTGAGATCACCAGACAGGTTGACAGCGTTAGAAATAACGTTGTGAGACCAAGCAGCGAAGTACATGTTGCCAACAGGCTTTCCTGGCAGCATAAGGCCAGCCAGCATTTTGGAGAGATTGTTTGTGGCAATTCCATTTCCATAACGAGAGTAAAGCAGAGTGCTCTGGAAATAAAACAGTCAACACAAGTTCACACAAAAGATAGTCGAGGAGAGCAAGCTTACCACTGGCGCAATAATAATACCCACAATGAGCGAGACCACATATGCCCAGGCTGGGAGAGTAATGTTCTCCTTGACGACGACGACGAGGCCAAGGATGAAACTACCAACCAGAATGGAGACGTACCACCACCAAGGGGTTTCTTTATAGTTCTTTGCCATGTGGGCATGGTGGAGATCATCATATCGGCCTTCCCTTGCGCTCTTGAAAGCCTTGACAACATCCTTGCCCCAAAACAAGATGCAGTGAAGCAGAAGGGCTCCGATCTTCCAAACGGTTAGACAAAGCAATACAATGGATCAAAGCTCGCCACTCACAGCAGCATTAGCCATAAACATGGCAAAGGCAAATGTTCCCGTCAACCTGGGAAGACCAAACTCAAACAAGCGCTGTTCGTTGAGAACGCCGCCTTCGAACACCTCGGCGATGGGGTATGTTGTACCATTCTCCAAGAGAAGTCGCGTGGACATGAAGGGAAGCGACTTGGCTCCCCATCCATTGCCATAATAGATACCGACCATGATAATGTAGCAACAGAAAAATCCAACTGCCATGTGGGCCTGGAGAGGGAGAGGAAGGGAGGTGTTGAATGATGTGATCTAGAGCTGTCAGGTTTTGCACGGCGCGAGAGTCACAGAACAGGCAACTCACGTATTGCCAGTCAAGAGAGATACTGAAGAGACCAAGGCCCTCGTTGTTGGTAGCACCACCAAAAACGCGAGTGAGAGTCGCAGCCTTGTCGCCAGTCGCCTTCATGGCGGCCAAACACTAAATTCCACACATGAGCAATAGCAAAATGATGTTCCGTCTAGGCTAGTACATACCGGAACTGAAATCGAATTGAGCCAAGGGAAGATGTAGGCGGGGAAGAATTCATAAAGCGACATGCCGGTGAAGCTGTACCAGAAATAACGCAGAGGCTTAGAGTTCTTGATTTCCTGCCAGTGAAGTCCCTGTAGAGTCTTGACAGTGGGCAGGTTACTCCAGAAGACAGCATCTACGTGCCAGACAGCAACTGGGCGCATGATACCGCAGATACCGTAGCCGAACAGACCAATGGAGATGGTACTCAGAATAACCGTAGTCGCGCTCAATGGCATGTCGTAGAAGAGATCCTGGGCAGCAAAGACCTGGACACTAGCGGCAGCATTGGAAGCCGAAGTAGCCGTGATAGAACAGATGGCATGCTCCTTTAGACCCCAGGGTCCAGGGTTAATGAACTTGATGACCTTAATCCAGAAGGGAAGCGAGCCTGTGTTGCCGTCGGCTCTCCATCGAGCTTCGATCTTGTCGCCACGGGGAAGAAAAAAGGCCCAAGCATTGCCGATGAAGTAGGAGATGAGGACGATAAAGGTTCCCTGGATGGTGATGTTGGTAGGTTTAAACTGTTTGTTGACGGGTCAGTTCAGTGATGGGTAGAGACAATTGAAGATCCTGGTCTACTAACAATGTAGATCTGATACATGACGGCTTGGAAGCAGGCAAGGCCAGAGGACAAGAGCATACTTCGAAACGTCAAGGCATTATCGTGGTCGTCCCTCATGGGTAGCAGGTGGCGAGCGGCATCGGCGCCGGTGACGATGATAACATCCTTGCTCTCGCGATCGCTTTCGTCACTGTGGTCTCCACTAGAAACATTATGGATCTTGGAGGAGTGAACGGTCTTCTCATCGACAGCATCCGGGGTGGAAACTGGGAAAACCGAGGTCTCAAAAGCCTCCTCGGGGCCCTGAGGCCCCTTGGGCTCAACGTTGGTGGACGACATGTTGGTAAAGAGGAGAAGCTGTTGCGCAGCAGACAACAGCTGTGTTGCGTCGTGTTGTTGAATTGATGCGCCTGGTGCTTGAGACTCATTCTATTCTCGAGGATTGACTTGCTTTTATCTATCTGAAACTCCATCGTCGGATTCGTGGTGGTTGATACCATCACCCTTGACAATGAGCCAATGCAACGTCTGTCGATTCTAGAACCTATGTCGGGTAAAGCGGCGATGGACGCTCCCAGTGACCCGGGGGATCTTTTGCAAAGACGGACTTCTCTCTCTTGGGAATTTACCTCCTGTGTGCTGTATCCGGTTGTTGGCTCCTGTCCCGTGGGCTCATTGCAACAGACCAAAGACTTGGCCTCCTGCCCCTTTGGTACTAGCCGCCCAAGATTGCAACCGGTTCAGCGATTGTTCTCGCCCACATCGAGGGGCGACAGTTCGGGCTGTGGGGGTTGAGTTCCCTTCAAGTTGTGGGGGTTTGGCCTTGCCTCATGTGGTAGCTTGCCCTCGTATTTGAGGGTCGGACTACGCATCGATTGCATCTCCGGTAGAGCCGTAGTTGAAACCGCCTCTACCGTTTTTGCCAGGAACTTGTGTTTGGATGAAGTAGCGTGGTAGACATTGCTCAATGTTAATTGGCTTTGGTAGCGGCCGACGTTGGACGGTGCTTGATTGCGACATGCCACTTTACCGCGGCCCATGAACAAATCGGGTCTCATATTCCGATAATCGCAGAGCGATTATTGGTTCGCGTTCCGGAACGCCGGCAGTTTGGGACTTTTTCCCTGACCGTGACAATTAGAGTGGGCCGTACTCTGTCCGTATATGGCTAATCCAGCATTCTAGAACATGGGTGTAAGCACCTAATGGATGATAAGCTTCAAGTGGTAGGTACTATACTAACTCAGGGGTTGAGTATGTACGTACTTTTCACGAGGACAGAGGAAGCATGAGAGCTGCCATGTCTGATATATTAATATCTGTCGGAATTAAAATACATCAACTAGCAGGCAATGTTCCTGTTTCTCCAACAAGACACTCATCGGTCGATATCTATCTCAGTGTAATGATGACCATCGGAACGGATTGAAGAAGTGGTGGCGCGATATGTTGGGGATAACCAACGTCGAGATAGCGGCGAACTTTTGCAGCCCTCTTCAGACCCAAACATTCGTTTGTTTCTTGGAACCTTTGAAGATCCAGAATCAATACTCGCCCGGACCCATCTGTAACCAGAAAGCTGGGAAAGAAAATGGGGAAGGTAGTCGAGCCATGCAATCGAGACGAGGGCGAAAGTCTGGTTATCAGAGCTTTGTTGGTGCCGCTTTATCCGGAATATGCATCACGTCATCCACTCGCGCACTCAATTGGTAGATATCTTTGAGGAACTTTTGCTCGGCGCGAATTGTTCATCCATCACTAATTAGTTACAAACGGGCGTTTATCAGATTCATTCCGCCTTCTTCCAGTGGTACTTAGCCGCAGAGTGGTCATAGGGAGGCCTTGCGGCCCCTTTTCTTGCCCATATGTTTTCGCGGTACGTGCCCCCGGGAACCTCATAACCCTCCCAGAAGAGCCCACGATTTCTTAAGACGGGGAGTAAAAAGTCGATGATCTTCTCAAAGGTTCTTGGCATTAGAGCATAGGCAAAGTTAAAGCCATCTACATCTGCTTCGCGAACCCATCTTTCTAGCTCATCTGCCACATGCTCCGGGGTTCCGACGATAGTGACCCCGAGGCCCCCGGTCTTCATCTCATCTGCGATAGCACCCTTAGTCCACCTGGGAACATGTGCAACGTACTTAGCCCATGTTTCCACAGATGTCCGGATGGCGTTGGACTCGACGTATTGTAGCTCCTGGTCATCGTCAAATTGCGACAGGTCGATGCCGGTATAGCCTCCGAAGAGAGCGAGTGCACCCTCCTTGGATCCATAGCTCATATATTCGTTATACTTGGCCTGGGCCTCTTCCTCGGTTGTGCCCAACACAGGAGTAACCATTGCGAGGAACTTGATGCCTTGCGGGTCACGGCCGAGCTCGCGGGCTTTCGCACGGATATCAGCAATATTTTGGGCCACAATGGCTGGGGCGAGGGTGGAAACAAACACGGCTTCAGCGTGCTTCGCTGAGAAGGCTTTCCCAGCAGAAGAGGTACCGGCCTGTAATATAACGGGCGTCCGCTGTGGTGAGGGTTGACAGGTATGAGGGCCAGGAACGTTGTAAAATTTGCCAACGTGGTCGATCGTGCGGATAAGTTCCGGGTCGGTATAGACCCCAGATTGGCGGTCGAGCTTAACAGCGTCATCCCTCCAAGAGGATTACCTGCGAGTTGACATTTATTGTTAGACTGAAATGTGCCTTGGGAGTCGCTGCTGGGGGGAGAGGCGACGAGATACTTGCCAGAGTTTGTATACCACATCCATGTATTCATCGGCCTTGGCATATCTCTGGTCGTAATCAGGAAGCCTGTCAAGCCCGAGGTTACGGGCAGCTGATTCTAGGTAGCCCGTTACTACGTTCCAGCCGACTCTTCCGCCAGTTAGATGGTCAAGCGTGCTGAGTCGCCGTGCAAGATAGTACGGCTCTTCAAAAGTCGTCGAGACGGTGAGTCCAAACCCGATGCTCTCTGTAGCCGCAGCCATGGCAGAAACTGGCCCAAACGGGTCGTTTACTGGAAACTGGGCTCCTGAGCTCGCAGCTGGTTCAACGTTCCTGGGGCCCTTGTATACATCGTATGCACCCTTTGGATGTGGGCGGTTAAGTCAGTTCCGGCCTCGATCCAATGCAGCTCAAAAAAAAAGTGATGAAATGAGCTTCATGTAACATACCAAAACATCTGCGATGAAGATTCCATGAAAGTCGGCTTTTTCCAGGAGCTTAGCGAGCTTGACCCAATGCTGGAGGGTGTTGAACTCGGACGAGTGGTCATCTGGATGTTGCCACAGGCCAGGTGACAGATGCCCACTACATGCCTCCACGAAGGCATTGAGGATGAGCTTCTTCCTGGTCTGAGATTTCTTTGCAGTCTCGGGTTCAGCCATTGCGAGTCGCGTCTTGCTGCCTCGTGTCCTTGACCGGCGTATTTGGGCCAGTAATTGCAAGTCAGAGTGATGCCATCAGGACAGAAAGCTGCCTTGTTTAAAAACAGCCTCCAAGGCGCAGTCGAGCACCCGACTGTCCGTCACTTACTGCCGAGAAAGAAGCTGCCTCCCCGCTCCCCAGACGATCGGACATGTTACCAATCTGCTCCGAACAGGCTAATAAATACCCAGGGTTCCTCATTCGCGTGCCATAGCGCGACGCACACGGAGTCAATGAAGCCAATCAAGCGTTCTACCCAAATTCATATCAGTGATATTCTCCGGTGGCGCGATGACGACTTATCGGCTTCCGCTGTCATTTGGTACATCTCCTCCTCAGATCATGATGGTGATGGCTTCAGTCGCCGATGTCGTGACGCGGGGAAATTACGAAATAGCCCGGATTCTGAGGTTGGCAAAAAGAAAAAAAAAAGAGAGAGATACAGGTGAGACTGTGAGGCGGGCTACTCCGTACTGCGCATCATACGACTTTGCTGGGCGACATTAGATGCGCTTGCGCGCGGCCTCAAGCCGGCGTACACGGTACCGCCATACAAGATGCATTGCCATGGCGTGGAAATTTTGGCGTCTGTCCCTATACAGTTTGTTGAGGCAGCAAATCTGCATCCATGACTGCACCTCGGGAGTACTCCATATAGCAACAAATTGAACTTCGTGGCATGGGCGTGTCGTGCCTTTTCGAAAAATTTCCTCTGCGCGGGGCACCCCACAGCAATCCCAGTCCCTCGGCTCGGGCTGTTTAACCCCCTTGAGCACTAAGCCCGTAAGGGATTGGCGCTATCTGTGACATCAGAATCCTTGTAAGTTACGCTATATGAGACCAGAATGGAGGACGAGCAAGTCTTGTCGAAAGGACAGCCGCTCAGTTACTCGGTGATGCTCGTGTTAGGATAAGAGGTATACAATGCCCCGATGGAGATGATAGAGGTTCTGAGAATTATCCACGCTGCCTTTGTTGTGCTCATTGACTATAATTGCAATAATACCATTTGTCACCATGGGGGCTATCGATACAAATAGCGATACCGCTTCGGCTGGTTGGCTCAGAAACCCTCCTCCCTGCCCCTGAGTCTCCGGGGTGGCACGACTTTGGACAAGCAAAATTGATAATATGACGGCAAGAATTATGTTTGCCTGCGCGCCTGTGTCCTCTGTGGTCGGCAACATAGTCGGCATGAAGTGGGTTGTCGTCTTTGGTACCCTGGGATATGCCCCACACTCAGCAGCGCTATACTGCAACAGCGTTTGGGGAACCCAATGGTTCCTCATGTTTGGCGCCGTAACCTGTGGTTTCTCGGTATGCCTGTCGTCCCTCCCCTGTTAGTGTCAGTGTATCCGAGTGTTAACCTCTGCAGGCGGCTGCTTTATGGCAAGGAGAAGGGACCATAGCCGTGGCGTACCCAGAGATGTCCCGTCGGGGTAGATGCAGTACGTTTCGTCTTCTTCTGTTAAAGCGCGTGGTAGTCATGGCTAACTCTAGTCACTCAGTTTCCATCTGGCTCACCCTCAACAAACTCGGCTCCATCATTGCCTCTTCCATCCAGCTTGGCATTAACAAGAACGCCAATAGCACCGGGTCCATCTCGCCCAGGACCTACCTCGTTCTCGTCGGTCTTCAGTGTCTCGGCCTGCCCCTCTCACTCCTGATCTCTTCCCCTCACAAGCTGGTCCGAACGGATGGCCAGAAGCCCAGATTTGCCAACCCAAACCGCACCTGGAGATCTGAGCTGCGCGGTTTTATCCACCAGTTCAGACGCAAGGAGGTGGTTCTCTTGGTCCCAGCCTTCATCGCGTCGCAATGGGGGTTGACATACCAAGGAAACTATCTTGCTACTTACTATACTGTCCGTGCCCGAACCCTTGCCAGTTTTACAATCTCCATAATTGGTTGCATTGCCAACCTGCTGACGGGATGGTGGCTGGATACAAAACGGGTGAGCCGATCTTTCCAGGGGCGAAGTCTCTGGTACTTCGTCCTGGGCTTGTTCACACTTGTCTGGATCTGGAACTGGGTGATCCAGGCCCGGTGGGACGACAAACCTCCGATGCCAATTGATTGGAGCGACAGAAAATACGACGAGGGAATTGTCGTCTTTGTCCTTTACCGGTATGGACCCACTGCACACCTTGCTCTTCATGGCTCAGACTGCTAACGCTCACAGACAGTGTCGCGTACGAGACATTGAGCACCTGGCTCTTCTGGGCTCTCGGAACTTTCGACTTAGAAGCCGATAGTGTATCCCTGTCCATGGGCCTGCTGCGTGCTGGCGAATCGCTTGGGTCGGCTCTTTCGTACGCTGTTGGCGCCACGCGGGACACCTCTCTCATGGCAAACCTCATTATCAGCGTCGCCATATTCTATGTTAGCGCCCCTTTCACGACTTGGTCATCTCATCTTATCCAAGATAGACTGCCTAACGAGTGCCAATCGGATCTGGCTGTAGAAGATATAGAGCAATGGCAGGAGACTAAAGCGAAGCAGGTGAACTTAGAGCCAAGTATAAAAAAGTAGTTAGAGATTATTATAATATTCATTATAAATATGTCCTACCATTTATATAGTATACTTATGTTTTTTTTATAACGTATATGCATAGCAAGTTGGCCAGTCAAGCAAGTTGGCCACTTTGAAATTTCTTAGTATTTGCACTTTATTTAATAAGTATTTAAAATAATTCTAGAAATTTTAATTAAGCTATAAATAGCTCTAATCTTAAAAATAGCTTAATAAGCTTATCTTAGTTTTTAAAAAACTTTATATAGACTCTAGGGTAGATACTTAGTAAGATATATAAAATATTCTTATTCGCACTGTATAAATAGTATTTCTCTATAAGGGAATTTTCTTAAAAATTTAAAAAAAAATTATAAATAGTGTATTTAAGAGTTAAATAGCTAAAATAGCCTTTTTAGGTCTCTAGCTATTTTACAGCGTTTTTTAGAAACTCAAGGTTTAGGATTTTTTAATGCACAGTATAGGTGGCCAACTTGCTTACTGCTAGGGTCGGACCGGAGCTTATGCAGCTAAGGTGAACCGGTTGATTGAATATCTAAGACTAAGGAAGGGAGAGAAAAGGAAAAGAACTAGCTGTGACCTCGCTGCGGGTTTTGCGCAGGGCTCGCAGCGGGGCTACGGAGAAGGATTTCTCCGGTCTTGGTTTTTCCAGGGGGAAACAACCTTCCTCACGGGTTCGCCCGTGTAAAATACCTTATCTTTAAGAAGGCCTTTTATAAAATAAAATTCTAGAAAAATAAGCTTATAAGATATAAGCCTAGGATTTTATTACCCTATATTATAGCCTATGCGCTTTTCTATGAAATGCTTACCTAAGCAATATCTACTTAGATAAGCAAGATATAGGGGAGTGTTAATACTGCCCCTTCTGGGCTTATTTCCCTTTTAGGAAGGTCACGTGACTTCGGACTTAGGGCTTTATTATAAACCCGATAACTCCATTAAAGCCGTTTCCTTCCAAAGGGTATTTCCTATCTGGTTTTAAATATCCTAGTTTAAAACCCTATAGGTTTTAACTTCTATTATGCCATAACTCGGCTTTTAGTTATCCGCAACTAGCAAAACTAATAGGGTTTTGAAGCCCGGAATTAGGGCTATCCGACGGTATAACTTTTATCCAAATCGGGCTAATAGATTCCGAGCAATTAGATATATAAGCTATAGATTCTCTCTTTAAGATAACTCCTTAGATCTTCAACCAATTCAGACAATAAGAACACTAATAAGAAGCTAGTCTTCTTTATTTTAACCCTACTATCTATTTGTTTCACTTTTATTACTCTATAATTCCTTACCTAGCTAATTAGCTTTTTATAAGGACTGACTTCACTGCTTATTCACCTCCTATCTCTATTACCTACCCTACACCTTATTCAGACCTTATAGTCTATATTTTTCAGTCTTTTACAGCCCGTAACACTTATATAGCTAACTTACTTATTATATATATTATCTTAATACCTTATTATAATTTAAGCTAGGCCTAACTTAAGCTAATATATATGATATGTATGCGCCGTATTTGTATTTTTACCTTAAAATTAAGTATTAAAAAAATTCTTTAAAATTTTATTCAAGCCCTAATAGACTAACGTATATATATAGCTTGCGTGACAAACAAGCATGCATAACAGCATACTATATTACTAAAATCCCACTTACCCTAGACCTCTTAACTTTTTCTATAAAATAGGTAAAAACCTAAAAAGAGTATTTTTATAAACCTAATCTTTTAAGAAACCTTATAATAATTTTTTTAAATTTTTTAAAAAAGCCCTTTATAAAGAAATAATTAAGTATATAATGCAAATATACTTTTTTTATACTACCTTATAAGGAGTATTATAAGATTTTTTTAAAAAATATATAAAATAATATATTATATAATAAGTCTAATATTAAAATTTTATTTATTTTAAGCTTTACCTTAAATTTTAAGAGCTTTTTAATTTCTCTTTATAAGGTATAAATACCTATATTATACATACTTATTTATTACGCAAGCTATATATATATATTAAAACTAAGGGATTAGGCTTATTATATAATATAAAAGCTATAATAATTTTCTTAGATTTTTTAAAAAAAAATAATTACTAAGCTAATATAAAAAAAGCCTATTTATACTATATAAATTACTATTTATAACGTATATGATAAGCATGCGACGCATCCAAGTATGCGACGCACCTATACTGTGCACTAAATCTTAACATTCTTAAGCTTAATAAAAGCCGCAATAAAATAGCTATAGGCTTAAAAAAGTATTTTAATAAACTTAACTCTTAAATAAACTATAGATAATTTTTTAGAATTTCTAAAAAAGTCTCTTAATAGAAAAAAAAGCTACTTATACAGTGCGAATAATTCTTTTTCTAAACTACCTTATAAGGGATTTTTTTAAAAAGTTTTAAAAAATTATAATAGGTTTTTTATAGCTTAGTTAGTCTAACTCTAAGTTATTAGCTAGTTAAACCTTAAGCTAAATTTCTTAGAATTTTTAAGGCTATTTTAAAATTTGGTATAAATCCCACTATAGGGTAAAATGCGTCGCATACTTGGATGCGTCGCATGCTTATTATGTATGTTATATAATATATATAATAAGCAAGCGTCGTAGACAAGTGAGCATTGCATTTTTCTTAATTTTCTCTTAAGAAATTATAATAAAAACACTAAAAATAATTTAATTAATTAAAACTACTCACTATACTCTTCCCCAGACGTCTTAATCACTACCTAATAGGTCCTTGCATTATGCCCGGGCTTACCGCAAATACTATAGCGCCGAACACCCGGTCTAACCGACCTCCCTTGACCACTACTCCTCGACGATTCCGCCACTACCTACGCATCCATATCCATTTAATCAATTGCTTGCCTTCCTTCCTCTACCGTTATTACTCCTCTTTTCTAAAGTTAAGTCCTTTTTGCCCTTTGGCGCCGGCTTAGTATCTCATTTGCCTATCAAAGGTCTTAGACCTTTGCCCTCACGAGAGCTATCTTATGCATAACTGCCTTTGTTCCCTTCGCAAGAGACTTTAATGCTTTAAGAATTAACTCTAGAGAGCTGCTTTAATGCCTTCTAATCCGTCTTTTAAGGTATTTAGACTAAGATTAGGCCTTAAGCATAGTCTTTAGGGTCTTTAAAGCCCATGGGGTCAATGGTTTAGCCCCCTCCTCGGCGGGCATTAGAGTCTATAGCTATATATTAAGCTTTAAGACCACAGCTTCTAGGTCAAGGGGAATAAGGCTAGCTCCTTTAAAAGCCCCCTTAATATTTCTTTCCGTTATAGTAGCCTCGTATGCGGCGTAGAAGGCTAGAAAGAACTCGGTCTTTAAAATATGTGTTATAGAGTATTTAATTAATCGCTTTATTTCTCGACTATAGGCCTTCTTAAGAAGCGCAAAGTACCTAACGTTAAGGGGCTAGAGTAGATGAGACGAATGAGGTGGCATATAAAGCCGGATGATCTTCTTCTCCTCGTAATATCTCTCGAATTCGATCGAGTAGTAACTTTCATAGCCATTAAGGATTAAGAGATAATAGGAACTAATTAATCGATTAGTTATGCACCGGTCAAAGTGCTTAAGCCACTCGAGACTAGTCTCGTTATCGGTCTAGCCATTTTAGGTCATCGCAATAGCCTAATCGCCCGGGAGGTTACTTTCTCGGTACTAGTTAGCGAGGTAATATTGGCCCGCACTGATAATAAACGGCTGGATCGCCTAGCCTTTCGCATTGATCGCTTAAATGACCGTAATCCATTCCCGGTTTCTAGGCTACACTGATTTTAGTTTTAAATGCCTTTCTGCACCTATGATAACCATTCCGCTTATAATCATACCCATAAGAAAGCCAGTCTCATCAAAGTTATAGATATTATTTAATTAAATGCCATACTTCGCGATTATATTCGCCACAAGCTAAAACTAATCGCGGATAATAATTAGATCTTCGCACTTAGCTCTCTAGTAGTCGTATTTACAAAAGAAACGGGTCTTAAGGTCTAGGTGCCGCTTAACGAAGTTATGAGCCCAACGCGTGCCAACTAGTAGCGCGTCGCGGTCGGCAAGTAATTAATTAGCTATATCTTTAATACCACGTAGCTAGGGGGGAAATCCTCGTGAATCTAGGTTAAGAATGAAATAAATAAGGATCTCTTCTTCTAGATCTAATAGCTTACGTGAATTCGGGATAGTATTAAGTCGAGCTTAAATGCCATTCTATCACCGACGTAGCCTATGCTTAGAGACCCGGTAGGTCCCTATAGCGCATTAGATGCTTAGCTTAGGGTTATTTTAAAGAGCCTAAAGGGCAAGAAGGGTTCTAGCTTTAATATTTAAGTCTAATATATTTAGTGGTTAGGAATTAACTAATTATATAGTGTAAAATACCTTACTTCTAAGAAGGTTTTTTATAAATAAAATTCTAGAAAAATACGCTTATAATATATAAGCCTAGGATTTTATTACCCTATACTTTGGCTTATGCGCTTTCTTATAAAGTGCTTACCTAAGCAATAGCTGCTTAAGTAAGCAAGATATAAGGGAGTATTAATACTGCCCTTTCTAGGCTTATTTCCCTTTTAGGAAGGTCACGTAACTTCGGACTTAAACCTTTATCATAAGCCTGATAACGCCGTTAAAGCCGTAACCTTCCAAAGGATATTTCCTATCCGGTTTTAAATATCCTAGTTTAAAACCCTATAGGTTTTAGTTTCTATTATGCCATAACTCGGCTTCTAGTTATCCGTTACTAGCAAAACCAACATAGCCTCAAAGCCCGGAATCAGAGCTATCCGACGGTATAACTTTTATCCGAGTCGGGCTAATAGATTCCGAGCAGTTTGCTATATAAGCTAAAGGCCTTCTCTTAGAAATAGCTCCTGAGATTTTTAATTAATTCAGACAATAAGAACACTAATTAGAAGCTGGTCTTCTCTATTTTAACCCTATCTTCTATTTGCCCCACTCTTATTACTCTATGATTCCTTACCTAGCCAATCAGCTTTATATAAGGACTGATTCCACTGCCTATTCACCTCCTATCTCTATTACCTACCCTATAGTCTTTGAAGACTATATTTCCTCTATTTTTCAGTCTTTTACACTTTTATAGCTATTAAGAATTAAAAGATAATAGGGACTAGTTAATCAGTTAGTTATATGCTAATTAAAGTGCTTTAGCCACTCGAGACCTATCTCATTATCAGTCTAGCTATTTTAAGACATCGCAATAGCCTAATCGCCCGGGAGGTTGCTTTCTTAGTACTAATTAGCGAGGTAATATTAGCCTATAACCACGATAAATAGCTAGATAGCCTGGCCTTCCGTATTAATCGCCTAAATAATTATAACCTATTCCCGGTCTCTAGGCTACACTAATTTTAGTCTTCTACGCCTTTCTATACTTATAATAACTATCCCGCTCTAAATTAGGCCTATTATAAAGCTAGTCTTATTAAAGTTATAGATATTTTCTAATTAAATATTATACTTCGCGATTATATTTTTAATAAGCCTAAACTAATTATAAATAATAATTAAATCTTTATATTTAGCCCTCTAATAGTTATATTTATAAAAAAAACATATCTTAAGCTCTAGGTATTACTTAATAAAGTTTCTAGCCTAGCACTTACTAATAAGTAGCGCATTGCGGTCAACGAGTAATTAGTTAGCTATTTCTTTAATACCACGTAGTCACGGGGGAAATCCTTGTGAATCTAGGTCGAGAATAAATTAGATAATAATCTATTCCTCTAGATTAAATAGTTTACGTGATTTAGGGATCTAATCGCAACGCGCAGATATGCCATGCTATCGGCGATAGAGAGTAATATAAGAGATTTCATAGACCTTTGCGGCGCATTAGAGACTTAATTTTAGGTCATTTTAATAGGCCTAGAGCGCAAGAAGGATATTAGCCTCTCTATTTAATTATAGCATATTAGGTAACGTACATGTATAGCGAGCCGGACAGCAAGCGAACCGGACACTTTTACTTTATAGTATAAATCTCACCTAATTATAAAAATAATTAAAAAAATGCTTAAAAATCCCATTTTAGGCTTTATAAGCTAGCAAGCTTAGATAAAATTTAAAAAAAATCTAAAACTTATTAGTAATTTTTTTTAGATTTTTAAAAAAATTAATAAGTAAGTTATTTAAGAATTTCTTATTCGCACTGTTTATATTAGTTTTTTATTTTTTTTAAATTAAAGGAATTTTTTAAAAATATAAAAAAATTATAAACTTATAACTCTTTTAATTAGATTTAAGAAAATACTTTTTTTAAGCTCTTAGCTATTTTATAACAGTTTTTAGAAATTTAAGGTTAGCTATTTTTAAGTGCACAGTATTGCTGTCCGGTTCGCTTGCTGTCCGGCTCGCTATACATGTACGTTAGTTAAGAATTAATTAATTAAATAGAAATGTTATAGGATGAGGGATTTTTAATCCGCATGCTTGTCTGATCCGCATGCTTATTAAGTACGTTAGCTAGTTTTATAAATTAAAGGTTTTGCTATTTTTGCCTATACAGTATAGTGCGGCGCATACTTGGATGCGGCGCATGCTTATCATGCACGTTATATAACCTTCAGTTATGTGACGGCTATGATATTTCCGTTAGGCAGCAGCTAAGGAGCCACCCCCCCCCCCCCCCCCCTTCTTCGTCAAGCCCTTTAACAGCGCTAATTTACACCTTATCTTATACATAGGGACAGGAATGGAAGTCTACCATGCAATCTGGCATTGCGAGCAAGGAAACCAGCGAAATTTTGTCACAGACCCTTGTCTTATTGGTTGCCTATATGATGTGGCTTGCTTACTTGCATGCCTTTGAGAAGCCTCCCACTCTTGGTTAAGACAGCATCACTGAGATCAGCGCTTCTTTCAGCATGATGATATCATGTGTCTTGCTACGTCATAACGTAGCAACGAACAACGTGCAGAGCCTCATGCTGGTTTTAACTGAGCATTCTCCTGCCAGTTCCCAAGGATGAGAGTAATGCGGCCGAAAATATTCTCACTACTAAACTTATGCTCACCTGATTTGAGGTAGGTGTCTGTTGTATCCTTGACACTTCAGCGATAAGACTCAACAGAATCAATGCCAGGCCTTTCAGACTGCTCGTTCCAAGTCCACAAAGCCTTATTCAGACAAGAAGCAACTCGAAATAAATACCACCTCAACCCAACCGCGCACGATGCCCTTTTCCATGGCCGATCTAAACAAAAGAGATGAAACAGCATCGAAAATCCCCGCCCCCGCAAAGGGATTCGGCGCCCTGTTCGGCGGAGGAGGCTACGCAGAGGTTATCTGCTGCCCATTAAGCGTCATCTTCTGGTCTGGATACGCTATTACTAAGAAGATACAAAAGAAGAGGCAAGAGAAGAAGGCCACGACGACAGCAGCGGAGGAGGAGGCAGCAGTTGGAAACTCTGACCGAACCGACAGCAACATGGATGCGGAGAAAATGACTGAAGGGAATCGAGCAAGCTGTGTGTCCCCGATGCCTGGTTCGAACGAGGTACCTGCGTCCGCTCCACTTGATCCGGCGCTTCAGAAACATCCGAACAACCCACGTGTGTGCGACCCCGAGTGTCCGGGTTATGGAAAAGACTTTTGTCTCGCACATCAAAGGAAGCGACCCTCACGCCCTACGAGCCCTGGTCTATTAGCGGTCTAAGCCTTCATTGATAGTTTAGGGTCACGCGTGTGCATGGCAATTAGAGGAGCCTTGTGAAGCTTACCAAGTTGATCAATACATGGAAAAATGTCTGCTTACATCTAGCATGATATGCTGAACGAGCATATGAATAGCCAGGAAAGACTGCAAGGTGATGCTAAGGGATCAGGTTGTGAAAATCATGGGAAACGAAGCTCTATCCATCTATATAGGGAACCTGATCTCAACTATTGCATCCCAAGCAGGGCAGAGTGTGGCATTAGAGTGGGTTGGCCAACATCGTCTAGCAGCTAGTTGTGTTTAGTTGGGATGCTACAATTTCGTACGTAGACTATCCCCCAGCATCGGGAGTCCAATCTTTTCCTCATACAATATCATCTTGTCTTAGCATAAGATAACTGCAAAACACTAGACCTATCAATCAATTAATCCTCCGAGCACTGGACACATCCGGTACACCAACGCCTTCCACTACCTTTCCACCGACCACCTCGTAGATCGGGATTTCAGCCAGTCTGGATATTACGTGGTGTAGGGTTGGCAAAGCTTCCCAATCATGTGGATCAAACTCGACGCTCGCCTTGTCCGCGGTGAAGATTCTCTGTACCTTGCTTGGTACGACCTTGGACTCTTCGGCGTGGGGCACAAAGGTGGCGTATTCCGCATCTGCCTGACCGCGTTCTTCCACCTTGGGAATATATTTGTAGGCGAAGATTCCATCATCGTCCTCTCCACCGATGGTACCCTTAGAGGAGCTCGGGTCAGCCTCCCTCAAACCATCCAGTGTAAGAGACCCGAATTGGACGCCTTGCCATCCAGTCTGAACTCTGTAACTATTTGTTCGGCGCCAGATGTCGACGGAACAATACAGCTTTGGCATGCCAAGTTCTTCCCGGCCACTGACGATGGGATCGGTAAGGCTTTCGAATAAAAGAGGCAAAAAGGTACCATTCAGCACTGTTCCATCCTTCTGAACATACTGAACACCATGGATGTACAGTCCGATGTGGCGATACCCCGAGCCGCCAAGCCACTCCATCTTGTTCAGCGTCGTCTGCGAAACGCTCGCGTACGCAACTGTGCCGGGACTCTTGAAGCGGAAAGAGAACGACGGAAACAGGTTTTGCAGAACGGTGCGTGATGTCTTGAATTTGACGGACGCAGTAGTGAACGTTGAATGAGTGGCAACTCGCGGCTTGCCTTCGAAGGTCTGACGTGGGCCTGGGAAGGGGCCGAACGAGATGGGCATTCGCCAGTATAGATGAGGCTTTTGGGCCCAATCCCATTTTCGGAAGCGGTCGGTGGAGTGATCCCACTCGTCGTGGCCCATGTTGTAGTTGCTGTACTCCATCACTGAGAGAAGTAGGGTTAGTCCTTGTTCGAAGAAGCCTGATCTGGAAAATCTCACTGTCAAAATCCTTATCCACTGAATCACGCCCAGCTCGGCGAGAAAACTGTTGTATCTTGTGCGCTCGTTCTAGGCGAAACTCCTGATAAAGCCGTACCCTCTCAGGCACCTGCTCTGGCAATGTACCACGTGGGAGTACAACCGCCAAAGACGCAGCGTCTTCAATCGCAACGCCAGCACCTTGGCCTTGGTCTGGGAAACAAGCTCAGTTAGTCTTCAAGCATTTATGCGGGTATGCTTGTCTACTTACGGGGCAGAAATGGATGAGCAGCGTCGCCGAGGAGTGCCAGCCTATCCTTTGTCCACGATGGGAGGACCTCCATGTCCAGCAACTCCCACACCTTGAGCGAGCTTGCGTCTGCCTTGCCTAGAAGATTGACCAGAGCAGGGTCAAATTTCTCGTAGACTTTAAGGAGCATAGACCTGTTGGCGTCGGTGCTCCAATCTAGTTATTCGTCAGTCGCAGTTCGCCACCCAGGAGACAGGAAACCTACCCTCTACACTTCCCGGGTCGCTCTCCTCCCGAGGGTGAATGCAGACGAAATTGAACTGTTTATTGTCCTCACAAGGATACATGACAACTCGCCTGTCTGAGCCATACCAAATAATCAGCTGCCCATTGATCTTTGCGAACCGTTCCGTCTCTGGATCATCAAGGACAGCCTGGCGAGGAACGAGGAAGCGGAATGCACTCTTGCCTGAGCTATGAGGCTTCACTTCTCTGCCCACAACCTTGGAGCGGGACTTGGACTATTTTGAAGGAGAGGCACCATGGATTAGTGTTGAAAAGGGCATAGTAGGAGGTCATCACTTACGTGAACACCGTCTGCGCCGATTACGAGGTCCCCTTGGATCTTATCTCCGCTCTCTAGCCAGACTGTCGCCGATTCAGGGTCAACGTCCACGACACGGCTACAAGTCCGTAGCTGTGCTGGCACACCAGGGCCGTCGTGAGAAGTAGCCCGACGCTTCAACTCTTCATGAAGGCGTACTCGATGCACCAAATGCCAGGGATGCTGCCATTGCTTGTTTGATTCTGTAAGGTCAACATCGCGCAGTTGCTCGTTATTTGCATTAAACTCGGTTATCTGCGCGAAGAAATCTCTAGTTAGCTTCTGTCAAGTTTCAACTCCAGCAAGACGACTTGCCCGTTCAAATAGATTCGCGCCAATGTCCTCTGCATATAGGCCAACGCGACGCAACAATCCATTGGCATTGGGCGCGAGGTGCATGGCTGCCCCTACGTCGTTGGCGAAGCGGGACTGTTCTAGGAGAGTGACATGATGGCCTTGCTTTCGGAGGTATATGGCAGCAGTGAGGCCTCCTATGCCGGCTCCGACAATGATGATATGCAGTCCATCGGAGCTGGTAATTGATGAAGAGCCGTTGGCCGTGCTTCTAGATGCGCCGTTGACGCCGTTTGTGCCATTGGTGACTTGAGATTGGGTAGTGGCCATCTTGAGGTCGGTGGTGGATTCTCTTGGGTGCAAGATAAACACTTTAGCTGTGAGTGTTGCCGAGCTTTCCCTTCTTCCACTTGTTCGCCTTTTAGCTAATTTAATCCATGCTTGGCGCAACAAGCCAATACCCCAGAAATGCTGGGTTCAACCAAGTTCATTGCCGGTAGCATTAATGCTACCGGTGGTGGCAATCGATAGTTGCTATGGCCCCGGCCCACCATCTTCCTGTCACCTCTTGTTGTGGGGGCCCAAATGGGGGGCCGGCAATGAGGGGTTTCGGTAATGAGGGGGATTGAGTCTCCGTCAACTCGGTATGTGGTCCATTGCTTTCGGGGGGACCAGCCCCGAAACTGTTATCCCCCGAAAGGTGAAGAAGGAGTGTCTCTTGCTTGCATTCGGTGTATCATAGTACTCCTTGTTGCAGATGAGGTGTACGAACAGTGGAGACAGCCTTGGTGTCTTTTCTGGTGGTTCTGATACTTGACCGCAAGAGACTTGGGGGTATAACGAGTGAGCGGTCTCATGAGGCCTAGTTATTCGCCCATAGAGACCCGTTTATTAAGAAAGAAATCGAAAAAAAAAAAAAAAAAAAAAAGAGTGATGCTTCACTGCTAATTGCTCTCTTCTGTTCCTATTTCGATCCTTGTGACTGTGACCAGCCGCTGGTAGAATCCCTATTGCCGCACCTCTGTAACAATTCAGGAGTCTATTAGGGTTTCTCGGCTTTCAGAACGGCCTAGACCGCTCTGGGCAACCCCATGGGGCTCACGCTCGGGGCCAAGCCACGACCCCAGGATCTGATCCTCCCCTCATCCGCGCGTACCGAGCATGGTCAGGGTCACCGGTTGTTCACCCTTCTTTCATTCGTCGCAGAGGCAAATCTCAGACTGTCTCGACCTCACCACCATCTCTGCAAGGTGATAAATACATCCATCCGTTACGCTCCCCAGCCATCTTAACCTTCACCGATGGTCCTCCCGATTCGATCAATTAATCACATCTTTCTGATTTATTGTCAATCATCATCCAACTACGTCTGTCTTGGTGACACCTGACACTATGTCAACAATCACTGCTGAAGGCGGCAAGGTCGCCGAAACCACGACGCGACAGGAGAATACTCTTGGAGAGCTCCGTCTTCGTCATGAAGAAACCAACGACATCATCCTCATTCCAACACCAACAGACGACCCCAATGACCCTTTGAATTGGTTCGTATCCCCAATGAATATGTCTTCACCTGAAGTTACACCGCTAACCTCGTGGATCGTACACAGGTCGAAGCCGTACCGCGTCTACCTTGCCGTCCTCGTCTCGTTCGCCATCTTCTTCAGCAACTTCCTGGCGGCTGGCCCATCCGTCGCTCTCATAAGCATCACCACAGACTTCTTCGGTCCTCCAGGTCCCGACCTCAGCGGCAACATCGCCAAGGTTGCGTACTTTTTTACCAGCACTGCGCTCCTTCAAGGCATGTCGAACTTGATGTGGATGCCCTTCATCGCAAAGTTCGGCCGACGACCGATATATGTTACCTCGTTCGCTCTCTACACTGCCTTCTCGGCATGGGCTGGCGGTGCTACTTCATATAACAGTTCATTGGGAGCGCGTATCATGATGGGATTTGCTTCGGGCGCTGCCGAGTGTCTGGCACCATTGACAATCTCCGATCTCTTCTTTCTTCATGAGAGAGGCACCATTATGGCGTAAGTCTTTGGCCCAGTAACCTGATTAGAATCATTCATCCAACAATTGTTCCAGTATCTACACTACCGCACTGTCTGCGGGAGTTGGCTGTGGTATCATCATCGCCGGACTCATCACCAAGGACCTGCACTGGAGATACATCTACTGGGTGTCCGTCGCCTTGATTGGGTCCTGCACCACCCTGATCATCTTTGCCTTTCCAGAAACGAGATATAATCGTGTGGGGGATACAGAAGAACCTCGAACGGTCACTCAGCACAAGAGCATCATGAACCAAAGCTCCAAAGCCGAGGACATTGATCCCGAGGTCGTCCAAACCGAAGTTGCATCAACAAGCCAGCCATCTCATAGATTTCCGCCAAAGCGCACATATTGGCAAAGTCTGGCTCTTTTCAGTGGCATCCACACTCAAGAGTCGATTCTCAAGCTCTTCTTCCGTCCGATCATCCTCCTAACCCTTCCTCCGGTTCTTTGGGCTACGCTGATGATGTCTGTCACGATTGGATTCCTCGTTGCCATTACTTCCAACTTTGCTGTCGCTTTCAATACCCTGTATGGCTTTGAGGCATGGCAGTCTGGTCTCTGCTTCATCGCTTGCCCTGTGGGAGCCGGTATTGGCGCTTTCTTTGGTGGCCGGTTCAGCGACATGGTGGCTGACTGGCTAACTCGGCGCAATGATGGCATACGACATCCGGAAATGCGACTACCTGCTGTATCAATCTCTCTCATTACTGCTCCACTTGCTCTTGTGCTGTATGGAGTGGGCATCGATAAGGGATTACACTGGATCGTGCCTACCATTGGCTTGGGTCTTTGTGAGTTAACTCATGATCAGGAAGAAAAGCGCTAACAGGCTCGATAGTGAACTTCTCAATCGTGCAGGCCACCAACATCAGCCTGGTCTATACTATCGATGGCTACCGCCCAGTGGCAGGAGAACTTGCTGTGACACAGCATGCATTCAAGTGTGAGTCTCATAGGCGTTGCGTAAGAAGTAGGTGTTTAGTACTGACTACCGTTACTCAGCTGCTTTCGGCTTCCTTCTTTCATTCTATACAAACCCATGGATTGCAAAGTCCGGGTATTCCAATGCATTTGGAGCCATGGCGGGAATTTCGGGGAGTGTTATCTTGATGTGGATTCCCATGTACATATGGGGTGGTCGAATTCGTCATGCTACCTGGAGCTGGCCCTTTGTTAAGCGCTTGGCACATTGGCACCAGGATCGTGAGGTTGGCGAATAAGGGACTCCTCAGGCCTCCAACTCTGAGCTCGGCTACAAAGTGCAAAGGGTTTTGATACCTTGACAGGGGCGTAAGGTGACGAAGCCAGGGGAAGTAGTGCGATTCAATATCAGCTCGGCTCGAAAGAAATTGCAGTATTATTTCTTAGCTTCGCACCAACTTGACAAGGCTCGAAGAGTGGTCTTTACACTAAACCTGGCCGAGCGAACACCAGATTAGTACCAAGGCCATTTTTCCTCTGGACTCGGTTGCGTATACCCTTAGAAAGTCTTTACGCGGTTGCGGCAGAAGATTTCTTTCAATGCGAGTTATCTGGGTAAGTCAATTTCAGCTTGAACTGGTGAGAGTTCGTAGTAACTACATACATGCTGGAGGACCAAATTAAACATTCAAAGGCATCGTTGAACCATAGTCGAGGCAATTCAATTTAACAGGGCTAATCAATATGGAGACCCCCGTTGACAGCTAAATGAACACCATTGACCCAGCTTGCACGCTCCTCGCAGAGAAACCCAACAGCAAAGGCAATCTCATGCGGCTTTCCCATTCGCTTGGCCGCAGGCGTGGCATCAATTGTTGGCTGCAAAACACGCATAGCCTCGTCCCCAGCCGCCAGAAAGCCTTCTGTCTCAGTCGGCCCAGGAGACACGGCATTCACTGTGCAGCCGTACTTTGGAGGCAATTCCTTGGCCCAGCATTTTGTGAAAGAGTCCACCATGCCCTTTGTACCTGCGTAGATAGTCTGTAACGGGGGAGGACCTCGTGAGCTCGCCGAGCAGATGTTGACGATTCGTCCGCTTCCTTTGGTGAGATGGGGGAGACTTTGTTGTGTAAGCAGAAAGGTTGCTCGCCCGTTGATGTTGACCAGCAGATCCCAGTCGTCCAAGGTCTGCTCTTCAAATGGCTTGTTGACTGCTATAGCCACATTGTTGACGACAATATCCAGTCGTCCAAACTCTTGGACGGCTGACTCTACCAAGGTTTTGGGACCGTCGACTGTACTCATGTCGGCACAAACAGCAATAGACTTGGTTGGCAGTCTCGCGGCTGCTTCATTGGCCTTGTCCACAAGAGATGAGAAAGGATAATTGATGGCGACATGTGCTCCGCGGGACGCGAGCTCTCTCGCAATAGCGTAGCCAATGCCGCTGTCACTGCCTGAAACGATGGCTACTTTTCCTGGCAGAGTTTGTGATGCCAGCTCTGTGGAGTTTGGTGTAGCGTATCTGGTCGTGAGAGACATTGTTGAAATGGATGCCTCGTTACCACGATTGTCATCAGTCTCAATTATTAACCCCCGTGCATTCTTTTAGACCGGTCATCGTCCTTCTTAGCCGTTTCTGGATGTGGGGGAGGACGCGATGCGACGCCTCTCCCCGCGTTCTCGGGATGTGGGAGAGTGGTCCCGAGCTGCCCAAATGAGTGTGCGCCCTTTGCCGCGTCTAGGTAACCATCCCTTTCCGGGGGGGCACGGATTGAAGTTTAAGCTAACCAGTTTTTTGTTAGTCTTGTGGAAATTAATGCGAGTATTTAGCTACCAGAATCTTGATCGACATACAGCACTTCCAGCCAGACACATGCCATCAACAAGCAACCTTTCCATTCTCGTTCATCATGGTCAACCACAAAGAAATCGCGATTGCCCGCTCGCAGCTACCCTCCTCCTTCCCTATCATTTGGCAAGACAGCATCCTTTGGGAAAAAGCCAGGGTCGGCCGTGTCTTCAATCACCGGCGGCCGTCGAGGCAGCCGCTCGCAGTTGTCGAAGCTACTAGAGAGGAACATATTGTAGATGCTGTTCGTCTCGCTCGTACTTTAGGGACACGAGTATCAGTACGGTCCGGTGGGCACAGCTGGGCAGCCTGGAGTGTGAGAGAGGGAGCCATTCTGATTGACCTGGGCAAGTATCATGATTTTCTCTTGGATGAGAACACTGGAGTGGCGCAAGTGTCACCCAGCATGACAGGAAGAATGGTCAACAAGTTGCTGGGACAACGTGGGCGCATGTTTCCCGGCGGTCACTGCCCGGAGGTTGCTCTAGGAGGTTTTCTGCTACAAGGGGGTATGGGGTGGAATTGCAAGGTAATTACGCAAGATTGATCACCGGGATGCTGCTAACGCGTGGGACATCAAGAATTGGGGCTTCGCATGCGAAAGGCTTCTGGCTGTCGATGTGGTTACTGCCAACGGAGAAAAGAAGCACTGCGATAGAAACGACAATAGTGATCTGTATTGGGCAGCACGGGGAGCAGGTCCAGGTAACTCAGCCGATGCAATGCCACTATGACTAAAAGTCTGGAGTTCTGACTTTCTATCAGGATTTCCAGCTGTCGTAACCCGCTTTCATTTGCAGACAATTCCTGCCTTCACCCACATGCGATCCTCCATCTACATCTACGAGAAGCAGGATTACGAAAGAGCATTTTCATGGGTACTCGGGGTATGTTGAACGCCCATTGATTATCCTTGGCACGTTACTCACCAGCAAGCGCAGCTCGCATCTGATTTCGATGAGAGCACAGAAATTGTTGCAGTGGGCAACCACATACAAGGACGAGAGGGAGAGCATATCACGATCCTCTTCGTGACATTCAAAAACAGCGAAGAGGAAGCTCGGGCCGCGCTGCAACCCGCGCAAGACTCGGCACCGCCAGGACATGTGATTTCATGGTATTGCAAGCCGACGTCACTTGCTGAACAATACGACGACCAGCACGCCGCCAACCCAGATGGCCACAGGTATGCGGTCGACAACTGTTACGTCAATAATGATGCAGATGTCGTCTCCCTACTCAAAGAGTCTTTCACTTCGTTACCTACCAAAAAGTCTTTCTCGTTATGGTACTCGATGGCACCGGGCTCAGGGCGAAGTGTTGAGGATGGCACCATGGAAGACATGGCTCTCTCCATGCAGACCGATCACTACTTTGCCACTTACGTTATTTGGGAAGACGAATCCAAAGACCTCGAGTGTCAATCCTGGCTTACGAAGATCATGGACCAGGTCAAGAGTAAATCTGATGGAGCGTATCTGGGAGACTCTGACTTCCAGAAGCGTTTGACAAGGTTCTGGGGGCAGGAGCAGGGAAAACGATTGATGGATATCAGGAAGAAGTGGGATTCTCGTGGAGTAATTGCTGGTTATCTAGATGAAGGAGACAAGAGCGGTGTCGATGGTCTGCAAAATGTATAGGTAGTTACTCGAACCCTGTCAAGATTATTACCCTATAGCCAGCAAATTTCAGCAAGAAATCATCATGGGGAATATTCACACTACCGAGATATTTCTTTTGCAGTATGAGAAGTCCATATTAAATAGCACGTCGATTTTATAGGTTGTTGTAGATAAGTGGCAGTTGATCATAAAAAAAAAATTAGTTTTCAGATGTTGGTGAGTGGTGTCGTCTTCCGCTTCCGACTTCATTCACTCGAGTCGCTTTTCACAGGCGATGTAAGCTAGTACAAGTCAGGAACCTTGCGGATCAGTTTCCGGTCTAACGATTGGATAGAAACCCCTGCCAATTGGCGAGATGAGGATGCTTCTAAGAGAAGATGATTGGTTGTCAAACCTCCATACTTGTGTGGACTCCCGACGCGATCTGGGGTTTTGCGGGGTACCCTCCTCCTTCAGTCACACTCGGCATTCCAGACGGCAAGGGTCCGGATGCCTCAGGACCATATCAAATGGCATCTTCTTCCCTGTCGAGGCACAGACCTCATATGTGTCCTTCGACATGCCAGGGACCATGGACGCTTCACAGGAAAAGCAACCTTCCTCAGTGACTCAACGCAACCACTTTCAGTGTTCCTATTGCCAGCGAACCTTTGGACGTGTCGATCATCTCACACGTCACATTCGATCTCGTTAGTCGCCCCTCTTCCCGCGAACCTCCAGCTGAAACCTCAAAGACTTGCAGGATAGACCGTTTCGATGCGAGGTGTGCGACAAGGCATTTGGACGACAGTCGGTGCTAGCCGCTCCCTAAAATCAAGCAACACGCTGATTCGACGCAAACAGAGATCTACTCAAACGCCATGCAACATGTCACGACCCCAGTGAGCCTGGAAGCAAGCGACAGAAGCGTGCCTCGGCTCTCGCACCTCGAGTCTCCCAAGCATGCAAAGCATGTGCAGCATCAAAACTCAAGTGCGACGAGGACGCATCTTGCAAGCGCTGTGTCTCTAAAGGCATCCACTGTGAACGGGAAGCGCGGAGTATCGTTGTTGGAGAGAAGCGTATAACACAAGCCAGATCAGAAACGACGGACGGTGAGTATAAATAATTTTTGTTTTATCCGCCTCACATGCTGATTAGGGGATCAAGTAGACCAAATGCAGCCGTTATCCATACTTGAGCAGTCCAATCGCTTGCCTTTTCTTGACCATGACTTTTCAACCTTCTTACGAGGCGTCATGACACCGACACATGGAGACCCTGGCCGTTCGATCGAGCAAATCGATTGGACTAGCATCGACCCTGCATATGATCCGCTTCAATCTCACGGTCTGTTAGACTTCAGGGCTGACAGTGACATGAGGTTTGACGATGTTGCCATGGGCCTCGGTGATTTACCGTGCAGCCCTTCATTCTATTATAATGGAATCTCGCTAGAACCCAAATCTTCTGTCGTTGTTCCCACACAACTCCAGAAACTTGACTCTGATGGTCGACCTCTTGCACTAGGCCATGCAGCCTACAAGGAATCTGCATTGGGCATGTGGGAGCCTACTCAGCGGGATCATATCAATTCGAACACCAAGGCTCTCTCCGTCCTTGGGGAGAGTCCACATGATCCTATAATCTTGTCGAGTCTCGATGAAAACCCCTCTCAACAATTCAGCCCGCTTCATAGCAGCCTCAGAGACCAGATGCTGCTGCTGACGCTGAATGCTTGCAAACCCGAGAGCAAGCTCGCCATAATCCGAGCATTTCCCACTCCCGAGATATTATCCAAGCTCATCCAGAGCTTCTTCACTCATCATCGGAACCAACCCGACTCTTTCATTCATGGTCCCTCGTTCGAACCCAATGAGCAAGGCCCTGAGTTTATCTTGGCTCTCGCCAACATTGCAACTACATTTGCCGACTCTAAGGTCCTGCATTCACTAGGATTCTCTCTTCATGAGGTGGTGCGCGTATCGCTGCCCAAGATGTTTGAGCAAGCCAACTCATTGACGAGAGCTCTGGACGCTTTACAGGCTTTTGTCCTTGATATTGAGATGGGGCTGTGGAGCGGTCTTAAGAGGAAGATGGAGATTGCAGAGAGCCAGCGCCAGATGCCATACACGGTATTTCTTCTTTCAATATCTCGAGTGGTAGGTTTTTGCATACTAAATGAGTTGTAGATGCTACGACGAGGTGGTAAATTTGGCAGAGCTGATCGATCCGCTTCCCCTCCGTTACCGGAGGATGTGGGTGATGTTTTGCAAAAGAAGTGGCTAGTTTGGATTGAACAAGAGAGCTCCAACCGACTAGTATACCACACATTCATCATGGACACCCAAGTCAGTATCGGCATGTCAACCCAGCCTTTGTTATCCTTTTCCGAGTTTAAGACGCCAATGCCTGAGTCAAGAGACTTGTGGCTTGCCCCGAATGCGGAAGCGTGGAAGGCTCAGTACCTGAGAAAAGAACGTGACGAAAACAGGCTGAGCCTGCTGGTATACCTTCGAGAGTCTGCCGAGATTGACGACACGTATGACGTCTCCTTCTGTCGGCTGATCATACTCTGCGGGATCTGGGGCATGGTTTGGCAAGGCCTCCAGACGGATGCCATGCTGGGCAAGCCAAAACACTCTGATGCAGCATCCAAGCTTCGGCACCAAGAGATATTGCAGACTCTCAAATGCTTTGTCTTGAACATGCCGGAAGAGGAAACACCCTCACATGATGCGTCATCTACACTACTGTACGAACTAGTCCAGATGCACCTGCACATGCCATTCGAGGAGGTCGAACTCTTCGCAGGCAAGGGAGACCAGAATGATGCACGCCACGCATTACCCTTACTCTCGGACTGGGCTAGCAGCGAGGAGGCGAGGAAGGCCATCTGGCATGCTGGCCAGGTCCTGCGAGCAGCAGAGCAATTCGCACCAGCACAGCTTCGAGGATTCTATACTATTGCCCTCTACCAAGCAAACCTTACCCTATGGGCTTACGCGGTAGTATCGCAAGTCAATGGTGTTGACAGGGAGCAATCGTTACAGCCAACAGGCACAGCCGTCTGTCTGAATGGGCCCGACTCGCCGACCATACAGAGGTTTATTGGTCGCGGAAAACCAGCCATGGTTTCAATCAGACCGCATTCTTCGCAAAGCGACGACGTGTCTATCTCACTGATGGACCAAGAAGCGGTTGTTGACAATGTTGTTGGGATTTTGGGGGCCAACTTTGCACACTGCGAGGCTCTTCCGCCTCTGGTTGAGAATCTTCAACAGCTGCTCGGCAATCTCGGGCGGGCCGCTACAAGCATCCGAGACTACCGCGCAGCTTGATACAACCAGTATCTGGATAGAGCACGTCGCGTATTGTCTCTCCACCTCGGCCCCGTCCGGGTGGACATGCCCGGGGATACGGGGGAGGGGCCGAGCGGACCTCCTCGAGTTTGTAGCACGAGACGTAGAGAGAGACCTAGAGACTGAGAGATAATACACCATATCGATTGACACAGTCACTGAGTATTGACAATCATAGCTTCAAGCTCCGCGCTGTAGACGCTTTGCTCCAAGGTTCAACAAACATGCCGACAGAAATCTGTCACGATCTACACACGGTGGAAGCTGATTCATTCCCCTATGTGTATGAGCAGAATGCGACAATAACGCTCCAGTCAAACGAGGGACTCGTGAGGTGCAATGTCTATCGCCCGAAATCTACAGAGCAGGTTGAAAAAGTGCCAGTGTCGGTGACTTACGGCCCTTATCGAAAAGATACATTCTATGGAGGGTATGTTTTAGCTCAGTCCGTTGTTTCCTCGCCTCACCAGTCTAACTACGAGCAAGGATTTATGAACTTCAAGTTCCTCAGGCTCCGCATCATAAACGTATGCTTATCCATATGAACCCGTTTGGTAAAGTAACATGGTGATGAAATACTTTTGGTCGTAGGTCGCCTGTAGGCTTTGGAAACACACCGTAGGCAGGTAGAGAGACGACATGTTCGTTTATGAGTTTGGAGGTGAACATTGATGGTCACAGTGTCTGTTGACTGCAGACAACTTTACTGTCGCTGGAGACAACAAATGGTCTTTTACGCAGTTGACTCAAATACAGCTGTCTATTTCCAAAGACTTGATTGTAAGCCAAGTTTATTAGGAATTTTCGCCAGCAGCAAAGCCTCTATTATGACCAGAAGAGGCAGCTTGAGATTGAGAAACAAATTCTGTCTATCTAGCTATGATAGCCTTCGTCTGCGTTTCAATCCTCGCCATACCCCGGAATTGTGTCCGTCGAGTTGTCCGTCATTTCCTTGCCCCCAACTACTAGACGCTCAGCCGGTTGTAAAACATACAACATTCTTGCCCATGACGTGTTACTCCTATTCTTCCAAGCGTGGTTTGTTCCTCTCTGGACGGAAATATCGCCCCTCTTCATGGTCCGCTTTTCCCCGGAGTCCAGGATCAAGTCGACTTCGCCTTCGAGGACGGTTCCAAAATCCAGGCTGATAGTGCGATGCATCGGAGATAATGCACCTGAGGGCATGTCTACTACTCTCAAGACAGTGCCCGATGGGATGGTTATACCAGGTAGGTTCTGGGTATAATGTTGGTAGGTGTCAATGTCTCGGCCATCTTCTAGCGCGACGGGAAACTGGTCCGTGGCGTAGCAGAGGGCAAAGTCGACGTTGTCAGGAAGAGTCTGAAAGGGGGCCTCCTCTGATATGGCATCAGAAAAGGTAGTTTTGCCATCGGATGTGTGCGTGGTGATGAACCGCTGGATTGATCTGATATCCTTGCGCGTGCTGTCTGATGAGGCCATTGCGTTTGAAGACTTTGATCCAAAAGGGGTAACTAATGTGCATGGCCAGAATGTTTCCAACCCAGATCCAGATGCCACTGAAATACCCCCAAAATAGTACGGGAAAGCGGCAATTGCGGGTGGTTTCAGGGGGCCGATGGGCTGTTGAGGCTTGCCCACACTCGGCCATCGTTCTGACCCCCCACCGGAACGAGTCCACATTCCGAGGCGGGCGAGGCATGGTTCCGAACGCAGGAATTTCGAGTAGCGGAAGAAGACTCGCTCAACACCTCGCCCGTGCTTCCAGGCAAGCTACAATTGTTAGGCAAGCTTCGTGGGGGTGCATGAGAGACTGTCAGCCAACATTCTTTCCCCTACAATAATTATCTGGAATATTGAGGGAAGTATCGAAGCCACAATGCACACTTGGCGTGCACTCCTCAACATAGATATGAGACAGTTGAATTACATGTTGCACTTTTAGTAAAGGTCTAGGAGTAGTTGATTCAAAATATGTTCTTTGTTATAGCTTAAGCCCGGCCCTTGATGGGATAACTGAGCCAGAAAGCTTTGGTTGATTCAAGTACAGATCTTTAACGGCATGGAAACTTTAGGAAAGGCTCAGGTCACTGGCATTTTATGGCAATTTAATCATAGGCAACCCGAGATAAAACAGCTAGAGATTGATGTATACAAAATGCTTCTTCTGAATGGAAACCCCTATTACTTATTGAGCCCGATCTTCCTATGGTTTGACCCAGTCAAACTTATCCTTTAGGTACAGGCTTGCGCGGATGTCCCCCGATCTCGCATGACCCTCGAAAAGCTCTACTCTAGCAGCTCTGCCACAAAGGCGACCAAGCTTGCCGCTCTCTTCAGCAGATGTGACCTCCTGATAGGTGACGGTACGGAGAAACTTTCCCACCCATAGCCCTCCAGTGTACCTAGCTGCATGCTTGGTAGGCAGAACATGGTTGGTTCCGATGCACTATGCGAAAGATATTAGTATCCATGATGGGAGAGTAGTTGAAAGGCGTCGGGGTGTCTGCCCACCTTGTCACCGAACGAGACGCAAGTCATAGACCCGAGAAAAAGAGCGCCATAATGCTGCATCTTGGTGAGGGCGTCTCTGGGGTTTGCTGTGAGGATCTGAACATGCTCTGACGCGAACCCATCGGCAACTTGATAAGCCTCATCGATGGTGTCAGTGACAATCACCTCACCAAAGTTCTGCCATGAAACACTGGCCACCGCTGCCGTCTTCAAAGTGGCCAATTGTTGATCGCAGTACTCTATAGTACGCTTGGCTAGATCCTCCGAAGTGGTTATCAGAACAGCTGGCGTGTCCGGCCCGTGCTCAGCTTGACTAAGGAGATCTGTGGCGACGGTGTACGGATCAGCCGTCTCATCAGCGACAATCAACACCTCGGTCGGCCCAGCGAAGAGGTCGATGCCAATCTCGCCAAACAACTGCCTCTTGGCTTCAGCAACAAAGGCATTCCCTGGGCCAGCGATAAAGTCCACTTTTGGGATTGTCTCGGTTCCGACGGCCATGGCTGCGATAGCCTGGATGCCGCCGAGAATGAATATCTGGTCTGCTCCTGCGAGATGCATGGCAGCGACTGTTGCCAGAGGAAGCTTGCCTGCGGCTGGGGGCGTACAGGCTACGACGTTCCTCACACCAGCTACCTTGGCGGTGAGGATAGTCATGTGAGCCGATGCTAGCAATGGATAGCGCCCGCCCGGGATATATCTGTGTCAACAGTCAGCCCCAATATATCTTGATAAGCGAGTGGGCGGCCAAGAGAACTCACGCGCCGACCGAGTCAATTGGGTTGTTTTTTTGGCCCAGCAAGACGCCAGGTGCCATTTCGAGTTCAAACTCCTTCAGTGAGTCCTTCTGGGCCTCGGCAAATTTTCGCACATTTGCCTGAACCGTTTTGATGTCTTGGATCACCTGCTCCGGGAGCTCGGCTATGACTTGCTCGATATCCTCCCTGGATAACTCGAAGCTGACAGGGGACCATTTGTCGAACTGCTCGCTGTATCGACGAACAGCGCCGTCGCCCTGCTGACGAACGGTGTCGATCACTCCTTTCACTATTCCCGCTACATCAACCGGTGATCCGTTTGTTTTGGTCCTAGATGCACCAGAAGCAGCGGGTCGCTTAACGTATGTACGGGTCATGATTGCTTTGGCGTGATAAGAGGGTAACTAGCCAGATCAGGGAGTGCTTGTGAATTTTCACGATGTTATTATGTAGACAAGGATACAGGATCTTCGTCTTTTATTGTTATTGCCTATTCTCATCAACTTCAGGCATGTCTGTATCTCGTCGTTGTGTCGCCTAGGTCTATCAGAGCTCTGTGCGGCCTGGTCGGCTTTGAGGGGGAGGGGATCGGAAATGTGGGCGGCCCTCCCCCATTGCACCAGCATCTGGGGGCTAATTCGCCAGCCCACTTTCATCCCGCAACTTCACCGATTCGGCAATGGCTGTAAGCAACAGTCACTCCGAGTATCATAGAGTAGGAACTACACACATCCCAACCTGTATGAGATGACCCTGCCTTGGAGTGAGAAGGCGAACATCAAGAAACCGCGTGAAGGTGTGGTTTTACGTGTGTCTCGATACTAGATAGCTATTAGGCAGCTATTGAGCAAACCCTTTTGATTCAGATCATAATCCAGTAGTCTTCAATGACAGCCAAATCTAATGAAGCCAGCTTCTCTCCTCTTGAAGAGGGTAGAAATGGCAGCCTGTCCCCCAGACTCTCGCTATCTACTTCAACTCTTGCATCTACACTTATACTGCCTTCAATCTCGACTGCGCCTTCAACACCCTTCGATCAAAGACCTCCCTCCACCCATAACCGTATTTGTATACTTGTCAAAGGGTGAAGCCTGCATCAATAATGGCATTCTGACCAGTCACCGACTTGGACACCACAAAGACTTTAACTTGCTGCACAACATCCTCTACTGTAGCGAATCGATTCAGCTTGTTGGATTTCCGAGCAAGTTCAAGCCGCTGAGGTGGGAACGAAAGGCCCCATTCCTGGATAGGTGAGTAATTGTGCGTATCACCTGCAACAGGACCGGACTGACCGTGAGTAGAATTCCAGGAGATATGGTGTTGACTCTTATAGATGGAGCTGCCAGAGTAGCGAGACACATGCCAAGGTGAATCTGCGCCGACTTCGTGACTGCGTAAGGCTACGAGAGCGTACCAGGAGCAATCAGCCATTGATGATACCTGTTAAGAAATAGGACAAATTACCACACTGCTCCCGCTGGGTTTGACTCCTGCCAAGCTCGCTGTGCTTACAAACGCTGCAGCTCCAGCGTCTCGCAAGTTGCTTTCTTCGAGATACTTCTTTGCCGCATGGAAGAGCCATAGATGACTTTTCACGTTGGCAGTGAAGCAGCGGTCCCAATCGTCTTCATCAATATTGTCGTCCAAGTCTGAGAAGTTACGCATGCGAGTCCATCCGACGTTGGAGATGACGATGTCCAGGCGACCTCCAAATCTGGCGGCTGCATCTGTGACAAGAGATTTGACTTGGGACTTGTCGCACATGTCCGCTTGTATGGATTGAATCGATACTTGACCTTTGGTGTGCGTCGTATTGAATTCGTCTTGTATACTTTTCGCAAGGTGTTCTGCACGCGATGCGTTGCTGTTGAAGTTGATAACCACATTCATGCAGAGATCAACGGCTAACATGCGGGCAATGGCGGCGCCGAGCCCACTGCTGGCGGCTGTGACGAGTGCAACTTTCGCTTGAGACATCATAGTGCGTTGAAGACTCTCATGGAAGTTCTATACAGTGGAAAGAGATTGATCTAGTTATGGACTGTGATTTGCCATCCGGCTGATTTTATAGTCCAGTTGCCTCTGACTAAAGTTCCCTCCACTCCCGTTCCGAGTATTTACCAAGTTCCCAACATGTCCCCTCACAGGTGGGCCCGAAGAGTGGAAATTGCTTCCCACGTCGCACAGTCGACGAGAGTGTCTGTCACCCTAGGGGCTATTGTATAGTGTCTAGTCTAAGATCCCCCCGTTGAGATTCACATGTCCTGCCGTCTAACTACGGAAAGCAGCCATGAAAGCGACCAATATTAGATGGGGTTGGCTCTCCCCTCTTTGCCCGCTCGGTATAAGTTGGTTCCACTGCCGTTCTGCCAGTTAAATTTAGGTTCACTCATTGGTGAGGTATTTTCCGACGAAGCCTCTTTCTGTGTTAGCTAAAGTGAAGAAATCCGGCGCCTTTTATGCCAACTAGAAGCTCCCTAGGCTAGCAAGGCTGAAGGACGGACATGAATTGCCCTTGTTCCCAGACTTGAATACCCGTCTGACTTAACTCTTCTGTCTATCCATATCTCATCAAATCAGGCGATTTCCTGCCGCCTTGCTTTGACAAACGGTTCGACAAAGTTCATCTACTCAGGTAGCACCTACCAGCCAAGCACAAGATGGCGCCTCATCTGCTGCCTCACTTGTGCAAGTCTAAGTATGTGGTCCAGGCAGCCCATCGTTAGAGGGGAACTATTTTTGATCCTAGTCGGTAAGCTCTGTGAGCTACCATACCGGACCACCTGATAAATAAGATACCAGAGTCAATGCATAGGTAAGTCAAGTTGTGATTTTCCTGTATAGGTATATTATAGTTTGTAAATATATGATTAGTAGCCTTGCTCCAGGATTTAAAAACAAACATAAACTTTGAAATATCTTGATAGGGATTTATTTAAGTTTTACCCTTAACGTGTTATTTTAACCTTCTGCCCGCTGCGTATACGCTGCTGCTAGTTTGTTCCCATCTCGGAATTGTCCCTTTCTCCTCCTCTCCGACACCCACCTCAATCACTAACTCGACCTCTTCATCCACATCAACCCCTCTTTTTCTATCATTTAAACTAAGAATAGATTTTCCAGTAATTAGAGGCTCAGCTAGAGTATGGATCGTCGGTTCGGATTCGATTCCGCATACCTGTCCGGCCGGAATCGCGGCACGGCTGTTATGGGGCCCAATATCAACACGGGACTAAAACGCATTAGTGTCCTGCACCTTCAGTTCTAACGAGGCAGATTTCGGATATCTCGGCCCCGGACTTTTCAAAACGACAACTCCGGGCTTCATTCGCGACTCTGGAACCAGTAGGGATAATTGCCGGCCGTATTTGACGGAATGAGGTGCGGTAAAGGTAACCGAATCTGGTGAAGCTTCGAGCCTGCTGATATGCTTGATCCTTGGACCTCCATCGTCAGCTCGGTTGGCTGCCAAAGCTCAGCCGCACCGTTTAGTTAAGTATATTAATAAGAACAGAGCCCATGCTCAACCGTGAGCCTCGATCTCCATTTCATCGCCCCTCCCCCGATTCGAGTCCGCCAACATGGTACAAGCACATCGCCTTTTGCTCCTCGGCTTCGCTGTGGTAGCCACGGCTGCAGACGTGAGCCTAAAGAGCACGGGTTGTGCCGACGCAGCAGGATTCGAGAGTTGCCAAAGTGATGCGGACAAGAAGACAACAAGTTGCATCAATCAGGCCCATCGGGACGACAGCCAAAAGGAGATCCTCGCGTGTGGCTGTCAAGACTACGTCAACAACTACAACTGCTACGCCGCTTTCTGTTGGAATAAAGTCTGGGAATGCGACTATCAGGAGTACATCGTCTCTTACCTCCAGAACTGTCCAATCGCGAAACTCCCCGTCCCATACTTTCCCGCTCCCAAGCAGGCCCCCAGCTCCTGTTCGTGCAATCTTGGCAAGGTTTATCTCGCCATTCACGATGCCATTCAACAGACGGAAACGTGTTCGGACAACTCCGATTCTGCCGATGCGGGAAGCAACCTGCAGCGAATGCAAGGCTGCTCCTGTTGTGAAATCAGTGGAGCTCTTTCAAGGCAAGCACGAATTCACTCCGAGTTTCAAACACTACTAACACCCGCTAGTATTGTCGAGATCTGTCCTGACACCGATCCCAAGTTTGCCGGACTCGCCGAGATTTCCCAGCTCGAGTCACAATTGAACGTCCAATTCGATACGTGCGGAAAGTACATGGATACCTATGATTGTCGTTCCGATCTCTCGTTCTCGCTGGATGGCGTTAGCACCTTTTTCAAGCCTGATGATTCGCTCAAGACCGGTACAGCTACCTTGAGTAATGGTCCAGGCACGGTCACAGCTCCAGCAAGCGGCCATATATTCACATACACTAATGGAGGCGATGGCGTTGTCTATACCATCACAGCCGCTGCTGATAAAGCCAGTTCTGGAAGCAAGGGAGATTCTAGTGGGAGCAAGTCTACGTCAATCCCCACCGAAAGCTCTTCAGAGAGTAAGAGCAAGGCTACGGAGTCTAGCTCTAAGAATGCAGGAGCGATGTTGGAGACTGGAAATGGCTTGGTGCTGGGGGCAATCCTTGTGTCATTGCTTGCTGTCTGGTGACCTCATGATGGTGTAGAAAGCTGGTCAGCTCGATCAAGTAGTGTTTGATCATCTCCGTACACTCCATGTTAGAAAAGGCGATCCTACTACTGCTGGTAGCCTATCAAGGCCCATACACTATATCTAGTCTCTTTACCACCGCCTCATGTCTCTAATTCTAGCAAGCCAGCTCACGTTTTCAAAATGCTGATAACCTGAAGGGGATGTGCCTAGTTGTGTAACTGACTTTATGACTTTATCCTTGCTTCTTTTTGTAATCGCCAGCCTTCGTTTACATGCACGATATTGATAACTTGAACAGGCCCCTGAGCAATAAGGTCGACAATTACCACCGGGGGTTCTGAAAGACTTTTAATATGAACCCTGGTAAACTCCTGCCATCTGCTGCCACATCACTCAATTTGGTTGTTGGTATTCTAGGGACAAACGAACTAATGGCCTACGAAACCACTCTCCGTTTTCTTCTTTGTGCAGTTGCCTTACCGGAATGCTGTTATCTCTCACCTTTCTAAGTAAGTCGCGATAACTCATGCGTAACAATCCCAGTCTCGCCAACTGCCCTAGACAGCGGCAGCTGATCTGTCTTCAACAAGGCTCCAAGGCGCGACGATGAGCGTCATATGGGGCGGCCCGCGATGCGATCACGAGCCTCGTAGCCAACTTACACTCCGACTACAGGTGTTGGTGCATGAATCATGACTATTGCGTATCATGGTGTGCTTGCACTGCTTACACTTGAACTAGGGTGTTAATATTCAGTGCATGGAGCGCGTGACGACCCAGAAGCTTCGACGCAGCTCTCTCTCAGCAGCCGTCAGGTGTCGTACGACGAATGAGCATGGATGCCCAGCCGGTATGATGCCTTGACAGCCAGGCTAGTTCTCGGTTGAGGGCTGGCTGTTTTGCTGGAAAGTACTTAGAAACAGGAGTGTTTGATCTAATGAGTCGTGATCAGCTTCTTCAAGGCATAATAGACAGTCAGGATCATGCGTTGCTCAAGACTGGGCGCGTACAATGCCCATATGTCCAACAGACTAGAGTTTGGCGGCAAACCGGCTCCACAGCAGTAGCACGTTGTGTGGAAGATGCATGAGCAATGACGATGCTTAGCAAAGCTTGAGTGGCATGATTAGATGCCCGCTCGGCAGCTGTCTTCATGCCCTATATCTTATCAAATGCTCTCTAAAAGAATTAGTCGGTTGATGTAGGGAAGACGGCACCAACAGTGCCAAAGAAGCACGATATCAATATCGTTCCCTCCTCTCTCCCAGCTATAATCCATATATCAATATTCCTGGCACCTGCAGGGCCGGTGCTGGGTTGAACAGATCGTCAAGGCTCCAAATGCATGTGGCTACCTACTGTGACCGAGATTCGCTATACTTGTGGTGAGAAACAAAAGCAGAGCATGGTTACAGTTTGAACCCAAGGTTGATTGATTTTGTACGTGAAACTATGGCGGAGGTAGAAGAGCAAATATGTCACCAAAATAGCAGATGGTACTACCTGATGACGGCTGATCAAAGACTCCTGCTGCTCGCACATCGATCGGAGGCTCAGACTTGCCTCAAATTCCGGTAGTGGTAGTTTCGTCTCGTGTTTCTGCGTCTTGGTTGATCTACTACCTTGGTGGAGAAGCATCGGACAAGTCCATGTGTCGGCCTGCGCTCCGCTTGACGATTGAGGCTCTTGTCCCGGACGTTGATCGAAGATGTGCAGTCCAGATGAAGCCTCAAACAGAATTCACACACCAGATTGACCCCGTTGCGCTAGGTCTTTCTGTCAGTTGGTCAAGTTCGACGGCTTGTAGACCGACTACCTCGCCCGCTTTACGAGAGAGCCACTGAGCGAGTCCATTGCTGATGATATCCATCAAAAATGCTACTAACGATAACACCTGAACGTAGACGGAGAATGAGGCATATTGTGGATATTGGGGCGCAAAGTTGCGGAGATTATTCTCTGAGGCGCCGCCTCCAAAACGAACTAAACAAGCCATTAACGTCAGCGGCCGACCCCAGCCACCCACCCCCCACGATCCTCCAGTGCTGACGACGGGCTAACACCTGGACATGGCGTCGCCCTGTAATTCACCATATTTCCAACGCATTTGCCCTAATAATTCATCAGGCATGAGTCTCAGATAGAGCCGTGGTAGTGTGCCATCGAGGTTCTTCCAACGTGTGGGCATCGGTACCTCATCGACTCAGCAAATACCCTGGTCAAGCCCCGATCGTGACGTCTCGTTTCCCGAGCCAGCCACTGTTGCCACTGCCGCTTAGCGAGCTGCCATGCAGAGGCGCCTAAATTAGAGGCGAGCCCAGCGAGGGATAGACCCACTACCTTTTACTGACCTTGGTCAAAAAGCTGCATAAGGCCAGGGGGCGGGGGCCTCAGAGTAACTCAACAGAAAGAACAGTCAAGTGCAAAAGAAACTTAGCACGGGGGACCGGGCCGGTTTCCAAACCTCCTGTTATCTACGGAGTACCAACAGCTGTTGTTGGGGGTTTCACGTCTCAGAGAAAGCATCAGCTGCAACATCAGACAGCACAGTGTAAATATTGTGAACCAGATGTTTTGGAACATTTCAATTGCGGGCCAAAGTCAACTTTTATTGATATACTACGGAGTACAAAAGAATGAAATCCAACCAGGGAGTTATCAAAAGAATGGACTCCAGTACCCAGCACTATCACAAAAAGAGCTGTAGCTCGCATCACAAGCAATTATGCCAAGACCGACACTCATCCAACAGACAAGACCTGACCTCCGGCGAATTTCCCTCCGTTCGTTTAGGCCTTGCGGGCGGGTTCGGGGGCGGCAGTGCACTTGTAGCAATCCTCGTCGTACCACAAGCTGGTCCCCTCCGCGGCCAGGCTGACACCAGTATCCGTGACCGCGACGTCGTACTTGTAGCACTTCTTGTCGCTCGGGCTATAGCTGACAGACTCGCAGCTGGCATCGCTGTGGCAGTACGCGAGACACTCATCCTTGACACCGGAGGAGATGACCTTGGAATCGTAAGGCTCCGGGGCGGACTCGCCGACCGAGCCGCGCTGGCCGCAGACGGTGTGGTCAACGTTCTCAAACTTGCAGGCTCGGTCAAAGTAGTGGAAGCTAGACTTTCCGTAGAGCTTCATCTTGGTGACCTCGGAAAAGTAGAAGTAGCAGGTCTTGTACTGAGTGTCGAAGCTGACAGCCTTGCATCCGTTCGTGCAGGCCTCGAGGCACTTGCCCATGGTACCCTCGGCCTGGGACTTCTTGTACCACGGGGTATTCGTGGCGGCGACGTAGCCATTGCCACCACAGATGCTCTCGGGGGTCGTCTCAAAAGTGCAAGCGCGATCGAAGTAGTTGAAGGTAGACTTTCCGTAGAGCTTCATCTTGGTGACCTCGGAAAAGTAGAAGTAGCAAGTGTTGTACTGGGTGTCGAAGCTGACGGCCTTGCATCCGCCCGTGCAGGCATCAATGCACTTCTCGACGGTGCCCTCGGCCTGGGACTTCTTGTACCACGGGGTGTCGGTAGCGGCCACATAGCCGTTGCCGCCGCAGACAACGGTAGAAGGGATCTCGTTGAGCTGGCAGGACTCAGCGGCACAGGGGAGGGCACTGGAGACGGTAGCCAGAGCGGCGGCGAGGGGGATGAAGGAACGCATCGTGATGAGCTGGGCTTGGAGGATAGATTGTATTGAAGCTCGTGTCTTGCCGGAGGAAGATGTTGCTGTGTGAGTGATGATGTCTGATTAAACACGACATTTACCTTGATTTATATACTCTTCCTCCATCGCTCCATGATGTTGGCTTCGAAGCATCCAGACTCTCCATGCTTGGCGAATAGAGGCATGACCGAACAACATCAACTGTCCAAGCCAGGTGAGGCGTAAACTATTGATATATTAATTCAATAGTTTCAATCAAAACCCCGACACGTCAGCGCATGTTTCCGCAGTCTGGTTCCGCAGTCGACCTCGTTGTGTGTACCGTTAAAGCCGCCGGAAGAGCCGGAGGGAATCGATTGAGTTTGATGACCCCTTGGCTGGCCTTGGCATCCTGATAAGAAACCACGCGTCAGGGATGAAACCACAAAGGTAAGTGGATCGCTTAGCGAAGTCAGACCTCTTGCAGCATCTAACGCCCCCGTGGGCCCTGTGATTGGGAGCTGCGCCTTCAGCCAGCCTTGACAGATCACTCTACAGTGAGCTTGGCAGGCAATAAGCGTATTCAGCCGCAGGGGCTAAGGCGATGCCCCCCGGCCGACCACCGACGTCCCGGCCGATACCCCGCTTGATTCATGGCGGTGGCCCAACAAGCGTTGAGAGCATGGAAGCGAAGAGAGCTAATTATGCATGCCCTGTGAGCTAGTGCCGTCAAGACATGGCCTAAAGAGTCGCCTGATGTTAAGCAGACGGCAAAGCGCCCTTGTAAGAATGAGCCCAGGAAAGAGCTGAAAGGTTGCCTTCATCACGGTTCTCGCTCAGATCCGCTCAATCGGAAATAAAGACCCGAAGAGTGACCCGACTCGACTAGCCTGCTGTGCTGGTAAAAGGGGTGCTGACCCTGATAGGTTGCCAGTGCGAGATGTCTGCCTTGTCTCACCAGGGTGCCTGAATGAGGTTAGCCGATGCAGATCTTCAAATATTTTCACAATGACTGACCGACCAACCGACTCGCTGCCAACAATACCAAGACACTATTCCTAGGTAGAGCAAACAGCTCAATGTTTGGGAGTCTGGACCATGGTAGAGGAGCAGCCAAGAAGTGGACGATGTGATGGCACCACTGAAGCTGACCCAAGTGATATACCAGCCAGCCACGGATCGATAATTAAGCTTATTCTGTATGGCAGTAAAATGCCATTGTTCTCTATAGGAGTAGCATTCGCCTTAGGGGGCTAGAAGCACTATTAGTCTGTGGATGTTGCTGGCTGAAAGGAACGGCTGGGGTGTCGCCTTGCTGTAACCCCTGAACTCCAAGACGACCTGTTTTCTGGTTGCGTTATCTCCAGTATCCCTCAAAGATTTTTTGAAGTTCCTAGCGCTCTGTTCAATTTTCCGTTTCAACAAATCTCTTGATAATATGCCATGCCATTACTTAGATATTGAGAGAAGCTGTTCATCATGCCTGAACGTCATCCACATGCATGTGTGTGCTTCAAGACCAGGGGCTGATTCGTAGGCCAACCACCGATTTTCAGAGGGCAACCACGATGGCAGAGTGGAGACTGCGTTGGCTTGTCTTCATGCAGCGCTGTGCCAGCCAAACGCTTCTCTTCTCCATCACTTGACTGCCAGCGCCACCATGGCGCGAGTCTGTCTCACCCATCTGCTACCAACACGTATTTGAGGCTACGGGTGTTGTTTTCCGACGGAGCCTAAGCTTACCTTGCAGTGTCCTGACGACGACTATTGAAAAAATTTGCGACCGCTTTGACTTGGTATGGCTCACAGTTGGCTGGCTTTGTGGTGATGGTTGGTCGAGGTGCAAAAGGTTTGATGCTCGTAAGGGAATGGCTCAAGTTTAATGTGATGGAAGACTCTTTCTTGCGCGCTTTGTACAGGCCCCCAGTGAGGGGTACTCCATAGCCAGAGTAGTGAGGGCATCTGTAGATGTTGCGGATGTCGGGCATATGAACATGCATCAGTTCCTGGTTGGTAACGCCCTCTTTGGTGGATGGGTTTGTAACATTGCACCGCCCAAGGACGAAACAGCCCGTACCTCTGATTCTGGGCTCGAGCACTTCGGTTGCTTCGGCTTGGAACTTATCCCAACACCCAAGGCGGCTAAGAGTGCGTACCAAGTTGGGGCATTCTAACTTGGACTCACCTAACCACCATGTCGCGAAGTGTCATCCTAAGAGCGTGAGGGATCTTGTGGGTCTAAACCAGAATGAGTAAGTAAATTGTGTCGATCAGCTACAGCAGGTATGCTCAAGCCTACTCATGGTTGTCTCCTTGACTGCGCCAAGGCTCCCACACCACTCTCCACCACTAGGTCACTATCTAAGTCGCTCACTAGCTGGGTGGCAACATGATAGCCCTATATCTCGATTTGGCTGAGACCCTTGCAAGATACCCAATAGGAGCCATCGCATAATCAAGGAGATTCACATTGCTGACGGCGATTATGTTGCATGCCAGTTGGAGAAGGTAAGTATAACTGGAGGACCATTCACTCCGATAATGCCCAGCACCACCGATAGTACTGCAACAATCGGCTCAGCATCCCTAAGTACTTGAATATTCTGCAGTCTTCAGTCATCAATCACTTAATTCCTCATGATGTTTATCTTCTTTCAAGTGACAGAACGGGATTCGCCCAACTTCAGGGTAAGCTGCCTGTCTAGGCTGGTGGTTTTTGATTGGCGGACTCGTGACACACCAAAGCGATGATAAGATAATCTGATCAGATAAGATAAGCGGATCGGAAGAACCCCATGCCGATCCACCTTCTCACCTTGACCGGTCATCACAATGCGCGACGCGCAACCAAGCGCGGAACTCCGACGTTGACGAACTCTCAGTATTGGGGACAAGGAGGAGAAAATGTCACTTCAGCTTGATGAATTCATCGAGAACTGGCTCAATCAAATCGTTCCTTCCTTGTCTTTTACCCCATCTGTTGCTACGCCCTCGCGTGACGAGCAAGGGAGATTAACAAGAAGACGCAAGATCAGCCATCTCATCTCGCCGTCGCATTCTTCCAACGGCTCAAAGGCCCGAACACATGTTTTAATAGATCCAAACAATCCACGTACATCAGAGAACTCACCGAAGCGAAATGAGCTTCACCCCGATGACCAACGAGACGGTGTGCCTTTCGATGCCAACGAGACGCCACCAGTACCATCTTCAAGAACACGCCCAGTTTATCATCGCAAAGTAGTGCCAGCCAAACTTCGGGACGTAGCTCGCCGACGAGGTGCTTTTCAGTCCAAGGATACAACAATAGCCACCGTCTTGATCTTGTGACGATGGACCCAGATAATCGGGATATGCCTTCCGACCTGGCAAATCTCTTGGATGACATGTACGATTTCTCGACAGCGAGGTGCATGATCCCTGATATCCTCAAGGGAGTGCTCGGACCCTGTTACTTTTTGGTATGTCCTCACACCAGCTAGAGCGAGATCGGGAAGCAATCTGCAGGTGACCGGTCCCTTCGACGGCTTCGTAACGATGCCTACTATAGCTTGGCCACGGATGGCACACTGCCTATGGACAGGGCATCGGCCTCGAGACTCATTCTCACAGCCAGGAAGCTGACTAAACGAGCTGGGCAATGCCATCACTTGCAATACGATGAAGCAGGGTGGAACAACTTGGTGCATACCCCCTTGCTTGACGCCGTATTCAACGATGGAGACCCAAATGAGAACCGGCTAGTTGAATTTTCTCCATGGTGCGTATCCCAGCATACGAGACTTGGCCTCTCGCAATCACTAACACAAACAGCGTGACGGCATCAGTCAGCTCACGGTTCCACTACTTTCCCATCCCAGCTACCAAGGTAGACTACGTTCTCTATCTAGACGCAGACGCGGAAGACGCCTGTACAAGTAATGCGATTGCGAAGCTCGAAGAAACGGCAAGGTCCGTCAACCACATGGCCTTCACATCCCTGGCGTCGCACCCCATCTCCCTCAGCATTGAGACTAAGATGCATGGCGGGGACGGGAGAAGGGCCGACGTCCAAATGGCAGCCTGGCAGGCCGCTCAATGGTCGTTCCTTGAGGCGCATGCCGGAGGGGCGGTCAAAAACCTGGCGTTTCTACCAGGAGTTATTGTACAGGGGCATGAGTGGAAGTTTGTCGCGACCACGCGCAAGGATAACAAGATGGTAAGTGCACCTACATCTAACGGCAGCGTCTGTTAACTGGTTTCTATAGACACTGTGGTCGAGCCACCAGTTTGGAACCACAATGACTTTGGTCGGTGTCTTCCAGATCATGGCCGGGCTGCGGAGGCTTCGGAGGTGGTCAGTTGAGGTCTTTTGGGCCCTGGTATAAGAAGCATGTTCTTCACTTGCATCAAGTAACGCAAGTTGAGTCTAATAGCCGTTGATGAACAAACTTCCAGTCCTGGAACGCCGGAGTACTTCACGTTTTCAACTTGACAACGGTCATGGATACGACAAAAGGGAGCATCCAAGAAGACAGAAACTTCGCAAGACTTGGCTGCCTCACAAAGCTCACAATCATGAGTTTGCAGGCACAAGCACGCGTGAAGCCAGGCTCATTTGCCGAGCAGAGGGGGGATCATCTTATCTTGTTGTCACCGTAAGCACAACGCGGCTACTTCAGGGCATGCATATTAATTCTCCTTCTCATTGCTCCTCCACTGGCTAACAACCTCATACAGCCCATCATTGGAACCCACGTTACCTGGGAACACAACATAAGTCAGTCCTGGCCATTTTGACGTGGCCTCATCGCATCGCCAGATGGGAACGCCTGGTGCTGCTTGGCCGAGAATCATTGCCCGTTTCATCCTCAAGCCCTTCGTCGCCATGTCGGACGATGTTATGCCTCCCTTCGCGATGATGTACCGGGGTTTTTGATCGAGCTGCTGAAGGAATGACACCAACGCTTTGGCAACTGTCGACCCGATATCCAAGCTCTCAACCGCATCTTGGCCAACAATGAGCTTTCTACTCGTCATTACCAGGACATCCTGACCACGCCGGATCTCCTCGGAGGCGAGCCCAATGGCGCGTTGGATATCTGCGTCGCCTTCTTTAGGGGATTTTAGCAGCCGTTGCACATCCAATGTGATGGTGGTGATGGTATCGCCAGCCTTCTCGACGAGCGCCTCCAGCTGCGCCGTCGTCTTGGGCACGTACGATCCAGCAATGACTAATCCTCCGAGCTTCCCGGATAAGCCCAGTTGCTGGGCAGATAGGGGAGGGATCGATGAGATGCCCAGCCGAGACGACACGAAGGCTGCGCCTGTGCGGAAGAGGAATCGCTTCCCTAGCTGCGACGCCTGAAGAAGGGCAGCGACGACGACATCCATGTCCTCATCTGCAGCGGCATTGATAACAAAGACCACTCGAGACTTCGAGTTGTTGAGCCTTTGCATGATTTGATCGAGGACTGCATCTGGTCCGCCAGTACGAATGGTGTCCAGATCAACCGATGCTATGTCCTGATGTGGAATCTGCCCTTGACTCTTCTCGACGACGTAGTCTCTCAGGTTAGAGCTCTGGTAGCCGAACGTGGCATCTTTTGCGAACGGCGTCTCTGCAGCCGGAATCAACTTGTTGTTCTCGCCCACGTAGTGAATATCGCCGATAGTATATCTTCCCCCCTGGAGGAAGAAGGGACATAGGATCCAAGCATCGGCAGGTCCAAGCACCTCTTCCACGGCCTCGGGCTCGAGAGGGAAGTGGCCTCTCAAGATGGAGTCGCCACGAAGCACGATTTCATACGGAAGGCCGGTCTGTTGAGATGCAGATTGGAGATTGGTGCAGATTTCTATCATGAGCTCCCGAGCCTGTGGCGGGTGAAGCGCTCGCGAATTGGTCAGGATAAAGAAGCCGCCGCCGGGACCAACAGCTTCCAAGGTGGAACTGATACTTTGTACATCCCAGACTGTAAGGATGACGACATCGTGGCAGGTCTGAGTTCCTGTGGGATCGTCGTCGAGGATAACCAGTCGAGGGGTCTTGGCTGTAGGGTTACGAATGTCTGATCGGATCTTATGGCGGAGTTTCAGGCTCTCAGGCTTGACTGGAGGCAGTGATGAGAGGGTTGCATCCAGGTCGAGCACCCCTGAAACGGCCATTGTGTCTGAGGGGAATGTCGGTGGCGGAGCAGGGATTGTGAATGGTAGGGATGAGATTGGGCTGAAGAGATGTCTTGCAACAACTTTTGAGCTGAAATAGACTAAAGGTTGCAGATTGACTGATATTGCTTGTGAATTTCGTAGCACCTCAAGTACATTTGCGTTGTCATGCCAGGCCAGACTGCAAGGCCGGCCCCAGAGGCGCGTTGTTGCGATTTCGCCAAGGATGGCGGGCTCGGTCATGGTTCCGACTTGGAGTATGTTGCCCTTTTTGATTGGTTGGCAAGTCGTCAAGACGGTCTTCGTGCCGATTGGTTGAATCTACCACCACAAGCCAGGCCTTACCTAGAGACAATTCTAGGCCAAGCTTCAATGAGTTGCGAGGTCATTTAGTGTGACATATCGCTTATCAATTCGAAGAGGCAAGCGTATACCATGTCTGCCGAATGTAGTTTAGTAAAGTCATCGAATATTGTGCCGATGTAATCATGGTTGATCAAAAAAAGATGGGATGTTACATTCCTGTGTTGGAAATGTCCCACCTTCACACAAACGCGTTAGCTGTTGAAAACAGTTCAAAGGCAGTCAATAATAGCTCAAACAAATCACTCCTATAACTTCAAGATAGAATTAGATGCTCTCTATCGCCCTTCGAGACCTAGTTGAGGGTCAGCAACCTGGTGAAATGCATCTCGTAGGGTAGGTTGAGCCGAAATGACGGTAGGGATGCTGGCTGAGGCAAGGCAAGAAATCGCCCAATCAGATTCCCTAAATTCAACCTGACTAATACACACTCTCCCCCATCCCCCGTACCCCATACCCCGCATGGGTCTCCTGTGCGGCTGGTCATGCGGCTCATCCAGACTTTGTCGTCACACGTTCAAGTCTGTCTCGCATCACCAATGTCGAAGCGCTCCAGAGGCAACAGCAACCATGAAGTGTCCGAGGCCTCCTTTGTACGTCTCTACAAACTGCTCTGTTCGTGGCCATGAGCCGATTGCTGACCTGGGTAGAACGCCCCAAAGAGGGTGGCGATAGGGGCACACAATGACCAGCCGGTGGCGCATATCTCGAGGAATATCAGGGCATGCACGACGTGCCGCAAGCACAAGGTACGAGCATGTCAGTTTTTCATAGAGAAGGTTTCCATTAACGTTGAATACAGATCAAATGCCTGATGGACGATACTGGACCACCATGTCGAAGGTGTACTGACAAGAAGCTCAGCTGCGTCGTCAGCAAGAATCTCCAGACCATTATTGACGAAAAGACAGAGTGAGACTTTACTTGTTAAGCGATGGAAATTGTCCCTGACTTGATCAACCTAGACTATCAGAGGCGGTGCTGGCGGACCTAGAGTCCCTCCACTCGGCCGTCAAAGAAATGAGAAGCGCCGCAGGAATGCCTGACCTTCCACCGCTTCGGATCTCACTTCTCTCAGAAGGCCGCGATTCATCAACTTCACAACCACCCATCACTAACTTCCAGTACTCTTTGGATGAAGTCAACGGTCCTTCCTGCGACAACTCGCCTAAGCTCACGCCAGAGGACGACCGGCTGCCGCACGCCCCTATACATTCCCTGTACGCGTTGACCAAAATGAGGGCGTTGCGTTCGCCCGAGGATCCCAAGGACGGGCAAAGCAAGCCAATCGACGATTTCATCTCGCGAGGGTTGATCCAACAAGCCGATGCAGAGCGTCTCTTTGCCCTGTATCGCGATCGACTTGATGGCTTCATCTACTCCATCGGGTGCAGATACAAATCTCTGGACGAACTACGCCGGAAAAGCTCCATTCTTTCCGCTGCAACCTTGACGGTCGCCGCCTTGCATGATCCAGACGCCGACAAGGTCTATGGAATTTGCAGCTCCGAGCTGCGCAGGCTGACCGAAAAGTCAATGCTTCAACGGTCAGGGGATCGGGACTACTTTAGAGCCCTTAGCATTGCTTCATACTGGCTAAGCGATCTATCGTGGACTCTGTCGGGACACGCTATCCGGCGAGCTACAGAATGCAACGTGCACAACAGTTTTAGCCGGGCCATCAAGGAACAGACGGAAGATGCCATCGACTACGCCCGAATTTGGTCCATTCTCTTTATATGTGACCAGCATCTCGCCATACTCTATGACCGGCCCGCCATCATCCAAGATGAATGGTCGACGCAGGACTGGGAAGGTTTTCTACAGGCTCCGTTCGCCACAGCCCAGGATGAAAGGCTCATGAGCCAGGTTGAGTTGATGGGGGTCGTGAGGAGTGTCAGGCAACTGTTTGGTCCAGACAAAGGCGAGACGATACCACGGGTCTATGTCAGCCAGATAGGCCATTATAACCGGCAACTGGACCAATGGATCGCAAAGTGGACTACACGGCTGCCAGGTAAGTGTCTAGGCTGCCGGATCTTGTGTAGGGAGACTGACCAGGTTTAGAGCAACACCCTGCAATTGGAGGGTTTCCTCGGAAGGGGGCTCTTCTTCACTTTCACTTCGCACAGCTATACCTCTTCTCCCACGTCTTTCGTGGCCAATCAGACGCCATTCCCGGTCATTTTCTTGACTCAGCATCGATGGCTGTCACCGCTGCATCGGCTATAATAGACATGCTGGTGACTGACCCTGACATCTCATCTGGCATCGTCGGCATGCCATCCTATCTCATCTCGATGACAGCCTTCTGCTGCATGTTCCTGGCAAAGGTGGCCCACAAGTACGGCGACAACCTGATAAGACGCGACCAGGCTCGGGATAAGATTACCCAACTGATAGAGCACCTCCGTTCGCTGTCAATGGGGAAGTGGCACTTGGCCAGCCTGATGATTGGTGGGCTCGAGAAGGTGTTGACGTTGCTTGCACCTACAAATGGAGTAGATGATGCCATCCTTGATGTGATCCTCAACGGCGACAGCAACCATGGGTTTGGAGACGCAGTGGGCGTAGAGCATATGCTCCCGCGTGTGGATGGAAATCCATGTCCGACTTGGGACACAACTTTCGGGCTCTCGCCAATCTTTGGCTTTGATCCAGCATATCTTGATGTCGATGGGTATTTGCAGTCAATAGCTATGTTTCCCAACGGCGAAACGCAGTAATGGTTCTGTAACTTCTGTACAAAGATCAATGTTGCATCAAAAGTGGGAATCTCTATTTACACTTTCTATCCATATGTTTCAGTCTGACCAAACAATCTACATGCCTTGAATGTTCCTCGGTCGGTACTCGCTCTCAAGATACTCCAGCTCCTCGGCGGTGAACTGAATCTTCAGCGCATCTACAGCCTCCTTGACTCGTTTCTCCGAGTTCAGCCCCAAAATGGGCCAGCAACCCTTCTGCAGCACCCAGGCCGTCGCGACGAGGGCCATGCTGACTCCTTTGTCAGCTGCCACCTTTTGCACACGATTCACGATCTCCAAGTTGGCATCGGCGAACCACGCGTCCTTCTTTTTGTCCATCTGGCTCCGCAAGGATTGGCCTTCGGTGTTGCCTTCTGAGGGAAGGGGCTTGGCGAGGAGGCCTCTTGCGATGGGGCTCCAGGGAATGACACCAACTCCTGAGAGGCGATGGTCAGCATGAGTTACGTTATCATTGAAACTGAGTCGCACGTACCGGTGGCTTGGCAGAAGGGGAGCATCTCGCGCTCTTCTTCGCGGTAGAGGAGGTTATAGAAGGGCTGCATGGAGACAAACTCGGTCCAGCCGTTGGATCGGGCGATGTACTGCAGGCGTGCAAATTCCCACGTGTACATAGATGAGGCGCCGATGTAGCGGACCTTGCCGGACTGGACCACGTCGTGCAGGGCTCTCATGATCTCTTCAGGCGGGGTCTCACGGTCCAGACGATGGATCTGGAGTACGTCTACGAAACGTAAGCTTAAAAGGGCCTGCATATGACCGGTGTGCTCATACCGATATAGTCTGTGCCAAGCCTCTCCAGGCACTTGTCCACAGCGTGGAAGACGTGCTTCCGGCTCAAGCCCATCTGGTTAACCAAAGGCCCATCGTTGACGCTGGGCGGCCTGGAGTCGTCGTCCATGACAGGGTTGAAGATCTTGGACAAGATGACCACCTTTTGCCGGGGAATGTTGAACTTCTTGAGTGCCTTGCCCACGATGACTTCTGACTTGCCGTTCGAGTAGGTGTCGGCCGTGTCCCATGTGTTGATGCCGCTGTCATACGCGGTCTTGAGCAGTTCGAGTCCTTGCTCCTCGTCCAGCGTCCATGGTGAGCTCTCCCAGTTGCTCGAGCCAAAGGTCATGCACCCAAGAATGATCTTGGAGATCTTGAGACCGGTGTTGCCAAGGCTAGAGGAGATCGGGTTAGTGAGGCTGCATGGGGAGGTGCTGGATGGAAATATGCTCACCGTGTGTACTCCATTTTAGTCTGTCAGCTGGATGTGATGTGATGATGACTACTCCAAATCTCTCTGCCTGGCACTATTTACTGCTTTTTATCTTGTCAATCCTCCCCGCTCGCCATGTCTCGTCGTCGATGTGGCCGAGCAGCGTCGAGTGGGTACCTCCGCATCAACTCCTCAATGAGGCCATCCCAGGGAGTTGTGGAGGGTCGGCCTACTCTCCGGTTGGTTGCGGCTTGTGAGGAGAACCATGTCGCCCCTCCCGAGATTCGGAAACATGTACGCGGCCGAGGAAGTGGGGTATTCGGAAAGCGAAACGGAGACGACCACGGGTCGAGTTTCTCAAAGGATCAAGCTTTTAAAGTAGTCAAGGCCATGCGACTCTGATACTAGTCACGGTAAAGACGGTCAACACACGAGGCCAAGTTGATTAGATCTCATAGCACGACACTTGTTCAACCATAAACCTTCATCAGCACTCACACACCATGGCACCCAACATCCAGGGCACCCCGATTCCCGCAGCGACAGTCCAGTCCCATGCATCAAACTTGCTTCAACTGCCAGACAAGACGCTACTCTGCACCTGGTTTGGTGGCTCACAGGAGGGTCTTCCAGACATCAGCATCTGGCTCTCTCGTCTAGAGCCGGGCTCATCGTCCTGGACATCTCCCAAGAAAATCTCCTACGACGAGAATAGAAGCTGCCAGAACCCAGTTCTATTCAGAGTGCCAGACAGCGGCGAGATATGGCTACTTCATACCTCACAAGATGCTGGAAATCAAGACGGGGCCTACATCTTGGTTCGCAAGTCATCTGATCAGGGTATTACTTGGTCTGAGGCCAATCAGCTTCTCCCGGGCAAGACGGGCATCTTCACCCGCCAACCTATCGTCATACTAAAGGATGGTACTTGGGTCTTACCAGTCTTCTACTGCAGAGGCACGCCTGGTCACCGATGGATCGGAAACGACGACATCTCGGGAGTGTTTTACTCAAAAGACAGCGGTAAAACTTGGAACGAGAAGCAGTTGTCGGACAGTTCTGGCGCCGTTCACATGAACATAGTGCCTCCAGCTTCTGAGCAGTCTCCTTGGGTTGCTTTCTACCGCAGCCGCTGGGCAGACAATGTCTACCGCTCAACCTCCACCAACGGCCTCGACTGGGCAAAGCCAGAGGCTCTCACTCTACCGAATCCCAACAGCGGCATCTGCGCCGCCCGCCTTCGCTCCGGCAAGTTGGCCATTGTGTTCAACCGATCTGCTGCTTCCCCCGACTCGTTGAGAAGGGAAGGGCTGTATGACGATATCACTCCTGAAGATGATAAGCGACCAAACCAGGCTGCCGTTGGCCAGAAGAGTGCCATATGGGGAACTCCTCGGAAAGCACTCACAGTCGGCGTGTCGGATGATGATGGTCTGACTTGGACTGAGCGTGTGCTGGAGGATGGTGATGGGTTCTGTGGGACGAACAGCTCCACGGGGAAGGAAAATAGGGAACTGAGCTACCCGAGTATTCTCGTACAAGACGGGGACGGCCCGGAGGTCACGCACATTGCGTTTACCTTCCACCGGCAGTTTATCAAGCATGTCAGGATAGAGGATATTGAGGGGTGGGTTAAGGGTTAGAGCTGGATTTCCGATGAGGTTATTGCGTACGGGATGGGCCAATGCACAAAGTTGATCAGCGAGAACTTAGCATCACTGCCTGTCATTTCATAATGCCATCATTCACACTCTTTTCAAGTCTTGAATGCTGTGGGTTTTGTCTGTTATGCGCTTGCTTCTAACTGCATGGCATGGCAAGTGAAGTCAAATGCTCTAACGAGATTGGCTCCTCTCCCACTAATGACCAGTGCCAATGTGCCATTGCCCAAATTTACATGCCCCGGATGTTATTGTAGGATCTGAATCTTAGAACTGTAAGCCGTAGACAATTCATTCATGGACTGAGAGCAAAACATGCCGGTTGAGGTGAAGGTAACATGAAGTTGACGTGCTAATTGGATCAACCCAAGTCGTTGAGCGGAGAGTTGTGAAATCCAGCCAATCGGCCACAAGACCGCAACCCATGACATGGGGTCCAAGCCGTCGGCCGAGATGAATGACCAGGGCCGTCCACATCCCTAGGCCACTGGTAACAGAACGTCCTAGTTAAAAACGCGAGAATCGTATACAACGATCCTTGAATAACCACCACCCCTCATCAAGCACCCAATCACGTTTACATCATCTCATCAGCTTCCCCAGATATGGCACAGAACATCCTCATCACCGGCGCCGGTGGCTTCATTGGCCAAGAGCTGATCGCATCCCTCGTTGCCAGCTCAAGCTCCAGCGACAAATTCACGCTCACCGACATTGCCCCTCCAGCCATCCCATCCAAGATAGCACAAGATGCCCATCGTATCACATCCCTCGCTGCGGATCTCACCGACCCGTCAGCCGTCTCAAAACTCCTCTCTCAATCGTACACTCATGTCTATCTACTCCACGGACTGATGTCTGGCGGTGCCGAGGCAAATCTCGACCTTGGAATGAAGGTCAACTTCGACTCCATCAGAAGCATTCTAGATGAGCTGAGGCGTCGGTATCCTGGAACGGCAGTCGTGTTTGCTAGCTCGTGCGCTATCTACGGCAAGGCAGAGATTGTGCGCGAGTTTGAGACGCTGCCGCAGCCCAAGAGCTCGTATGGCATGGAAAAGATCATGATCGAACTGCTTTTGAATGACCTTTCCCGTCGTGGTCTTCTGGATGGTCGGATTGTGAGACTTCCGACTGTTGTCGTTCGACCTGGAGCTCCGTCTGCTGCTGCCTCAAGTTTCGCCTCGGGCATTATCCGCGAATCACTAAAGGGTATTCGAAATGCCTTGCCTGTGAGCCGAGATCTTGAGCTTTGGGTATGCAGCCCGGCAACGGTGGTTAAGAACCTTGTAAAGGTGAAAGACATCCCAGCTGGGAAGTTTGGTGATTCACGGGTCGTCAATCTGCCTGGAATCACAGTCAGCGTTCAAGAGATGCTAGACGCTCTCAAGGCGGTTGGTGGTGACGAAGCAATCTCTCAAATTGAAGAACAGAGGGATCCAGCTATCGAAGCAATTGTAGGAAGCTGGCCCGCCAGGTTTGACGTTTCAAGGGCTTATGGACTTGGCTTGGCGGAGCCGGAGGGGATCTTAGAGACTGTCCAGGCGTTTCATGCGGCGCTGAACTAAGCTACGAGATTATTCTATAGAACCGATATTAGTTGAATGAAAAGACGTCCACAGTATAACCTGGCTGATGTTTATTACTAGCAAGTTCGTTGAGCAAGGAAGGTTGCGGTACATGAGTTGTAGAAAAAGATTCACAACTTTATTTTACAATAAGTTCCAATATACTAGCAATTTGAAGATGCTATTTACTAATACCGGCATCTCTCAGTAGCTTGTCTAAAATTTACGATGTGCTGCTTCAAAAAATGCAACCCAATAAAACCGGCTCCATAATCTACAACTTGGATACTCGTCGTCTCGGGCTTTCCTCCTCATCAGAAACAACGAGATGGTTCACGTCTAACGTGTTGACCAGGCGAGGTCTTGCTTCCTCGAAGCTGGTGATACCGCACAACCTCATTGACGTTTCAAGTTCATCTTTCAAAACTGTTAGGCGTTAGCATCATTCTGTTCAATGGTTTTGAGCGAGGTTAAACATACTGCGCGACAAGTGCTCGGCTCCATCTTGGCCGAAGAGAAGCGAGTATAAGAATGGTCGACCGATACCGACGGCCGTTGCTCCAAGGGCAATGGCTTTGAGAATATCAGATCCCCGTTCAAAACCGCCGTCGATGTAAACCTCGAGTTGGTCAAAGACCTCAGGGCAGTTCTTCCGCAGCTCGAGGAGAACTAAAATGCTGGCCTGGGATCTAAACGAGTACGTTAGCGCATTGCCAATTCTATGGATTGGAATTGACTTACCCATCAAGGGACCGACCGCCGTGGTTGCTAAGTAATACACCCTCCACGCCGTACTCGACAGCCTTTTTGACATCCTCTGCGGTCTGAACGCCTTTTAGAATAATAGGCACGCCGCCACTTGCCTCGCGGATCCATGCCAGATCCTCCCAAGAGAGGGACTTATCGATGTATTGGGCCATGAGACGGCCGAACCCGCTCCCCTTCTTATCCTTGCTGCTTTCGCCTCCACTGATAGCTGACTTGACTGTGCCCTCCTGGGCGGCGCGCTCATCAGCTTCACGCTTACCGGGCACAGGGGCGTCGACTGTCACGAAGATGACTTTGACACCGAGTTCGCGGACAGTTTCGAGAAGCTCCACTGTCTTTCGGTGATCTGAGTTGACGTAGAGTTGGAAGAAGAAGGGCTGTGAGGGTGGAGCTGCTTTGACGATTGAACGGAGTGAGTAGGACGCGTTGCTTGAAATCTACCACATGTTAGAACATCGACCCGAGTATTGAAGCGAGTTGCAGCAAGAGTCACGGGGGCTTACACATTGGATGATCCCTTCGTTGGCTGCAGCCCGAGAGAGGGCAAGTTCTCCATCCGGGTGAGCAAGTCTGCCCATAGCAGCGGGGGCAATGAAGAATGGGGCAGAGCATTTGAAACCCAGAATGCTCCTCTCGAGGTTGATGTTGGTGACATTCCTCAAGATCCTGGGCCTGATCATGATTCTTCGGACTAGTTCCTTGTTGTTCTTGAGCGTCACTAGGTCTGTTGCTGCCGAGGAGTAAAATGCCCATGTCTTGGCCGTGAGTCCCCTCTTGGCGGCCTGTTCAAAGTCGGGGGCACTGAGGATGGAGTCAAGTGAGTCAAAGGAACTTTCTGTCTCGGGTGCAGATAATGCCTTGCTGGTAGTGTCTGGAGATGTGGGTTCCTGTTGAGTAATTTGAGATGCGGTTACAACTGCATCTGCCGTCGGAGTCTCAAGGTAGCCAATTAGCTTGTCATCCGAAAGCTCCTCAATAATATCCGGGGCATGCACGCCATCATAGAGTCCCGTGGCATCAGACCCGGCATGTTCAAGAAGAACTGGCAGATTATGTCAGAATAACAGTAATTTTTGTGGAAAAAACACTCACTCTCTGGCCCACCGGGATGCTCCTCGATGAAGTCGGTAATGTCCCAGACCTTGGAGTGGATAGCGATCCAACAGTCTGTTGATGTGTTGTGCTTTCTGAGGTCATTCAGTGAGATTGTCACTTTAGACCCAGTTGGCACATCCATTGTTGTTGACGAGTCGTACTGCTTGAAGGTACACAAATGAACAAGAACGTGTGAGGAGAAAGTCTCAGCTGACTGATCTGGCGAGAAAACGGAGTGAGCCTCCCAAAAAAGAGGAGCAAAAACAACTAAGAATTGTCATCCAGTTCAAAGGTGGCCAGAGGGCGCCGGGATCAGCGTTCCATTTGCCCCCATCCCTGGACACACCAAAGTCACGGTCATGTTTCCTATTGGACGATGAGCTTCGTCGGTCTTGGTTCCGAAACCACCCCAGACTTTCCCCGCTGATCTCATGGACTAATTATTTCGGTCCACGCGACTCGCCGTGGACAAACCCTTGCTTCAGACTCGTATTTTATTCGCGCCAGAACAAAACAAGAAGACCATTCATCACTGGGACCTCACTGACCACATTCCAATATCTCTACTACCCTAGTCTCTATCCACTCTTCACCAGCATTCACAACAATGAACAGAAGTACCATCCAGCCCAAGGCCAAGCCCCTCCCCGCTGGAGTGTACACTCCGGTGGTTACACTCTACAAGGCCGGAGATGCGAACCAATCCGTGGACCACGAGGCCATGTTCACACAATGCCAGGCGCTGATCAAGGCAGGCATGCACGGCCTGGTGTACCTGGGCACCAACGGTGAGCTCGCCCTTCTCACGCGCGACGAGCGCAAGGCCATTCTCGAGAACGTTTCTCGTGCGGCCTCTGAGACCGGCGGCTCTGACTATCCTATCGTGGCCGGCATCTCAGCACAATCCACATACGAGACTATCCTCAACGCCAAGGACGCTGCCAGCGCCGGTGCCAACTTTGCCCTTCTCCTGCCGCCTAGCTACTGGGCCAAGGCTCTCCCTTCTCCCGCCCTTCTCGCCTACTTCCGCGAGGTTGCAGACCAGTCCCCAATTCCTATCGTGATATACAACTTCCCCAATGTCACGTCGGGTATTGATCTGGACTCGGATCAGTTGGCTGCGTTGGCCACCCATCCAAATATTTCAGCAGTGAAGCTGACCTGCGGAAACGTGGGTAAGCTTACACGCTTGACGAGTCTCTTCTCGCACGAGCAATTTGGCGTCTTTGGTGGTAGCAGCGATTATCTATTGCCCACGCTGCAGGCTGGTGGAAGTGGCTGCGTGACGGGAATGGGTAACGTCTTCCCTTGGTCTACTTCAGCAGTCTACGACTTGTGGAAGGCTGGGAAGGTGGACGAGGCCAAGAAGCTTCAAGATGTGGTAGCCCACGCAGAATGGGCTTGCAAGAAGGGTATTGCCTGTACCAAGTATGGCGCGTGGCATTTCTTGGGTCGCAAGATTGGCGTGGATCAAGAGTCGTCTTGGGAGATGCGACGGCCGTATCAGCCGTTGGATGAAAAGATGAAGACTTGGAGTCTTGATACCCTTGGAGTTTTGGCGAATATTGAGGAGAAGCGGTCTATATAGATAAGCCGACTTAAGTAGAAATGGCACCTTTTGACACTCGACTCTTGCTAGGAACCTTATTTTCCATCTCATCGTCCAATTATGATGTTGCTTCTCTTAATGTGCCAACCTTTGTATTTTATGTCGCTCCTTGGCTGGCTATAGTCACCACAATCAAGCTTAGATTCGGTTGGCATAGAAGACGGTAATAGCTCTGCACACAGATTAAACCTAATGTTCACTGATGGGGTTAGAGAGCCAGGTTCCGTATAAAATCATGATCTTCTGGCTCAGTTATCCCATGGAGGGCCGGGTTTCAACTATAGCGAAGAATGTATTACCGTATAAAGTCACGGGTTATTCAAGAGTATGTTTGTGAAAATGGACTCATGTATGGTGTATTCATTACTCGAAACATATTTAACTTGCTAGTTGTCTGCACCTAAACTGCATTCTGCGTATCCTTAAAAGCCGCGCTGTCTTTCCTTGAATGTGAATCAGAACGAGCAATCAACTCGAGAGCCACCGTAGAACTCCTCTAACGCTTCTCAGCTTCTCACAGACTGTACTTAAAGAGCGGGCTGCGATCACCCATGGCCTCAAGCTCCTCCTCCGTGTACTTCTCCCGAATCTCAGCCTCAGTGAGCTTGGCTCGCTTCTTGTTCAAGGACATCAGGGCCGTCTCGAGAATGACGGCGCTCAAGATACCACCAACAGCAAAGCCCAAGGATGCGCCATAGCCAGTGGTGTACTTGGGCTTCTCATTGTCCTTGTAGATGTAACTGCCATAGATACCGCCAATGGTGCCGGCGCAGTTGAGGTACGCAATGCTGATAGCCCGCCTGGTGGGGAGGGGGTTGTTGTCGATATTCCACGCGCTGACGCCGGGGAGAATGGGGTACATGCCAGCACAGGCGAGACACACGGCAAAGTAGCAGGCGCCCAGGTTCTCCTTGATGAACTCGGCCTTGGCCATCAAGATGGAGAAGGCGATGAGAACACAAGTCTGGGGACCGATGAGGAAGGGCATTCTCCACTTGAACTTGTCGGCGCAGCGGGCCAAGAGGTACGAGGAGATTGCGCCGCAGAAGTAAGGCGGAATGGTCATGAGCTGGGCGTTGCTGGAGGTGAAGCCCATGCCCTGGGTGATGGAGGGCATGGAGAATTTGAGGCCGTAGTTGGGTGCAGCGTTGGACCAGGAGCAGATAGTGAGGAGGTAGACCTTCCAGTCCTTTACAACAGCCCACAAGGCGCCCTTGTCCGTCTTCTCGCGGTACTCGCTCGAGTTTGTGACGCGTCGAGTGGCCTGGCGCAGCACAAGGTATCGCTTCTCCTCGTCGGTGAGCCAGCTGGAGAGCTCAGGGGAGTCGACGAGCAGGAACCAGGTAGCAAAGGCGCCGAGGACGGTGAAGATTCCCTCAATGATGAAGATCCACCGCCATCCTTCGATACCGCCGGCGCCGTCGAGCTTCGCGATAGCATATGCGAAGAGGCCAGAAAAGGCGCCACCTGTGGCTGCCGAGGTATAGAGGATAGCGACTCGGGTCTGCGTCTCGTTGGGGAGGAACCACTTGGAGATGATCAAGATGGCACCAGGGAAGAAGCCGGACCTGGAAGGCTGGTTAGTGTTTGATCTTTCAGTGGCATCAGTGATGGCAAAACTCACTCGAATAGGCCTAGAAGAGTGCGGACTGCGAGTAACTGGCCAAAGTTCTCAATGAAGCCTGTAGAAATAACGATTCCACCCCAGATGAGCATGATGACTGCCATGTACTGAGATGGCTTGCGGAACTTGTCGAGAATCATGTTGCTGGGAACCTCGCCGAGAATGTCTTTGTTATCAGTCAGTCATGTTTGATCCAACATGGAATTACGTGGTCAACCCTACAAGGAATAAAGTAAATCGATAGGGCAATGTTGTACTGGTCGCCCGTCATGCCGAGGTCGGGAAGCATTCCCTCGATCTTTGCGTTTCCGATGTTGGCTTTGTCGATGTACGCGACGAGGTAGAGGATGACGAGGATGGGCATGAGGCGCCACTACTCCACAGTTAGTATCGATCAGGTTCATTTCCAAGCCAGGAGGATTAGAATAGACTCACGTCAATCTTGGCCAGCAGCTTCTTTCTCTTGTCCTCGGGGAAGTTCTGCACAAAGGCGAGTTCCTCGTCAGTGAGGCCACCTCGGTTGGTGACTTCATGATGGGCAACGTCGGCCTTGGAGCCAATCGCCTCCAAGTCCTTCTCGCCGGAGATGTCACTTCTGCGAGACATTTTTGGATGAATCCTGAACGCAGAGCTGTGAGGTTGTGTGTAGTGGACGGCGTGATGGAGAAGAGTGGAGGGTTGTATTGGAGAAGACCTCTGCTGATAAAGTTCTGGAGAAGTCTGTATGGGGGAGCCATCAACATATATGTATCAGGTTGTGCTCGAATCAAGGTCAGAGAAGGTGGCGTTTGACGGTGATGGATGGCCAGTCTGGGGAAATGGCGGGGGCACTAATTGCCGTCGAACGACGGGGTCTGGGGAAGGCGACGAGTGCGGGGAACCCTGGATCATGGCTCGACTGAATGTCACTAGACTCCCCTGATCCTGAGAAGTCATACACCCGGAAGTCAGTCTAGCCAAGTCAGGAACAGGGTATGATGGTCTCCACTACCAGAGTTCACCAGTGGGAACGATCGCCGACGAACTGGATGCCGGGGCCTTCCCCTGGAGTATGCCTGGAAAGATGGCCAGTTGGCGGCTCGGAAACAAGACCGAGCGAGCTAACACCGAAGCCTACCGTCAAGAACGGGCTAGGATGAGAACAAGATTCAAAGCCACGAGTCATGTCTAATTTGGCAACAAGGGTAATCTCTGCTGAGTCAACGAGGCGTGTACTACTAAAAGGACCACTCAAGCAATGCGATATATATTACCTTGTTATTGATTAGCTTTCTGTTGTTTCTTGCAACGTTTTGGTAAGCGAGGACCCAGTTATTGTTGTTATCATCGACGACGACTCCAAAAGAGGCCGTCAGCCACAACAGCAAAAGCCGCAGTTTGGTGACGACTCGGAACACCTGCGTCAATCAGGCGCACTTGGCTGAGCAAAAGTGAGGAGATGAGGGGGAACAAATCTTTTTGAGTAGTAGCTAGTCGCGCTTTATCTTGTTTGATAAGATTAGTACATACCTATACGTGTATTGTGTTTTTTGATCTAGTTGAAGCCCGGCCCTTGATGGGATAACTGAGCCAGACGACCGTACATACCTATACGGAGAAATAGAGCTTCTAATCAGATGCTCTATAACCCACGTTTCAAAGAATAAGTTCTTCCTAGCCTTCTACGCCGCATTTTAGGCCACCATAACGGAAAAGAATATTAAGTCAGCCTTCAGAGGGGCCAGGCTTATTCCTCTTGACCCGGAAAGTGTAGTCTCGAAGTGTGTAATAACAATTGGGGAACCTGGAATATTGATACAAATACAAATCATCACCAAAAATCACCACTACCTTGACACAAAGTTGGAATAACAATCTTACGCGCCTCTCAGAGCTAGAAAATACCAGATCAAGAGAAATCCCCATCCGAAAGCTTTCTCTCAAGTTCATAGTAGACTTGAAACTCGGCGTAACACACCTCTGGGTCACTTTCTGCTTCGAAATTGAACTTCGCTTCCTCATCATCAATCAACAGAATCTTTGATCCGTTTGCAGCAGCTGCTTCAGCTAGTAGCTGGGCCTTGCAACTATGCTCGAGAGAGGTAAACAGCCAAGCCGCCTCGTCGACAGTAGATCCCACTGTCAAGATGCCGTGGTTTCGAAGGATCACAGCCTTTGCATTTCCAAGCGCAGCTGCTATTCTTTCGCCCTCCTCTGCTCCGAGAACGACACCGCCATGGTTCTGATACACTGTATGCGCATTGCCGAAGAACTTGCAGGCATCTTGGTTGATCATCTCAATCCGTCGCCCGAAGGATGACCATGCTTTTCCGTGGATGCTATGACAATGACAGACAGCGTGAACATCTGGCCGGGCCTTATGGATTTCGGAATGTATCAAGAAGCCGGCTCTGTTTATGGGCAAGGATTGATTGCCGCCAATGATTTGGCCCTCGTAGTTGACGAGGACCATATCATCAACCCTGAGAAGGCCAAAATGAACCCCCAAAGGGTTTGTCCAAAAAGCATGAGGATATTCCGGGTCTCGCACCGAAATGTGCCCACTCATGCCTTCAACATAGCCTTCGCGGGACCAATGTCGGAAAACAGCCGTCATGTGTTGCAGGAGCCACCTGCGCTGGGAAGATAGATCGAGAAACTTTGGGACCCCTCCGAGCATTGGACCATGGCTCAATGCCCTCAGCGGTGTAAGGGATTCACCCTTGTCAAGAAATCTCGGAGCGGACTCTGTACTATGATTGCGCCATGATAAACTTGAAGATGTCTCTTCAAGCTCAGTTATCTTGGACGGCGCCATTTGAGAATTAAAGAAGAGCTTTGGCTTCAAAAAAGGACAGGAAGGAAGAATGAAAGAGAGACCAGTGTACCACTGAAGTTTTCTCCGACCTGTAACTGGGAGTATAAACAAGAAGAAACGAGGATTTTAATATTAGACGAAGATCTCTTGCTATATGCTGAACACGGCCCGAGGCATTTGACTCTCTCCCAGTGCCGGCATTCGGAAAGTTCTGCGGGCTGAATGATGAACCGACGGCCTAACATACGGCCCGAGATTTCAGCTCGGTATCTCTTGTTTTCATTATCTGAATGGCTGTAACCAATTGAGTGGCTTAGGATTGACGAATCTAAACACTAGTCGTGGGTTAGCAGTCCATCACGGAGCCCGCGGCGAGCGAGGCAACCCCCCCACGTTTACTCAGCCTGGTGGAGATAAGTCACCAAACCCGTAACTCGAGGCAATTACCTTTCTGTCTGCACTTCATTCATTTGACCATGTCTGGACACTGGGAAGTTAGCATCAACGCTCCTGCTGAAGTGGTGAGGAGTGTCGTAAGTCATTATCACGAGGCACGGCTGGAAGCGATATCCCGTTGACTTCCTCCTTAGTTTTTCGACTGGGCGAAATACCCCGAGTGGGCTCAAGGACTAGTTAGAGGTGTTGATCGAAATCCTGAAGCATTCGGACCGCTATATGTTGGGGAAGTCTTGGTTGCCCACCTCACTGGTGGCATTCGAACGCCTGTCACCATCACGGTACAGTATAGCCTCCTTCAATCCATGGCCGCTAATCTAATGAGGCCAAAAGACAGTTTCCGAAAACAGGCTTGAGTGGACTGGTGATGCGTACTACGTCTTCTCTGGCGAGATGACGTTCGAGATCAAGCCTGACGATGAAAATCCCCTTCGCACCACTTTTGTCATGCTGGAGGACTTTAGACGCCTTAGCTGGGTCATGATGAAGCTGCCAGTCATCAGCAATCTCATGTCCGCTGACTACATGAAGTTCCCCGTGTCTCTCAAAAGTCGCTGTGAGACCTTGAGCAGGACCTGAGACTGTGACTAGGATTAGTGTTTCGTGGGCGCCTCGACCGCCGGGGGTTGGATGTGAATTTCATAGGAATGATAGACAGATGAGTCTTTATTGATCTACACGTTGCCACAGCACAATAAATTATGAGTTTAACATCACTGGCTTTCCGCGTGCTGGGCGCCTGCTTGTCTCCTCGATCATGTTGTGTGGTACTACAGCTCCTGCATGTGCCTTGGTTTCGAATATCAATCAAGTCTGACCGGAATATAGACAAGCCCCATAAGACATATATGATATTCAAAACTATAACTTGCTCCTAGAGTAAGTATCCAGCCGATCATTCAACCATAGTTTGACAGTAGACCCTTGTTCTGTCTCCATATCCACACCAAACATAGGCCAGACAAACATGGCATCATGAACCTCATTTCTTCCAACCACGAACGTCATATCAGGATTGTGAATCTGCAAGCCTCAGTTAGTTCCAATGTGCTCAGTATTAGAGAAAGGGATACAGATTCAACCTGAAACGTTTCAACCCAAGATACAATTGAATCCAGCTCGAGCTCATCCGAAGCTGCCACAGCAAGTGTCTGCTTGACCATGGCATTCTTCCACCACGATGATGGATATCGACAAGGTTCAAAAGCTTCCGATACTGGCGTACCAGAAAGCCAGGCCTCGTTCCAATTCTGAATCAGGTCGGGAACTAGGTAATCTCGATTGGAGTTTCTTCTGACGCTTGGCCATTTATCAAGATCAAACGAGACTGCCGGGCTGATCAAAGCCATGGCTTTAAGCGGCTGTTCTATCGTGAGTTTCGGACAGCATGGCAATTCGTGCCCGGAAACATGAGATAAGACGGCGAGGGCGAGATTGCCGCCAGATGAGTCTCCCGCCAGGATAACGTCTGAAGGAGATCTCTTGAGATCGTTGATGACATATCGCAGAGCTTCGACGGCGTCCTGGTATTGTGCAGGATGAGGATTCTCTGGCGCTAGTCGATAGCATGGAAAGAAGAATGCGGCATCCACACGTCGATCAGATGAATGGTGCTGGATCGAGGACCAAAAAGTGAGGTAAGAAACGGATCCATCCATAACGAAGCCGCCGCCTTGTTTGAGTTAGACCAGCCAACAATCATAGCTTTGACCATGACTGACCATGATAATTGATGATGATGTTCCTCGATGATCGATCACCTACCCAAAAGCCCTTTAAGCCGGCTGATGTAGTAACTAAGTCTGGAGTCAAGCCGTTCGCCTTACACCACTTGACGTATTCTTCCTCAAAACGAGTCTCCAGATAACGATGCTGTCTTAGGCTAAATCGAATTAAGAACTGAGTTGGAACAAACATTAGCATACTAGGCAATGATTGACATGTAAGAAAGCCTTACTGCTCGTGTTACTCGGTTTATGAGATGATGCCTGTAGCGTGAGGGCGCATTCTCTCCCCGTAACCCTCCACTGAGAGCAGACCAGGCTCCAGACGACACTATGAAACGTGAGAATGGTCTCTTCTCATCCAAAGGTCAGATTGTACCAACAGACAGAAGCAAAACCAAGAACAAGGTCGAACTTTTCCCATAAAGTAAGCGGCGAGTCCATCTTGAGACGCATAGATCTCAAAAATCTGCATAGATGACTTGGCCTTGACTTTTTTGCTTGCGATGGAACACGGCGAAGGAAAAATGAGGGAGGGCAGAGGGAATGGGAAACTATTCCATACGCTGCCTGTCCCTCTTAGGTTGGTCGTGCGGGATCCGCGGCCGGCCGATGATAAGACTCGGGGGTTTGAATCTGTCCGGATATCTCGATGCCCACTTCCCCGCGTTTTGGAGCTACAAGGAATCGGAATATCGGTCAGTAGTAAAGTGGGCTGCCTCGGTTCAGTTCCTTGATACCAGATAATGATGCTGCATAAAAACCGTCACTCGTAACAGATCCAATAGCCAAGACACAATTAGCCATCATTATTATCATTATTTTGCAACTCTAGCACGTTTGACAAATACGACCAATCACTTTGCTAGCAATGGCAGCCCAGGAGCACTATGACTGTATCATTGTGGGGGGAGGAATTGCTGGCATCAACGCTGCTTTCCGCTTTCAACAAGCCTTCCCAAAGCTGTCTTACGCTATCCTAGAGGGACGTGACGACATCGGGGGCACATGGTCGCTTTTCCAGTACCCAGGAATTCGCTCAGATTCGGACCTCTACACTCTCAGTTTTCCCTGGGACCCGTGGTCCGAAGGTTAGACTCTCCATTGCCACCAATCATCTAGCTTACTAACACAAGACTTTAGATGAATCTATTGCTAAAGGAGAGTCTATCATGGAATATCTGCGAGATATCACCAAGAAACATGACCTCGATAGCAAGATTAGGTTGGGCCACAAGGTTACCAGCGCAAATTGGGACTCTGGCACTCAGCAGTGGCGGTTAAAGGTACAAGTCCAAGGGCAGGAAATATCCATCGTTACCAAGTACCTCATGATGGGAACTGGCTACTATGACGCTGAACATGTAAGAGGTCTATGATCCGGTCAGTGAATAGCAATCTAACATTCCTTTCCAGCCTTACCAAGCACACATTGAAGGCTTAAGCAGGTTCAAGGGTGACGTGCTGCATCCTCAGTTCTGGCCCAAGGATTACAACTATCAAGGCCGGAAAGTCGTCATCATCGGCAGCGGCGCGACTGCCATCACCATGCTTCCCGCCATGCATCAAGAAGCTGGCCACGTCACCATGCTTCAGCGCAGTCCTGGGTACATAATCAGCTTGCCACAGACAGACTGGATGCGTCGAGTGCTCCGCACAACATTACCCAAATCATGGGCCATCTCCCTCATTCGAGTACGCTACATCTTGTCAGCATATCTAATCTTTCTCTTCTGCAAGATTTTCCCTATCCTGTCTCGCCGATATATACAGTATTTGGCTCAAAGCCAACTGCCGAAAGAGTTCTCCATTGACCCTCACTTCGAACCAAAGTACCATCCATGGGATCAGAGGCTCTGCATTGCCCCGGATGGGGACTTTTACAGGTGTCTGAGCACCGGGAAGGCGTCCATAGTGACTGGTGAAATCAGCACTGTGACTGAAGATGGTGTTGTTCTGACATCGGGAGAGTCACTTCCTGCCGACGTCATTGTTACAGCCACGGGACTGCGGCTGAAGCTCTTGGGGCATGTTGATGTTACGGTTGATAATGGCCCGCCTGTCACGGTGGGCGATTACTTCACCTGGAGAGGCTGCATGTTGCAGAATATTCCTAATCTGTTTGCCCTCAACGGATATTTCCTCGCGTCTTACACGCTCGGCATCGACAACGCCTGTATTCTTATCATGCGAATCCTGGCAGAGGCTGAGCGTCAAGGTAACAGAGTCATCACTCCAACGGCAAAGGGCACGGCCTCCATCACCCCAAGAGCAGCTGTTCCGTTGACTTCTGGCTACGTGCAACGTGGGCTGAAGGACAAAGCCACGCCGAAGCTTGGAAACTCGAGGCCTTGGTCGTCGGAGTGGTTTTGGTTCACGGACTGGTTTAGATCCCGTTTTTTCCAGTATACGGAAGGCCTGACTTTTGAGGGCTAAGAGATGGGGAGCAGCTGTATCAGATGTGGAAGTGCCCCGTGATGATGAAAACTGAATAAGGAACAGCAAGTAATCAGGCGCTGCGCCGGCTTTCGGAGTAAAATGTCCTCGACATCATCGGCTGGTTGGACACGGACAGACTAGTGCAAGCGTCTTGCGGCTAAGAAACCTAGCGGTGAGATATGATGGAAAGGGGAAAGATTCAGGGGGATAACGAGATACCGAGGATAGCTAGAATCTTCTCGGGGTCCGCGGAGGCCGGGTCGGATAGTTTAGAAGTATTTGATGGTATGGGCTGTCTATTTAATTTGGCGCTCATTTCGATCTTCTTTCCTCTCGAAAGAACCCATCCGCCACAACAGTTTATATACATCCCATCTTCATTTTTTTCATCGTCTCTTTTTTACTGTCGTCAAATCATCGCCGATACCCATCAACCGACCCGTCAAATTTGGTAGAGATGGAGAGAATCTTGACCAGAGATAAAGTCCGAGAGCACGCCGCCGAGGATGACGGTTGGCTTATTATCGATAACGTCGTGTGGGACATGACGGGGTTCGCCGAAGAACACCCTGGGGGACCTGAAATTATCGTGAATTCTCTCGGGAGGGACGCCAGCAAGGCCTACAATGCTGTTCATAGTCCCAAGACCGTGCTGGGTTATTTTGGACCGTCACGGATCGTCGGGAGGTTGGATGAAGCACTGGACCTTGCAGACTCGTCAAGCAGCCGCAGCCAACCAACCACGGAGAACAAGCCCATGATCGATCTACACAGCCTTGTCGGCCTGCACGATATTGAACGGGCCGCGTTGGAATACCTGCCTCCTCTGGCTAGAGCTCAGATCTCGGCTGGAGCAAACGATAATCGTACCACCAAAGCAAACGCCTCCTCGTTCCAGAGCATTTACTTCCGTCCTCGGGTCCTCTCTTCATCTCGAAACGTGGACTGCAAGACTCGAATTCTGGGAAGAGAGTATTCCATTCCAGTTTTCAACGCTCCGGCATCCCTGGCCAAACTGGTGCATCCAGATGGAGAACTTGCAATAGCCCGAGGATTGGCTGCCAAGGGATCCACCATCATCATCCCTACGATGGGCTCGTTTTTACCCGAGGAAATTGTCGCTGCTCTCCCCCCAGGCCACCCATTTTTCTTTCAACTCTACGTGGGAACTAACCGTGAATCGACAAAAAGACTTCTCGAATCAGTTGTTACGCTAAAAGCCGAAGCCATAATTGTCACCGTCGACCTGCCAGTTATCGGCAAGCGAGACGATGTAAGGCGCCTTCAAATTCAAGCCTCACCACCAAATAACAACAAAGAAACGAGCAAATCGGCTTCAAACTTGGCCATCGACCCAGACCTATCATGGCCAGACATCCACTGGATTCGGAAGATCACAGGCTTGCCGGTATTTGTGAAAGGCATTCAATCAGCCGAAGATGCAAAAAGAGCGTTGTCCGAAGGCTGTGCGGGCATTTACATTTCCAACCACGGGGGGAGGGCAGTTGACACGGCCCAGCCCGCAATTTTAACCCTGTTGGAAATTAACATCCATTGCCCCGAGGTCTTGGAGCGGATGGATGTGTTTATAGATGGTGGCATCAGGCGTGGGACTGACATATTGAAAGCCATCTGCCTCGGAGCTAGCGCTGTCTGTCTCGGCCGGCCGATCCTACATGCGTTGACCTACGGTCAAAATGGGATTGACCATGCTCTCAATAGTACGTTACCCGAGATCTACCCGGAGAGCTCCCAGCTAACACTGTGCAGTCTTGAAAGAAGAACTAGAGGCGGCAATGCAACTATGTGGTATCAAGTCGCTTGATGAGGCACATCCAGGGCTGCTGAATACTGCTGCACTGGAGCGTTCCGTATATGAACTAGAGGGACAGAGAACAAGGCATATAGTGAGGGGAAGGCTATAGTAGAGTAAAGCATGCCCTAGAGCAAGTTTCTCTAACGAGTTACGAGTTGGGAATTTGAACACAAGGCTACTTGAGACTGTAGGGTAATTGTTTATATAGATAGATCAACCGCTCTTAAAGGCATTTACCACCACTCATCCTCTATAGTCTCTACACTCTGCAAGAATTCCCTGCCAGCTTTGATCTTACTCCGGAACCTGTTGTTAAGATGGGCGTTGCGGAAGCGGCCAGAGAATATTTGCGTTTTAATAAAGCTATCTTAATAGAGACACTATACTAGGCCCCTCCGCATTTGCGTAATAGCATTGGGAAAACCCTGTGGGAAAACCAGTGCTGAGGGAGAGAGATTAAGGAAACCATAACTCCATCCACGATCTCGCTACGAGTTAGCAAATGAAACAGTCCAACCTTTTATGAATAAAACAGAAAAAATGCCAATGACAGGGAATGGTAAACTCTCTGGGGCTATTCAGAAAGTGGACAAAAAGATATATGTGAAATCGATCGATAAAACGCGAGACATAGATAATCTTGAATCGGCAACAAACAGCAAAAGAACATTGGAACAGGACGGGAAGCCGTCGTCTCAAGAGTTGCCACAACGCCAAGGTCCCCACGGGCCCGTCATTTTCTTCCGATAGCACGACTTCCTGGTGTCTAACTGCATGACGCCCCTCTGAAAACTGAGTTGTCGTAGATCCTTGCCCACGTTGTGATATGATGTCTGAACCGGGTAGCCGAGGTCGTGCCTGAGCAGGTCCCGCTGCCAGAAGCGGAAAAAGCGCGTCTCCGTCTTTAACAGAGGCAGCAGCTTGTCGGCGGCCTTGTTGGCCGATATCTCCATCGGGTTCTTAGAGTACTTCTTACCCGCCATGCACCACCCGTAAATGTACTTGTACGCAAACTTGCCGATGTCCCAGCCGACTTCCCGGTACTGCTTTACGTGCTGGTACTCGTGTGCCAACAACCACGTCTGGTCGAAGAAGGCCTTCTGCGATGCCGCGCTGTCATGCCGGCGGAATGGGGCGTACTTGGCTCGCACGTAGACGCGCTTGAGGAAAGTTACCCCTGCCGACTTCAAGAATCTCGGGGCCACCCATCTGGCGTTGAACCACACCCGTGGGTGGATGTTAGCGTCGAAGAGCGACCGGTGCAGCGGGTACAAGAAGAACATGTGCGTGTGGTGCGGCCGCATGCCGCTGCCGGGGTTCTTCTTGCGGAACCGGCGCGCCGCCCACCTAAGGAAGGCCCTGATCACTCGGGCGAGGATGCGGCAGCGGCGGCGGCGGCAGCGTGGGGGGCAAAAGAGGGAACGGGAGTCGAGCTCGTTGCGCTCCTTGAGGTCGTTAACATTGCGCTCTTCGAGATCGCCAAGGTCCATGAGGCCCCGCTTGCCGGTCCCATCATCCTCGAAAAGGGCCACGGTATCCTCGACCTCAGCCTCAATCTCTTTCTTCTCCTCGTTGACGATGGGGTCCTGCTTAGCCTCCTCGATGATGATGTCCTCAGTTATCTCGGTGGTATTGGCTTTGCCGCTGTCGTCGGGCTCAATCTCCGCTGTCTCGGTCGGTATGCTCTCGTCGATGCCGGAGGTTGATTCTCCGCCGCCCTCTGCCACGACATCGTCAGGCTCGGTGGATGACGTCGCCTGGGGAGCAGCATGGGCGAAGGTGAAGAGCGTCAACCCGAAGAGCAGGACGATAAGACCGAAGAGGGACAGGCGTCCCTGCGTGCGTCCCTGCATGGTGGGTTTGGAGGAGTGTTATCAAAGATGCTCTGAAGGGTCGGTTTCTGGTGCTAAAGTGCTTGGTGTCTGAGTGATGAACAGGCTGCATCTCCCCTCTTTATACGTCTTGCTGTCCCTCGACGCCGCGGTGAAGAGAGCGTCTTTACCACCCGAGCTAGTCGCCATGACGAGAAAGCTTAGCAGTCCAGAGTTGAGAGGGCATGAGGTTCGATGAATCCGTCAACCAGAAGGTACTCCCATCAGTCCTCGGCCAATTCTCGATGAATGCTATTTTTATTCAGCTAAGGAAATGGTCTGCTATTCTGCTCAACCAGACCCCCTCAACTCGTTAGTTTGCAGCCTGCCACGCCATAGACTTTTCCATTGTGTTGCCCAATAGTTCTCCTTCATGGAGTAGTAGTTTTTAGAACCACCTTATTCCGCTTTATTGGAGGCTGCCTAAGCTACCTCGATAGCTGCTTGACAAGGGCAATCTTCCGGATACGAGCGGCTGCTTAAACTTATCCTCATCCACATTTCAAAACATGAGTATTCGGCCACGTGGGTCTAGCCATGACCAGAATTTTCTCACCTGGTCCTTTAATAGCCAGAATCAACCGTGGCATCTGACATCTACCAATAAAGAGGCCACACTTTCCTTTCCCCCGCAGACTCATCCATCACAACTAGAGGCTCTAAATTTAGCAGGACAAAGCCTCTACCCTGAGAACCTTACTGGTGCATTACGAGCTTTACGAATATCTAATAAAAACTAACCCACCCATGCGTCGTCGGACTGAGAATGACCCGAGAAAACAAGCCCAGTTGAACACTTCCACAGGCTAACGAGTGCCGCAACATCTCGACGTATCTATTGGACAATACTGGGTTGAGCGGTGCCTATCTGTGGTTGTCTGTGATTCTAATTTCGGCTCCTAAACAAGGACAGCCTTTACAACAGCGACGCTCCCTTTCATAGAAGCAACTCCAAGAGCAGCCCTTCCTCAGCTGGTTTCGTCGTTTAAATTACACCCATGTCTTGGATGTGATTGAGCGCCATGTAACTCGCTTCCAGCTCGATTGCGTAGTACAGAGGTCTGAGTGGTTGCCCTTTCTGCCACACTTCATTTTTTAAGCCAAACCATCTTCTCCGAGCAGCCCCGGCGGGTTTATTCCGGTTGACGAGCCTATTAGTAAGGCTGATTACACCGGCATCATGGTTTACTTCTGGCCGAATATGGTGAAGCTACGAAGCTGCTGCATGGTCTCCGAAGAACAAGCCAACAGCATTCGTTTGTTCGAGCAGTGGGCCTTACCGGACTCATAAAAAACTAATATAGCGGAAACGCTACTTGGTGAAAACGGTTTGTTTGAAGCCCGCAAGCACCAAGTTGTTGTTCTGCCTCACAGATACGCAGATGATCTCGGACAGGAAATTTGTTGGTGGTCGTGTAACTTTTCCGGGTCGTTTCCTCTGTTCAGCACAAGAAGATCCCAAGAGATAGTCCTTATGTTCGTTTACCGCAAGATGTTGAGATGACATGCAGATGGAGAGTACTCGGAGCTGGAGCTAGAGGAAAGGCTAGAGCAGGCGCGGTGTGACGGCGCGGCCCTTCCCTACAGCATAAGGTTGAAAGATTGGCATGGAAATCTTGTCGTACATTCAATGCAAGAGATTCTTGATCGATGGATGTCTTGTGTTCAAGAGTTCCCATTTAAGAGATTGCATAGGTCAAAGCCTGACCGTCATATCCCCAATGGTTGACTAGGTTGGGTTCTCTTTGGACGCCCATTGAGCGTTTCCCAGTTTCGGTCATAAAGACTTGCAAGGCCGACCGGTGTCTCTTCGATAGCGCGCTGAAATTGTCTTTTATTCAATCCTCCGCTCGGAGTCTCCTTGCATTGTCAACCGAAGAAATTGACCTTCGCATCGGTCGGTCATCCTCTCAGAGATGTCAGTCCTGATATCCTAGCTCTTGTTGGACAGCTGCCTGTCAACAATGCTTCTCGAATACGACACCATGTTGGCGCGGACTTCTTTGGGGAAAGTCCTCTAGTTGACGAACTCTACAGCTAGTTTAGGGGATAAGGATATATGTAGGAATGGGAGTACAGCTTACTCGTATCGTTCCTGGGGTCGGTGTCCATGGATTTCCAGTTGACAAGCCCTCCATCAGTATACAACTTGCGATCCACCACTGCTATTTGGTGTCCAAATCTTCGACAAAAATCATTGACAGGATCTCGTTGCTGGACGGAGGGATGGGCCAGAGTCGCCAAAACAGCTATCCACGAAAGCCACGATCGGCCTAGTAGGCTTATTCTTGCTGTTGTCATAGCGGAAAAGCATATCACTACTTTGCTTCGATCCACTGTATCATAGAGCGAGGGCGGGTTTCTTTCTTGCTTAGGGCTCTTTCTAGAATCAATAGACCTTGGGCAAAGCACCGAAAGCCAAGCTCGACAAAGGCGCAAGGGGCAGGTGACTGGATGGCGTGTCGCTCAGAACGGGTGTATGAGAAGCTGGCCACCGGGCAGAAGATCCCCAGTAATCAGAACCAGGCAACGAATGACTCTTCCTTTCTCTATCTAAGGAGGGTCTAGGAGACTGACCATTTATAGTTAGAGTCGGTTACTCCTAGCGAGTGTGCTTTAGCAGCTGCCGCCAGAGCTGAGACTGCTATGTTTTTGATTCTTCGGAGAGTCTCTGTCCGGCTTGGATAGCCCGTATCCATGCGACGCTATTGAATGATTGACCTGATCTTGATATAGCCCATGTTATACACCTCGTATTCATCGCGAGAATGACGCGGTGATGACTGTCCTTCATCATGGCCATCAGCCGCCTTAGTGCCCGAGCAGGAAGAGAAACATTCAAGTTAGATTTGCGGCTGCTGGACCTGTACGACACTGTACGAGCGCCGATGTGGCGCGGCCAGCTATAGAAGTTCACACAACTCCGACAGCCGCACATCTAAACTTGGCCGTTGGGTACGTCGAATCAGGCTGCACAAGTGCTATCCATATTTACGGAGGCTGAAAGCGCCGGTTCGACGATGCCATATTGAGTTCCCCGACCGTCATCTGGATCTTGAGCCACAAATATCGTAGAACGAGGGGGCTGAGGCGACGCGGTATGGGAGGGACAAAACTCAAAAATGTCGAATCTTGACGCGTTGCATGACCTTGTGACCTTTATTGACTCCCTCAGGTAAGCAGACTGGTTACACTTGTTCGGGAGAAGCTGCGACTGCAGCGGCGGCTTGTGACTCCCGTTGCCGCCGTTGGTTTGGTATCACGAGCAAGGGGGTCAAGTCACGGGAAGCCAAGGGGTTGTCGTCTGGCCCAGTGACAGATTGTGAATGATGGTTACGATAACTGCTATTTTTAGGTTTATAGTAGCTTATTCTACAGCAGGTGTATGGAAGCGGTGGCTGAAACGGAGGGTAAGCCTTCCCGAGCAATGGCGGATGGCATCTGAGTCTTAGAAGCCAGTGCGGGGCCTATCCAGCTCTAACGGGGACTGGAGTGTCAACAAAACGTTCAACACCATGGACGAGAACCCAAAACTAAACTCTGATTTCCCAGGGGTCAAGTGGGACAACGACAAAAGCCCCGCAGATGGGATCCTAGTCGAGATTGACCATGGGCCTGGCTGAGATACTGCTATTTACAATGTGGATTGGTCCTGGGCTGAGCTAGAGCGGAAGCATGCTGCTCCACTTTACAAGAGTGGTGGCGGTTTAGGATATTAACGTTTAGTGCGAACTCGGGTGGAAGGGATGGACGCTAACGGTGGCCATAGCCAATTTGAAAGGGAGGGGGACCGTTAACGATGCGGAGCATAAGCATAAGGCGAGGTGGCGCTTGAGGCGCCAGACCTGGAGCTAGTTTGTAGGTATTACGTCGTAATGCTCGGAGTAATTATTGGAGTAGGAGCTTAGGACAGAGGATTTGTCCTGCTATATTTAGGACCGCTATTGGTGATGAGCCTTCCAAGGAGAGGAGATTGTGCCCGCTTTATTGGGATATCTAATTTTAGACGCCACAGCTGATTCTCGTATGCGGAGGGTTGACCTTTGTTAGATTTTACGAGGGGTTTTGACTATGCGTTGAAGCTCTTGATTTCTAACTGAAATAAGTGGCTGAAGTTGGTCTGTTTTATCCTTCCTTGGATCCCTCGTATTTGTGAATTCATCCCGAATCCACGCAAGACTGGCTCTTGTAATACCTCACGCGTTGGAGTATTGCTTGATTATCCTTAATCTCTGTGTCGTCATCGGAAACCTAGTCAAAATGATCTCAGCCGTTTTACAGGAAGAGCTGAGGAAATAACAAAATTCTCTTCCCCTCGAAAGTCCCTCATGGCTTCGATAAAGTGGACTCGGCTTCCTCGGAAGGCAAGCGGCAGCCTTAATGGAATCCAGATCAAACCCAAGCTCAACCACTATCCTGCTTTGTGGGATGGTCGGTAAGGCCTACTGGGCTTCGTAACCTTCCACAAAGAATCGTTTTAGTTCGCAAAAAGAACCCTATTTAGCCTCTTATTTAAGTATGCTACGTGGCCATGACCGGCCTCCTTGGTTGACTCCATAGCCAAGAGCTGCTCCTAAGCCATCTTCTTCCACAGCACCTACCTGAAACCTGATGGTATTCATCCTTTTGCTTACCATGTTGAGTAGGAACTCGATCAAGATCTCATTTATCAAGGGTGTAGGTCCCTCTTTTCCATGTCAGCCTTCCAAACCAGGTAGAGGGCAGTTAGCCAACGGACAACAAGGCCACGGAGTCCACTAATTGGGGCATCCGGGAATGACACAGGCCAAAAAAATTGGTCAGGCTTTGCTAATTAGTCGTATCCTTGCACCACTGCGTCGAACGGACTCACGTCAGTTGCAGACCACCTGTCCCAGGGATTTTCACTTCGAGAAATATCCAGGGAGAATGACACGTTTGAGGTGTCATTTTATCTGGCCTCGGCGAGTCACAGAGGGTTGGGAGGTCTAGAGTTTCCCGGGCCCGGCATTGCACGGAATTACCGGGAATGGACCAAAATCCCCTTTAAAAGACTTCGTTGCTATGTGGCATCATCCCGACTGGCAAACCCCGTTCAAATCTTAAGCCCTGAAACATAATCTAAATATTATTCCCTTTTCTTGCAGTGTGGCTCCCACTCCTCTTCGCCCACGCCAATATGTCACTCGGTGCGATATAAACCTTCCCTAGCCATGACTTGTACAACATTGACTGATTACCATTTCTAGAAGCGGCGGGCTTGGCCGCTGCCATCTACGCTGGGGGGGTGTACTTGAACGCCAAGTTCAACATACGTGATGACCTGAGCGCCCTTTCTGGCATGCGGAAGGCCAGCCGCTACTTTGCGCGAGCAGGTATGGTATGCTTCCATGTAGTGGGACTCTAGCTCACTCCGATGTAGAGAAGGAAAATCGCCTCTCGGTGTGGTATATTGCCGATGCCGCTTTCAAGAGACACGCCCAGCAAAGAGCCATCTGGACCCGCCAGGAATCCCTCTCCTTTCAAGAATGCCACTTGCGAATCGTCCAGTTCGCAAATTGGCTCTTGATGAAGGGCATCGGCCCAGACGATTGTTTCGCGATGTACATGAACAACAGCGTCGACTTCATTCTCTTGTGGTTTGCAGCAGTCTGTATAGGAGCCTACCCGGCGTTTCTCAACTACAACCTTGAGGGTGACTCTCTGCTGCATTGTTTGAAGATTTGTGAACCCAAGCTCCTCCTTGTGAGCCCCCATGAGGACTGTTTGGAACGGACACAACGGGGTGGAGACGCAATTAGAGACATCGGGCTTGAGACCATCGTGATGGATGCGGTAATCAAAAATCAAGTCTCTTCCATGCCCCCCGTCGTTCCTGATGACTCTTTTCGGGACCATGTAACTGGAGAAACACCCGTCGTCTTGATGTACACCAGGTAAGACTTCCTTGCCTCGCACCGACCCGTCGGAGCTGATAGACGCATAGTGGAACCACAGGAATGCCAAAAGCATGCCCTCTTACGCATCGTCAGATTCTGATGTCAGGAGCTCACCTTGAACCACCGCACGGAAGCATTCCCGGGCAACATTACTGGTACAACCCCATGCCAATGTACCACGGCACAGGTGGTATCACTTCTTTTGGAGTTCTTCTTTCCGGTGTCGGCATTGCTCTGGCTCCCAAGTTCTCCGTCTCACAATTCTGGACAGACATCCATGAATCCGGTGCCACTCACTTCATTTACGTGGGCGAGACAGCACGGTATCTCGTCAACTCTCCGCCACATCCCCTAGAGAGGGAGCATAAGCTAATGTGCGCTTACGGAAACGGTTTGAGGCCAGACGTCTGGACACGATTCCAGGAGAGGTTCAACATACCAGAAGTTGTCGAATTCTTTAGTTCCACTGAGGGTATGTTTAGACTTGTCAACTCGTCCCGTGGGCCGTTTAACATCGGTTCCGTGGGCCGTCATGGGCTGCTAAGAAGGATGCTCTTTCGCAACACCTTCGTCTTGGTCAAGGTGGACTACGAAACGGGAGACATTTGGAGGGACGCAACCACCGGATTTGCGCGAAGAATGCCTTATGAGGAGGGCGGAGAGTTATTGATGGCTCTCCCGAATAAAGAGGCATTCCAGGGATACTGGAAATCGCCAGAAGCAACTGAGAAGAAGCTTTGCCTTGATGTCTTCCGGAAAGGAGACGTGTATTACCGAACTGGGGATGCGTTGAGGAGGAGCTCGGAAGGTCTTTGGTACTTCCTCGACCGGCTTGGAGACACGTATCGCTGGAAATCCGAAAACGTGTCTACTGCAGAGGTTGCAGAAGTCCTGGGCCGTTTCCCAGGAGTCCTGGAGGCCACCGTGTACGGCGTTGAGTTGCCCAACCACGATGGCCGCGCTGGATGCGCTGCGGTGCGGTTCAGCCCCAAGTTTTCAGCTACCCCAGACTACGAAGCACTGGCAGAGTATTTGTCCAAAAGCCTACCGAGCTACGCTGTGCCCGTCTTCTTGCGTGTAATGCGGATGGGCTCTTATACGGACAATCACAAGCAGAACAAAGTCCCTCTCAAGAAGGAAGGGGTGAACCCGAAGTTGGCTGGGACTGTTGTTCCGGGAGGCGATCAAGATGGCTTTTTGTGGCTGTTGAATAAGAGTAGGACATATGTTTCGTTTACCCAGGCGGACTGGGATAAATTGGAAACATGTAGAGCACGACTGTAGTTTAAGATTGTACCTAGACCATTCACTTTTCACACTCGGGTCTGCATTCTCAGAATACCGCATTGGAGGTGACCCAGTCAGGTGCGGGCGTGTTATGTCTAATCCATGGCATCATTGCTACTGCTAATCTCCGGTTGCGTTTATATCCAAGATCGATTGGATTCTCAGGGGTAGAATTTGCTGCAGGATTACTTCAACATGCTGTGCCGACTGATGTCTGTCAGCTTCTACAGTGAATATCCCGACTAGGGGCAATCTTCGCACAGGTTCTAACGGTAGGAGTCTTGGGCGGTTCTAGGGGCTAGCTGCCTCCTGTAATTGGGTCGATCGTCTATGCCCGGCTTTGCCGCGAATACCGTCCCCACTCGTCTGATTCCCACGTAACTGGGGCTGCAAAAGCGGCACTTCCGTGGGCCGAAAATTTGTCAGAAGCTCTGATTTCAACCAAGCCTGTGACCACTGTACAAGCTCATCAGATGAGAATAGCGCACGGTAATGACGGTTGGTTTGTTGTCTCCCAAGATCGGTAGTACAATGTCTGAGGCGTTCTCTGTTGGTGGTGTCGATCCCGGTCTAGTCTTGATTCATTCGGTGGCATCTCGGCCAGGGCTCCAATATGAATAAACCCATCTCGTACGCTCTGAAAATCAGTAGTAGTTTTCCACAATCACCCAGCCGACTATGATGGACGGCTTCATAGACAAAGATTGTGACCATTCTAACCCGATCAAGCACACCAGGAGTAGAAGAAGGGCAGCTCGGGCATGCATGTCATGTAGAGCCCGCAAGGTCAGGTGCGACGTCAGCGAGAAGTGGCCATGCGGAAATTGTACATGGGACCACAGGGATTGTGTTGTCCTCGGCCGCCGTACACGAAGGTTTGCGCTTCCGTCCTTTGCTGCTCGGTACGGATCATTGCTATAAACCATCTCCCTTATCGGCATGCAGGCGATGAAACGATCACAGCTAACGACAAGTAGGACGATTAAATCTGAGCTCAAACCCGTCAGAGAAGCCTGCGAACCTCTGGAGTCGCCGGCGAGAACGTCGGTATCCACCGCTCACTCCTCACCACAGCGGGAACATCTCGATATTGAGCCCAGAATACAGCTCCAAGCGTTTATCAAGCCTCTTCCGGCACAGATAGAACCAAGAGACGTCGCCTATCTCATCAGTATGGGAGCCTTGTCTTTGCCAGGCGTAGAGTCCCAAAATGCCCTCCTTCGAGCCTACTTCGAGTTCACCCACCCTTACATGCCAATCCTGGATATCAGCGCTTTCCTTGGCGCATTGACTGGTCAGAATGGAAGCTTAGGGCAAGTTAGCTTGTTTCTTTTTCAGGCCATCTTATTCTCTGGGGCTGCCCATGTACAATTGGACTGCTTGAAAGCGGCTGGGTTTGCCACGCGTGAACAAGCGCGAGAGGAGCTCTTTCGGCGAGTTCGTGTAAGTTTTCTATCGCCTGCGACGATGGATCGGCTAACTCTGATAAATCAGTTACTTTACGACTTCAGTTACGAGTCGGACCCCTTTGTACTAGTCCAAGGACTCCTGCTAATGTCGCTCCGGTACGACAACCAAGACGATCATCGGAACACTTGGCATTGGATCGACGTGGCTTTCTCCCAGGCCTTCATGTGCCAGCTTCATCGGGACTCAGAGCATAGCCTATTGAGTGTGAGGGCTAGGAAGTTGCGGCGACGAGTTTGGTGGTCGTGCTTCATTCGTGACCAACTCACGTCCGTCGAGATGAAACGTCTCCCCCGGATTAGAGACGGCGAGTACGACGTCCCGACGCTAGACGACGACGATTTCGAGTTTGAAGACGTACATCCTGAGTTTGCCACCTTATGGAGAGTAATGTGTCCTTATATTGGCGACGAGCCAAGACAAAAAGACATGGCAACACTCTTCATCGCAAAAGCCAGCCTCTGCCATATCCTAGCTGAATATTCATTCATCTGCCACTCCATCAACTCGTACGCTACCACGAGGACACTCTCAGATCAGCTGATAGAATCCCACTCGAGCAAGAAGAACTCTGGCAATGACCGGCTTTCATCACTGAAGCGTAAACTTGAGGCATGGAACGAGGCCCTTCCAGACTTCTGCCGATATCGGCTCCGCAAGAAGATAAACGTCTCTGAAAATACTGGTATCGAATGGAACGCAATGATCCTGCAGGTCATGTACCGCTCACTCGTTCTGGCCGTCGAGCGCAACTCAACATCTTCCTCGTCACAGGAGCAGCTCGATCAGGAGACAGCTGGGATCGACGTGTCAGCACAAAACCACACGGTGCTTGAGGGTTTCTGCCAGGGCACACAGTTCATTAAAACACTTGATAATACCGACGAACCTACCAACCTTGCGTGGGTTTCCCCTGAGTTGGTTATGTCATCGTCCACAGATTGCGATGCGCCCCAGTTCCCGAGTGCGGGCGGCTGGGAGAAACGACTTCAAAGGAAAGAGCATGTTCCCGGGCAAGAACCTTTTTCCAGTTTCATCGAGAAATATTACGAAATCGAGACAACGGAAAATGAAGACACGCAGGACCCATCGCTGACAAGTGAGTCCCTCAACGGCACATCACCTTCGGAAGTGCCGGCGGTAGCCGAGTTTGGGTTTGAGGCGTTGGGTTACGGTGACATTGCAGAAGCCATGTTTTTCGATAGGAACTTTCGATTCTGCTCTGATGAGCTTGATGCGCTTTTTTCATCTGACAGGGAAGTCTTGGCGGTTAAGTAGTGAGAGAACATAGCAGCAACAGTTTCACGGACTTTTTATCACGAACCAGATCGAAAGAAGCTCTTCTGACTTTGTGACTTGATGTGAAGTACAACTACGAACGTTTCGAAGCGTTTGAAACAGGGTACTCCCAGTTGGGAGACGTCAAGTAACACAAACCAGTAAACGGTAAAAGTTAGAACGCCAAAACGGATAGGGGCCTGAAAGAAATTGATAGGTGCAAAACACTGGCAATCTGGAATCGTATCAAAGTACTAATAGCAGATGGCACAAGGATTAATAGGGTGCTGGAGGGAGAAGAGGTGGCCTTGTCAGATATTTTGCATGTTGAATAATGTTCTCAATGTGTTCATTGTAATAGCTGAGGCCCGGCCCTCAATGGGATAACTGAGCCAGAAGACCGAATAATGTTCCATTATAATTGTGGCAAGATTTTGGCAAAAGACAGAGAGCCAGGATAGTCATGACAAGAGAATGAGGCAAAGTTCGACCACACCACAGTTCGAGTGAGGTCGCCAGGGGTCACAGGCACACATGTGCCAAACGTCAATCTGCAAAAATAAGAGTATGACCAATTGTTTCATAGCAAGTCCAGCTTTAGTGAGGTGCCTCGTTTTTCGCGGTCACACCCCTTACAACTTGACCGAGGCTACCTTTTTAGCCGAGCTGCCTGTCTGAGACGCCTGCCACCTTTCAAACGCCTGAATCGCCTCTCCAACAGCATCGAAAGCCAGCAAAGAACGCAGATATTCCAAATCAGCAAAATGAGTCCTCACGCCGGTAAGGCTCCTAACCCCTCTGGAAAGGCTAGTATCTCTTTCTTGTTGAAGTGGCCCGTCTGGGAGATGATATGAGACACGATTTGAGTTTGCCCCCTGAACGTTGGTGGTGGTTCTCGTCTTACGGAGAGACTCATAAAGTTTCAGGATCTCCGGGATATGATTCTTCTCGTCGCCATGGAGCTGAGACTTGTCCAAGAGACCGAGAAGCTTGCCCAAGACAGCTCCATCTTCCACAGCCATCGCTGCACCCTGGGCTTGATAAGGCAAAGTTGGGTGGCACGCATCTCCGAGTAGCGCTACGGAACCCTGTGAGCAGAGTAAGTACGGGTCCTGTCAGCTACTCACTGGCGCAAAGATCTCACCTTAGTCCAGGTCACAAGCTCCTCATGATGGCAAAGCTTCCATTTCAGTACGGTTGAGATGCAAGATATCATCTTAGTGAGCCTATCAAGTGTTAAAAGAGTCTCGGGTTTGAAACGCACTTCTCACCTCTGATCCCAGCCCTCGAAACAGGCCCTCATCTCCTCGATATCGCCGGGAGCTTGTCGAACATCCTTGTCGAGGTTATCAGGCCGGAGGAGCACCAGATTGAACAGGTCACCCCCTGCCAGTGGGTAGAAGACGCAGTGTCTACCAGGACCCATCCAGCACTTGGCAGACTTCTCTTGTATGAGTTTATTGATTGAAGGATCATCCAGTGCTAGCAGCTGCTCGCGGCTAATGGTAGCCCGGTAGGCAAGATCACCTGATTCGGCTGGCGGAGATGCGTGACCCAGTAATTGGTCTCGAGAGCTAGACCAGAGACCTTGGAAAAGGTTAGCACTTCTTTAGAGAGGGTCATTGGCATTTGAGCCCACCATCAGCACCGACAATCACATCCGCCTCGAACGTCTCCCCTCGCTTGGTCCGAATGTTTGTCTTGTTGAAATCAATGGTGGCAGCCTCGGAATCCAGGTTGATGTCCACTCCAGCCTCTCTTGCTGCGTTGACCAAGACATCATGATAGTCAGGGCGAGCGATTACCCTTGTGCGAAGTACCTAGTCAGCCAACACCGTCCACTTCGCTGTGGGCAGGGCTGACTCACGTCCAGATGTCCCCAAACCTGTCCAAGATGGTGTTTGCTCCATCAATGTTGAAGAGTGCTTGGCCGTTTTCGTATCGCAGGTAATCGATGGAATCGAGAAGCACGCTCTTTGCCCTAAGCTTTTTTAGAATCCCGAGATGTCTGGCAACCCTTGCGGCGTTGGGCGGAATCTGAATGCCAGCTCCGACCTGTCATTTCGTGCCCAGTCAACAGCTGTCAATCTGACGGATTCAACGGACTCACAGGAGCTAACGCAGGAGTGCGCTCAAGAACAGTGACAGACAGGCCCTCCCGCCGACAGGCAATGGCACAAACCAGTCCGCCAATACCCGCCCCAATAATGATGACCTTCATGGTTGCCTCTCACACTGGATGATCCGTCAGTCGATGATTTTACTGCAAGGGGGTCAGAGTTGCGTCGGGTTGAATATCAAGCTCGTGGGGGTGTCTTGCTGGCTTGGCCAATCTCACTGATGCCATGATGGCTCTCAAATATGCAGGTACTCTTCTCGGGGTTTCTTGAGCGTCACAATATTTGTTAGTGACCGGCAAACGCCGGTGATTAGCGGAAATGCCGTCGCGTCTTCACACCAAACCAGCGGCAAAACCGGCTCCCAAGGGAGACGTAAAATGGGGCTACGATGGAATTTCTACGCCTCTGAATGCCAGGAACACTTGCATGCGGATAAAATGAAACTGAAACTAAGGCGCCATGAAAACCATGACAGAGTTGAGTTCGTTGCTTTTTCCTCAAGACGTTGATTTCTTCGTGTCCTTTTACCCAAACTACCTCTTCTTGAACTATGAATAACAATGGTACTCTGTAACATATAGTTGAAGGGATTTACTACGTATTTGTGTGAAAATATGTTGGCATATAACAAAGTGATGGTAATGCTTTATTGTTGATGTTACTGTTTAAGAGAACTTCCTGATCACTCTGGGCCTCCGCAGAAGAATCTTTCACTTGCAGCTTTCAGTCAAGCTCTTCTAATTCGAGGACGCCCTGGGCGGTCTAACCGACAACAATTTCATACCTCCTAGAGCGTCTTAAGATATCGGTCTTAAGCCCCGCCCTATGTTCAGCTGCACCGAAGAAACCATGTCAACATTGCCCTACCGGGACCATACAAGAGCTAGAAAACCATGCCTTAAACTCTTCCGACGTGCAATCCCCACTCCGCTCATGCGGCCACCGGCGCTGGCGGAGGAGGCCCAGCTTCCTTGTTCGCATCGTCAGGATTTCCGGTCACGAAGCCAAGCGGAAGATTTGGACCCCAAATGTACAGCGAGTCGGGGGCCTCGGGAGACCGTGTGTAGGGTGTGTCTTTGTTAACTACGTCACCATCTGAATAGTGCTCGAGGATGTTGCCAGAAGTGTCGAACCTTTTAAAAGACGAGTTGTCAGCGCAGGGTCCAGCCAAGGTACAGGGAAAAGCGTATAGCACTCACCAGTAGTCAAAGATTTGGCTTCCCAGAACATGCCTGCCAATGCCCCAGCAGTTGGTGTAGCCTTTCTCAGACAACCACTTGTGACCAAGGGCCTGAGTGTCCATGTCATTGACCTCAAAGCTAGAGTGGTGGACAAAAGCTGGCTTTCCGGTAGGATTAGAGCCCAGAAAGAAGCTCTGTACCGCAGTGAGCAAGGGATTCTTGATCAGCAGCGGGAGAAGACACTTACATGATGATCGGTGTAGGTTGCGCCTAGGTCGATGTGCATGAAACAGGTTGCATCATCTCCCGTCTTTGGATCAAACACGGCGTCCGTGGTTACAACATTGATCAAGCTCGTGTACCAGTCAAAGGTTTTCTGGAAGACGGTCTGGGGAACAATGTAGCCGTAGTGCCCAAGCTTATGGACAGGGCTCGGGCCAACATTAAACCTGCGAAAGGCCCCCTGCCTGGGTTTCTCGAGCGCCAGATTGAGAACCGGGGGCTCATCTCCAACGATCCGATCCGTCTCTTCTACGGCAGGGTCGCTTCTGAGCTTCTGGCCGTACACAAAGCTGATGCGGTAGCCGTTCGGATCAGTGATGCTCACAATCTTGCCGCCTCCGGGACCTTCGTCATCCCGGATCTCGGACGCGTCAGGGTGGGCCGCCGCAGCTTGGAGGTCCTTCTCTGAGTCAACGACCCATGCGCCTCCGATAAAGGCGCGGCGAGACCCAGGAGCTTGCTCAGCGATGTAGATGTATGGGTCGACCCCAAATCCAGCAAAATAAACGCGTGAACCCACTCTTTTAACCTCGAAGAGGCCAAAGTCCTTCAGGAATTGAACGGCTTTGTCCAACTGCGGGTGCTGGTAGTGCACATGGGCAAGGCGAATGACGTTGATCTTTGGTGAAGGGGGCATGTTGAGCAGAGACTGAAGAAATGACAATCAGCCAAAATACCTAAGCAATTAATGATGTTAAGGGCGACATTCGTTATTTCGCATCAAAAATCCCTTTTCTCATCTACTCCATTTAACAAAGCTGTTCAACAAATTTATCTCGGAAACTCCGGCCATCTCTGAAGCATCCGGCCGTCCCCCGGCATTGCCGCTTGCACCGACTTTCAAATGCCGAGGTGCGGGGGGCAGTCGGTAGTTGGCATCTGTAGACTATTAGGGACGCCCTTGTCCCTGCTCGGTCACGGCTTGTCTTTGACCTTGAGGCGAATCCAACGCAGTCCTTTCTACACTTATTTCCATCATCATGAGCTTCAATCACCTTGTCCGCTTCGAGGAGAACGGTCAGCCCCACTACGGTGACCTCGTCAAGTCCGATGACAGCCAAGGTCACACAGTGTCGCTGTTGGCGGGCGATCCTTGGAGCGGTTTCACTCAGACCGGACAGACAAAGACTGTTTCCAAGGTCTGAACCCGCTGACCGGGGTGATTAATGATCCAAGTCGAGTGCACATTGCTGACCGCTTCATACTAGTTACTCTGTCCACTTGAGAGCACACCACAAATTATCTGCGTTGGATTGAATTACCAGCAGCACGCATCCGAGGCAAATGTGAGTAAGAAAGGAAAGAAGCATAGAACCGGGCAAAACACGCATCAAGATTTCTGATCAGCGAATCACAATGCAACAGTTGACAGTTCCAACCTACCCCGTCATCTTCACCAAGCCGAGCGACGCTCTGGCCGGACCCTATGACCCTGTTCATGTGCACCCCGAAGCCCAAGTTCAGCTAGACTATGAGGGAGAGCTCTGTGTCATAATCGGCCGCGACGTGAAGAATATCTCGGAGAAGGACGCGCTCGATTGTGTCTTGGGCTACGCCGCTGGGAATGATGTCTCGGCGAGGAACTTCCAGCTTCCGGCTGCCTCTGGAGGACAATACTGCTATGCCAAGTCTTTTGACGGGTTTGCTCCTATCGGCCCTGCCATCTGGTCTCCGAGCGTGGTACCTGACCCGCAGAGCCTACACTACAAGACCAGGGTCAATGGGGAGGTTGTCCAGGAGACGTCGACGGGCGACATGATCTGGTCGGTGCGCCAGCTCATCGCGCACCTTGCTAGGGGAACGACCCTTCGCCGGGGAACCGTCATCATGACTGGCACGCCTTCTGGCGTTGGATTTTTCCGAAACTCGTTTCTCAAGGATGGAGACATTGTCGAGGTTGAGGTGGATGGATTGGGTAAAGTATCCAACCGCATGCACTTTGATTCTTGAGTAGGCAGCCCAAAGACAGCTTTACTCGCAAGAGTGTGATGGGTCAGGATGAGAGAGTATAGAGGGTACATCAGTTGAGCGCTCTGCAATAAGAACTCTGCAATAAGAAAAGCAGCTCCAAAATGTCTTGAACTGTCACCGTGCATTAAAACCACGCCCGTGAGCACAAAGTTGTGCCTTTGTGTAAGGCATATCGTGGAAGGCAAAGCAAAAACATCAGATAAATCTGGGCGGCTGACTTGCATAGGATTGGTTGGTATTGAAGCGGTGTTTAACTACCTCCATAATAAGGATTGCCAGAGCAACATTGAAAGCGATTAACTGATCTTTAAGCATACCTCGGCTGTGTATCTTGCCGGCTCTCGATGCCGTCCTTTGAACAGTCACACAAATCTCTGCTTGACTTTACTTGGCAGTCGCTGGTCCTCATTCGTCATAAAGTTGGCCTGGCGGGGACGGTCAAACGCGGCGCTGTCGTGATCGCCGTGCCTGGAAAACCTCAGGCTAGCCGTTGCGACGGTGGCTCGGTAAACCACCTCCCGCTCAGAGATATGTCGGTTGATGGATGGCTTGGCGGGATCCTTCCTTGATAATTATTGACGCTCGGCATATTTCCGGTCGTCTTTGCAAAGCAAGCTTCCTTGGCTACGTAACCTCGTCGGCACTGCCAGTCAGCAAGCAAAGATCCAACAAGCCACCTTGCTTGATCGATTTGTTAGCATTCTCTCGAAATGACAATGATGCCCGAAACAATCTCCCCTCGAGCCCAAGACGTAGCTGCTGGCGCGTGGAGGCACCCGTTCCCTGGCGCCACGAGGCTCGACGCCTTTCGACGATACGTCAACAGAGCTTACAGGGTCAGTCTGCAGTCCTACGAAGATGTTCACAAGTGGTCTGTGAAAAATCTCGAGGATTTTGCAAAGGCAGTGTGGATTTTCTGTGGTGTTGTTTATAGTCACCCCCCGGACAAGGTGGCCAACGGCATAAACAATGTGTGGCCTCGACCTGAGTGGTTCCCCGGGGCACGAATCAACTTCACAGAGAACATTTTCGCTGTGGGGTTGAGTACTCATCCCGACAGCGTCGCTGTGTCTGCTTGCCGTGAGGCTGGGACGCATTGGCGGCATCTCACCTGGCGGCAGCTGCATAGCCAGGTGGCCCTGTACACGACCGCCTTGAGGGCAGCCGGGGTAGGAAGAGGCGACCGCGTTGCTGGTGAGTAACTCCCAGGTGTGCTACTGTATGAGGCACACTGACCAGAGACTGGGGCGTTATGCAGGCGTCCTGTCCAACTCTGTCGAGGCCGTCGTCGTCCTTCTCGCCTCAGGCGCGGTTGGGGCCATATTCTCCTCCATGGCGCCGGATATGGGAGCTGCAGGTATTGTCAGCAGATACGCCCAGATTCAACCAAAGATTATTTTCGTCGATACAGAGGTGCTATACGCCGGGAAACGGCGCATTTTGCATGAGAAGCTCACCACGGCCCTCGCGCACTTGCGAAAGCGTGTTCCTGAGCTGGGAAAGGTTGTCGTCATTACGGGCTCGCTTCTGCCTGATCCTGGCTGGTGAGCCTTCCTCTAACTCTTGAAAACCCTGTATTGAACGAGACTGACAGTACGGTCGACAGCATCACACTTAATCAGTTTCTCGACGTGCAGTCGTCTCCGCTGCGGTACGAGCAAGTGCCATTTGATCATCCCATTTACATCTTGTATTCGTGAGTTGCCCCGAGAAGAAAAGGGGGGAGGATAAAGAGACCACTCCAGGGGTGTCTCCTTTCTGACCATTTCATAGGTCTGGCACCACGGGAGTCCCGAAATGTTCGTGTCATCAGGCAGCTTTCTCCTAAGTCATCTGCATTACCAACTGACCGAGACTATTCTAGGCATCTGTCACTCGGGCGGCGGTGCTCTTCTTCAACAAAAGAAAGAGCTCATTCTCACCAACGACATAAACAGCGAGTCGACATACTACCAGTACACGACGGTGAGTATACTCTTCGAGTCCAAAGGTGACCGACACCAAGAAATCTGACTCCCTTTCCAGACAGGCTGGATGATGTGGAACTACTTGATAGGTTCTCTAAGCGTGGGCTCCCGTATCGTTCTTTACGATGGAAGCCCGCTGTATCCAAACGCGGCATTTCAGATCCACCTCTTGGAGAAGCAAGGGTAAGTTTGCACCTTGCTGCCAACTCTAACTCACCGTGCTGATGCATGGAAATCAGGGTGACTCATTGGGGAACCAGTCCCAAGCTTCTCAACGCCCTGAAACAGTCCGGCTTCAAGAGGACCGAGGCCCTCCAGAACCTCCGCCTCGTCGTTTCCTCCGGGTCTCCTTTATCGGCAGAAACGTCCCGTTGGTTCAGAGACATGATGCCCAGTTACGTGGGGCTATTCAGCGGCTCCGGTGGAACAGACCTCGTCGGCGGAAGCAGGTTTGCCCCTAGTCCGATATGGCGGAGAAACTAACACCACCCCATAGTTCTCAGTGGCAATCTCTTGTCGACCATCCACGACGGAGAGCTCGCTTCGCCTCAGCTGGGCATGGACGTCCAAGTGTGGGACTATCAAGGCCACAATGCTGACGAGGCTGGAGACAAGGGCGACTTGGTCATCACAACCCCTTTCTTTAGCATGCCCGTATGCTTCTGGGGCGACAAAGACGGCGAAAAGTACCGCAAGGCCTATTTTGACAGGTTCCCAGGCGTGTGGTGCCATGGTGACTTCGTGCAGAGAAACCCTGCGACTGGCGGCTACGCCATTCTTGGCCGGAGCGACGGCGTTCTCAACCCTGGAGGTTTGGCTTCCCCTTCCACCCCCAGGAATCCGTCATCGCGTACTGATGTTGGTTGTAAAGGTATACGCTTCGGTACAGCCGAGATCTACGCCGTGGTAGATCATTTCCCCCAGGTCCAGGACTGCATCGCAGTTGGACAGCGACGCCCTGGCGAAAGCGACGAGCAGGTCTTGCTGTTCCTCAAGACCAGCGCCGCTGATTTCAACCAGGTCCATGGGCAGATTCAAGAGGCAATCAGAGAGCAACTCTCCCCTAGGCACGTCCCCGCACATATCCTTCACGTCAATGATATTCCCTGCACGTCCAATGGCAAGGTCATCGAGATGGTGGTCAAGGCCATTGTGTGCAAGTCCAAGGTGGCCAATATTGACTCGGTAGCGAACCCTGAATGTCTCGCAGAGTACAGGAAGTTTGCAGACCTTCCGTCGTCTTCTGGAGAGGCCAAGCTGTAAGTGTTTAGGCACAGGGCTAGTGACTGTGAAGCAGGCGTATGGCACTCCAGAGCGTATGTTTTAGATCAAGATATCAGTTAAGGTTCCTTTACTATCCTTTGCTCCACGACTTCAGAGTTGCAAATAATTAAAATGCTGGTCGTCACCGCGGATGTACTCAAGTTCCAGACGTGAACTCCAATCGTCCATCATGTCCAAGGTTATCTCCCCCACATCATTACTAATGCCGTTCACATTCACGGGCCCAGACAAGGCATTCTCTGGTCTGCACAAATTCGCGGATAAGTCACTCAGCCCCATATTTTCGTGTCTGAACTCGCCAGTCTCAAGCCAGTTGCTTCCATCAACAAGCTCATCCAAAACCGTGCGTTGTGCTCTATGTGCGCTTCCCAGGCTCTTTGACGCGAGCGGGTGCGGGAAGTAAATAGCAAAGTATTTTACCAAAGAAAGCTCCTGATCTGACAATTCGGTTGGTCGACCGAACATGGCAGCAACGTCTGGGCCTGTTTCAGCTGATGATACTTGCTGGCAATGCTGGGGAGCAGGGGAGGGGGGGCGGCTCTCACCTATTAATATCGACCCCAGCTTCCAAACAGAAGCAAACCGTGTCAATACCAGTTGAATCAGATCTCGATGAGCGTCCCAGTTCTCACTAGGCAGCTGATTTGATTCTTGAGCAGGTTGCTGCATCGAGGCTGGGAGCAAGGCACATGCAAGAAAAGGATGGCTCAGGGAAACATACTCAGGATGCCAGTGCAGTACGACACGGGAAAGCTCACGCATATTGACCACGGCACTGGATTCCTGCATCATAGAAACGAAGTTGCGGCAAGTGATGAGCATTAAATGCATGCCGATGATCCAGTTAGACTTGGCGAATTGCTCAGAGTTGAATAGAATGGGGTGGATTTCCAGACCAAAGCGTTGCGTTATGGCGAGATTCAGGCACGTAACCGAGTCGGCGAGTTCCTTTTGCTCCTGTGGATAGGCATGCCGGCTAGAGTAGGTGTCGTAGCATATGGCCATGAAGAAGTTTGCCAAAAGGAACCATGCGCGCTCGTCTTGGTTGGGCGAGTCGAAGAGGATCTTCCAAGCCTCCCCTGGCCTCGAGTCGAGTATCGGGGAGTCAACAGGCTGCTCAGCAAACCAGGCCTCGTCACTGACAGGGAGGCGCACTGCCATTCTGTTGCGATTTATGGCACTTGGCCGCCTCGCCATCGTTGACCCAAATGTGTCCAGCTCCCAGACAATCCAGAATGCTCGTCGTCGTTCCTCAAGGTCAGTCCACTCTGCCGCCGCAGTCTGGGAGGCATCAAGGCACTCGTCCATGTTGCAGAGGTCCAGATCGTATGCGAGCCGAGCGCAGACGCCATTGAGAATCCAGGCTGTGTGACTGGGACCAGACGTGTATTGGTAGCAAGCGAGTAGGATACAGCCTTGGAGATACAGCAAGCTCGGATCGGCCTCTTCAGCTCGGAGGCGTTTGTAACACTGAACGGCACTGGCTGCAAATTGTGCACCGCATTCCCACGTTGAAAGGCTGCAAAGACAAGGATGGCTAGAGTAGCGCGCAGCCAGGGCAAATACGCCTTGCAACAAGAGCGCCTCCTCGGTGGAATAACTCGCAGCCCTGGTCACGCCTGACTCGGCATCTGGCATGAAGCGCGCCAGAAACCTTGGTTTGTGAAGTAACGGTAGCCAGGGTTGAATCTTGTCGAAGAAAATACGGACGAGTTCGATTGATAGCTCTGTCGGGATGTCGAGGCCGTGATTAGCTTGATCGAAGGTTTCTGGTGTTTTTGGTCGATGAGAAGACCCCGAGAGCGGGCTTCTCCCGGACGATCTGCTGCAGGTTTGATTGTCTGCCGAATACCGGTCGGCGGTGTCGGCGGCAGAGTCAGGCGTAGCTGAAGCATTCTGGTCGGCGTCGCCTGGGGATGAGGTGGAGGGCCTCAGGCCATCAGAATGCTGGGATGACGGCTTATCCAAGGCTGTCCCGTCGGCTACTCTAGATTCAAGCAGGTCAAAAAGACGCTCTGGTGCAAGTTGTCAGCAGTTAGAGTGTGAATTGGACAATTCTGAGCGGTGGTCATGGTACCGAGTCTGTCGGAATCAATCTTCTGCTTCTTGTTGTTCTTGGAGGGCGGACGACGGAACTCTGGTGTTTTCCTCTTGGTGGGAAACGTACAGGAACCGCCGGTTCTTTGGCAGAGCCCACAGATGGGTTGTCGCATGTCACCTAAGCCCAAGGTCAATGATACTTGGCAAGCCTAAGACGACACGGTGTTGGTGTACATTTTGTCTTTTTCCTGTGATGAGCGAACCCGGAGACGCGTTAGCAGGATGCAGCCAACCTGCCGACGCACGGAGGAACAAAGAATATTACCTCCTGCACTCAAGGCAAGCTCGGTGGCCCTTGAGCATTACCCATGGCCAATCCTGGCTGCCTTTGGGCGTCTGTTGCACCGCTTCGATGACCGCGGCGGATTCATTCGGATCCATCGGCGCGAGCGGGAGAGGCGAGGCAGCAACAGGGACAAGAAGAACAAATGGCAAAGAGCAAACAAAGTGGGACAGGCAGGGCAGGGTCTGGTTCTGGGTTCAGATGATGCCAGGCAATTGAGCCTCAAGACGCAGAGGATGTTGATGATGGGGAAGGGGGGAAAGTTCGCACGCTCTGGCTTGGACGCCAACAGCGCAGTCCAACCAAGGCGCGTTCCCCCTTCCCCAGACGTATTATGGGTCCAGAATGCGGGGGTAGATTCCGCTAAAACGAAGTTGGTTTAGTCTAGTCGCGACCAGAGGAAGAAGCTGGACAAGCACGACAAGGCAGTTTGCCCTGTCCCTACCCTACATCTGCTCCACCACCAAGATGAGATGAACGCTCGTCACCATGTTTACAAAGGAGGAAGTGTCTCTTGGAAAGTGAGCTTTTTGGTTTTTCAATTAATTAATTAAATTAACCCCGATCTCTTACATATACTTACCCGCGTTGATGAGCGTCGAGACGTATCAATGTAATGCCGCGTAGCACGCTCTGTTCCTCCTCGGTGCCCTGTTTATTGCAGCGACACCCTTGTCAAGACCCGGAATCTTAGTCCGAAACCAAGTGCCGTGATTGGCCCCTCAACTCCAGATGTGGGCACGGTGAAGAACGGTCATACCGCTCCCGGCCTGTCATCTGGAGGCACCCGGCAGCAACATGTACAGTATGCGTGCATATGTCTGCGTTTCAGGTTCCAGAAAAGATGTGGATGGTCTTATCTAGGTATATACAAGATAGTTTCAAAACACTCTTTTTTTAAACCAAGACATACATACCACTGGTATTATTGTCAAGACCGACCAATTCAGCCAACAAAACACCAAAACCCTGCACTTACTTGCAGCCTGTCATCATGCCTTCTGCAGGCATCTCTGAATCCCCAGTCAAGTCGGAGAGGTATGATGCCCCCGTTTTGATCGCTGGCGCTGGCCCGTCGGGGCTTCTCCTTTCCCTTCAACTTGCTCAGCAGGGCGTTCGGAGCATGCTCATCGAGCGCAACTTGGACACAACCAAGTGGCCAAAGATGGACGTCACCAACTGTAGGAGCATGGAATTGTTCAATAGATTGGGCATTTCTCAGGACCTCAGAGATCTTGGTGAGTCAAACGAAACAAGGGCACTTCCTTCAAACATACCCTACTAACTAACCGTGCCATGACGCAGGCGTCGGCCAGGACTACTCATTCGATGTCATCTTCAGCTCTGGGCTCTCAGACGATGGACAGGTTATCTCAAAGTGGGTCAGTACTAGCACCGCCATATGAGTTGCAGGTGAGATATCCTGGACTGACTGACGCGCGGGTGCCCAGGATCTTTCTTCACCAAACGAATGGAGAAAGCAGATCGCCTCACGAAATGACGGATCCATGCCCCGAACCCCGTATCAGCGTTGCAGCCAGGCCGTCTTTGAAGCTTGGCTCAAGACCAAGATCCAGGCTGAGCCGCTCATCGACTCGTGCTTTGGCTGGAAACTTGAAACCTTTACCGAGACTGATGGCGGTGTCCAGTCCACCATCGTCAACCCCGAGAGCGGCGAGACCAGGCTCGTGCAGACCCAATATCTCGCAGGCTGTGATGGCGCTGGGAGCCGGGTACGAAAGACCCTTAAGAGTGAGCTGGTCGGTGGTCCAGCGTAAGTTGACACCTCCATCCTTAGTGGCTGGTTCGCGATAGCTGACCGACATGCTCCATCCACATCTAGACCGATGGCCATGTTTCTCGTTCACTTCAAGTCTCGCGACGTCACCAAGCTTCAAAAGCAAGGCCAGTTCTGGCACATCTTCTTCACCAGCGGAGGCGTTCTCATATCTCAAGACGAAGTCGACACGTGGACCGCCCACTTGCCTATTTCTCTCGACACAGACTGGAAGTCATTAGACCCCAAGGAGTCTGTCTACAAGGTGCTGGGTGGCTCGAAAGGCCCGTTCCCCGTCAAGATTGACAGGGTCCTCGTGTGCAGCGCTTGGCGCCCAAGTATTGCCATCGCGCAACGCTTCGCCTCGGATAGCCTACGTGTCTTTCTCGTGGGTGACGCCGCACACCAGAATATCCCAACTGGAGGATACGGCATGAACACAGCTGTGGGTGATAGCTTTGATCTAGGATGGAAGCTGGCGGCCGTGATCAAGGGCTGGGGCGGGAGTGGCCTGCTACAGTCTTACGAGGCGGAACGCAAGCCAGTGGCCGTCCGAAACATCGAACGCTCCGGTGTGCACCACAAAGTCCACCAGGACTACGTTGGCTGGGTCTTGGAGGCTGGTCCTGGGACACTGTCGGCCAGCACCAAGGACGGCTTGGCCCTCCGAGAACGAATCAAGGCCCACGTGCTTGCGCATAATGGAGAGAACCTGGACCATGGTATTGAGATGGGGTACAGATACAACGGCTCTCCTATTATTCTAAAGGACCAGGACCAGGACAAAGACGAACCAGAGTGGGATAATCGCTGCTACATCCCTTCAACCTGGCCCGGTGCGCGGGCACCGCATGTTTTTCTACGCGACGGCAAAACGAGTATTTTTGACCTCTTTGGCCCAGGATTTACAATCGTCGACTTCACACTGGATAGAAGGTGGGCCACCAAGTTCGAAACAGCTGCATCGAGACTCGGCGTCCCACTCACCCCCGTGCATCTACCGCAAGAGTATCATGCGAGGGCGGTTTGGGAGAGTGACGCCGTCCTGGTACGCCCCGATGACCATGTTGCATGGCGACCTCCGGTCGGCAGTGTTGACCAGGTAAACTTTGATCATATCCTGAATGTGGCGACAGGTTGGGCCTTGTCGGACACTGATGACAACGAGACTTTAAACACCACGCTCGAGTCCGTCAGGAAGGATGGGTTCACTGGAACAGTAGGAAATATCTCACAGGCTCATGTGAAGCAACTGGCCGAGTTTCAAGTGTAGACAGGTAGTAAGACATGACAGAGCATCGTCACTTACACGCAAAGGCCACTGTGTTAGCATTGGGACATGATGATATGATGTGTTGATAATGTGTTCTTTGTTATAGTTGAAGCCCGGCACGTCATGGGATAACCGATCCAGAGGACCGTCACTTACACATCATTCAAGGCGCTATAGTCGTTAGTTTCTTTGTGATGAAATAACTGTGCCATGGCAATAGAAAGCACTGTACGTACATTATTTCAGTCGTTTTTAAATACATTATATTATGGATATGTGGAAATTCCTATTAGATTCATCGCAAGGGCCATCAGAACGGAACTGAAATGTCACGCGCAGTAATCATGATGCCAGGGTCAACAAAAGTGCCATAACAGACAGCTCTACTATGAACTACGTAGCTGATCAGATGGGGCGATCTGGGCCATGGCATGGGGTAATGCAATCGTCCAACTTTGAGGTGACATGGGTTCATCGATTGATCTGAACGAAATCCTCATACCACAAGTCCTCAAGTGATGTTCAGCCAACCGCCTCTGCGCAAAGGCCAATCACATCCTCAGCCATGTCCACGGCAAGCCCTTAGATAGAATACCTGAATTGGGGGTTCTATGGAGAGTCAGTTTAGTCAATGTGCCCGGGGCGCAATTGCTGCAACACACCTTCATGTCTGTGACGTCGTCATCGTAAGCATGCTCATATCCTTCAGGCTCACCAATTCGGTCGCGCCGAGCATTTTCCCAGATACACAAATATCGGTAGCAGATAGCCAGAGCCCCTGCAATTATCGATGTGATTAGAACAACAGTGAAGCCTGGGCCATAGGCAGGGGCGTCGGAAGATTTGAAGACAACGGGTCCGATGATGTTTCCTTGAACTGGTCAGTCATCTCGCTCCAAACGGAACCGCTAAGAATTGGATAGACGGCGAGATAAAAAAGGAGGCGTCGGCAACATACCGATACAGTATCCGAGAAACAACCCGGAAGCAGTGAGCGACTTCTTCGTGTAGCCAGCCGTGTTCGCGGTTTGAAGACCCATGAGCACTGAGTATGGGGCGGCAAACCCACCCAGCATATAAACTCCAACCAAAAGCCCACCTTTGGAGGATCTTGGCAGCTGCCAGAGTAGGGCCGAAGCTGTGATGGTGGGAAGCAGAGTTACGACGATCAACCAAGTCCTCCACCTCGGAAACTTGTAGGCACAGTAACACACAGCGAGGCCTTCAATACCAGCTACGAACCCAGCAGGCATGACAAGCAGCAAGCTCTGGAAGGGGGTGAACCCAAACCCGCCAATTACGATGGCGATGAAGGTCGAGATTGGTCCATTGGCAATCATGATCAACACCGCCATGGCGAAGGAGAGCCAGAAACGGGGATCAACCAGAATCTCGAGTGCTTGCTTGTATTTGAAGTGCGTATTGCGCACTCCGGCATTGTTGACTCGCAATCTGGAGACAGCAATGTATCGCTCCCTCTCAGACAAGTTCTTTGCTCGGATCGGGTCGGGTGGCATGAAGAAGAGGATGATGAATGCCCAAACAACGGTCAAGCAGCCGGCGACGAGATACATGTACTGCCAGGGGCTGAGAGGGCCGCTGGAGATGTGTCCCACGCCCCAGTTGACCAACGGGCTGACGATGGAGATGAACCCGTCTAGCAAAGATCAGTACGGTTTCATCGGTCGGGTAGAAGAGAAGAGAAGAGTCAGAACCACTCACTCGCGCTGAACCAAAATCCAATCCTCATGGCTTGCTCATCCTTCTTGTAAAATCCCGCGACAATTAGCATGAACATGGGGGATATTCCAGATTCAAGAAATCCCAGAAAGAATCTCTGTGCGTAGAGGCCACGGTAGTCCTGGCATCCCGTGGTTGCCAGCAGACAAACGCCCCAGATGCCGACGACCGTGGCGGCAACACGTTCGATGCGATAGCGCTGAGCCATCAGGATTGCCGGCATGACCCCAGCAATGAAGCCGAGGTAGAAGATGGATGATGAGAAGCTGAATCTGTCCCTGGTTTCGAGATGTAGGTCTTGACGCAACCCAAAGACGGCCTACCCCCTGTCAGACGGTCATATGCAGATCGAGCTGTTTGTAGACCTACTGCTTGAGACAACATGGACTTGTCGTAGTACTGGAGCCCGTAGGTGAGGAACATCAAAGGCATCAGCTTCCTGTCAATCTTTCGTACAAGACGTTTCTCCTCAACATCACTCCACTCTAGATTCCCAGTGTACTGCTCCAAGATGTTGACGGCCGCGTCATTGCGAATGTTGTCGATGCTGGCTTTCGGTTTCTCCTCAAAACCCGGGTTTTGCGCCTCCTCTACATGATGAGTGGTGTGTGAACCATCGAGAGCTTCTTTGGGAGACATTATCGGGCAGGAAGGATACAAAGCAGTTGTTGCGTTGGACGTCGATTGTCTATTCGAGCTGTGCCGTAGACTTGAGGTCTGTCCATGACATACGGCGAACACCCTGTCTTTTGACCTTTCTAAGCCCAACGCAGATCTCAAGTTGCCAAGACGGGTACTCCAGATTCAGCGTGACAACCAAGGCACAACCCGGAAAATCCGGTCCAGGCCGGCATTCCGGTGGCTTCAAGCCACGTCTACCCCGCAACTCTGAATAGCCGTTGATCTTGGATCTGAGGAAGGCATTGGCCACTCAATTGCTGTACATCTGGATCGGATCTAGACCCTTCTCTTCGTTTGTGGACATGATGGCACTCATTGCTTCTTTGCCGCGCTTTGGCCGGCCCTGGTTCTACTCGATCCGATTATCCTGGACGTCACGCAATAGGCACTTGTTCAGTATTGTGGCTGCGACCAAGTGTTATCTTTCGGCTCATTACTACACTCTGCAACACGTGTTCAACACTAGATGACATATTGAATCTGTCTACTCTCAACTCTCCAGCTTATCGACTGGTCACTTACCAAGGAGGGCAGACTGATTCTCGACCAACCACTGCTCCAAGGTAACCGGTTTCCTCCCGAGCAGTCTTTCAGCACAATCATTCAACGCCCAGCAGAGTTCATTGTCCTTTTCAAACTGGAAAAATCGCCACAGGTACTCTTTTCTCCCTTCTGGGATAGCAGAGTACTCCTTGAAGAACCCCTCCTTGGTTATGTCAGAGGAAATGGGCGTTTTCCACACACGACTCATAGTCTCAGCGGCGTCTTCAACACGGAGGAGATCCTTCCCATTGTTGATGGTGTGGAATAGTCCAATGTGCCTCTCATCCGACGATAACAATAGCTGTGCGGCAATCTCTCCGATGTCCGCAATGGACATGTAGGGCACCGCCCTGCTCGGCCAGATCAACTTATGCTCTTCCCTGAGTGATCTCTGCATCCAGGAAAAGTTCTCCATGAAGGTAGTGCCAGTATTGAGAAAGGTAACCGGGAGAAGACTGTCTTGAAGGATCTTTCTGGCGATGGGCGACTGGGTGGGCAAGTTGAGAGGGTGGTGATCTATAAGCCACTGGGGAATACGTCGAGTATCAAATTCAGGGAACATGGCGACCATACGAAGGATATGGATAAGCTTATTTCCACTCTCTTTCAGAGCCTTGACCAAATTAGACATGGCCGTCTGCTCGTCGATGGATCCGGGCGTGACCACAAAGACAGCCTCTATATCCGTTACAGCCTTGTGGAGCGACGGCTCGTCAAAAAAGTCGGCTATGACCACTTCTGACGACGGCCAGGACTTTTCGAGTCGGTCTCTCTTAGATTCATTTGACGACACAAGCCGTAAGCGAATATTGGGGTGCTGTTTTTGGAGGAATCTGGTCACTTGGTAGCCGACTCTGCCAGTGGCGCCGAATACTAGGACGCTCTCCGGTATTTTCTTTAGGTTTCCAGCCATGGCGTTTATGTTGGTAAAACGAGTAAAGAATGGCTTGCTGGTTCAGGGTATTGGGTGTGTATGGAAGAGAAGAATAATGTTTGTTGTGGACAGCGAGGAAGGACTGAAGACGGCCCTCCTTTTTTACTCGGCAAGTTTCTTGTAGAGGCTAGTGCGCTACCATGAGGTAAGGCGGACCCGGACCGGCAAACCACGGTGGTTGAGAAATTGCCGGTCCCTGAGCTGCGTCGGTTGGCGGACAACCGTAGTTAATACCATCGACTTAATGCATAGGGACTGATACCCCGGTCAAAGCCGCGTTATCAAATACTCCGATGCCTTTAATGGGTGATAGCAGCGGAATCACCAAACGGGCATTGCAGAGGAGAGGCAAGCAAGGGTGTCAAAACTCACCGTCAAGTCCCAAGTTCCCAATGGGTTGAGTCGATACGTTGGCTGTTAGATTAGTGACCACGCTCGGCCTTATTGACGAGTTGTGAGTGATCTAGGGTAATTTACAGTGTGGCAGACGCTGTAAAAAACGGCGCTCAAGGATGGGTAAGCCCAAGACAGCCTGGTAAGCTGGTGTCCCCTCTGAAAGATGTAGAGTGATGACCTGTCTGCTGTAGAAGCACCTTGTGGTACCCACCATTGGATTTAATCGTTTTCCATACACTCGCTTATTAATTCCAAGACCTGGCTATAACTTCGAACTGTACTGCTTTCACATTCACAAGCGATGTCGGGTCATCTTGCAGGCTTCAACGGCAAAGATGTCTTGTTTACTTGGTGTTTACTATGAATTCAACAAGAAAGAACAAATGCTAAAAAAAGAAAAGATGATCTCAAAGCTGCGCCGCTTGCTCACTTAGTCCGCAGGCTGGGCGAGCGTCTTGAAAGACGAGTACCCCAGATCACCATCGACGTGGAGGGCACCAAGGATAATCGCATAGGGACTGTGAAGATGTATCTTCCTCATCCCTCTAATTGCATCGGATGATAATTGGAAGACCAGGACCGTCTCGCCAAGTATCAGAAATAGTGTTTCGTCCCTTTGGCATCCACCAAGCTCAATACCAACAGCTACATATTCCGCAAGGACCGTTGAGAGGCTAATAGATAGCAGATGTCTACACGATATTCATCATGCGCGAGCCGAGCCTAAATCTCTTGAGTCCTGTACTCCGTAGGCGTATCACACAAATTGAATCCGCATTATCGATGGGACAGCGAAGCATCATGATCTGTTAGCTGGGCTCGCGCAGACTCCCGAGCACGGGCTGAGTGCAAACTCAGCTCGAGGAATGGCAAGGACATCGGGTTTCTCGAATTTCGCCTCTAAGTGGAGGAGTATCTATCGCTCAACTAAGCTACCAGGCACACATGTAGGTTTCCGAGGGTGCCGGTCTGCAGGCTGGACCTCGACCAGCAAGTGGAAGAATTTCGAGCTGCCAAATACGGATCAGGTGGGCTGGTTGATCTTCTGTTGCATTGCACTGACCAGGGTGCAACCAACGGCTCGTGCTCAACTCACGGGCCATATGTGGTTGGCTCCGTCATATACCTTGTTAGTGGGCAAGGTTTCCAATGCGAGGATCTCTTTCGGGAACCGCATGGTGTGATGGGATGATGAAGTGAGGGGTTCGGCCGCGCAATTGATAAACAGCTCAGGCAACCCGCCCAAGCTGCGCTGCTCTCACCGTCATCAGCGACCATGGGTGATCATCAGTCCCAAGAACCCGTTGAGGAAGCACAGCCTCGTGCTACACAGGCTGAGACTCAGGCTCCCGATCGTCCTCTCGAAGTTGACGTCAGTGACGACCACAGGCCAAGCTGCGTGCATTTGCTGATACTGACTGAAGGATAATCCTCACGAGGAAGACTCGAGCTACGGTGACTCGTGAGTACAGGTTGACAGCCTGAAGAATCATTGCTTATTGATTTCAGTGAGGCTTCCAGCAGCTACTTATCATCATTGAAGTCTAGCGTTTTCAACTACAAGTGAGCCAGTGCTTTGCCCTTTGCTTCTACCTTCATTTCAGTCTCACTGACGCAATCTAGATATGAAGTAATTCAAGTCGCAACAGCCTTTATAACTGTTGACGTTAACAAACCTGTAGAACGGACGCCGTTACCATGCATTCCGTGAGGGAGCATACCTAGTGGTAAGGGCATCAAACTCTAGGATCTATCCAGTGCTGACATTGTAAGCCTAATGATGACGAAGAACAGGATCGCATGGATCTAGCACATCACATTTATCGACTTCTCATCGGTGGGAAGCTCCATCTTGCACCAATCGGCGACAGCCCTCAGCGGGTTCTGGATCTTGGTACTGGGACAGGCATTTGGGCCATGGACTTTGCAGAGTGAGTGGGACTGGCAAGGCTATTAAAATACCTCTCCCAAGTCTGACATTTCCAGTGAATATCCCTCGGCAGATGTTCGAGGCACGGATCTGAGCCCTATTCAACCCAAATGGTCCGAGAAACCAGCCTAGAGATAGACTAATACTAACGCCGAGCATAGGACTCCTCCAAATTGCTCTTTTGAAGTTGATGACTTCGAAGCAGATTGGCTTTACCGCCATCCCTTCGATTTCATCCATGGCCGCGAGCTCGAGGGATGTCTTTCTAACGACAAGAAGCTCTTTCAGCAAGCCTTCAAACACCTGAGCCCTGGAGGATACATCGAGCTACAAGCTGCCTATCCACCGCTCAAATCTGACGATGACACAGGAGATAAAGCTACTGATTTTCACAAGTGGGTAAATACCATCTGCGATGCTTCTGCCAAATTTGGCAAACCTTTGACCTGTGCACCGGAGTGGAAGACCAAACTAGAAGAGGTCGGATTCGTCGACGTTCAACAAGAGATTCGCAAGGTCGGGCGTTCTTGAGTCTCAAGGAAAAGAGATGCGCTGATAACCATAGGTTCCCATGGGTCCGTGGCCAAAGGATCCGAAACTCAAGGAAATCGGCAAGTTCCAGGCGGTTCAGGAAGCCCAGGTCATCGACTCGTACACTCCCGGGCTCTTTGGTCGGGTGCTCGGTTGGAGTGAGGAGGAGATCCAGGTCTTTATTGCGAAAGTCAAGCGTGACTTGAAGGACCCGACAATCCACTTGTACCAGCAGCTTTACTTTATCTGGGGAAGGAAGCCAGAAGTTTAGGCTCTGAGTTTGTCCGCCACTTGATTGCGGGACTGGAGTCACGACCGGGTGACCTAGTCACCATCACTGAATCAGACATTCCTTCGGTCTTTTTGCTTTGAGATTGTGTCCCCAACTCAGCTTGCCGATCGTTCAGTTGTTAATCATGGGCCACGTGAAACGGGCGTGCAGATTACTAATCTTGAAGAAATTCGTGGTCTTCAGGGAGGCTGCCTGGTCGTTTGGGTTAGCTATCAGGCGTAGCCAATACTCCCTTAGCCTCTGGGGTTCTCTTGAAGGATATTTCAGCAATAATAACTATATATTGCAATAGCTAAGAGATATACTTGGGTGTAAGCTAGAAATCAAAAATCTATCTTTGATTTCTCCTAAGAACAATACAGCTTGATATCTGTGGATGGCTAGCCCTGGCGAGCAATCGCCAACTACAAGTTCCATCTAAATCCAGGATGCTTCCAGTCGAGGTTTGCAATCTGGGTAGAGTCTAACCCATCAAGCTGTGCAGTTTCGTCCCGACGGTCTCTCTTGCGGTTGTCTGACGTCGCCCAGAGCTGAAGAAGTATGGTCGTAAATAGCATAATCGAAGAGGTCGCCAAGTTGAGCCCGTTGCCGATGGGATAGTTGGGGGCATCAGTGGGAAGAAATGCCCAACTGGCTATCAAACCACCAATATTACCGAACATGACATTTGTTCCAATTGCCGATGAACGTGCCGTGTCCGAGACGACATTTGCCGAGACCTGCGCGTTGCAGAGCGCACCAGAGTTGAACGCGCCCGTCACGATGATGAAAGTTGCTGCGTACCTCGCGTGAGGGTTTGTGGTTGCAAGAAAGATGATGTAGCCTGTTATTATGGGCAGGGCGCTGACGAGCAGGAATATGTTTCGACGGCCAGTCTTGTAACTCAGATAGTTGACGGCAAGGATGAAAAGTCCACCGACGATGTATGGCGGGACTGTGTAGAGCTGGACCGTGACAATTGCCTTGTCTGGATAGATTGTGCGGACGATGGTCGGGGCAAAGAACGCCAGGCACTGAACCGTAATGTTGCCAAGGAGAAAGACGAATGCAGACGCAAGAGTGACAGGACTCAATATTCCAGCCATAATCTTCTTTGTATTGAGTCGATCGAGGACTTCGGTTGCGCCTACGCGCTCGGACTTGACGCGGGCGATTGCTAGCTCCTTTTCTTCTTGGGTTAACCAGCGGGCAGTCTCGGGTCGGTCGGTAAGGGTAAAGAATGCCATGATGGCGAGGCCGATTGTGATGATGCCCTCGATGGCAAAAATCATTCGCCAACGTTTCGTGCTACCGAAGCTATCCAAGGTTAGAATAGCAGAAGCGAGGAGGCCACCGAACGCGCCAGCAAGTGACGACATGACGATATACATGGATAGTCGAAATGCTAGTTCATTGCGCCTATACCACCGTGACAAGTAATAAGCAATGCCAGGTAGCATTCCAGCCTCGAAGACGCCAAGCAGGAATCGGACACCGCAGGCAGACTCGAGTGACGATACAAAGGCGAAAGCCACCGTCATGAGACCGAAAGCGAGGGTGAGAGCGGGAAGAAACCAGCCGGGGCCGATCCACTTGCAAGCGATGTTGGATGGGATCTCGAAAACGATGTAGGAGATGTAAAAGATGGAAAGGATCTGGTTGTAGTCATAGCCGCTGAGGTTCAGGTCGGCCTCAAATCCCGCAAGCCTTGCATTGCCTGATATCATGTTTAGAGAACGAATGCTGATGGGAGAGCAGGGTACCCACCGATATTGGCTCTGTCTATGAAGCAGAAGAGATAGATGATGGCAACGGTTGGTACAATGTAAAGATCTATCTTGCGTCGAAGACGGGCTTCGGCCTTGGGGTCGAAGAAAACCAACGGATTGCCATGCCTTGCATCTGCATTAGAACCGCGAGCATGGAATGAAGCCTGCATCAGGATGCTTACTCGTCAGTCGCGGCGCGTCCGCGCTCAGTAGCTTCATATGTGGTTTCCGAAATGTGTTCTTTGTGTTCGGTGTCAGGGGTCATCTGCTGGAGCCTAGGGCTAGCCGATTTCTCATTCTCCGACGTAGCCATGATAGCCAAGATCTTTACCTGAATGATAAGTTACGAGAGAAGTGTTGAAAATGCGAGTTTGGCAAGAAAGAGCACAACTGCCCCTTAAGTAAAGAATGGCCAAGGCCGTATCACACATCCCTGAACTGGGTTCCCCAACGTTGTGGCACCCCCCCGCACGTTTCCACCCCGCGCTCTCTACGCCAGATCTGTGCCAGCTGATTTCCGATTACTCGGTAAGCTTAAGTTTAGCTCTGGGGTAATTGAATCCTAGTCTTCACTACCGCGCTTTTGCCTTCCTTTCCGCTTCCGTTTCCGAGTCGCCCTCCGCTTCCGCTTCCATTGTGCTTCCGCTTCCGCTGTAGCTAATCAGGAGGTTAATTTTAACAACCCTTGGACGGGGGAACGGTGGAAAGTCCTGGGCAGCCTCTCAGCTGAACTTGGAGCTTAGGATCTGATGTGGCTTAACGCCGGGCGATTAATAGGAAGTTCTTGAGTCCAATCTCAGGGTTAGTCTCCATCCTGAACAACGTGAGGAGTGCCCTGTGTGTTTTATATAGTCAGAAGACTCTGTGGAAGAATCCAGCGGTGTGTTTAAATGCTACTTCATGCGACTGCGTTGTTGAACTGGCCTTCCAGATTTCGAGGCTCTCTTGTTGGGCTAGTGGTTGAAAAGTCGGTGGAAGTGCTTGCTGCAAGGTTTAATCAATGGATGGCAATCAACCAGCGTCACGGTTTCGGGCTTTGGTGCCAATATCGAGTAACAAATTTATCTATCATATTGTGGTGGTGGCCTCTCCGAGAGACGCCATTGATGAAAAGAAGAATATGCTGTAATAACTAGGCTTATCTACAAGATAACAGCCATCTCTTGCGAAGCACACCTTGCCCTGCTACTTCACAAGTTGTCCTCAAAGAAGCGGGTAAGGCTATCGAAGGGAATAAGCTCCACTCGATCGTACAGATCGACATGGCCAGCACCGGGGACCCAGATCAGCTCCTTGGGCTCGGCAGCACGCCCGTAGGCATTTTCGCTAAACTCGCGCGAGTGAGCCTGGTCACCGCTGATAAAGAGCAGGGGGCGGGGCGAGATGGTTTCGATGTCGTTGAAAGGGTAGAAGTTGAAGAACTTGACTTGGCTCGAGAGTGTTGGGTGAGTCGTGGTATTGGGCAGAGCACCGGGGGGTGTAACCTCACCGCGAGTGGTGCGGTAGAAGTCGTAGAACTCTTGCTGAATAGGGTCAATAGCGTCCTCGCGCCTGTCTGCAGTGCCTCCAATCAACGCGGTCTCTGCGCCCTCGGACTCGTTCCAGCGCTGGGCTGCGGCGGCGACAATCATCTCCTTGCGCTGGGCTAGGGTCTGTGACTTTCGGATGCCATTGCGAGCGGCGGCGCCCATGTCGTACATGCTAACAGTGGCGATGGCTTTGAAACGGGAGTCGATCTTTGCGGCGCTGATGATGAAAGAACCGCTGCCGCAGATACCAACACCACCGATGCGCTCGCGGTCGACAAAGTCCTGGAGGCCGAGGTAGTCGACGGCGGCGCTGAATGCCTCTGCGTAGTATTCGACTGAGACGGCGTTGCGAGGCTCGCCGTCGCTGCCGCCCCAATGGGGAAGGTCAATAGAGACGGTGATGAAACCCTGTTCAGCGAGCTTGGTGGCGTAGAGGTTTGCGCTCTGCTCCTTGACGGCGCCCATGGGGTGGCCGACGACGATGGCGGCGGTCTCGACGTTGCGGCTTAGGTTGCGTGGGTAGAAGAGGTTGGCCGAGATGGTGGTGTGGTACTGGGTTGGGAACGTGATGGGCTGGATTTGGACGTCTGGGCTGCGGTAGAAGTTGTCGGCTCCAAATGATAGGTTCTGAGCCGTGGCAGTCATGACATTGACGAGTGCCATGAGGCCAACTGCGACAGGGCGGCCTCCGAACATCTTGGCGGTGCTATATGGTCAGTGGTTGTATTGGTTGAGCACAAGGAGGTGATTGGGTTGTTAGACCTGATACTGTGAGTCTGGTGATATGCTGCTGTCTGAGCGGCATGTAGGTGCTTTAATAGCTGCTGGAGTTCTGCTCATCTATGTTATTGCGAATAGGAGATATGATGTATAGGCCCGAGGCCGCGCGTCATTCCATACTTTTGGACATGAAGTCGTCGTCATGCCAAGATACACGATCATGAACGGTTGAACCGAAACTGGGTCGCTCCGTGATCATCAAGGCATGAGCGGCAACATTACAGCAAGGGCTCCCAGTTCGGAGGTGAGTGAAGTGTTAATGAAGGAACTGCCAGTGCTTGACTCGAATCGGCCCGAGATATCTCCGCGTCTTGTGGCAGTGTCATGCAAGTTGCTGATAGGAAGCACTTCAAGTCAAGACTGTGTGGCCTGGATGAGGCTTTGACGTGACTACGTATATGATTGGTTCATCTCCCTCGCATGACTTGGCCGGCCCACCCATGTCCTCTGGTCCACATGGCTCTGACGCTAATGCAGCCTGCTGATATGTATCCACTATCCGATGGCTCCTAAAGCTTAACCTTCATCGGCAAAGGTCTCACGTGGCATGTGGTGATGTCAACACAAGAATGTCTGCCTCCAACCAGTCAATCTCACCCCTTTGCATATGCACACAGTCGCTCTCCCGGTCACGTCAATCAATTTGTCCACGGCGACACAAGCTCCAGCTATGGAAGCTCCACTCGGTATCGTCCTCCAGCGCATGCCCCAGCAATTACTGGCCCAAACCCCTGCAGAAGACTGGACCGGTGTCACGAGCACGGCCGAGCGGAGGAAGCGGCAAAACCGGCTTAACAAAAGATCACAATGTCAGTTCCTCTCATACATCATCTGGCTTACTTTCTAAGATTTGAGGAAGATCAAAAGGCTCGACTTCGGGGCCAGCAGAACCGAGCTGCATCCAGAATTGCGATGCAAGCTGGGATACCAGATCCAGGTGATTTAACATCGTCAACCGAAATGGCACCCCAGACCTCAACAGATGTTGTTTTGGACGCTCTTCTGCATGCGTGTGAGATATTTGAGAGCTCCGACATCAGAGAGAGGATTTTTGCGCTCGCACATGATGCTTACCTGCACCACATAATGAACACGCCCCGTCTCTCTCAACTCCCATTCCTCATCACATTGAACATTAACATCGCCATGGCTAAGAACGCTGTTCAAATGGGTTTCAGGCCTGAAATCCTGTGCCTCGAGGAGAGTATATCGCCATTTAATCAGCTCGGGCCCTCACAGTATGCGCCCACCTACCCCCAGAATCTGGAACCTACCTCTGTGCAGCATCAGGTCATGCACCATCCTTGGCTTGACGTATTTCCATTCCCAAGGTTCAGAGACAATGTCATACAAGCAGTCGCCGCGAATTTCATGGACGACGATGAACTGTGCGCCGACATCGCCGAGATGAACTACGAGGGCACGGCGAGGCCAAGTCTGATCGTCTGGGGGGACCCTTGTGATCCCAGCGGCTGGGAAGCGTCCGTTTCATTTCTTCACAAATGGGGGTGGTTACTTCAAGGCTGTCCGGAAGTATTGGAAGCGACAAACAAATGGCGAGAGTGTAGAGGAGAAAAACGCCTTTACTGGCATGATCACTAGATGTAAGGAGGAGGTGAACCCACGATAGCATTCTGACGATTCACGTTGATTTGACAAAAGCAAATAACAATGCCAACATCACACCAAGATAGGCTATCTTGCTGCATTCATGTGATGACGCCATCTTAAACCCATGCTCCCTCCATCGAATTAGAATCATGGTTCCCACCTTATGCAAATGGATGATAACAATGAGGGTCCACGGCTCTAAGCCTGTGCGTAACAGTGCGCCCTCAACATTCCCGGTTACTAGAGGGGCGGTATGATTCTCACACAGAGCACACCCGGAAGCACAGTTGCGGGTTTAATGACGCGGAAAACCGCAAATACGCCAGCCATACCTGGATCCCGAGAACCGGGATCCATCACGTAATGACTGCCAGGGTTGATGCAACCTGCTGATGGATAAGAAGTCAAAATCTCTTTCAAAAGTGCGTCTCAGTGGCAGAAAGACCACCAACGAACTTTCTTATAGACAAAGTCCAACGTTACCCGGGCTCGCAGAAAATCCAGCTGCATTTCGTCTATTCCCTCGACTTTTTTTTACGGCCTTTGTACCAACTCTTTATCTTTCCTCCACCGACAGTATGACTTCAAAGTACGTTGCCGCGCACGACAACCCTAACGGCCCTGGCGATGCGCGCCCTACTGCTTCTCAAATCATTACCGACTATGATTTGGAAGGGAAATTAACCGGAAAGGTTGTCCTTATCACTGGCTGCTCGTCAGGAGTCGGGGTTGAGACGGCACGTGCAATCCATCGTACAGGTGCAACTATCTATGCGACAGCTCGTGACGTCGACAAGGCTAAGGGGGCACTGCATGATTTGGTGGACAGTCCCCGTCTTCATTTCCTGCAGCTTGACTTGAGCTCTCTGGACTCTGTGCGTACTTGTGCAGAGAGCTTCAAGTCCAAGAGCACCCAATTGGATATCCTCATCGAAAATGCTGGCGTCATGGCGAGTCCCGAAGGCCACACCGCGGATGGATTTGAGACACAGTTCGGCACCAATCATCTAGGGCATTTCCTCCTCTTCTACCTGCTCAAAGATACCTTACTTCGCTCATCGACACCCAATTTCAACTCCCGAGCTATCATTCTTTCATCCTGTGCGCACCAGGCTGGTTCGGTTCATTTCGACAATCTCAATCTCGAGGATGAATACGAGCCATGGAAGGCGTACGGCCAGAGCAAGACAGCCAACTTGTGGACGGCACGGGAAATTGAGAAACGATTCGGGGCCCATGGTCTGCACGCGTGGGCTGTCCACCCTGGCAGCATCCCCACTGAGCTGCAACGTCATGTTTCCGAGGAGGTCAAGCAAGGTTGGGCGGCTGATCCAGAACTGGCCAAGACTCGGAAGAATATTGAGCAGGGAGCTGCAACAACCGTCCTCGCGGCTGTTGCCCCTGAACTTGAGGGCAAGGGTGGCTTGTATTTAGAGGATACCCAGGTAGCTAAGCCTCCAGGTACAGGCCGCGCAGGCTATGCCGACTGGGCTTACGATGAAGAGGGACCGGGCAGATTATGGGAAAAGAGTATCAAGATCTTGAAGCTAGAAGGTTAGGAATTCTTTTCTAACAGGACAGTTTGGCATTTTGAGCCCTTGGTATATATCACTAAAATTCCTTAGGTAGTAAGGACGTATTTGCTACTATATTACTCGTTTAGTAAATATACATATGAAACGCTCGCTGTAGGGTGATGCTCAGACACGATCTTCTGGCTCAGTTAACCCATCAAGGGCCGGGCTTCAACTATAATAAAGAACACATAATCAACACATCATAGCATCATATCCCAATGCTAACACAGTGATTGCTTAAACACAAAACCTGACTACTGAAATAAAGTCTCTCGTGAGGTCCAAGGAGCGCTGTGGCTCTACCTTTATGTGACCTGTGTCCAAAACATTGGACGAGTTACTGCTTGACTCGACGTGGTAATCATTGTCGCTGTATAATGCTGAGCTCTCAAACTGGGCCAAGTTACAGGAAATAGGACTCTGTGAGAGATCTATTTGAGCATTATCCCACTTTTATAAACTTTGTGACGAGCCAGTGCAGTCATTCCAGGTAGGGTAAGTTATGCCTAGGTGGCTCATTTAGAAATAGCCAAACACGCAACTCTCTCACTGCTACAAACCTCTCAGTCAACCGGACTACCGCAAGATACGACGGCTGACAACTTCCATTCCTTTAGAGCGTGCCGACCTTGGCACCTAGCCATACCATATGGAGTATTTTGGGATTACATCCCGATGCTTCTATAGCCTATGGCTTTTCCCCAAACTCTGATCTTGCCTTACCCACGAGGATCTTGGTAGGGCATCAATCCCGAAACCCTTCATAATCTTACGGCAGGTGATCAGGCTGAAATTGTGGCGTTTGCTGGCCTGAGAATTCTTATCTGGTTACCGTACCCCTCATTTCTCAATCCAGCCTTCAACCTAACATCACCATCATATTACCTCCACCTGTACACACCATTTACCAACCATGACCCAGAGAACTATCGACTATTTCGTCTTTAAGCCGCTTTGCATCACGTGCGAAGGGATAGACTTTCCACGGCTTTGTAGGCAAGCCAGGTCGGACCAGCATCGCCCTTCCTTGGGCACGGTACAAGATGTACTAGCAAGATTCGAGTCTCGCCAGTGCCTCCTTTGTACGCTCATCACCAGAGCCATCATGCGACGTTGTGGAGGGCGCGACGTACAAGGACTACAATGCTACATTGACACGGATTGCTACGCAGAGCTTCCTGGCCGCCTAGAGGATGTTATCAACTTCAACAAGCTCAGTGTGCGTGTGGCCAATCAGAGCGCCTATTTCCCTAGGACTGTGTTGGTACTCCAGCCATGCAGCAACCCGGTCCCTCATGTATCCAACACTCGCGACTTCACCCCGGAGCCTACGTATCCTACGCAGCCTTCTGGTCGGTTGATGGCTCCGCACTATCAGCCACATCTCCTCCGTCAATGGATGTCCTGCTGCTACGAGCGTCATGGGAATGCGTGCCACATGCCGGCATGGCGATCGATCAAGGACGGTCAGTCTCCACGGCTCAGGTTCGTCGATACCGAACAATTTTGTATCGTCGATGGTCCAGAAGATTGTCAGTATGCTGCACTGAGCTACGTATGGGGACCAGCAGCTCGCAACGGCTTGACGAACACACGGAGGACAGCTGAATGGCTACGCAGCCCTGGCTGCCTGCTACACGATGTTGTCCCCAAGACCCTCTTCGATGCCATCAAAGTGGCTCAATCTATTGGATTCAAGTATCTCTGGGTCGACTCTCTATGCATCATCCAGGACGACGACGATGACAAGCGGCAGCAGCTTTCTTTCATGGATTGTGTGTATGCCAATGCATATTGCACAATTGCTGCTGTCAGCGCTTTGCATGCGGACATGGGCATCGCTGGCGTGCGAGAATCTCTGATGCGGCATCCTCAACAGGCGATGGTCCCAGTTTCGTCCTCTCTACGTCTGATTCGCAGCACACATCTTTATACTGGTACAGCATACGAGAAGTCGCCTTGGAAACGCCGTGCCTGGACCATGCAAGAATCACTCCTTTCCCGCCGTCTGATAATGTTCACCGATGACGAGGTTTTTTGGCGATGCCAAAAGGCGACCTGGTGCGAGAGCCTCGCGCTCGAACTTTGCTCGACGCAGCGAAGGGAGCCCAGAATCACCTCTTACGAGTCGTTAGGATGCTATGACCTGATGGAGATAGGGCCAAGCCGAGCCTTCAGACCTGAGTACGCTTACTGGGTAATCTCACAGTATGCAAAGCGCAGCATAACGAATCAATCCGACTCCCTAAAAGCCATCCAGGGCTATCTTCGTCGGCTCTACAAGAAGGACAAACTCGCTAAAAGCGCCTGGGGTCATCTTCTTTTCCTTCGTTTCGAGGAGTCGCTGGCTTGGGTGGGCGGCGACTGTGCTCGTCGCGTGGCAGAAGAATGTGTCTATAACCGTGACGGATCGTCTCATCATGTGAGATTTCCAAGCTGGTCCTGGCTGGGCTGGGACTTTGAGCATGCCGGTTTGGGGAGGCTTTTCAAGCTTCCAATTGCCACGGATATGGTCATGCCCGAGCTAGAGTTTTACAGACTCGACATTTACGGCCGAGTTCATGCTCAAAAGCCTCGAAAATCATTCGCTCCGCGCGTCAAGCCACTCGATCTGAGCGCTCTCAATGAGGAGTTGGCCAGAGACTGGAAACACTCTACATCAATCGACGAGGACGATTTCAGCGGCATGGACTTTCATGATTCTGGACGTTTGCTCTTCTGGACGAGCGCAAATACCCTTCGACTGAACAAAGTGTCACAAGAACGCGATCTAGATTATGAGTGGGAGATGACTGATCAACGGGGAAGAAAAGTAGGAGGCATGTCGGAGTATGCACTCCCGAGTACCACCAACGAAGGGGACCATTGCATGATTGTTGTCTCTCGCGTTCATGATGAAATTCGAGTGGAAAAGGTGCTACCGAAGTTACATGTCCTCGTCGTCGAGTGGGATGATGTGGAACAGCGGGTTGCGCACCGTGTTGGAGCAGGGTCTGTAGATGAAGCTGCTTGGGTAAGAAGTAAACCTGAGTGGATCAAGGTGACTTTGGCTTGAGGGCCCTCAAGGCGAGGGTGTACAGCAACAGTGTAATGTGTTCTTTGTTATAGTTGAAGCCCGGCCCTCGATGGGATAACTAAGCCAGAAGACCGCCAGTAGATAGTTCATAAAACCCAGAGAGACCGATACCCCTGATCAAGTTCCTACCCGGCCTCATCGTGCAAGACCACCAGTGAGGTGCCGTCATCGAGACCTTGGAAGGTCAGAAAGCCAAGTTGCGGCACAAGTTTCTGATAAGTAATACGCTTGAGACAGAGGGAAAACACAGGCTGCTGTCCAGTCTTCGTAGTTTGCGGATATGGGCAGGAACATCTTATAAGACTACGCTGAAGAACCCAATTCTTGATGGTAGAAATTAAGGAAGACAAGATCCAGGCCAAGTCTATTTACGCCATGAGTCGGTGAGAAGGATTTATACAAGATGAGACTTAGGTTTACGGTATTTTGCAGCATTGGGTTTTGATGTTGCTGTGTGTCTCTTTGTGTGTTCTTTGATCATGTGTATGTCCAGTGCGTCATTGAGAAAGTAGAATGTAATGAGTCTGAAGTATGGCACCATCTTGTGTTTGGTTATAGTACGTGGAGTAAAGTATGACCTGTTGAATGTAGTTACCGTTCGTTGCGTCGTGAATGCGTGCTTGCGGAGGTTGCTCGACGATCAGAAAAGTGATATCCCGGCCGCTGACCCATCACACCAGACAAGCTGAGACCCATAGCAATCACCGAACCGAATCTCCACCATCCACATCAACAGCCACAGCGTGATACCCCCTTGTCGCCCACGATGCTCGACACTGCACGCGGCAACAAACATGTCACTCCGTAGTCTGGGTCTGGAGCACCCCTGGCTTCTCACACATCCCATCTTCTGGACCGCGCAGCACCTTGACCTGGTTAAGTGTTGTTTTCAATCAGCTGATGGCGATGGAGCCGAGCACAGCTCAAATTATGTAAGGGTCGAGACAGGACTACATGCTGCCAGTAAATGTGATGAAGCGTCTACGGAGACGGCCGAAATTTTCGCAAAAACCCTCGCGCTAAGGCATAAGACCTACTCCCTTGTGAGCCTACTCGAATACAACGGTAGTCCCTTCGAATGGGCTAGGTAAGATATCACCACGAAGCCTGCACAAACACCCTACTGATCCACCGGTTTTTGTCTTTGCGAAACGACCCATAGACGGGTCAGACTGCACCGTTTTCCACATCGCCAAGCATTCCATCAAGGAACGTTATCAAGACGCGTTGCCTATAATAGGATACTTCGACTACCACAGTATCATTTCGAAACGACGCCAGAAGCTGACGCCTTGTCCACATCCTTGTAAAGGGTACAACGGTCCTGTCCAACGTCTATGCTAACGAAAACTGTCCAAGGTCACTCCCCAGACGTGGTCTCAACACCCCTACTTAGTCTGTACCTTGCTGTCTATGGCTGAGTATGTGGCTCTCAAGTCTCACTCTGCACAGCCTAATGTTCACATGGTACGTTTTTCTGTATGGCCTCTGATGAACTCAGCTCACCTATCCAAGACACGTCTCCTCGTAACGATTAAGTCAGACCAGGAGTATGTTCACCTTTTCGAAGCTGAAATCCAGTCTAAGCTACTGGATATACTTGATGACCCGGCCTTGAGCATGAAGCACATCTGCTGGCCAACCATTCGACATTCAAAACTTCCTTTCCAGCCATATTCAACTTTCCAGACGCGACTCACGGCTCGTCTCGTCGAGGGCCACGGGGTCCAGGAGTCTTTGAGCACGGAGTCTGCCAATTTTCATGGTTCAAGGGTCATTTCTACCAAGCGGAAGCTTACAGAAGAGAATGAATTTTCTCGGAGAGTAAAGTTGAAGGGGTAGATTATGAAGTTTGCCGAGTGCTAATAGGACATACTTGGTGTTCATAGATCACTGCATAGCTGGCTTGGATGGGCTGGCCCTGAGTAGAGAACATGGCCAGATGTAGAGCTTTATTTTCATTACAGTGATGGGTTCGATGGATACGAGAGACACATCATGCTGCCGGTTATCTACTCTACCGGCCTTTGCGTCTTCTGTGCCGAAGAAAATGTTTACAACTGACACCATGAGGCGAAGATGAGAATAAGAGCATTGCGAGGAAGAAATCACCGCAATTTTCATGGCTGTCATAGGAGCTCTAACCTAGGTAAGGTGCTTGCAAACTTATAGTTGATGAGGCCTTGAAGGATGAGAAACTGAACCTAGTTATCCAGTACAGTTCAAGCAGCCTTTGAAGAACGAAACGGTCGAAGTAACTTCCTCTAGGCCACTTATCTTGGCTACATCTGTAAAATGCAGTTAGTACAACGGGGTTTGAAATATAAGGCTGAGATAGCGGGCATGGAGAGCTTACATAGATCAGGTCGAACAATGATGATTGCACCTCGATCCGTATCGATACCAAATGTTGAAAACACCCGTCCGCAGTCTAGCATGTACGGATTCTGTTCGTCAACAAACACTCTGTGGACATCTAGACATGATAGAATTAGTACGGTGCAAATGAATGGGACATTGCCATGCTATACTTCTCAACATATACCTTCCGGTCTTAGGAAAGAAGAATCTTGGTAGTTTTTCGATCTCGAGACTCGTCCGCTCACCCCTTATTACGAGGGTTGGGTTGATGATTTCATCCACTGGCGCCCCGAATGGAGTAAACATCTGGACCAGGTTTTCCAGCTGCGAAGCGACCTATAATAGTTAGTAAATGGTGTCATGTGACTCAATCCTCACATAAGTACCTGTGTCAACTTGTTGGCTGCCTCATCACCACTACAGAAGACCAAGACATGCCATCGTCCGTCCGCCGGCAGAGCCTTATTCAGATGCATAGGTTTTGCATCAGAAAGCCTCACAGCGGGAGTGCTGGGAAGCCTCATTCCAACACTGAGCCCTGACGCGATGGTGCCGTCGTCACCACTCGGACAAGTCAGGACTGAGGAGCTGTACTTGGTAGCCATGCCGGCAGTATACTGTCCGGCCTGCACGAACTTGTCGCGGAAATGAGCGGCCGTGATTCCATTCTTCTTCTGATGTTCGGTGGAGAACAGCTTGCTGAACGAACGGTCAAAGTCGATGAGCTGTTGTGCTGTCTGCTGACGCTCGAGGACATACGTCTCCAGCACTGAAGGCGGGGCTCGGCCCGTCAGGACGTGGGCCATCTTCCATCCGATGTTAAAGCCGTCCTGGAGACTAACGTTCATGCCCTGGCCGGCTTTGGGGGAGTGTGTGTGGCAGGCATCGCCTGTGAGGAAGATGCGGAAGTCCTTTGTGAAGTTGTCTGCGATACGCTGGCCAATGACGTATGCTGACCACCACACGACACAGGAGGCATCTAGCGTGTAGGGGTAGAAAATGCGCTTAACCTTGTCGATTAGGTCTTGCTCGGTCACTTCTCGAGCTGTTTTGCCTGGTAGCTCGATGTAGAAGCGGACAAGTTCATCGCCTTCTCTGGGGATGATCATGAGGTTTCCAGCGTTGCTGTTGAGCATGGCCTTCTTGCGAATATCAGGGAAGTTTGTGTCTGGAAAGACATCCATGACGCCCCAGACGGAGTCGCTCGAGTCGCCGACCATGTTGAAACCAAGTGATTTGCGGACCGTGCTATGAGCACCGTCACAGCCCTGACGATAGACTAATTAGCACTAAACCGAATATTGAAGCGCTAAGAGTCTTACGATTGCGTATTTCGCTCGGTATCGAAATGGTACCCCATTTTGCAACGCCACCACCTCGACAGGGTAGTCGCAAGCATTATCCAGAATGCGCACGCTCTCAACCTGAGAGTTGTACACGACGCCGCTTGATCCATTCCCTCGCAGACGAATCATCTCCTGAAGCATCATCTCGTTGATCCGTGCCTGATTGAGAATGACGTGGGGCTGATGACTCAAGCCCACTTTGGTATCAGGCGCAACATGTTTCCTCTTTAGTTGGCCCTGGTCGTCCGGGGACCAGAATGCCACTTCCATGACGTGATAGGCCTCTTTCAGAAGAGCATCAGAAATGCCGAGATTTTCGAAGATTTCAACGGTGCGGCACTGAACGCCGTCGGCTTGGCCGATCTCAAGAGGTCCTGGGCGTCGCTCCAGGATCTTGAAGTCGATGCCGAAACGGGCCAGCCAGATGGCAGCCGTGAGGCCGGCAGATCCGCCGCCACAGATGACAACTTGGACGGTTTCGGGGTCCATGGTTGGGCAATACAAGAAAGGCGAGTGTCGCTAACTAAAAATCAACGAGGCCTGGTATGTTATGTCTTGTATCCTGTTGCGCAGTACCTACCGCTCTATATCTAGGTGACCTATACAACCCATCCCAAGATCCGAGAGCGGGGTTAGATTCCGGCCTCCGACGGCAGATCGAATCGGCACCGGCTTCCGCGGAGACGGCATCGGATCTTAACGACGGTACTTAAACAAAGTTTCAACCAATCAAATAGAGAACTCCGACTAGTAGGACTCTAAAGACTACCTATTAAATTGTTCAAGATAAACAGTAGCTCCCCAATGGCGACTTTATGGCAGTAAAACGTACGTTCGCGGATTAGTACCTATGTACGGAGTAGAGCTTGGAGATGTTCTCTGGGGTTCACACACACCCTGGTCCTTGTCCAAGCTGACTGCATCTTCAATCCCCGTCTCGACGCATCTCTGACTGAGTGTTTCACCTCGCCGATATGCAGATATCGGCTGATTTGTTTCGTATGCAGGGGGCTGAGGATTGATAAAACGGCGGCCCAGAGACTTTCTTCAGCCATTTCTCTACGCTTTTATCCATTCTTCCATGCTTAGAATCATGGCCTCGCTTGCTCGATCATTCGTAAGCCTTCTCGCAACGGCCTCTGTCGCCAGCGCTGGCGCGCACAACCCGGTCATTGAAAAGGATGTCGTCATCATCGGCGGTGGCGGTTCTGGTGCTCACGCTGCCTTCCGTCTGCGAGAAGACTTTGGGAAAAGTATCATCTTGATTGAGAAGGAAGCCATCTTGGTGAGACATTCATCACTGAAAATTCATCCATCATTGTTTAACAGCCCTAGGGAGGTCATGTCGACTCATACGTTGACTCCAGCTCAGGCAGGGCCTATGACTATGGCGTCCAGTCCTTCATTGATGTCAACGGTGCTTCCGACTTTGTGACGAAGCGCCTTGGAGTCGAGATCAAGGCCCCCAGTCGGGTATCGCGATTAACCCGCTATGTGGACTTTAAAACGGGCAAAGAAGTCGACTATACCGGCCCTGCCCCAGCTGCTTTATCAGCAGCCCTGGTAAAGTACGCTGAACTCTGCGCCCTGTATGAGAACATGATTCTTCCAAGCTTCCGGGACTTTCCGGCCCCCGACGATATCCCCGAGGATCTACTCATTCCCTTTGGCGACTTTGCCAAGAAGCACGGCATCGAAGCCATTGTTCCCATCTTGTTCCAGACCACTGGGCTTGGCGTTGGCGACGTGACTCGTCGAATGACGCTGGTCGTGATGCAAGCGTTTGGCGGGCCTATGGCACGATCGTTTCTCGGCCAAATGGCTTCCTTTGCCCCGGCCTCTGAACGCAACCAGGATATCTACGATGCATTTGCGAAGAAGCTAGGAAAAGACGTGCTGTACTCTTCCACGGTTGTCAAGACTAAGAGAACTAAAAACGGTGTTCACCTCACTGTCAAGACATCGTCGGGCAGGCTCGTCAAGATCAAGGCCAAGCGCTTGCTGCTGTCCATTGAGCCAACTAAGAGCAACCTCGCTCCATTCGACCTTGACAAGGCGGAAAACAGCGTCTTCTCTAAGTTGGACTACACCCGCCTTTACGCCGGTATCGTCTCCAATCCATCGTTGCCCAAGAACTACTCTCTCACCAACTTGCCCGAGACTGCCGCTCCCAGCAACTTCCTCGCCTTCCCCGACCTTCCTTTCCTCGCGCGCTTCGAGTGGATTGGAACCGGCGCATCCGAGGAACTCTTCCGGATCATGGTCATTGGCGATCGAAACTTCGATGGCAAGGACGCGAAGAAGCTGGTCCAGAAAAGCTTTGACACTCTTGTTAAAAGCGGCGCAGTCGAGGCGTCTGGTTCAGCCAAGATCAAGTTTGTTGTTTATGCGCAGCATGGTCCCATGCATATGCACACCTCAGCCGAAGAAATGAGAAAGGGCTTTATCCAGGATCTGTATGCCCTGCAGGGTCTGCGGTCAACCTGGTGGACTGGCGGAGCCTGGGTTGCCAACTTCCAAACTCATCTTTGGTGGTTTAACGACCTTTTGCTGCCCAGGGTGATTGAGGGACTGTAAAAGAAAAGATTTGGAATTAGCTTATTCTATGGTACGGCACTATGGAATATCCAACATGGTTGCTTATCAATGTCTCTTATACTTTAGGTAGCATGCTGGTTGACGTGTCTTATACCCCCAACCATAACTGTTGTGGCCAATGATTACACCTAGTCGACGTTGCTATGCATATCAAGCGTAAATCCCAGCCTCGCTTATGCTGCTCCCATTACTGACTGGCTGGACACCCTACCCCAGACACTTAACGCAGCTTGTATTCATCAGTTGGTATGCCTTTTTCCTAGCGCCTACGTCTATGCCCGATGACTCAAGCTGCTCTGGCAGTAATCAAACCACTAGCGCCATGGAAAATAAGCCAATGATAGTAGAAGATGATGGTGCAATTTTGCAAACTTGATCTGGGTCTTGTTGGAGGCTCCGGGATGCCAGTCGTGCGGTACACGCCGCGGAAGATGGATTAAAGACGGTGAAAAGCTGCAGGCGGACTTGAGCGAACCAATGCCATGAATCGTCCTAGCAGGCTTGGGTCGACCTCTGAAGCGCGGCGGTTCGGATCCCAGGGTACAGTGCAGTGATAGGTATTTAAAGGTCCAAATAGCAATCCTCTTTTATTGTAGCTTAGCTCCACCGGTTAACCCTGTGATAGTCCTCCTTTATAGTTCTGGAACGACTGCAGCAGCGTTTGCTGCAACATCGGGATTATGTCCACAATCTTCCTCCCGTCAACCTCACTAACCCCTAGCTCTCTGCTTATCGTAGCCTGCAGCTCAGTCTGCACGTGGGACGGGATGCCCCCATCGAGGAACTTGCTATAGTCATCGATGGTCTCGGAGTATTCTACCGTCGTCGATGATGGAAGACTATAGTCATTGTCTGTCCGGACATGGTCAGCCCAAGTCACACGCCAACGGCCATCGTACTTACATGGAGAAATGTCCCCTTGGTCGGTATCCGGAAACAAAATGCTGAATATCTTTCGCCAACGCTCACAATCCGCGTCGTGCGACATTGTCTCTCTCCGAGGTCGTTTCCTCAGAAGTCGCTCCTGTTCGGGAGTGATGTTGTCAGAATCCGAAGGCCCTCTTAACGCGCAGGGCGTGACGGAGCGAGTGTGCGCTTCAAGCTCGGCATTGTCTTTGAAGTGAGATAGGCAACGGGTGCATCGGTGGTCTGGAAGAGTGTGCTTCCGAAATAGATGCTCTCTATAATGAAACGTCAGCAGCCTGTTCTTAGTAACCCCGTGGATGTTGCCAACTTACTTCAACCTATGAATGTGCTCCCATCCCCGCGAACAAGTCTTGCCATGCTTGTGAGGATTCATCTTGAAGAAGGGGCAAGCGAACCGACGGACATGTGCCAGTCCCGTCTCCTGAATCGTCTGTGTCGTGCTGATGTTCTGCTTGTTCAGGTCACTCGTGGAAGCTGACGTTTCACTTATGACTACATCACTCAGATAGACCGGGTTAGTATGGCGTCTCATAAGTGGTGATGAAATGCCATCCTTTCCGTCGCCAGTGTTGCTGCTCAAATGCCTCCGCTTTGTCTTCGAGTTAGGCCAGCTCCTTGCTAATTCCCAAGAGGCAGGCGTGTCAGTTGTGTTTGCCTTGGCTTGAGCGGCCCACCTCCGAGCCTCTTCAGAATGGCAATTCCCCAGGTGATGCATCGTCGAAACCGGGATGTCATTCAGCGGGTTCGCCCCAGACAAGTACGCCGCCTCAGAGCCCGAGCGGTTGTAGAAGCTAACCATCTTCTGCTTGACATCTGCCGCGGTGATTCTACGGACGGGTCTTTGGCCGTTCGTCTCAACCACGAGCATGCTGCTCTCGATGAGACCGAGAAAGTCGTGGAAGAAGGGTGAGCAAGCCCAGTGCTGATGCAGAAATGCCATCCACTGAGGATAAATGTTAGAACAAGGCCTTGTTTGCAGCTCATGGACTCACCCTCATAACAGCAGGCTTGACTTTGCTGCAAATATTGCCCGTATCTCTGGAGCTGCTCAACTCAAAGTAGCAGTCATCAGCTGACAGGTCATTTCTCTTGGTCTCCCTACTCGCTGAAAACTGTGTCACACCATTCCATCCCAGGAAATACCACGTAATAAACTCGAGATACAGGCACCCCAATGCCCATATATCATATGACCGCGACAGCAACCCATCCGGCATGTCAAACTCGGGCGCCCGATACGTCGGCGAGTTGCCCATCCCCACAGGCGATATATTGCTCCTTGACTGCCTGTGATGGAACCTCGTCAGACCAAAGTCCGCAATTTCCAGTACGCCAATGTCCGTGTTGGGCCCGTTTCGAAACCAGAGGATGTTTTCCGGCTTGATGTCCCCGTGACGGCCGTACGCGGGTTTGCTGCCACGCTGCAGGTGGCTGTGGTTTGGCTGCAGGACGCTCTCGTAGGCGTAGTCGTCACCCTGGTCGGCGGGGGGCTCATGGATGATGCTCAGCCCCTCTGCCATGCCCTTGCACTGCTTGGCCACCCAGAGGCCGTAACGTTTGTCTGCGGACGGGTTGGGGAACATGGCCCAGTAGCGGCGTAGATTGGCGTTGGCCCAGGGGAAGAGCAGGTGGTAGCTGTTCTTGTACTCGAATGTGGCGAGCAGGGGGACGATATGCTTCTGACCGCTTAGCCTTTTGAGGGCGTCGACTTCTCGAGAGAACATCTCGCGGTTGCGGGAGTGGAGGCGTTTCACTGCGAAGGTGGACTCAGCCTCGTATGTTTCCTAACAGCGTCAGTGGACAAGCTTTGTTAAAACATGGACAATATTTACATACCGAGATATCATGAAAGTCATAATGTGACGGGTGAATCTTGACCCTAGAGATGGACCCATGGCCCCCCTGAAAGTCCTCGTCATCCTCAATACTCGCATCTCTCGACGAGTCTTCTACAAAAGGCAGTATAGTCTGGTCATCAAGAGGATAGAACCTCACCGTGCCCTTACTCCCCCTCGAAAAGAAAGGCGAAAGCAACGTCCACTGATACTCCTCGAAAGAATTCACCAGAAACGGCGACCACCCCAACAGACACTCCAATGTCTTATGCGGCTGTGTCTTTCGCCGAAGCTCGTGCACCCCCTTCGTGCTACTCCGAGCTTTGACGAGCGGCAAGTCGTGGTCTGCAATGTTGTGTCTGACAAAGGTGAGGATCTCCTGCGGCTGCTGGATCATGACGAGGATTGCAAACATCCGGCGGAAAGATGGCTGCAGGGGATCACGCAAGGATCTGGGGCAAATTTCCTGGGCGTGGCTTCTCGCATCGTCGAGGGAGAGGCCCGGAATGTAGGTGGTGAGGGCTTCTGCCACCGAGTCTTCGACGACTAGCTCGTGCAGCTTCTCTAGGGGGAGAAATCCCTTGGATTCTTTGTGTGCGTGCTGGCACAGGGCGCGGGTCAGCTGCTGCTCTAAAGACTCGCTTTTTCGTAGCACTGGTGGGGACTCTTGCCACCAGATAGGTTGGGGGTTGGCTAGGGGAGGCTCGTGGTCCTGGAAGCTGGGATCGGACTGCCAGTTTAACCCGCAGTGGCTCTGCTCCTGGGTGCAAGACTCGTCGAGCAAGCCCGCAGACTCCAGATAGGAGGCATCGAGTTGCAGGGGGCTACTTGGACGACTGGGGATGATAAGATTGAAAGTCGGTAGGAGAATGGTGTTGTTGACCTCGCTGCCCTCTTGGGCGGGTGAAGCTGAGTGCTCCATGGGATAGTCAATTCCAGGGAGAGGAAACAAGGCCAAGAGAGCGGGGTTTGTGTGTATATATATAGACGTCGTAATTGGTTCGCTGAGAGGTTTTACGCTGAAGGATGTTGTTCGCGACGGCGCATTACGCAAGCCAGATGGTTCGCCCGGTGTGAGACAAGGCAGACATGTTTGCCTCTGCCTCCTCAGCCACCTCGAGGCGGGGTTATGGCGTACCAGGTGGAAGTAATGGGCAATCGAGAAACTGGGTTGAAAAGAACTGGGATTCGCTGCAGCATCATCCGCATTCTTTTTTTGCTGTGGCTGACGGTTTCTCGCGGACCTGTCATTGAAGACAATAATTATCCTTTTAGCCCAATGGATGGGTCTCGAGTGATAACAGACGACGTGTCGCCCAACTAACACCTGGCCGGTAAATTGGCCAGTTTTTACAATGATTGTGTGAGGAGAAGGTAGAGATTGATTGTGTTAAGGCGTCGCCACTACCGCGACAGTCCAAGAAGAGTCCTAGCCACGTTAGAGCTTGGCCATTTTGGCAATCTTCCCTATAGAATTTGGAGCCTGCCTATAGGTCCCCTTTCCCTCCGTGAAATACCCACCAGGAAGATGGTGGATCGTAACTATGATGCCGCAAACTGACACGGCGGCGTGGAAAACGAGGTGAAGCAAGCCTCCGATTCCCAAGAGCATCTCCAGGACAAAGGCTGGCACACTCTAAAGAAAGATCTGAGCGTGCTGTTCAACTTGACAATTGCCATAGAGAAGGATCTGAAGGCTCTATAATGGGAACCGAGAGTTTTACGCAAACTTGAAGGGGAATGAGCCTTTATGGTCGTCTACATAATGTGTCGTCAGTCTCATAAGCTGCGGGCATGATGACATTGCTCAGCGTCGCCTCTACCTGAACCAATGCCCTACCTCAAATGAAATAGATGGTTAGCTTGATCTACTTAAGATACCGAAATCCATGGAACTTGATGGCGTAATCCCCGGATTTTGAGTGTTCACTTAGCCGTTGAACCGACAATGTCCTTGACTTCAGGCCTTGGGACAACGCAAGAAAAGACCATGCGGAACTAGTCATGCCCTCTGTCGCTGAAACATATGTTTTTCCTTGTCGCAAATAATCACCTCTTACGACGCCTCGGTATACGGGGATCCCGACATAAAGAATACAGATATGGATTCCCGACATAGCCATGGAAAAGACCTAGGGAGAGCGATGCCTGCTTCGAGATATCTTATTCTTTTGGCTGGGGTAGTAAAAGGTCTTGTTGAAACCTCTGTATGACACTCCTTAAACCCTAAAGGTATTAATGCCGTATTAATGGGCAGAAGAAAAGCAACGTCTGGCCATATCAGAGCCTTCAGTGTCATCACAGGCACCGTCATCGCCACTAACCCTCCAGTCACTTAGGCCATGGTCGGCATTTTGGTAAGAAATACAGCCGCATGCAACGATAAAATCTACCCTTCGCCAATCATTCAAGTCTAACAGCGTGAATGAGCATAACCAGCCGCTTGGAGAGAGGGCAGTACGAACAGACAACCTTATGTTGCAAATGTTCACTAGGTACTCAAACATGACGAGAATGGTCCATCGCTTAGCGAGCTAATTTTATGTACCAACTACCATTGCCCTGCATGGAAGAGAGACTGTCCATGTCAAGGGAATCCCCTAAAAAGACAATCAGCCATAACAGCAGGAATACAGTGATCCAGGCAAGCTGGCACTAAAGCCCAATGCCGTTAAACACAGCGAGTGAATTCTTATTCCCTTAGGAAGATTAAATCCCTAAAACAGGCAATACAGCCGCCTCCCCTGGGGGCTTATTTCTCGTGCATGGGGGCCTTGTCAGGCTGGGGCCTTCAGGGCGCAATTCCACGCGAGGGCTCCACCACACCGCAATGAGGATCCCAAGCTGGTTCTCATGCCCTGCGGCTCAAGTAGACTGGTCTCTTAGAGAAGACTATAAGTAATGGGAATATGTACCCTTTTGCGGTTGATTGTTGCACATCATCGACCTTTCACATCTTGCTCGTGGCCGTGTTGGGAAGAATGACCAAATTGCATGCTCTTCTTCTCGCCTCTCTGGCCTTGGTTCACTCGGTCACAGGCCAGACCATAATTGTAGATGGCGTTGAAGTCGGTACGTAACATGCGTGTATAAATAGCCCACGACCCGACTAACATCCCGCCAGATGCCACAGAAGATAATGTTTCTCCAGCTGTTGAGCAGGTCCAAGGTGATCTTCTCCCAGAAGAGACCAAGCAGTTGACCGACGATGTCCTCTTCAATCTGACTGATCTTGGCCTGACAAACATCTCGTACTTTTACTATGACGAGGCCTCATCTGTCCAGCGTCGGTCTCTTGGGCGGTGCAAGACGTACCCTGGCGATCTCTTCTGGCCGCATAAGATCGCCTGGCAGGTCTTTGACCTTCTTGTCGGAGGAGCTCTGATCAAGACGACGCCTCTGGCTTCTCCATGCTATGACGACTTTGGCAATCAGGATACCGCCAAGTGCGAGGCCATCAACTCAAAGTGGACTGATTCCATGATGCAGTACGTCTCTCCCCTATCCCGTGAAAGACCAACATGCTGACTTGGACAGCATCGCTGACCCCACCTCGGCCATGAGTCCCCTTTACCAGGGACTTACCTGTCTCCCCTCTGGTAACTACACCGACGATTGTACGCTGGGAGGCTACCCAGAATACGTTGTCAAGGCCACCAGCGTTGCCCAGATCCAGCTCGCCGTCAACTTTGCTCGCACCTTGAACATCCGCCTCGTGGTAAAGAATACCGGCCACGACTTTATTGGACGATCACTCGGCTCAGGCTCCCTTTCCATCTGGACGAACAAACTCAAGAGCGTCAAATTCTACTCCAACTAGAAGAGCGGCTCCTACTCTGGACCTGCCATGAGAGTCGGCGCCGGCGTTATTGGCCAGGAGCTCTACGAAGCAGCCGACAAATATGGCGTTATCGTTGTCGGAGGCGAAGGCAAGACAGTCGGCTTTGCAGGAGGCTACATTTCGGGCGGCGGTCACTCTCCACTATCACCTTTGTACGGCCTCGCCGCCGACCAAGTTCTCAGCGTCGAGGTGGTCACAGCCGATGGCCGATTCGTCACGGCGGACTCGAAGCAGAATTCCGATCTCTTCTGGGCCCTACGCGGGGGTGGTGGCAGTACCTTTGGCGTCGTAACTTCGTGGACCGTCAAAGCACACCCTAAACTCTCCGTCACATCTGTCGCCAGCTTCGCCTTCGGCATCGACGATGACACCATCACGTACGAGGCTTTCTGGGAGGCTCTGCGTGCGTACTGGGAGATGATCCCTGTCTTCAACGCTCGTGGTAACTACCAGTACTGGTTCGTCTGGCCGACGGGACCTCGTAAGGCTACCTTTGTCATGTCACCCTGGTTCGCACCCAACATGACCATCTTGGAGGCTGAGGAGCTTACTGCACCGTTGTTCAAGAAATGGGCTTCCCTGGGCATCAAGGTCGAGCCAAACTGGTCTCAGCACTCGAGTTTCCTCTCTGCTTGGTCTACTGGCTTTCCTGTCGAGCCCGTTGGCTCATACGGTAACAAGATGGCTTCGCGCCTCTTCCCAGACGAGAACCTTCAAGACCCTGCCAAATTCAATGCCACCTTTGAAGCTCTCAAGGGCCTCTCGGATCGTGGCGGCACACTCATTGGCTTCGGTATCACAGGCGGTCCCGGCCCTCACCCTGACAACGCCGTGAACCCAGCATGGCGCGACGCAGCCATGTTTGTCATCTCGTGGGTGACGTGGGCAGCCGACACCCCACTACAGCGCATCGCAGAGCTGAGCAGGGAGCTGACCGAGGTGTGGATGCAGCCTTGGCGCGACGCGGCACCAGACTCGGGTGCGTACGCGAGTGAAGGCGATGTCACGGAGCCAGACTTCCAGAAGTCTTTCTACGGTAACAAGTATGCGCGTCTGTACCAGATTAAGCAAAAGTACGATCCCCGGGGCCTGTTCTACGCTCAGGTTGGCGTCGGTAGCGAGGATTGGAACGTGGAGGGGCAGATCAAGGGACTCCCTACGCAGAATGGTCGATTATGCAGTGTTAAATGATAGGGGGTTGTGTGATGGAGCCGAGATGCAGGAGTATCTTGGCACCGAGGATTTAATAGCCTAAATAGAGTAGACAGAACCAACAGCTTTACCAGGCCACAGCATGTACCGGGTTCTCGGGATGTCGTCTAGAGCCCAATCCTTGCCCCCCAAGGCCCAACCCCCGCATCATCCGCATGGACGCCTAATCAGAACTGTTTTTTACATTCATTATGGAAATTTTGTGCGTTTTTATAACTTGCCCTACTCTGTACGACGCCATTAACCTAGACCTCGCGTTTTGTTGCTGATTATCATGACATTTTTCGGCAAAAACACTGCCTCGTAACTGGTACAGCTTCCCCCTCCATGCCCGGCTTTGGTTCCTGTTCAGCTTATCCAACATCCTGGTATAAAATAAAGTTTATAGGAATTAATGATGTGTGATCAGTCACATCAAGTCAGCAAGCTTAACAATGGAAGAACTTTATTGACAGTCTCTCGTCCTCGTCCTTCAAGTCTCGGTTAGCAGATCCCTCGCCGTATTCCCCTCCGGCACAGATTGCTCTCCAGCTTCACCGTCGAGATGATGCAGTTGCCCTGAAGCTATTCCATTAAAGGCCGCAAGCCGCCATGGATCTAAATCCTCGTTACATCGTATCTTCCCCAGTCTCCGGATGCACAAGGACCAACGGTTTGTCGCTAAGATCATCTCCTGCCACCATCTGCATAGCCCCAGACGGATCCAAGACCCCGAAGAATCCATCGTTTAAGCGAAGGTACCATTACGGTCAAGATCGACAGTCTGGTATGGGATACCCTTGGCCGGATGAGATTCAGGATTCCCGGACCTGATCCCTACATTAGTTCCCTGCCAGGGCCAACAACGAATCTTGGTTCGAGTAATTGATGGGCGAGAAATTTTCAGAGGTCGTCCCGAAGGATCTTTCAGGAGGCCAGCGAGGCCGGTCTCGCGTGCATTACTATGTGGATAACAGTACAGCTTGGTTCGTAGAATTTCTCTGCCTGAGAGTAAACAAAATTCTGTTCATCTGCGTTCCGTTCTTGTCTTGTTCAGTAACTTGGTGATCAGCGCTGTCACTGATACGCGAGATCGTCAAAGTCCACTGATCATCCGGAAACCATGGCAGCTCCATCAACAGCTGGAGTCCTCGTGCGCTGATCAATCTTCCCTCCGTTGACGATCACTGACTGACATTGACCAACTTCAGGCCTGCTTCTGGATCCTTCTCTGCGTCTCCGCCATCCTCATCGCCGCCCGCCTCTGGCTCCGCCTCAAGATCCAGCACCAAGCCCTCCTCCTCAGCGATGCCCTGCTACTCATTGCGTGGTGTAGTTCCTTTACTCATGCCGTTTTCGTCATTATCTTCGCCGTCAAAGGCGCGCTGCACCCCGATATCGATTACACCTTGATCAATTGGAAGGTCGACGTCACCAAGGTGGAATTCATAACCAGGGTAACATCCAGAGCGTCTCTTGGAGTGCCTTCGCTGACACTTGTCAACGTAGATGATCTGGTCGAGCGTGTTCCCGTTCTTCACGTCGCTGCACTTTTGCAAGTTCGCGCTCCTAGCAACATATCTACAGCTGTTCCCGAGATTCATGAAGAAGTTGCGCGTGGCTCTCTATGTTGCCATCGCCTACTGTGTCTCTGGTTATCTTGTTTCCATGTCTGTGCAGCTATTCCTCTGCTGGCCGATCGAGGGTAATTGGTATGGGACATGCCTGATTCCATTCCGGGCTTCAACTGACTTGCCAGGTCTTTCGCATCGAATCCAGCCGTCGTCTGCGAACCCAAGATCATCGGAACTATTTTTTACATTGCATGGTCACTTCACTTTACAGCAAATCTTTCCAGTACGATGCACAGATACCTCCTAAAGCCCACCTACTTACCCCTTGAACAGTAATCATTCTGCCCTTTTTCATCCTCAAGAATCTGCAGGTGAAGAGAAAGACAATGGTGGGAATATACGCAATCTTTAGTCTCGGGATCATCGATATAGCATTCAGCCTGACGAGGTTTCTTACCATTCATCTTGGATCCGGCGGGTTCAAGCCTCTGACCCTGATCCGTGAGTTTCGGCCTCCTTAATAACCCGCATTGTTACTAACAGAGCTGGGACAGAAATCTGGTCCATCCTCGACGAGAACATGGCATTGATCATCGCCTGCCTTCCTTCATTACGCCCGTACCTCCAACATGGTTTCAAAAGCTCCTCGGCCGAAGCATCCTACGGTTACGGCAACCGTTCTACAGGGCACATCACCAGCACTCGCAAAACACAAGCCACGTCGGGATTCGAGGTTATCGACGACCCAGTCCCAGTGTTTGATGGCGGTCTACATAGAAATACGCGACGGGGAAATGACTCGGAGGACGACGCATGGTCAGATGGAAAAAAGAGCAATAGGAGTGATATTGAGCTAGTGACGATACAGGCGCAACGAGGAGACAGAACATCGACGGTCCACCAAGGGCAGATTCGGGTGGAGCAGGAGTTTATCGTCACGAGATAGTGTAGTATTGGTAGCTGCTTTCTGCCTCTTGTGACTACTTATTGATAGATCTGGTTGTCAGTTGACACAGCTACCTACAGGGCACGAATCCCTAGCTAGTTACGGACAGAACCTTCTCCGTATACCCTGGAGGGAGCTCTGAAAGGAAGCTCCAGCGTCCATCAACCCCTAGAGTTTGGCATCTTGGATATAACAAAAGATGAAAAGTCCAGTAAAACTCCTCATCCAGATGGCCTTTAATGCTGTTTCAATGGGTTAGGGTCAGAGACTGGCAGGGTAGATGGAGACCTCTGTGAGTCTTAGTCTGAAAAAAGTGATGTTCCTCAGCCCCTGAAAAAGCTCATTGTCTACCAGCCCATTGCTGCGGGGAAGGAATTTCGTGCGCTAAGTGATGTGCGTTTGCACTGAATTCCCAGCTGCCATTTCTAATTCCTTAATTTCCATTTTCCTCCACACTCCTTTCCCCTCCAGAAACCGCTCACTCCTGGCTTAATCTCCAGAATTACAAGACAGCCTAAAACACCATGCTATCGCAGTTCAAACCTTTGGGGTGAATACCTACCAAGGCTGGCAAGGCTAGCCGACTCTCCAATCATGAGGCCCAATACTTGTGCCGTGCCCACGACGATGAAGTGTGCATCTTTTGCTTTGCGCAATACCACAGGGAAATTCGAACCCTGAAGAGCACAGAGGCGGTCTCCCGGCATCGATCCCGAGGGCGCTATGCCAAGATATCCTCCTGTCGTCTCTATGAACCCCCAAGTATCCCACTGCCAAACAATGTCCGCTGCTATTAAGCGCGCTATCTTGCTACCCTGTCTCGAAAAAGTCGAAAGTAGGTTGCCTTCAAAACCCAGTTTAGGCAAATCAGTATTCGGGAACAGAAGCTCGGCAAATCGACTCTCAAAGTCGGCATGTCGAAGGAAATCATACCGCTTCTCTATATCCAGCTCGTCAAGGATTGCAAGCAAGCCAAAACCGCTTAGAATCATGGACTTGGTTACAGGTCCATCGAAATCCCTGGTTAATAGTCGAAGTATTGCCTGCAGCGGCGGGATTCCTTCCGTGTACTGCCGGTGTCGGGACATGAAGTTAGTGGCGAAGGCGAAAAACCTCTGATCGAACTCCTTAAGGACTGGAGAAACAGAAAATAGAGAGTCGATTTCAAGTCCCCAAGCCCACAGACTCTTGGTCTTCCTGGCCAGGACAGGGATCTTGCTTGAATCGTTGGGGAAAATGTCTTGTTGAGGACCACCGATAGAAATCCGAGCGATTGGAGCCTGGTATTGATTGTTTTGGGGATAGTTAGGGGCCCAGGTGGGGAAATCAGAGGAATATCCGAAGTGACCGACGCCAGCAACGACCAAGAAGCCGAGTGAGCTCAAGTCAAGGCCAGCAAACTCGGCGCGAGAAGCTTCCATCCAGTGATAAGCATAATCAGTGTAGAGGTCTGACAGAGTTCTCCTATAGTCGGGGACTATCGGGATACCTGAGACGCTCAGCAGACCATAGATGTAGTCTCTATGGTCTGTAGCCTTGAGATCGGCTGCAATAGTTGAAAGGTCCCAGCGAGCGGTCCGGTGTCCAACCGGCGAGACTCTCGTCTTGGCCACTTCGATACGTGCCAGGGTTAAGTTTTGAATTCTCTCCCATCTAATCTTTCGCTTAGTCAAAGCAGACCAGATTCCATCGTGCAAGAAGTCAGGCTTTACGGTGTTGGCTTCGGCGATTTCCTGTTTCCATCTTGTAAGGGTCACCCATACAAACTCGAGATCGTTCCAATCCAAGATGCTGTCTCCCATGCTCAACAGTCTCAGTCTGCAAGCCAGAGCAACTTCCTGGAATATCCACACACGATCCCAGTACTGATCGCTTAGGAGATCAGAAATGGCCTCCCAAGCAGCGTTATGGAAAGGAGTTCGGGTTTTATCAAGATCCTGTCGACAAAGTCTCGGAATGTGTCGCAGCCACTCAGGACGGAATGTAGTCTGGGTGGGAGGGGCCTGTTTAGGGTTGTTGCGCTTCATCGTATAAGCAAGAGCATGGATAGCCTGGAAGGCAAGCGAGTGATCCTTGGGGCCGAGCCACGACACAACATGGTCCGCAGATGTGTAAATGCGTGCCATGAGCTGGACCTGATGGCCGCGCTCGACTTCATCTTGTTGGTTAATACAAATGGCATCCGCCCATACGTAGAAATTTTGGTGAGGTCGATCCGGAGCCAGTCTTGCAAGTTGATCGCGAAGCCGAGTGAGGGCCAGTTTGAGGTTCTTGGTGACAGAAACAGCTCGACCATGGACTGTGATGCGTATCCTGTCGTTCATGTCCCCCCAGACGTACGACAGAGCAACAAAAGGCAGTCCCTCATCAAGAGATACTTTGATCAGCTCAAAGTTCTCGCCATTCTCGGGTGGAACCTTGAGCACGCGAATCTCAGATCTGGACGAGTCCAGTGGTTCATAGAGGGATGAAAGCGTTGAATCCATCTCTATGAACAGGGAATCATGAAATGACTTTTCTTTTACTTGTGCCAAAGAACTGTCGCGAAGGAATGAAGAGCAGAAACTGTCTTCTGCCGATGTCGAAGGGAGATGCGGGGTACAGCTTCAGCGCCAAGACGATGGAAAGCAGAGTGAGGCGAAAGTGCAAGAATCGAGGCAGTGTTTTCAACTGTGAAGCACCGAAGCTCACGAATCATATCAATGGGCTTCGGCGCCACATGGGAATCAACTCTACATATGGGGCTATGCCCAGGGTGTCAAGTACATCCGATCAGACGACCCGGTCATGGCTGACCTAAAGCGAGATATCGTCGCCTTGGATGACCACCTGGGTCTTAATTTTAATGCAGATATGAGGACTGGCTTCATGGATTCCATGGCTCCTGGCCATGAGGACGATGAAGAGCAGGCAGATAAAGACGCGTCAGACCAGAGCTTGTGGAGGACGAGAAGGAGGATGACGGGGAGGACGAAGACAAGCGAGGGACGATGACGTTTTCTCCTTAGTATCTGGTCTTATTTCGTCCTTTTTCCGAACAATAACCATAGGATTAATACTCCTTTCAGGCAACGGCGTCTTAAGAGAGATAAAGTTAAGGTGAGAAGACGATTTGCATGGTTATTTTGGATAGTTAGCTAGTTTCGGTGATCCAGATCGCTGGATCCTCATAACATTATTCTGCCCTGTTGACGCATTGCCTGTTCTGCATTGCCCTTCCTTTGGTTTCGAGACAAGGCCCTCTCTGAATAGTGGCATTCCTTGACTCTTGAAGCACTGACCCCAGCACGGTATTGGCACGTGACCTCATCTAGCGGTTAGTAATCTCACGACATTGCTGCGCCACGCGCGTCCCAGTCAAGCCTCAGCAGCCTCATCTCAGCCCCTAGCCGCCCCTACCCTTGAGTTGGCTAGGTCAGTTTTGAACAAACAAATGATGCCAATCTCTAGACGCAGATAAGAGAATATCGTGGCTAGATGACCAAGACATGAAGACTTAGGATAGTGGCTGTTCGTTGAGATAGAACATGATGACAAGTGAGTGCTTAAGAACATGGGATTGCTCTTTGTGGGAGTTTCCCCACCAAACCAGAACAGGCCTAATATGAACCGACTGGCACGGGCTCGGTCACCTACGGATACCTAACTGCCAGCTTCATATAACTAAACCTAATTCACAATCACCTATTTATATGTTCTACCTGCCTGTTTTAAACTTTCTAGCCCGAGTGGCGATATATGGAACCGTGTATGGACCGAGTGTGTACGAACTTGTGATAAAAAGAGAGCGGCTGGCACCATGGTAACGAGGGTTGTAAACGAAGGAATAAATGATTCGTGACGGTATTTCTCAAAAAAGGAGATGGTGATGGCATCGGGTTGATAGAACAAAAGCTATCTCACGGAGTGTAATTATGGGTGGAATGAAGCGAGTCGCGAATAGCTTCATCCTAGCTCAAGGTGGCCCTTGAGTCTGTGCTGTTAGTGGCTCTCACCCCAACAGCCAGAACCCCGCCAGGTGAGGGAGGCTCTACAGTGTGAAATTAGAGGATGGAACAGAACCACACTCTGCCGTCACGTGGAGAAAATGGAGCAGCCATAACAAACCAACTGTACCGTGACACCCTGGTTCGACACGCGACGCGGCACGACACAACACAACGCGACATGACGCGACGCGACACAAGTCAAATAACACGCACGCACAGTACGAAGGGCACAGGCCAGTTCACTCTCACATTCCTGGGGTACTTCCTCCGCCTCTTCATTTGTTACCCCATCTCTCACCCTGCTCCCAGTTCCGTCCTCTTGAAACCATCCCTGCTGACCAGGCTACATATGATTCGCTTCCGGACCACTCCGGCACCTCCGTTTCCTTACGTTGCCGCCGAGCCTGACCTGATGGCCTGTTGGAACAAAGAAGCACTGCCTGATTCCCTTGGAGAGCCTCCTTGACTAACCCAACGAGAAGAGGATGAAAACAACTCGCTTCGTTCATGACTTTTCCTCGACCGCTGCAATGCACAAGAAGAACACTCTTCGTCCTGTTCTCAAACTCGACAACAGCTGATTAGGCTGCCCATCACTGCTTCAGGCGCCCCAGTAGTGAGCTCAAGCACCACGGTGATCTCTCCTTGCCTGCTCAACGCAAGTGGTAATGCTGCCTAGGAGTGTGTTGCGATTTCTTGTACTAGCTGAACAAGCGTTGGCTTTTTCTTGTTGGTGTTTCATACTTCAGCTGAACACACATGTCGACGTCTTCATATGGGATGAACAAGTGTCGGTTCAGTCAAGACACGATATCGACACTAAGTGATATGGGTGGTTGGCATCGCATACAGTATTGTGATGGTGGTGATGGAAACTAGTGGCATGCGTCGACTTCTGAGACGGCCAGGTGAAGCCATCCCCAACCCTTGGATTGAGGTCAAGGGATAATGTTATGGCAGGCTCTTGATACATGCCTCCGACTGTCTTCCTCAACACCCCAGGAGATATCTTCCCACCACTTCGTCCGATTCTCGCACAATCTCCTGTCCGACCTGTTCCGTCCGTAAATCTACCTCGCTCTGACATACGTACGCCCTGACTATGAGCACCCCATACGATTCACCTCCGGCTTGCATAGTCACAAACGAGGTCTCCGCTTACTCGCGTGTCAAAGTCGCTGGCCATGAGGACCATATGGGAGTAAGAAACCAGCGCATGGATCTAGGTTGTGAATGAAGCTCGATGAAATATACCCATTGTTGGCCTTGGTGACGCGTCTAAAGAAGCCATCAGCTATCGTGACAAATAACAGCCATTGACATATGCTCCATAATCCGGACCATACTTGTATGGTTTCACCCACGCCGACACTTTCCCTCACATCAAACACAACAATACACAATATTGGTGACCCTCTCGTAGATCCTGCACGTCAGCGACACCCCCTTGTTCATGCGCCACCATCAGTTTGTTCGTCCAGTAACATAACGCCGGTTCATTTGCTCACACTCCTAGCCTTGCCCCTAGAAAAGCCAAGGCAACCAGTATGTGCCAGTCCTCCACTGCCCTACACGAACTGCTTTCCAGCCCAGCTTGGGCCCCCAGCTTCACTGTTGGGGAGGACCTGCCTCCAACACTCCCGCACTTGGGCGGAACCCAGCCCCAGTTCATGCAGATTTGAAGAGTTCTTAAGTTCACCAAGCATGCCTGGAGCTTATGTTTGGTGGTACTACATTGGGGCCTATGTAGCCCAGTTATAGGTTTCTGTCGCACTCCTTGTTTCCACGTCGCTCACCATTTGTGTACGGTTTACCTGGTAGCATGCCTTGGTGCAAATCCAGATACCCATACCCTTTAGATAATGTTAACATATCCGTTTGGATGACCAGGATGGATGTTAAGGGTTCAGCAGCCAATAAGCAGTGAACTGATGCAAGTAAGAGGATTATATGGAAGTAAGAACTGATGCACTTGGCCGGCCGTATCATGATACGAGGCGTGCCGTTAGAGAATACCTGCTCATCACTCGCGGTTGCATGCCTGGAGCTGTCTTTGGAGAGTCTCGAGCTTAGTCTGCTGCAGCAAGGCCACTTGGGGGAGGAATGCCGAATGTTGATCTGGGCGGGAGTATTCTATAAGAGAATATCATCTGCGATATTACCAAGAGTTATTAACCAGAGCCAAGTTTAGTAGATGCAGGGTTTGTCAAGGAAGGTGCGACCGTAATCGTGAAATTTGACTATCAACGATATGCAGTAAAACATTCATGGAGGCGCATCCCCTTAGCCCGGATATCTCGATGTTCATGAGATGACACGTGTATTCTTTCTCCTGTCGCTCGAGTGGTAATGTTCGGAGGATTTACAAGTTACAACTTCCGTCTATAGTTGAAGAAGACCTCAAACATGCGATCCTTTTGCCCGGCCGTAAACTCATTTGTGCTAGAGATGTAAGACTCGATGTTTTTGACACCACGCACGGTTTGGATAGGAGAACGCACCAGTTATCATTCGTGTATCCCATGAAGTTGTGGATAGGATCCAAACCCGGCTGGTCCGGACAACTATCCGACCCAGCAGGACATCCATATATCTGTGTCCTTTGTGCAGGCGTGTCACCTACAAAGTCACCCGGCTCCAAGCAACCACCGGTAAACGTGTGGTTCAGTCCAAACCAGTGTCCAGCCTCATGAACCGTAAGATGTCCCAGGTTCCAGTCCTCGAATGCACCTTGTTCGACAGTGAATCCCGGCATCGTCATGGCACTGAGTTGGCACAAGTCTAACCCCAGGGTCAAGTCGTCGCCCTCGGTCAGGACTGTAGGCCAAGTACAGTATCCTGTGGCCCCAGGCGAATATTTGCTGAAGAAGTAAATGTTCAGAGCGTCATAGCCGCCCTTTCGAGTGCTCTTGAAGTATTCCCGTTCCTCTTTCTCATAATTGACCCAGCCTTTGTCTGGCCCCTCATAGACGAGGAACGAGTGGCCTGCAAGATCGTCGACAACCCGCTCTGTCGACTTCAGCACCAGGTTGATGCCGTACTTGGAGAAGGATTCGCTCAGGATCTTCCATTGGGCGTCGACTATTTCTTCGGTAATGAGATCCTCGTCTTCCTCGGTGCTGGCGATATGAAAGTGAACATCTACGATGAAGCTGCTTGGGATGGAATCCCGGCGGCTGGGATCAAGCAACTTGGAATGAGTACCGATATGCCTGTCTAGGCCGTTGTCGGAAACCAGGCATCCATAACCACGAGGGGCTGTTTGCTCAGCAGTGGTGACAGCACCAAGGAGGAGGCCAAACAATGCCACACCAAGCATCGTGGAGTCAGCCCGTTGTGAAATAAAATAATAATGACAACGATGGGAATGAATGAAATAGCAAAGGCACGGGTCTTCAGCTTATAAAACCCGATTGACAAGGTCAAGCCCCGCTTCCTTATCGATGACCTCGTATTGCGGGCGAATCTGCTCCATTGGACACTGAATACGACCTTGTCACGAACTTGCCCTCTTGGCGAGTGGGGTCTGTCAACTAATAGCTTCCATTCTTGGAGCATTGCCGATGCTTAGGTCGCTCTATAGGCACATTGCATAGACAGGGACGATTCCTCGATCCCCATGTGAGGTAGCATTACCGCGACGATCTACACCTCTTGTGGAAGCTGGGGGATCAAGGAATATCTAAATTTGGTGGGGTTGGACAAGTACTGATATGGAGGTAAACACACCGTCCAGCATGCTGATACAAATCATCAGAAGCCAACTAAGATGGCCTGGAAAATAGAGAGGTGAGTCCAGTTGAAAACTACGGACTATCCTGTAGTCTCAGTCGTGGAATCCCGACCTCACGTTAAGACCTGGGAACTTTTAAGTGGCTAGTAGTGAGATATGCTAAACAAAGTTGATTCGTCGTTTCCCAAACGTATCCAGAATGCGCGTGTAGTCTCCAATCCCCAACGTCCTCCACGCTTCGCCGTTATTCCGCTTCGAATCCCGCAATATCCTCTCCTGTTGCTCATCCGTCGGATCAGCCTTGCAGTCAAGCTCTAACACGATGCACGGAGCCTCATTGGCCATCATTCCGTGGACGTACGCGTCTCCAAGGAGCTCGAAGTACTCGTTAGCCTGCCAAGGGCGGAGCGCGATGGTGGTCATGTACCCCGTCAGAACGGCGACTCGGCCTTTGGCCTGTGTAATGCTGGGGACGAGGCAGAAGTACCCATGTTTTGTAACGGCAAAGCGAAAGTCCCGGAAGATACCAGAGTTTTGGATTGCTCTGTTCAGTACGGGCGTGCCTTGGCTGAGACCTCGCGAGGTCGCTGTCGTCTTAGTCAAGCCAGCTGAGCCAAGAGTCCCAGTTGTCAAGGGTATACGTGGTGCCGGCCAGTCCTTGGTCATGGTCGGTGGCGGAGATGATGGTGACCTTGTAAGACTCTGTAGCTGGATCACCATTCACGTATGTGTGTGAACGGTTGGCACAGATATAGTTCAGGTCTTCCTGAACAAATTGTCCATACATTTCTTCTGTCCACCGTCTCCCCTCTCACATGAAGATATGGTGCTTCCCACGTAAGAAATCTCGTCCATCATTAAGCCAGCGAGACTTATGGATGTTTGGAGGATATTCCTGACTCCACGTTTTGACCGGCGCAGCTCAAGGGGCACGCGAATAGCTCATGTGCATCATCTGCACTTGTTCCGACCGTTCGGAGAGGTCGCCTTGGTTGATGCAGATGGCGTCAATCCAGATGGTCCGCGACAGGCCTGGGAGGCGAAGGTCTGTCAAGACGTCGAAGGCGTTTCTTTGGACCGTCATGGTGCAGCCGTTGCATTGGATCTGTTGTGGGTCTTCAAGAGAACCCCATGTGTAGGACGTCGCAATGAAGACATTGTCGGTGGCGTCGAGATGCGTCGAGATGAGCTGACAGTTGATGGGCGAAGAGCGTGCACCTGGTTCGAGGCGGAGAACTCTGAGGGGATTATTGCCAAGGAGAGGGGTGTAAAGTGAGGATAGGATATCACTGTTCCAAGTGTCCATGATGTTGTCTAGGTAGTAGATCTCGATGTGTCTAAGATGAGAGTGAGATTAAGTTCTGCCTTGGCTATTGTATCTACGCAAATAACAGAATTACTATTTTCGGCAGAATTGTCAGCTCAAGAATTGCCGCCGACGCTCGTCTTACAGTCCTTTCCCGGGGTTGGTAACCAATCAGCTCAGGTTGTTGAGCCAATCGGAACTCCAGACAGTAGCTGCTGAAGTTGTTGGTTCAGCAGCTGAGGGACCAAACATGCACTGTCATTAGAAAACGTCTGCCATCTTCCACTTCACTTCAAGGTATCTTTGGTTTGTTAGGTTGTCTTGGGGTAATTCCCGGACATAACCCTCAACACAATAGCGGTATCTCACGACTTGAATATTGCTCGTTTCTGTGCTCTTGTAAACAATAATCATGATAGCCTTTCGAGCCCCTACTAGGATCTTGATGGAGCATCAAAGAAGGAGCGATCCTGTCTTTGATCCGACCAAAGTCACTGAGAACAAAACATGGCGATAGTGTGAGTTACAGCAATATGTATCACAAGCTGAAAAAATGCACTCTTTTTTTTTTTTTTTTTTTTCTTTAAAAAAAAAAAAAAAGCTCTCCGGGCCTACGGCCTCCAGCTTACCTTATTGCTGTATATACCTCGGCATCTGTGACGGCGTGCCTTCAGGGCCGTGCATGTGTCACAGGCTTCGTAAGCTGGGAGTTCCGAAAGGCCGGGACACAGATCTTGCTGGAGTCCATCTCACCGGAACAGGGGCATTTCCGCTAAAATAAACTCCGCGTCAGGTAGGTTTCAGCTTCACAAAGGCTATCAAGCTTTCTTCCAACTCTCTGATGGAAAACATGGGAGGAGCCTCAATGCTGATTGGTCATGGTGCATTTCTTTGGGAATAGGCAACTAATTAGGTTTCGGTGTCTACTCTCTCCAAAGGGTAGGTGGTAAAGCAGCGTAGCAGGATCTACCGGGACAATAGTTATACCGTCTGTGTTATAGTAGGCATGAAACTTTACACGTTTAAGCAACAGGTGAAGACAAACCTTATATTGTGGTTTAGACCCGCTCAAAGTGACGTGTAATCCTGGACCCCTTGGCCCCCACGCCTTCATTCAAGCACTTGGCCTTCCCACCTCTGATAGTATTATATGGAATATTCCCTGTTTTGGCATCGCCTTCGGGGGTGTTCAGCGTACCGCGCGGCTTAATAATCATTTTTAATGCCCTCTAATTTCTCAAATAGCACATAGCCTACGTACCGCCCTGTAGCCGGGCGTCTCGCTCTTCACCTTCCATCACAATGGCCAACCTCCCAGTAAATCTATCCATCTCGGTGCCTACTTTGGTTGGGTCATTACTCTCTTGTACAACTAGCTTCCTCGCTCTTTGCCTCCACATAATTGTTCCCCCGCAACGGCGGCATTTCCGACATGCACTAATAGTAAATCTGCTTGTTGCAGGTAGGTCGCCCAACAATAGTTAAGCGAAGTGTTACTGATGTAAAGTCTTCAAGATTTTATAAACAGTTTAAATAATACTGTATCTGGCATCCTTGTACTCAAAAATGGCTATGCGGACCCAGGGGCGTCCCCCAGCACTGCATGCCTCGCCAATGCGTGGATCGGCCAGTTCTCTGTACAAGCCATCGACTTCAATATTCTCATCATCTCAATATCGGTGTTTCTGGTGGTTCAAAGGCAACAGTTTCTTAGCGATTCATCAAGAGCCATGACCGCAATTGTGTGTATCTTGCCATGGATTCCCGGTACAATCACCAGTAAGCGTTACTGAGGCCTTGATCACTGAACTCTTACTGAACAAGCAGGTTTTGTTGGCCTTGGTCTCGGTACATATGGGCCTGTAAGCGGCAACTGGTGTTGGATCCAATCGCAGCATCTTGGCCTTCGCTACGGCCTCACGCACGCTTGGCGCATCGCTATTTTCCTGGCCACGATATCAATCTACACTTTTATCTACATCAAGCTCCGACGACTGTTCAGCAGACTCAAGGTTGACCTTAGTTCGTCTGCAGCTGGCCAAGACATAGCTGGTAGCCGGTCTCGGAATGAACCGGATACCACAGAGCCGTCCGATAGCCGTCGGATCTGGATCACTACAACAGTTGAAGCCTCGTATGAGTTGCAATCTCAGCCAATATCCAAAGGAGACCAGCGCAACGAAGGTTCAGACATTGGGAAATCCCAGTGGTCCGCTTCTCCAAGAGACCAGCCTCCTCCAACAGAGATCCCCTACACAGATACAACCCAGCAATCTTCGAACAACGTGGAGCCATCTAGGAATGCGCCGGCATCACCTAACCTAAAGAGAATGCTTCTGTTGAATGGATATCCGATTGCGTACATTATCCTCTGGATTCCTGGCATGGCGAACCGCTTGGCTGAGTCGGTGGGCACCTCGCCACAATGGCTCACATCGTTGCAGGCCTGTACTCAGTTCATTGGGATGGTTAACGCCCTGACATATGGCTTCACCGAGCAGATGCAGCGCGCGGTGCAGATGTGGATGAAGAGGCGCAGTTTCCGAACATTAGATATTGAATAAATGGCTGTTTTGCTGTTGAATGAGATTAGTGGTCCATCCTGTCTTGCTGTACTGTCAGTGTTAGGAGTCGTGTTTCGATTCTTATGACTAGCAGTCTCAGCAATGCTAAATACATAGGATGAGCACTGGCGGGAGAACTCCCATCTCAGGTTACCGAGGTCCCTATGCGAGTGTAAACCGGAGTTCCGAGCATCATGGCTCTTTAGGCAATGGCGATCCCTATAGAACGCAGTGTTCTCGATGAATTAAGGTTCGCTGAGGCAGAGTGTTGAGCACGGAAGCATTTGCAGAGCTTATTTGATGTTGAATCTTGCGTTGAAAGGCGTTGGGCATGATGACCTGATTGTGTTAGTAACTATATTTCTCTTGCTGGATTGCCTGGATCCGCCCGCTGGGTTTGCAATGAGGCTGAATAACTTAGATGACTCGTTGGTCCTCTCCCAGCAAAACAAAGCCGGTTGCAAGGGTTCACTTCTTGCAGGCTGTCCATATAAAATACGTATGAAAGCAGTCATACCACGTTTCCATCATGAAGCGAGATGGGAAGGCAAACAAATTATGGCACTGACACAAGAGTGTACTCGCTCGGGGTACGTGACCATCGGCGATGCTTTGGATGATGCCGTACCATTCTACCTTGGCCGCTGCTCTAGTAAATGATGTCAAAGAGGAAGAATATCGAGTTAAATTAATAGGGATCTCCAGCTCACGCTGCGAAGCCCGTTAGTGTCATCTTTGCCGTGTCACTGTACGCTGTTTTACGGTATTGGGTTTTAATACCGTCATGTATTAATGGCTATATTTTTTGCTGTTGTGGCTGACGGTCTCGTATGGGCTCGTCATTGCGCATAATATTAAAACACCTTACATGCAAAGAGGTCTGGGAACTTGGCCCATAGTTATACAAACCAGAGTATTTCAGGATTATATGAATTGACTATAGTTTGATGCTGATTCAAAGGACTTGTGTTGTAAGGCCGACTTGGGTGGGAATATAGGGCTTGCGCCCAAGGGTCAAGGTTATTCTTTTTCCACGTCTATCTGTTCTGGCTCCCGCTACTTCAGGCAGAATTACTGGCACAATTAGAGAGGACTCGCATTCTTGCACGATCTCTAGCGGGTTAGCTATCTGTTGTGCAAATGACACGACCGGGTGTTTTCGGTATATTTGGCCGGTTGAGTTCAGTGTCTCGGCTTGATCTCACGATTTACGGCATTCTTACCGACTGACCTGTGCCCCAGTGGGGACGATACAATGGCATCATCACGGCATCTTTGTAACTTGTTTTCTCGCACGAGTTGTCGTCCTTGTTGTGGATCTCTGCCTTGTCGTCCTCATTATTCTCCATCTCCTCCCTCGCCTCGGGTATGGGTGTGCTCGTCGCCTCCAGATCCCAGCTTGTGCAGTCAACCGGTTTCAGCAAGCAGATGAGACTATGATTTCCATCCTGGCAATCTCGCATGTGGTACTCTCTGGGAAAACATGTCGTGAACAATCACCCTCGCGATCCGATGGCGTCCTCTCCGCGACAATCCCACTTATGCCAATTCCGCTACTGCGTTGGAGTTTGAAATCAAATTTCCACTTTACCTGTGTTACAGGCACGGGAGACAGCGCCCAACGGGGTATACGTGATGGGGGCGTATGTTCTCGACGACATCAGGAGTGCTCAGCTCCACGAAACAGTCCTTTTTAAAGGGCCAAGACAGCTGTTGGCGCGGCTAGTTACTAGGAATTTAAGGTTAAACCATTCTCTACTGATACACCTAGCATTATCATAGGCGGCTGGTACGCGATCATACCTCTAAGAAACTCTGGCTCTGGAAATTGCAACCGTACCAACGCTACTCTACCTACTCCAGGCCGTTGGTGGCCGGGGCATCGAGGGTTACGGCAGCATCAGCACAAGCAGCAAACTAGCTCGACATGTTTTGGAAACATATTCTCGATCCAAGGAACATGAGAGGGACCACGTTATGGTGAAGCGTGCAGCCAATTGCCACCACGGAACGTTGTAACAATCGCAGCAATTATCTAAGACCTGAATACCAACAAACATACTCCAGTGCGCAGACGTTAATAGGGATTAATTGAGGCAAAATGCATCTAGCGCATGTCAACATCCTCTGGCTTGCGGCCCCATACGACATAGAACTTCTGATAACCATGCATCCTGTGATCTGCTAAAGCTCTCCTCACGTCGATGAGGTTGACCTGGCACCTGTTAGTTGAGCGCAGGATGAATTGGTCGAAACTCACCTCGATCTCCTCCTTGGTCATGCCCTTGACGCGATGCAACAAGCCATAGCTGAGCGCCTGTAATCCTTCCGCGACATTCGCATGCCATAACTCCCCAAACCTCTTAAGCCTGCGGTTTTTGGGCCAGCCGTTGATAGGAATCTTGTAGATCTTTTCATGGATGTCGACAAATCCAGTCTCCTTGAGGGCTTGCTTTATGCTCGCGGCACCTGGCAAGGGTCGATCGGCGGCTATGCTGGCGTCGACAATGTCATCACACCACTTTTTGAAGGGGTTGTTTTCCGTAACTGAGTCGTCGTCGCACTCCAAAAGACCCTCCAGTTCTTGACATTCTATCCATCCACCAGGCCTTAGTCGCTCAAAGGCCGGCTGAATGATTTGTGTAGTCATGTCAGACCAGCAGCCAAGAGTTACCCTGGTGTGTATCAGGTCAAAGTTGCACCAGTCCCTGCCCTGGGGCCACTCGTCGGTTCTAGGGCGGTCAGTTCATGTGTCCAAGGTGAGCGCGCAATGGCTGGGGGCAGTGGGAAGTTACGCACGCATCGTCAATTATGAATTCAACATTAGGAGGAACCAGCTCGCTCTGGATAGGAGACAAGTCCGTACCAATGATTCGAGCCTCTGGGAACTCATCCCCAAGATCGATAGCCCAGTGGCCAGAGCCTGTGGCTATATCAAGGACCTTGCGCGGAGGGTTTTCGTCATCAAAGGGTGCAAGGCAACTTCTGCCGTCCAAGAGGATTTTGAGAGTCTCATGTTGAGTATTCAACCGTTCGATCTCGATCAAGTCATTGGGATAGTAGTAGGCTGCAAGGTTAGCTTCTATTGGGCTTGAGATCTCAGGGTAGAACGTACAGCCGGCGCGATAAGCGTGGTATGTCCTCCCGTTCTCCTTGTGGAACTCGTAGATACTCTCCGCCACGGATGCGGTATCTCTGTGATGGATTAGCGCTGAAATATGGCGGCGATCAAGGGCTGTAGGCTGACAGTGTGGGACGACTCCAAGGATTTGACTATTGAATGTGAGCATCGGTGGAATGAAGGCCCATGCTAGGCAGCCCGATGAGACTCACGTCGACTTCAATTCCAGTCGTATAGTCGAGGTACGCCTCAAAACTGAATTCATAGTCGGAAAGACTGTCTCTCGGCGCAATTGTGCTCGACATTGGGAGGCTCCGAGTTAGCCGAGTTGTGGATCGCTGGTGTGAAAACCTGAGGAGTCGGGCGGACGTGGAGGCCCAACCAGGATTTCAAGAGTGGAGAGCGGGGGCCATAGGCAGGCGATGATCTGTGCTGGGGAGAGGAGAGAGAACTGTAGCGTCAAGTAGTGGTGCTGTGGTGGGTGGGCGTTTGTTTCTGTCTGTGAAGAGGGGAGGGGAAGAGGGGTTTCAGCGAGACAGACACCGACAGACTGGGTCCTCCTGGCTGAATAAGACTCAGAGTCGACCCGAGGGGCTGGTAGTCGGGAAAATGGTGACCCGGAGGATCGGGACGGGGATGGAGATGTGTGCGTGATCCAAGACAGGGGAGCCAGTTTTTATTGGGCAATTTCTTGTGATGTTTTAGGGCAAGGCGTCCGTGCCAGATCCGGCGGTTGGGCGGGGAGCACAGTGTGGCCTGAGGCAGCGCAGGCACTATCTTGGTTATCAGCAGTGACTTTGTGGTGGGTGTTTTGCTCTTTGTGAGCCGAGCCATAGTCCGCCGCTCACTTTGTCTATCTGAGATAACACGGGCACAAAAGTAACCTTGCTGTACCAAAGACCATGCTCCTCACATCACCCCTTGCGTCGGAGCTGTTGCTCCTCCTCATACTCACATCCCTGTCATTCACGATCAGAAACACAGTGGCGAGTCCGGGTATGGCGTGTTCTAGGCCCAGGATCTACAATTGGTTTAGGTCTAGACTCATTTCACGTCGTCAGACTCCACACACTATGCCAGAACCTTGACCGACAATCACAAATTGTATGTAGCCAACTACCCTATTCTCGAAACATTCCAGAAACAAACAAGGAAATATACTTTCGAAATCGGCATATTCCATCCTAGATAATGACATTCTGGATCCATCTATCACGCCAAGCCTGCTGCCACCTTCTCTCCAAGCCTCGCCGCCACCGTTTCTCCAAGCTGCCTCAATGATGCGGCACCCATCATTTCCAATACGCTAACCTGAAGCCCTGATGCCTGGCGGAACCATCTTCGCAATTCGATCGCCGTCAGAGAATCCAGACCCATTTCGGAAAGTCGAAGGCTTGTGTCGATGGTAGTGTCTGGCTTGAGCAAGAAATCGTTGATCTTTCTTCCAATCTCCACAGCCAAGAAATCGACTGTTGACTCCTTGGCAAGGATACCCGCGCCGTCGCTATCCGTTAAGCTCTGCAGAAATTCCTTGAGGCTGTGGCTTTCGCCTCGTGCATCAGATGCTTCTCCAATAGCTAGGTTGTGGTAGATTCCCATTCGTCGATCTCGACGCCAGTTGGTTGGATTTTTGGGATTATCAAGGTGAAGCTCTGATCTCAGACCCATGATGATGTGCCCCTTACTCTCCCATGCAGAGAGGGAGTCTGATGAGACATCCGTAAAGTTGCTCGTGTCCTGACTTGTCTGTGCCATAGAATTGACAAGTGAAGCTTCCACGCTGTCCAGGAACTCTTTCTCCCCCAGCGTGTAGAGGCCCTGCAGCTTGATGCTTCGAAGTGCCGCCGGGTTCTCGGCCACAAAGCCGACATCTTCAATGGGGCAAATGGAGAGGACGGAAGCTGGGAGGCCAAGGGAATGCCGGTACTGACAGAATGACTCGATAAAAGTACATCCCGCTTTGTAGTTCCCCTGCCCAGGCTGATCAACGACCGTGACGGTAGAGCTGGCTAGCCAGAAGTAGTCTAAAGGTTGCCCAAGGAACGCTTCATGAAGATTCCATGTACCGTGGACTTTTGGTTCATTAGCATCTCTCCAATCCGTCCACTCCATGTCAAGGAATGGAGAATCCTATCATACATTAGTCGAATGTTATTTGATGCTTGCATGGGGGTAGCCTACTCTTTGCACCATTGCAAGATGGAAAACGCCCTTGATCTGAGCTGGTGACTTTTCAATCACTTCCTTGACATCTTCAAGGTTGTTGACACTCCCCCTGATCATGGTAACGGTGCATCCCATGGATTCAAGTTCGGCTGAAACTGGGTTGTTTGTTGTGACACTTCTTGACAAGAAGACGAGGTGTCTGGCACCGTGTTCAGCCATCCAGATAGCCAGGGATCGTCCAAGACCCCCCGAGCCACCGACGAGTAAGTAGGCCGCAGCAGGATTGAACTTGATGCTTTCGGCAGTGGCTCTTGCTTCAAGAGTCGACGAGTCCTCAGGTAGTTTCAGAATCACTTTGCCAATATGATTGCCACTCTGAAGATAGCGGAAGGCTTGCTTGATGTCAGATGCGTCGAACGACGTGATGGGTTCCAGTGGATGGAGCTTTCCCTGCTCAAAGAAAGCTAGAGTTCTTTGCAAGACGCTAGAAAGGATATCAGTAACCACGAAAACAAGGTAAAGAAGAATAGGTGGCTTACTCGCGGAGAACAATGCCTTGCTCCTTCATCATGTACATGACATCGATGCCACAGTACGATCGGTTGTCCAGGAAACGACTCATATCGAGCTGACCAAATCCAGCAAGGTCACGCTTCCCGAGCTCAAGCAATGATCCGTTCTTTGCAACACACTTCCATGAAGCGTGTAAGAGCTCGCCGGGGAGCGAATTCAGAACAAGGTCCACTCCTTTTCCTGCTGTTTGCTGCATCACCCCATCGAGGAATGAGGCATCTCGCGAGTTGAAGATTCGTTCTCGTGGGATGTTGTAGGTCTCAACCAGATAGTCCTTCTTTTTCTCACTGCCGACGGTAGCATATATCTCTGCACCCATCATTTGACTGACTTGGATAGCAGATAATCCAACACCACCACAAGCCGAGTGTATCAGTACGCTCATTCCCTTGCGCAGCCTTCCAACATCAAGAAGTGCGTAGACCACAGTTGCAAAGCAGCCCTGGATCGTCGCTGCCTCCTCAAAGCTGATGGAATCTGGAAGTTTATGCACGAAGTGGTCCGCGACAATCACGTGCGTGGAGAAGCCACCCATGTAGGTGAAGGACATGACCCGATCGCCGATGTTGAGGCCCGTCACGGCACTTCCAAGTCTCCTGACTGTGCCGGATACTTCCATCCCCAGGGAAAGATTTGAGGATTGGGATGAGATGAGACCCATAGCGTAAACAACGTCTCGAAAGTTGAGGCCAGCAGCACGAACATCGATCTCAACGTGATCCTCCGGAATCATGTCTGGGATCGGGAGAATTCTCCAGTCCATCGTCTCCAACATACCCGGTTTGTCGATATCCACCTTTTTCATCACCTCCCCTTGAACTTGGTCAGATCTGGGGGAAGCTTCCTCCAACAATGGGAAGGGTTGATAACGCCCAACACAGATGACCCCGTGATTGATGACGAATTCCCTATCCGGCTCAAGGTTCTCGTTGTCTTCATCCTGGACGATCTTTTCGAACAGCTGAGAGACCAGAGTAGAGAATTGGTTCTCCATGCTGTCAACCTCGAGCGTGTAGAAGTTGAGCCCAAGTTCTGAGCGCAGAGTACGAGCTACACCCAGCGTCTGTGCAGACCGTGGATTTGAACACTCGACCTGGATTGGGCCTGTCAACCAAAGAATCCTGCTTGAGCCGACAGTCCTAGCGAACTGCTGAAAGGTGGCAAACGCTTCCTCTGGGATATCTTGGAAGAAGTTGGCCTCAAGATCAAGACAGGAAATGATGTCCTGGCCCTGGGGAATATCTTCTCCGATACGACGCTTTGCAATGGCCCAACCTCTTTCTTCTAATGTAGTAGCCAATTTGCCAGCAACCTCTCCCTCGGGGTTCCCGCATAGCAGAGTGATGCCAGATGGGTTGGAGACCCGAGCAGGCTGTTTCTTGGCCACTATGACGGCGGAACGCCGATGTGGTTCTTCGGCATCGAATGTAACAGCGTCAGCTCCGCTGAACCCGGCGGCTCTTAGCTCCTGATCCCATCGTGATACTGGGACATAGGGTTGGTCGAAACGATTGTCCTTTTCTCCCAGCCACCACCCTGAAAAGTTGCCGAAGATGTAATTGAGTGACCGAGTTACGCTGCACAACTCTGTCATCACGAGCATTCCATCCGACTTGAGCAAAGGGTGTATATTGCTCAACGTCTCTTGCAAACGAGGTGTTGCATGCAGAACATTTGCTGCGATGACGAGATCATAACTCGCCTCTTGGAAGCCTTGCTGAAGCGGGTCATGAGACACATCCAGTACTTTGAACTCGAGGTTAGAAGCATATGCAAAACGCTCTTTGGCAGCCGGGAAGAACCCTGCAGATATATCGGTAAAGGTATAGGTAGAATACGCCGGTACTCCATGGACATCGACAATGTTCCGCAGGATGGTCTCTGTAGTACCACCAGTCCCTGCTCCGAGCTCAAGGACTCGCAGATTCGGCCTGGTATGAACCAAAAGGCGCAGGAACTTGGAGTAGTCGAATGTCATGACATCGTAAATCTCGGCAAGGATATTGTCTTGGAGAAGGATATCGAGTGTGTCGGCTTCACTCGTAAAGATCTTGTCAATGTTATCGAAGAGACGCCTCATGCCGATGATAATGGCTCTTTGTGGTAGTTCCAGTAGAAGGGTGGTAAGTTCCTCAATCTTGGCTAGTCTCTCGGCTCTTGAGAGTGAAACATGCTTCTCAGGATTCTCGACCAGCTTGTAGCTTCCAGCTGCCGCAAATCCAATCTGTTGATTGACCCAGTCTCGAAACCTCGCGAAGTGAGGCTGGCAGGGCTTAAGGTACCTGACCCTCTCTGCCGTTTCGAGAATGAGGAGCAACCCTAGCTCTTCATACAGTCGAGCGTCAGGCTCGGAAGATGTTGGTGGTGTGAAAAGAGTTGATACATCGACAAAGTCAAAGTGTGGGAGCCACTTCAACCTTGCTGCAGCGTGAACGTCGAGTGTCTCAGGGGTCTCGTCGTCTGCTAGGGCATGGAATTGAATTCCGGAAGCCCGAAATGTCAAATCCTCACCCGATGTGAACTCGACGCATGGCTCGACTCCATACATGTTCCATGCTTTGGCTTCCATGACATCTGCACCTGGGCCAATCTCGAGCTCCTCAATGGCAGTCGGTACGCAAAGTTGGGCCAGGTTTCGCCCTAGACCTTTCGCCTGTGCGACCAAGAGTAACTGAAGGCCGGCATCAATCGTTGCTGGGTGAAGCGTAAAGGGGGAATGGCTCTGTTGGTCTCGGTTGATGATCTGGGCGAAGGCAAGCTCTTCGGAGACTGCTGATGTAACATTTGACAGTCCTCGGAATGAGGGCCCATAAATGAAACCAACGCTGGCCAACCGACTGTAGATGCGGGAGACATCAACCTTGCGAGGAAGGACTTCTGGCACCCAGTCGCGGGTCCTGGCGTTGTCGAGGAGGCTCACTTGGCCAGTGCAATGCCTCACCCAGGTTGACCCGCTGTACGATGAGACAGAAAACTCAAACCATTCTGAGAATTCGGTGTCGTTAAGCTTGCGTCTTTGTAGACTTGTCATCAGCTCTGTTGGAGCCGACTCGGACAATAAAAGGGCTGTCTGTGCCACGACATGTCGAAGACGGTATGCAGCACCACGAGGCGAGTGAGTAAGCTGCCTGACAGCTTCGCCAGCGATAGCGACGTATCCGGCGAATGGGAACACGATATCATCGTGAAGCTTGTGATCAACCAACCAGGGCTCATCTTCAACATGGAGAATGTTCCGCCATTGCGGTTCAGCGTCAGTGCATTCAAGGATACGAGATCCCAGGAGACAATGGTCAGGATACTGCCGACTCCTCCATGCCTTGGATATGCGACTCTCGAACCAGTATGATTCTTTGTGATCCCATGGGTACGTAGGCAACCCCGAAATTGCTTTCCCAATGGAGAACATGGGCGCCAGGTCCATTTCGAGTCCTCCTTGGTACAGCTTCCCTATTGCGGAAAGAAATGCAGCAACAGAGTCCTTGCCGCGAGATTGGGTTGTCACATAGTGACACGGCTGAGACACCTGAGAACAGGCCTGGCGTAAGGGGCCAGCGAGTGTAGAATGAGGACCGATCTCAATGAAGATGGATTCACCTTTGACTGCCAGCAAGTTCAAGACCGCTGGGGAGAACCTAACTGGAGACGTGAGGTTCTTCACCCAGTACGAGGGGTCGCGAATGGAATCATCCATCAGCTTAGTTGTCACCGAAGAGAACATCTCGGCTTTCGCTGGTGGTAAATCTTGCAACAGCCCCGGCAAGTCAGACTTGAGGAGATCGTGATATTCGGTGCTGAGGGGAACCATATGGTCTGATTAATTAGTTTAGGACATGAAAAGCGACTGAAGGGGGAGATACGCACGGGAGTGATACGCCATATTAACCTTGAGCTTGCGGGCAAACATGTCAGGCATCTTCTGTTTGATGGCCTCAACAACTTGGTCGACCTTGTCCGCATCACCCGAGATGGTAGAGCTGTTGGGGCTGTTCTCGCAAGCCAAGACGACTCCATCACACAAGTGTTCGGACACTTCAACGGCGCCCATTCCAATGGCTGCCATGCCTCCGATCAGGCTCTGCTTGGTTGTGACATAGCCGCGGTAATAGGCAATGGTTGTTGCTTCCTCCATTGAAATGAAACCAGCGGCGTACGCAGCAGCGATTTCGCCGCTTGAATGGCCAACAACAACAGTAGGTGTGAGTCCTAGGGCGGCAAATTTGTTGAACAAGGCCACCTGCACTGCTGTGCACAGAGGCTGAGAGAGTTCTGCCTTGTGGACTTGGCTAGTCTCGGGCGACTTAAGAAGCTCATCTTGACTAGAGTTAACAAAACGCACACTCAATGCTGAAAGATTCACTCTTCTCACCTATAAGGTTCCACGTTGGTGGAAAACTTAGCCGTTTCAATACTGCATTCATATTGAGCAGGTCTGCGCGAAATGCACCATCGCTCTCGATCAACTCCTTGGCCATTTCAGGCCATTGTGCACCTTGACCACTGAAAACCATTACCAATGGTAGCGGGTCTGACAGTGCTTTCATGGGCCCGGAAGTTTCAGTGACGGTAGCACCGTCTAAAATGGCATATGCTCTGTGAGGTAAGTGTTCTCTGTGCATGGCGCGAGTGTACGCGAGGTCCGATATCGACTCTGGGTGCTGCAAGAACCACTCTTGATGATTCTTGATCTGCTGCTGGAGGGAGACCTCTGTGTTGGCTGACAAGAGAAGCAGTTCTTGCTTTGGCGGTTGGCCCATGGATAGACCAGGATCTTGGAGCACTTCATGCCCATTCTCACGAGCAGTGCCGTTGGGCTGAACTGTGCCGTTTGAATAAGGGGCGTAGCCCTCGAGGATGACCTGAAGATAATGTAAGCACTCGAGGCTAGTAAAGGTAGAAACAGAGCTCGTACATGTGCGTTGCTCCCGCCAATGCCAAATGAATCGATGCTGACCCTCTGTTTACGGTCTGATGGAAATGGAGTTGGCTTGACAGGAACAGTCAAGTTGTACTCTGCAAAGGGAACTTGACGATGAGTTAGCTTAGTCAATCTCTCTCGAGCTTCGAAGAGTTGGATGCCTACTCTTTGGGTTGGGGTTGATGAACTTGATGTTAGGTGGAATGATCTTGTGCTCGAGGGCGAGAACACATTTGATCACAGAAGACAGGCCGGCGGAGCCTTCAGAATGTCCCAGGTTGGGTTTGACCGAAGTAATGTAGATTCCATTTTCGCCGAAAACCTTACCCACAGCCGTGGTTTCAATGGGATCGCCTGTGGGTGTACCAGTACCGTGACACTGCGTTTGTTAGCATCATATGTGTTGATTGGTGGCTTACTGACCTCGACGAATGCTGTCTCTCGAGGATCCAAGCCAGCATCGCGGTAAGCCTTCCTCATGAGAGCCTCTTGTGCAACTCCATTGGGAGTGACAAGGCTAACACTCTTCCCGTCGCAATTTGTGGAAGTACCCTTGATGATAGCCCTCACCGGGTTACCATCGCGAAGGGCATCGGCGAGAGGCTTGATATAAATGGCTGTGATGGCTTCAGCTCTGGCATATCCGTCTGCTGAAGCATCGAATGTCTTGCAGGAGCCATCTGGAGCAAGCAGCTCGCCTGCAGACATGGTAGCCGTGAGAGCGGGAGTAGTGATCATGCTGGCACCCCCAACAACCGCACCCGATGCATCGCCCCTCTGGATGGCCCGACATGCTTCATGAAGAGCGATTGTTGAGGCTGAGCATCCAGTTTTGATCACCATACTAGATGGTGATAGATCAGTATTGCGAGAGAATGGGGGTCAGGTATCGTGTCATCTCACCTGGGACCTCGAAAGTCATACTCGAACGAAATACGGTTGGCCATCATAAGGTCGCCATGTCCAGTAACAGCGTGTACACCGCCTTGCTGGGGCGCCTTGGTGCTCATCCACAACCAATCATCCCCAAATGTCCCTATGTAACAGCCCAGTTGCTGCCCACGATAGTTTACCTCTCCTGCATCTTCAAGACACTCTCGAGTGACTTCAAGGAGCAATCGTTGTTGTGGGTCAGCCTTTTCAAGCTCAGCTTTGGTGAATGTGAAAAACGATGTATCTAGACATGATAGATCTTCGTCGAGGAAATATCCGTGCTTAACCTTGACCGAGTCCTTGCCGCCGAGGCTGTCGTCAAAGCCCTCGAGGTTGTAACGGCTGGTAGGAACGGGGATACGAGCATCTACCCCATGGTAAAGGAGATCCCAGTAATCGTCACAATTGCGAATGCCTCCGGGAAGACGCAGTCCAATACCGCAAATTGCGATATCAGACGATACCGGTTGTTGGGTGTGTCCATTTTGCTGATGCTCATTGAGGAAGTGTCCATTGGACATGGACACACCAGAGTCAGCTGTGCCTGGCCTTTGGACTTTCCCCGATGCGGAGACATCAACGGAATCGTTACTCATGATGACGAGACGTGAGAAATGGAAGATAGTAGATGAAAGGTCCAAGTTTGAAAGAATGGGCCCGAAGGTCATCGAAGCCGAGCACTACCCCATTATCTAACAGTAAACTAGCTGCCCAATGTCCGGTATCAAGAGCGAACCTCACGCCATGTCAAAGAACATGTCATCCCGGACTCCGCCATAATGCCGCATTGGCCGCTTGAGCTAGCAAGCTGCAAGGAGCCTGTTGTCGGGCTGGTCATGGTCGGATGATGCAAGCTGGTGGCACCAAATTCCCTCAGTCTCGTAGATGCTGTTAGTGGAGACTAGGTAAGCAACCTCCTCTTTGACAACCCCGATTGAAAGATACGACCCGGTGCTCTGGGTTCGGCGGACGGTTGCAGATACTGTGGCGGGAGTCTGTGCGGTCAGTTCGAACCAAGACCAGAGATGATGGCACCAGAGCCAAGGCAACCCCCGGTCAACACCTGATATGGTGTCTATGTGTCCCGCACCACCTCCAAGGTTAAATCTTGCAGTGGTTCTGGGTGACATTGCAGGGGGGCTGACGTGGTCACTTGGGGAGGGCATGCCCTGTAGACGCATAACCGGGAGATAACAGCCAGTGGTTGTCCGCATGCCGCTCCTCGTTGGTGGGGATGAACGGAACTGCCAAGGTGTCTCCCCTCGGAATCCCCGGACCTGCTGCGAGGAACCTGTCACTCATAAGCCGCAATGGTTTATGCAGCCGTTGTGCAGTGGTGAACGCATGTCGTGTCACCTGCTCATTGGCCTCAGCTCACCGCCTCTAGAACTACGCATCCATAAGCACCGGCATCTATCAAGTGATGAAATGGATGGTACGCGAACGACAACTCGCAAACATCATGATCAAGACGTTTTTTATTTAGAGCCATTATTCTTTCCCCTCCCGACATTTTGACGCTTTGACATGCTCACATGCATGCAATGGTGGAGTTGACGGGTGACCGACTGCAACAGCAACGGGCCTTCAATGTCCCACGGCGCCGCAAGCGCGGTCCGTCATCTGCGGCCCGGGCCTTCCAGTTCGTGCCACGTCGATGCTCTCTCTCGGAGTTGAACTATTGACTTTAGCGTAAATACTAAGGCCGAATGGGACGCGGCCAGGTCCTAATCGGGTGGCCCGAGGTAATGATGAGTGTTCGCCGAACCGCATTCTCGTGCATAATTCCTTGTGATGATTTAGTTGAACCAAAAGCTTGGTCGGTTAATTCATGTTCAATCTGAAGAGCCAAGTGTGATTTGCACTCGAAAATCAGACCATGAAAAGCAAGACGAGCCGAGATAAAGCAAACGTAACGTAAGTCAACAATTTGACCTCACAGTCGTTTCTATTCAATCCCAGAGGCAAGAATGCACAAGCACTCCGTACGTAGTTGCTAACGTACATCAAATCACTGTTTTCGGGGCTTTGCAGCCCTGAATATAAATATCATACCCACAATTCGCGTCTCGACCTCCTCAAATTCCTCCTTCAATACTTTCTCAAATACGTTGGGGTCTTCCTCGTAGTTGTCGAAAATCCCTCTCTTGTTGTAGAAACCCAAAGCAAAGGTGGCAACCCGGCCCGGCTTCTGCTCAGCCTTGACCTGATACCCCTTTTCCGTCTTCTCCCAAACCTTGCCCAGGATTGTAGATCCAACCAGTACGCCATCCTTTGCCAGAATGCTCTTGGCGTTCCTGATTGCTTTGGACTTGGACAAAGTTGGCCCGGGCATGTGGTGCATGATGAGGGAGAGAGAAGCAGAGTCAAACTTCTCATTTGCAAGAGAAGCAGGAAGCGGTGCTCCCGCGTCGGCATGAACAGTGCGAATATCAATCTCTGGATGACGAGATAGAATTCCCTGTTTTGCCGCGCTGAGAGAGGCTTGACTCAAGTCGACCAGAGTCAGATGCTGGTCCTTGGCCTCTCGACCCAGGTCTTGGATGGCTTTGATTGGAAAGTAACCATTGCCAACACCAATATCCACATGTCTTTGAGAGAAGTTCTTTGAGAACAAGGGACGTAGGTGTTTCTGCACTGAGCACCGCCAGATGAGGGGAGCTGAGACTCGTATGACGTAAAGGTCATATATGAACAAGACGATAGGAGTAAAGCGTATCGATCCGGCATTGTGAGCCGGTGTTGCGACTGTCATTTTGAATTGAGAGGGCAAGTGTACTGTAGGGAAACAGGCTTGGGTAAAATGGCCAATGTCCGATCTCTCAGGTTGGTTCCCTCTTGGGGGAGAAATACGAGCGTTTAAAACAGTGTGGCTTAGTTGGAATATCTATGCCCATATTGCCATGGGTTCATATGCCTCTAAACAGAAATCATGGATTGTAACAAGAGGGGTTACTCGCCTGATGGTAAACGGCCGTCTTGGGTGAATGGGTCGACAACACATCCGTGCATTAGCACACACCGTCAGTCGGGCTCATGGCTGCATACGGCGGAACCGGGCTCTTGCAGCCTGCCGAAAATAGAAAAACGTACGTTATTAGTCTGGCGGAGATAATGCAGCTGCTATGCCTATTACAGAGTCGCCGGACCCTTCAGATGTAGAGTGGGGATTGGGATGGATGACATCTGGAGCCGAGATACGAGACAGTTCGGAAAGAGAAGCGCAAGGCGTCATGGAAAGCCGGGAACTGGAGGTCCTTACTCGATGCATCACCCGGCTACATTTTCATCTCTTACCCAACTACATCATAGAGCAAGGCAGTAAGGACAGCCAAATGACGGCCATGAGGTCTGCGCCTCATACGCAACGTGCTCACACGCCAAGACGGCGTGACGAGATCAAGAGCTAGGCAACAAGCTAACGCAGAACAGAGCAGATACACGACCCGAGACAACGCTAACGAGCGCCAAAGCTTTCAACAGCCACTCTACTGCACACACCGGTGCCTCCACGAGTTGGACTTCGGTGGTGCACATGATCCAAACCGTGACCACTTTAACGACCATGGCAGTGAGCGCTAGGACCGAGGAGAGCTCCTTCGCCTGGCGCGATAGCAGCTGTTCATAGACAGCGGAGACCATGCTGAATGCGCATCACTGTACTTATCAGCACATCGTGGTACTTTCTCAAAGCCGTGCTTGTCACAGCATGGCTATGCATTGTAGCCAAGGGCGTCGAGATCATCAATGGCAAGCTTTTCAGTGCCAGAATAGCATACATGACAGCCTTGAGGGTCTCTAGCGATTATTCATTGTGGCGCTACCTTGCGCCACGAAACTCACTTAGCGGTATCTTAACTGCGACCTATCTAAGCACTTTTAATCCTTTGCCGTGGTGACCGGTCGGTCCAGTTGCTGTCCTTTCTTTGCATTCAATGGTATTGGATTCTCTGTCGTGATCAGTAGGTCCATCATCCCTAAAGTGTGATACCTCTGGAACCTTTGTATCAACAGTGGACGAAGAGCAGATCGGAGAGGGGTCGCTCATGAATTTTGACGAGGAAATGCCTCGCAACCAGCTTGGCGTTTAGAGTCTTTCATCCCTTCCTAACTGCTTGTTGTAAGTTGCAGCATGAGTGATGAGTAGTCTACTACAGGCAGCAGAAAGACTAAAAAAAGGCCACTATGTTATCGTTGGGATATGATGCTATGGTGTGTTGATAATATATTCTTTATTATAGTTGAAGCCCGGCCCTCGATGGGATATATGAGCCAAAAGACTGAGTGATAAGTAGTTGCAAGAAAAAGACTTGAGAACCCTTATATCTCTGAACATAGCTGAGCCCTTTAGTCCAGTCAATGTGGCTTAGCCAAAATCCTATATTTGCTAAGGAACTACGTATTCTCTCTTTCCCAAAGAAAGGATTCTTCGTTGAATGGCCTTGGTCTTTGCTTTGCGATTGTTCCTGACGTCGAAGAATTATCCTAAATTCGCCAAGTTTAAGGCGTATTCCTTCTTTGCCATGGGATATTGAGTAGGATATGTAACTATCTGATTTATTCCTGTATCAAGACCGCCTTCTCAGGAGATGTGGATCTGGAGGTGGTCTACGAGGCTTCGCGGGAATACAGAGAATACATGTTCAATACCGATTGCATACAGTTAGGAGTTATATAATAGAGATATTTGGATAACTGCTATGATGATGATAGTGGTTTCTAGACGTAATACCGAGTAGTACGTCCGATAAACACACAATATGATGCATTGGCCAAGGCGTGATTACAAAAACGAAGGCAATGCACCATCGTTTCGCTCCCCTTTATTCCCATCACATTGCGCTTAAATATTTTCACCATTCTAATAAACAAGAGTCGTGAAACAATCGTGAGGTGGGCTGTCGAATAGCGACTGATAAAGCGGTTCGCGTTCTGAGCAAATACGCCGGATGTCGACGCGACACAAGACTGGGACGTCACAGGCTGCGATGGGCGGCGGTGCAAAGGAGGCATTAAATTCAGTACCCAGAAGTATACTAGCTAGGTACTATGCCTTGAATCATATCTTTGAGAGTGAGGTAGCTCACTTTGACGAGGCTTGTTGTTGTGTTGATGCCCCATAGCATTTTGCTAGAGGTATAGGGTAAGTGGTCTCCCCAACGCGCGTTGGAGATATTCAGCCAATGCAGCCAATTAAGTAGCTGCTTTAGACACTTGTGGTCAGTGGTGGAGCATTCCACGGCCTTGACCTCAAAGCCCAACAAGGGAGCAAAATATAAAGAGTGAACTGTATAGAAAAGGGTTGAAGTATTGATAAATTGATAATACGCCACTAGCTCACCATACTGCACCGTCTCGCTCGTCTGTATCACATTGAAAAATGCGTGGGGTGTTAGCTTGGCCGGAGCTATCAAACAGTAGAAAGCTAGAGAAGCCTGGCTTGTCGACGTCGCTTAAGGAGTAGCAGGCGACATGGCTGCCGCGTGAAACGAGGTTTCTAGGGGACTTTCCACTCTAGGTCACTGATGAATGAAGAGCTAGAGGAGACTCGTAAGAACCCCGAATGTCGGAGGATCTAGTCAATCATACTACTCCCTGGAACACCACTTCACTTGCTTAATTTGATGGTGGAACTACTGCGGAACAAGAGGGTTGTTCACACTTTGTCTACAGAACTGGGGAGGTAAGTTCATACAAAAACTGGAGTTATGACATGATGTGCCAATGCTCTGAGTCTAGGGTCTTGATTTTGTAGCCGAAAAAAGCGAATTATCACTAGCAGGGAACCGGGATGGTCCTAATAACGATCTTGGCTAGGTATGCTCACAATGATTTTATAAAGCTTTGTGATGATTGGTAGAATCTGTAAAATTGGATCATATACCGTAGGAAGTGCTAAAGCCCCTTGGCCAGCTTAACTCATCCTATCCAATTTGCCCTTCTAACTGTCTTGGGGGACCTAGAAGTCTCCTGTTAGCGAATATGTAACTCAATACGAAGGCTTTGGATGCACTCACCTCCACCATACCAGGGTCCTTATCAGCAAAGTCTTTAACACAGTACCGTAGTCTGTTCGGGTAGTATCCCTTCTGACAGCATCCGACCTGTCTCCATTGCTTCGTCCAAAGATTCCAATCTGAATTTGCGCACCTCATATTGCCAGGAATGATCTCATCAAGGCAGTTCACCCCTATTTCAATTAGCCACCCTTCCAAGGCTTTGAACAGTCGCAACTTACCTGGGGGGCAGCAAATGCTCACTTCGCTGGCCACCTCCTCGTCCAATTCCAATCCATCGGGACAACACCAGATTGCCGTTTTGGAGATGTGAGTGCCTTCGGGACAGTATCCACCGCTTGTTTTCGGGTTGAAGAGCGGGTAATGGACAAACCCAGTCCTCCCACCACACTGCTTGGGCCGGCTATATTTCACGGTGATCTTGACCTGGTCAGTCTTGACATTTCTTGAAGATATGAACAAAACGATGAAGGTGGCTGGAGTGTCCCCTTTCTTGCATGGCAGGTCATGAGGCTTCCCTGATGTCGCATCAGTTGGCATCTCCACCCAGTCTTTGACACCAGGTTTCCGATATGCTACCCGCTGATAGCTATTGGCAGATGAATAGATGCTAACAGTTTGGCCCGTCTTGACAGTTATCTTGAAGACAGAAATGGTAAATGGGGTAGTTGTGAGTGTTGTGGTGCCGGTAGTGCTCGCCGCGCCAGTGCCCATCTTGATAGAAACCGATTTAGGAGGGATTTCCGGTATGGTAGGGATCATGACTCCGCTCGTATCCTCAATAGACTGGAGTGCGAACTCTTGAGCGAAAGTAAAAAATGTCTCAACAAAGTCACCCAGCTCCGAGAGACGTTGCCTCTCCGCGACACCAGAGAATCCTACGGGTGTCCCCAAAACCCACTCGTTCATAGACTTCAAGTTCCGGTGATTCCCCATGGACTGGAAAAACACACTCGCTGCATAAGCAGCTTGTCCATCATGCGCGTATAGAGGTACAGCCGGGTCGTACTCAGCGCCGCTGAACTTCTTCCCAGGCCATTCAGTATTCGAATTCGGAAAGACGACATTGGCGAAATAGTTTGCGGTTCCATCCCGGATATATTCGGGATCACGAGCATTTCCCATCTTCATGTCCTGCACGCAATGGTACAGTTCGTGGGCCACTGCAAATAAGGCTCGAGGAACGTTGGTAGTCGCCTCCGTCGTCCACCGTTGATACATCTGGATTTGGAAGGGGGACTTTTTCTCGTATGGATTGCTCGTCGCTGCTGTAGTGAGGCCGTCAACCGCGGTGGTGAGAATGATGACGATTACGGCCGGAAGCTTTGCGAACTTGTCGTAGGTTTTGAAAGTCTCTTCGAGGGACTTTTCAAGCACTGGCTTTACGGCGTTCTTGGTCTTGGTAGATAGCTGGCTCCATTTGCGAGTGTAGGTCACAATGATCTTTGTGCCCCCAAACTGCTTGGGATAACCGGCGAGGGGGTGGCAGTCAGTCTTGACTGTCCACTTGCGACCGACATCTCCAGACTTGAGATTCCAATATTTATCACACCTACTCCATTGCGCCTGTGCCGTGGAAAGGAAGAAGAAAAGAAAGGTGAGAAAATAGAAGCGCATTTTGAAGAGTGGTGCTCGAATATGCTAAGGGCTCCGTGAGTCTGTCAGCCGCAGCCTGGATTGGCAAACTGGTTAGTTTCGGGAGACGACCAGCGTCGTTACAGCTAGGAACAGAGCGATATATTTATCGCGCGTAGTCTATTGTTGCGACCGATTGAACTTGGTCGGTGACGGCAGACGCCGCGTTCACACGGAGGTGTGACATTTCTTGGCATTTAAGTAGCGCCACATCAACGCCTCATCAACGCCTCGAGCGTTCGCTGATGTGAAGACGCTGCTTCTCCGTCCGTACTATGCCCAGCCACGAAATTAGCTATCAATAGCCAATGAATAGTTTACTTCGTTATCCCCAGTCGAGCGTTCGGGGCCCCGCCACAGCTCCTAGTAAGCAGGGTTTAGTCACTACTGCATTTCTTCGGCATGTAATTGCCGGTCTAGCCTTTCGGTGGTCACTTGAGGGGCAAGACTAACTAGACTGCTGCAGGGATATCGCGCAAGTGTGACCGCGGGTCTTGGTGACATTTTGGAATGAGAAAGGGCTGGGAAAAGAAAGAAACTACACAGAATTTTTAATTAGGATGCCAGGTGTGCTTATTGAACGGGTCTTTATATGAGTTGGAAAGGCATAGTTTAATAACTGAATATGATCCATTGGCCTGTTACGTTATGGAGTAAAATAAGGTTTGTTGCCTCCCTAATGTAACTAAGATGATAAAGACGGTCAGGGTTGGCTGGCCCAACTCGAGTACATCTAATCAATCGCGTTATTAACCCGTACATCAGTGCAAAATAAAGAAGAACAAGTAGAGACACTGTGAGTTAATCAAGGAATCGAAAGATACTGCAGGCACTGTTTCACGTGTCAAGCGGACCACTTGATGAACATCATTGGTTGCCGACAAAGGAGTTGCCCTGAAGGATAGGCCTCATCCGATAATGGATCAATACGAGGCATTGCAGCACAGGCGGCAGCACCAACTGGAGATCTAGGCTGGGCAACGGAAATTATTGTATTGAATACCATAACCGCGCTCATCTTGAGCAATAGAGGCCCATTTCACATGGGACATGAGTGTCGCCTTTGAGAAGCAAGTTTAGCTAGACAACTCCATACACAGTCGGTCCTCGGTATTAAACAATGATAGCCGTAACATTGAACTCTAGCCGTGAAGATAGCGGCGAAGAGGTGCCTGCAGACCTAACCAAGGGTCAAGCTGAGACTCATGGAGATAAATCGGTCGGGGGTGAGCCATGACGTCTCCAGCGGTGGAGGCATATCTGCTTCTCCAGTTATGGTGGTTACTTCGTAGAGAAGTCGGTTGATATCGTTAGGTAGAAAGAGTCGGGCCCGATCCAGTACCGACGAAGAAACATTGCCAAAAAAAAATGTCTCCAAGGGCCATACCTTATTGTAGCATGAGTTGAGACTACCTTCGATGTCTGCCTGGTGACCAGTCTCGCCAGGGACGAGTGTCAAGATCTTGCTTCACAATTTCTTCCCTACCCCACTCTTGGGCGATAGGTCTCACGAGTTGAGCTACGGAAATTTGGCTTGGTGGAGAGTTGAGAAAGGAAAAGCATAAGAAGGACAAGCATAAAAAGAAGAAACAATTAGTGGTGTTGTGGCGCGATAATAAGTCCTTTGGAACGCGGTAGTCTAGTGAGGAGCGGGAAGGGACTCTTTCCGGGGTTTTACCAATAAAAAAGTCGGGGAATGACGCTGATACTAGCACGGTGTGAGAGGTCACTCTATCAACTCGGAGATAGCATGGCCTTTTTGGTGAGAGGACACTTGAGATAAAGATATGGGTTTGGCTTTGTCTGTTGCCCCGGACGCCAAAGGACTAGAGTACTTCATGGGGACTGCGGCCGCAAGTTTCTTAGGCGCTATGAACTTATCATATCTCGAGCTCGGTTTTACTGACTGATTTTGCAGTGAGGGGCGGGATGGGGTCCAGGCCATTAGCTGACCCAAAATGAGGCAAGTTTCCGCGAAGGGCATGCAATCCCGATATCCCGTTCAATGATAAGAGGCTTGTAAGGCGTGGCACCCTTCAACAAGCACACAGACGAGCATTCGACGAGCCTTGGTCACCTTTCTTCTTGATCCCAGCGCTGGCATTAGATTGTCCCTTCCCTTGCAACCAGTACAAGCCGCTCCCTTCTCTCACCCTCTTCTCACACACTCGCCATGAGGTCAAAACGGGTCATATCCATCGTCTGCTGTCACGCTGAAGGTGAAGTAGGCGATGTGGTCATCGGAGGTGTGATTGATGTCCCCGCAAAGACGATGCACGACAAGCTCGTCCGCTACATGGCCGAGAAGGACGACCTTCGCCAGCTGCTTCTCCAAGAGCCACGAGGACGTCTGGAAATGAGCGTAAATCTGGTCGTGCCGCCATGTCGTCCCGACGCCGATGCCGGCTTTCTCATCATGGCCCCTGGCGACTGGGTGCCCATGTCTGGCTCCAACACTGTGTGCACCACGACGGTTCTTCTCGAGACAGGCATCGTGCCGATGAAGGAGCCTGTCACGGAAGTCAGACTTGACACCGCGGCGGGTTTGGTTGTGGCAACTGCGGAATGTCAGGATGGCAAATGCAAGTCTGTGTCTTTTGACAACGTCCCCGCCTTTGTTTACGCCCTCGATAAAGAGATCAGCGTTCCTGGGCTTGGAAAGGTCGTCGTAGACATTGCATACGGGGGCCAATGGTATGTCCTCGTCCAAGCAGACGCACTGGGTGTTATGGTGGATACTGTCAACGCGGATCGCCTCATCGACCTCGGTAAACGGCTGAAGAGCGCCGTTCTAGCTGAATGCATGCCAACGCATCCCGAGAACCCGGCGATCTGTGGCATCAACAATGTCATCATCACGGAGCCGCTGGTCGACGGGCCTGAGGGGAAGACAGTCAAACATACGGTCATTGTCACGCCAGGGAGACTAGATAGAAGCCCATGTGGTACGGGCAGCTCTTCTCGCCTCGCCATTTTCCATGCCAGGGGGCTTGTCAAGGTTGGTGAGCCGGTCAGGTTTAGGAGCATTATCAACACTCAGTTCATCGGTCACATTAGAGGCACGGCAAAGGTTGGGGACCTGGATGCAGTGCTTCCGACAATCAAGGGAAGGGCTTGGATCACTGGTGAGAAGAATGTGCATCTTGATCCAGAAGATCCATTTCCGACAGGGTTTTTACTTTGAGTAGAAGGTAGAAAAGAATACAAGAAAGGGTCATGAAATTGTTCTTGATATCAATGACCATCTCCGTCAGGCACAATAACAAAGAACACAATGATAAACAGAGGACAAGATTAAGACCCAGTGCTGTGAAACACCGTAACCTAGAAAACATTAAGCTTCTATGGTGGTAACGATAGAAGAAGCCTCATCAAAGAAGAGTCAACTGTTCGGTTATGCGATTATCATCAGCCTTGCCATGAAACGCATTGGAGGAAACTGAGCGCTTCTCTAGGCAAGCGTGATGAACTCGAGGCTGACATAAATTAAAATCTAATTTCCCACCTCAGAAAGAATAACGAGGACCGAGGATAAGGGTTCATACGATTAAGTAGATATAGAATACCAAAACTATAACACATGCATCTTACAACTTTGCTCGAGTCTTGGTCACCTTTTCAACCAACTCAACAACTCCTTCGGCACAGCCAAATGACCCCATGTAGCCCCAACCTGAGTGTCCGTAGTTATGGATAATCCACGTCTCGTCATCCAACTTCTCCTCCTCGAGCCTCAGACCATCCTTCCTCCATGGACGGAAACCAACACCATGCCGCACGACACTCAACCCCGAAATACCCTTGCCGTCAGCAATCTCCGGGCAGAGAGTCACAATTCGTTCCATGATCCGGTTCGCGGTGTTAGGATCGGGCTGAGAGTCCCAGTTGCCGATCTGATACGTGCCTCCAATGACTGTGCCACCGCCAGCTGCTCTTTGCATGGCGTAAATCTCCTCACCGCTCCCATCGAGGGTGCTCGAGCACATGAAGAGAGGGAAATTCTTGGGAGTCTCGTTTCGCACAACCACGATCTGGCCGCGAGAGGGAGCCACTGTTGTATCCTCAACCCCACCAAGCTTCAGAGAGCCGAGACCAGTGGCATTAACAATGATATTGGCTGTTCGGCCTGTGTGACTCAGGTGCTTGGCTTCTTTGATGTGAGAGATGATGCCACGTTTTACTACAACGCCATGCTTGAGGCACTGGCCGAGAATCCACGGGAGAAAAATTGCCGTGTTCATACAGATACCCTGATACTGGAACCCCGAGTCGTAGCCAGGAGCCACTTCTGACGGGAGGTTTTCGCGGAAATTGTTGAACATCTCTTTGAACCATGGGTTATCCTGGTAGAAGTGAGATGAGAAGCCAGACGTGTCGGCCTCCATGTCCTTGTTTTGGCGGATGACATGGGTCGCTACAGATGCAGTGTCAGTCATGCTAACCAGGCTGGAGGTTGAGAGGCCAGTAACGCACTCTGGAAATGAATCCCTGCTTCAGGGGTTTCTTCAGTCAACTTCTTGAGAGCGACCCAAGTTCTTCGTTCCCAGCGGCTTCCCTCCTTAGGGGCCAATCTGTAGAGGTGTCAGAACAGATACAACTTGACTACCACAACTTAGGTTACTCACGGAATTACGTTGGCTCCCGCCCAAGGTGAGGCATATTCAGCATCATAGTCACCGGGCATGTGTTTAGCAACCACGGTCACGACATTGCCTTCCTCTTTGGCCAGCAGCAAAGCTGATGTGAGACCAATCACACCGGCACTGATACTGTTAGCAAAGCTATCTCTAGTTCCCAGAGATCAAGTCACTTACCCGATAACAACGACGGTATTGGTCATTTTGGACGTACTAACCAAGAAGAAACTTAAAGCAGTATGCGCACCGAAGTCTGCCAGTCGAGCTACTGTAAGGAGCCAGAGAGACTTAAATGCTGGCTACTCACCTAGTGGGTTATGACAACTCACAGCCCCTGATTAGCCACACCGCAATGGCATGCTCTTTCAAGAAGGACTGAGTGAGCTAGCTGACGACTTTCAAGGCCAGCCTAGTTCGTCTGTTGCTTTTTGTGGCCCACGATGACCTACACGAAACCGAGGTGTGCCCATTTTGATCAGATGTGACCCACATGGCATCTCGGCACCAAACTTATCTTGAGGATTCACGCTTATCAGCGCGGTTGCTTTCCTAGTTAACTCGAAGGTTGGGGTCACGCGGGGGACACCACCACTACCCCACGACCCTCAACCAAAACTAAGAGGGTGGCTGTTCCGGTTGTTAGTTGCCGAAATGGCAAGGCTTTCCGTTTGAACGCGGAAACGTGCCTGTTTTGAGGAGTGAGTTTATATCCGAAAAGAGTCTAGTGCTCTTAAGTCTTGGCGTGGGGTAAAGAGACTGCCGTTCATGAATGAGAGGAAGAAGAAACATGGCATGAAGACTGAAGAATGTCAATAGGTAGGCTTCAACCTTCTCTGCAAGGAATGATGTTTTTATGCAATTAGTCAAATCTCATGAATAGCGCTGAATGCTTGAACATCACGAGATTTCAACAGCCATTGCGCGTCATTGAATGTGCTATGCACAAGTTCCGCATCTGTTCTCTATAAATCATAAAGCTGTTTAGCAAAAAAGGAACAAAGAGCAAAAAGAAAGATGTACATACAACAGCGGGGATTCGCTGGTCGTCACCGACCCAACTACTAATCCGCCCCTCACTGGCTTATCTATGGGAGAGCGGACGGGACTCCGGACATTCTGGGCATTTTTGCCCCGGTGTTTAGCCGGCAACCGTCGCATGGCTGCCTCACGGTTCAGGCTGCACGGTCTTTCTCCGGCCCCATCTCCACTTTCGGCTCTCCGGGGCGTTTTGGCCCCCGCCGATACCGGTCCCCGCCTCCGCACCGTTTCCGGGTGGAGACGCGCGCCGGCCGTCGAGGATGCCGACCGTTTTCAAGCTCCGTCTTCCCGTCACGGACGGCCTCAGCGCCCACCCCTCCGCCCCGCCACCTTAAGCGCTCCCGGGGGAGGAGGAAGGGATGAAAGGCACCCCCCCTCCTCTTCAGCAAAGCCTTCCTAGGATGTTATGAAAGGAGGTGTTCTAATTCTAGGTTCTGGCCCCGTGGTGCTAAAATTAAGAGGATCGAGCTGCGCTCCTTTGCCTACCTTGCCATCCTGTATTTCTCCCCTACTCTCTACACCTTTTGCACCTTCTATGTTCTCTTTCTCGATAATAGCAATAGCCGCCCACAGTTGATCCCCAGTCTCAAGTCATGGCCCAGCCGACGGACTTACTAGCTTAGAAGCCTCGGAAAAGGGGTACACCCCGGATCCGGGCAGACTCCAGCAAGGCCGTCTAGGCGATCTTAGAGAGAAACCGTAGCAAGCCGCCGCCGGAGAAAGGCGCGGGCTTGCATAAGAAGACCCTGGCGCTCCAGAATAGAGTCTGGAAGGAGTGGACTCAGTGAGTTTGTCCCGACCGAGCCAGCTCGGAGCCTTTGGCTGATTAATACCCTCAGGTTTGTCGAAGCTGGCGCGCTCGACAGTGATAAGACGTGGCTGGACCTGTGTGACGGCTCGCACGACGCCGTTAAGATATTCGAGAGCTTCCTCGAGCTATACATCCTGAACTCCGTAATACATGTGCCCTGCTTAGGCCCTGACGAGTATAAGACTAAGAGAGACGTGAATAATGCGGCGATGGTGTAGGACGTGTGGTCTGCGTTGGTTTGTGTCGCGAATGATGACGTGCTGAAGCAGTTCTGTTACTAACCGAATGCAAACGCGCAGCATTTCATACTACGCTACTCAACCCATGGCGGCGTCGAGTCTAGCCCTGCTAGACTGGTTGGAAAGGTGAGACTCACCCAGTGCAATTACCATTGATCTTGGACCTTGGACTAACTGAGATTTGAGTTGATTCCCGGGCTAGCTGATAGGCTCGGCCTGACTTGGCGCCAGCAATTCGTGAAAAAGGAGACGACGGAAGAGGATCTGCTGCTTGTCCTCTGAACCGCCTGGGAGAGGGCATCCGACATCCTCTGCAAACCCTCCCAGCGAGTCTCGTTCTCAGGTAATGTCATCCTCGGCGGTATCGGCGGCTGGCGGTACGAGAGCTTGAGGCGTGTCGAGTATAAGGACATCGAGGTTGGCTGGTTGAGAGATCCTGCCGATTCGGCGAAAGTCCGGCCCGTTGTAAGCATTCATGTTCGACATGTGAAGCGGCACGAGCATGAGATCGAAAGGGACCAGAGCGCAAGGTACTTCGTATCGACTCGCGGTAGTGGAATGCCGTGCTAACCTCTGTAGTTTGACCTTCGGCATCACCTAGGTCCCGGTTAAGTCTATTTGCCTTCTCTCTCATATCGTCGCGATGGCTATCTATAATGGTGATTTTTGCAATAGGGTTCACATCCTATGAAGAGGTGTTGTACCCCAAGGGCTTGGGTGAGGATCACATTGACTACGTATTACTTAAGTAGAAAGACGATATTATAGATTAACCCGTCTTTCCGCTAGACTATAAGCTATACTAGAGAATATGGCAATGAGTTCTCGAGGTGGCCGGGCTCCGCGAGGGGCTGCGGCCTTACTTAATAAGAGTAGGGGCCGGCGGTCGCCTTAATGGTGAGCATGATCCTTCCGTAGCTTAATATAACTCTAACTATTATAAGGTGCGCTTAAGCCTGCTCTTTAAAGTTATATTATAGGTAATACAGAAGAGGTCTTTTAGAAGAGCTATAACCTAGTTAATTAGAGACATAGTTTAATAGTGGTGGCCTATAAAGAATTAACTAAAGGTTACGATGAGGTAATCGCTAAATTATATTAGTTATTTATAAAATAGGACTACTATGCGCCGATTTACATCTCTAATGAGGACTAGAAAGGATTTAAGTCATAGAATGATATTACTTAATAACGCAAAGAATTAAATAGCCTTCTAAACCGCAATAGCAAAGAGGCAAAGAAGATCCAATTAAAGATCCAGTATATCAAGAAGATATTAGAGAAGGAGCTTATAAAGCGACGACGCGATGAATACTTTAAGACTACTAACCGCCTAAGAAGTAAAAGATAATCTATAACCTATCTATAAGAACGCAGACCAAGGAGACCTGGCCCGAAGCAGAATGAACATAGCAGCAGGATAGTAGAAGAATTATCGCCTTTTTTTCTCGCAGAGGACTTAACGAAGAGGTTTGCTAACTAACTTATTAGGTACTTAAGGGAGGCTCTAGATCGAGATCCTTTATATGATGCCAGGGATGCAGAAGTGACAAGACCAGAAGCAGATTTAATGATACCTAGGTATTTGATCTATAATAGGAATTTCGCACGAAAGAATGGCCTAACCAGATATGTTACCTTGGAGCATAGCAAAGACTTTTAGAAACCTTTCTATTATCGCGAATGCGAGCTTTCAGGATAGAAATAGCTAGTTATAGCCGGCCTTTTTGCCTAGAGCAACCATATTGAATAATACCATGGCAAACTCTATGCACCTAACCCCATAAAACTAGCTCACTGCTTTCTTTATGATAAGACCTTTTCAACTGGAGGGTTTAGCTTGCATCTCAAACGATCTCACGCTCAGCTTGGCCACTTTGACACGAGCTTCCCCTGCCCAGAATGCCGGCGGTTGGGCACTGACAATCTCATCACAAATTTGGACCAGTGGATAATCTACGTCCGGGATACATATGATGGCGGCGCAGTACCAGGGGCCATTGTTACTGGCAGTACCGACCAGAGACCAAGGAAGAGGAAGACAGAGGAGCTAAACCAGTATCAAACTAGGATGAAACAGGTATGTATCGAGGCGATTGTGAAGGACGAGCGGGGAGAGCATAGTTGTGGCATCACAAGAGGTGACTTTCATGGCAGCAAAGATTTCTGGGATAGAGATGAGCAGGCAGATTGGGATCAGAGCACCGTAGGCGGCACCTGCCATGCCAGTGAAGAGTTCTGGGTAACTGGGAGAGATGAAGATTATTGATTTAAAGGATAAAGGTGAAGAGCTCATGTGGTTATCACTATACCTATCCTTGAATCTAGATTTGCGTGAATATATTAGACTGGCACTATCTCTAGTACTGTTTAGATGTGACACCCCCGACCAGGCCAAGCACCTGACTCTCATGAGATATCTGCAAATAGTAAAGTCCAAGACGAAAAGACGAGTGTCCTTTGCAGCAAGCACTTCCCTCATGTGCCTGCCAAGATCAAGCCTTTGCTTTGAAGCGTTTTTGGCGGGCGGGCGGCTCTTGAGCTCCCCTGGCATCCCCTTAATACGGCGCTGCGGCCTCTTAGATAACCATTTCTAGTACTTGGTGGGGCAGCCATCTCCCGCGCCTTTAAGGGCGCCTCCCCCGCATTTTGTCCGATAGCCGCCGGTCAGGCTCCACTGAAGTACCCACGGTTCCTCGCTGCTAAGCACCTAATGTCGCTTGGAGCCTCACAGAGCACGTTTCTGACTTGTTGCAGACCTCCCCCGTTTCGAGGGCGATTTGAGCAGCATTTGACAGACATAAGGAGGCTAGCCTCCCTCCCCTTAGGGGAATAACTTAGCACATGTATTTCTGTGACCCACTCTACCGCCTAAGACACTGGCATCTCCCCACAATCATTTAATTAACGATCGCTGAAAATCGGGCAATAGCAACGTCAAAGGTCTCAATTGACGTGGGCAGGGCCCAAAAGCCTAGGTCGCTTCACTAGGTCCGTTGCGCTCGCCGAGCGGGTCGTTTTGCAGACGCACAATTAGCGCTCATTTGATTGAGTAGGCGCACAATATCGAGGTGGCCTTTTGTCGCACTGAGCGCGTGCTGAAAGGACCAAGGATCAGGTAAAGAATAATGGGCAGCAGCAGTGTGTTGATTGATTGTTGTCTATTATGCGGGGGGGTACTCTATCCTGCAGAGCTACTTATAGCATACGGCTAGATTACTAACGTAGTTGCTCCCTTTCCACCAGCAGCCGCACAATGTCGAGATAGCCTTCGGATGAGGCAGCCTGGAGAGCGTTGCCATACTCGCCGCCCTGTGCATTGATATCCGCTCCCCTTTCCACCAGCAGCCGCACAATGTCGAGATGGCCTCTCAATGAGGCAGCGTAGAGAGCGTTGCCATAGAAGACGCCCTGTGCATTAACATCCGCTCCCCTTTCCACTAGTAGCCGCACAATGTCGAGATGGCCTTCGGATGAGGCAGCCTGGAGAGCGTTGCCATCCTCGCCGCCCTGTGCATTGATATCCGCTCCCCTTTCCACCAGCAGCCGCACAATGTCGAGATGGCCTTTGGATGAGGCAGCCTGGAGAGCGTTGCTATACTCGCCGCCCTGTGCATTGATATCCGCTCCCTTTTCCACCAGCAGCCGCACAATGTCGAGATGGCCTCCCAATGAGGCAGCCTGGAGAGCGTTGCTATACTTGCCGCCCTGTGCATTAATATCCGCTCCCTTTTCCACCAGCAGCCGCATAATTTCGAGATGGCCTCTCAATGAGGCAGCGTAGAGAGCGTTGCCATAAAAGACGCCCTGTGCATTAACATCCGCTCCCCTTTCTACTAGTAGCCGCACAATGTCGAGATGGCCTCCCAATGAGGCAGCCTGGAGAGCGTTGCCATAGAAGCCGCCCTGTGCATTGACATCCGCTCCCCTTTCCACCAGCAGCCGCACAATGTCGAGATGGCCTTCGGATGAGGCAGCCTGGAGAGCGTTGCCATCCTCGCCGCCCTGTGCATTGATATCCGCTCCCCTTTCCACCAGCAGCCGCACAATGTCGAGATAGCCTTCGGATGAGGCAGCCTGGAGAGCGTTGCCATACTCGCCGCCCTGTGCATTGAAATCTGCTCCCTTTTCCACCAGCAGCCGCACAATGCCGAGATGGCCTCCCAATGAGGCAGCCTGGAGAGCGTTGCCATAGAAGCCGCCCTGTGCATTGACATCCGCTCCCTTTTCTACTAGCAGCCGCACAATATCAAGATGGCCTTCCCATAAGGCAGCCTGGAGAGCGTTGCCATACTTGCCGCCCTGTGCATTGACATCCGCTCCCCTTTCCACCAGCAGCCGCACAATGTCGAGATGGCCTTCGGATGAGGCAGCCTGGAGAGCGTTGCCATACTCGCCGCCCTGTGCATTGAAATCTGCTCCCTTTTCCACCAGCAGCCGCACAATGTCGAGATGGCCTCCCAATGAGGCAGCCTGGAGAGCGTTGCCATCCTCGCCGCCCTGTGCATTGATATCCGCTCCCCTTTCCACCAGCAGCCGCACAATGTCGAGATAGCCTTCGGATGAGGCAGCCTGGAGAGCGTTGCCATACTCGCCGCCCTGTGCATTGACATCCGCTCCCTTTTCTACTAGCAGCCGCACAATATCAAGATGGCCTTCCCATAAGGCAGCCTGGAGAGCGTTGCCATACTTGCCGCCCTGTGCATTGACATCCGCTCCTTCCTCCATCAGTTCTCTCGCCGTCAATCTGAGTCCACACAGACAAGCATAATATAGAGCACATGCTTGAGGAAGTCCTGGGTTTTCATCCCAAGGCCTGTCGGCCTGATACAATCGACCCCAACGCTGAAATGTCGACTCATCTTGCAAAAAGTCGGCTGCCATGCGAATAATGTCCCCCGAAGTCTCTGCTGAAATAGCGTGGTCCATCCAGGACTCTGCTGCAAAACGTGCCATCGGGAAATCACGCCTGATTCCGTTCTGATCACCTTTGATGTCTATAAGATATGTCAAGCAGGTCTTGGTGATAGTAACGCTAGCACTCTCCATGTCAAATGGGCGTTCCTTGATTAGATACTCTTTAACTGAGAAGTGGGCGAGGTGGAGCTCCTGCATAGTTCCGGAATATGTTCTGACTTGCGCGACTGATACTAAGCTAGGGCAGTATTTTTGAACATCAGCTTCATTGAATAGTCGGTTCTGGACATGAAAATGTCCGGGCTCCGGATCTATTTTCGTGGCAATCACCTCTACAGCTTCGGACAGCTTCAGGGGCCTCTTGGCGTAGACGAGAAACTGCAGGAGACGAGTCGCATCACTCCTAAGCTCTCCGGGTATCTCTTTTAGCATACGGTAGTAAGTCTCATCTAGATCACGAGGCAAGCCTTTGAGAGCTGCTTCGATGGCGTTGGGACTTAGACATTTAGCAAGGCTGACTAATTGGCAAGCTGCCCATCTGAACCTGCAACAAACATCAGATAATCATTCAACAGTTGGGGTGATTTGAGTAGAATCTCACATGCCATCGGCTCCGTCACCGACTTTGTCGCGAATCTTCCTTAGGAGATCCTGAGATAACTTCTTGTCAACAAAATTGCGGTCCTGCTCAAGCGTTGCCATGACGTAGGAGCGTATATCGGCGTTAACAGCCCGCTTGTCGAGCAAGATGCAGTTGCGCTTCTCGAAAAAGTTAGGGATATCGCGTTCCAAGTCTGCTTCTGGCCGGCCCGTCACAAGAAGCTGGGCATTTCCAGAGCCAAAGCCTTGTATCCATGCCAGGAGTTCTTTTCTCATCGTACACTCATCCAAAGCATCGAGGAGAACGGTAACGTTCCCGGTCGTTCGAACCATCTCGTCAACACAGGCTGACAGATCACTCACGTCAGGTTGCCTACGTCCATCGTCGCAACGGGCGAAAAGACCATCAAGTCTCCTCGCGGCTTCGCCGCCAGAATGATAAAGTTGAAACGACAGCGAGCGTAGGAGGTTCTCCAGAGTCTGCTTTCTGGTATCATTGAAGTCGAAGAAGAATGCAAGGGTGGTGCGGGTCTCTTTTTGCAAAAGATAGTCAAGAATCGTCGTGCTCAGAACAGTCTTGCCACATCCTGCCAGACCGTAGAGCCACAGGTGCTGTCGTGACCCAAGCTTCCACTCCTGGAAGGTGGTGCTTTCAAGAAGCCATGTTCCAGTGCCGGCATGGCGGCGTTCCCTCGCCAGGTTGGCGTTAGTCGAATAGTCTGGCGGAGACAACCAGTGCTCAACCTTGGCGCGGTGACTGTCAGATCTCACAGTGACCATGGCATCCTTGGTTTTATTTGCCGTTAAGCGCACGGAGTCTAATGTTTCCTGGACTGCTGAAAGTTAGAAAAGATTGCATCAACTGGAATTGCGACACTAACTGCAACCAAGAACCTCGCCGATTGGCCTTTCGGCCTCGACCTTGCTGGGCGGGATCTGACGCAGAAGATCCTTCGCATACGCCGCCGCCATCATTGCTGCAAAGCCCTGCCACTCCTTGTTCTTGTGGGAGTCGGAATAATCGCATATACCGCGGATTACCAGACATGGGAAATGGTTCATCAAGCCAGCCGCCTCCATCTCAAAGCATAGGACGCCATGATCAGCCGCCAACTTGTCCCGGGCAAGTGCATCCTTCATCAAAGTGTTCGCAGAGGCGATCAGTCCGCAGTGGATTGCCGGGTTATCTTCGTCTTCGTCACGTTCGGATCGGGTTACCAAGTGGGAGTGATCGTCACCGCACACAAGGGTGCATTGTTCTGACGAGTCCTCTGGATGTTTAAAAGAGGATCGGTACAGCAGGTCGGTAGCAGATGGACGGCAGTACTTCTTTCGCTTCTTGATTTTCTTCAATGCCATGTCCACCTCGTCGTTAAGTCGATGGCCGGCCATCTCATATCTAGCCTCGAGTGCGCCCACCGCTGTCAATAGCAGCTGTGGCGGCTGATTTAACGACCCTGTTGTCACAAAGGCCTTGTCCTGGATCGCCTTTCCATAGTCGTATTGGAACACGCCGCCTTTCCCGTTATCACGGGTGCTCACCACAACATCCCCGAGTCGTATGTCGTGCTTTGCGCTTGGGGCGCCGCCGCCGATACCGACCATCAGCCCGATGCGGACATTTGGAAAGCTGCGCAACATATCTCTTGCGACTGCGGCGGCGGAGGTTGTGCCGTACTCCGACTTGGGTAAGGCGGCCATGACAACATTATGCTTTCCGATCCTTCCCAGGGCATAATTGTTGTTGTCGCCAGGGTCAACTGTCTCTAGATCTTCATGTTTTTCATCAAATAAGGCTTGTGCAGCAACAAATTCGGTAGTAATAGCGCAGATCCAGCCGACTGTGTACTTCTGGGGGTCTGACATGGCCGGCGTTCGATGTAGGACGAGGGAAGGATGTGGCGTCGTATGCGTAAGCGATCAGACCAAAGGTGGGATGCTAGGGTGAGGATATACAAGACTTCAGAAAAAAAAAATGCAGCAGGCAAGAGGGCGACCATGTCGGGGTTTAGATGCTCTTAAGTCTCTGGTCAGGGGGCACAGACCAGGCTCTCCGTAGATGCGCAAAGATGAGGCGGCATGGTCCACGGCGCTTACTTGCAGCAGGTTGCGGCAGGCTGAGCGTTCAGAGCAAATGATTGGCGAAGGAATCTGAGCCAAGGAGGACAAGTGGACGAAACACAAAGGCCAACTCTTCGCTGCGTCCATAAGTAGTGGTGTGGCAGACCAAAAAAAAAAAAAGCCGAGGTGCCAATGATGGCTCATCATAACAGTGGCCCATGTTTATCACGTCAAGTGATCCGTACGGCTAAGGGTATCCGATAAGACACAAAACCGGTTACAGAGGGTCAAAGTACCGGACTGTAGACACTCAGTAAGCGACACGGGTAGGACCTTCTAACCCAAGGGAGTATGCGTCGAATTAGGTTTCCCCGCAATGCTATCCGGCTAGAATTCGTGGTCGCATAACGAGACATAACCATGCGCTTCTCCACAAGGGAACCCAACACGACCCGATGCATCTAGCGATCTGGCCCGCGGAGCTCTGGAACTAGCTCGGCGATTGTTAGAAGCCACGTCCCGGGAAAGCATCTCGGGCAGCGAAGTCTCCAGGAAGACAGACTAGGGTCGCGGGTGTCAGGGGGTTGAGCTACGGGTTTCCTAGGGTCTAGGGATGGTCAGGAGGGCACATCAGAGCGATGCTGAGCTGACTGCCCTACCTTCTTGACCAAGCGCTCCAAGCGCCTCTGGAGTACTCGCGTATCGATTTGAAAGAAGCGCAAAATTCATCAAGGTCATTCCGATAGGATTATCCTTGATGATCTTTGGCTGCGGCTGATCCCCTATAGCGGATTGGACAGATGTGGCTAGAAGTGGTAGTAATGGGTTACGGTCGGGAACGTCCTAACCCCTCGGCCGAACCTCATGCTGGACGAGACACAACGTAGCCCAAACGTCATGAGAATATGCCGCGTTGGGAACACCGTTTTCCCTTGCCGTCCATGGAGGATGGCGTGCTGGTCAAAGCGTCAGCCGACTCACGTGTGATGTGATGAGGGAGCTGTCTTCACGCAACCCCATGTACCGATACCCACTCTTCACCCTCAACTCACCATCTCAGATTGAGGATCAAGGGTGCTTGTGTGGGTCAAGGAGAGGTTCAAATTGATCTGCTTTTCCCCGCCTCCAGAAGGGTGGCACACAACTAGGGCTTATGTACCACCGCAGTCTTCTAATTACATACTAATTTAGCTGTCGGCTGATCCCGCTGCTGGAGTGCATCCAGACACTCACTCTCAAGCCCTGAAATTTTAGCAGAGCCTCACTCTGACATACCCAAAGGAAATGCGGCGCAGCCTGGCTGCAGGTAACACCCCACCACGCTAGAGTCATTGCAGTGCCCATTGCATCACGAGCCCTGCGGCTGCATGGGAAGAGACATGCACGAGTTGCTCGTATGCGGCTGAGGCTTGCGAATTATAAAGAGGGAACTCCTGGCCACTGAATCAGTTCTCAGCTGGTCGATACGAGCGCGTCATCCTACATGAGAGTGGAAACTCAGCTCCGTTTCAACGACCTCAAGAACTCGACAGGTAAATGGTTTCATTGAACCTCTTTCAGTCTTCACAATTCATAAACTCAACCAGATGTCATGTCAGCGAGGTCGGGATTGCGCGGCGATTGCAGTGTTTGTACACACATGTACAACGAACACAACTGATCCCGATGCACTGGGAGAGACAGAAAGAAGGTCGGCAAAGGAAAGCACGAGTAGGTCAAATGTAAGACATAGTGGTATCTATGCCAGAAGGGAGGCCATGATTTTATGGGAGACCGTAGAGACACCTACTTAGTTTGTCATGATTGTACTTCTCATCCGGGCGGGGGGCTCCTGGGACTGGCCCGGATGGCACCTACCCGACAGCCCACGATGCCCAGCCTTACGATGATGGTGGTGAAGAACAGTGGTTGTGGGACTCTACATATCAACGTTACTACTACATAGATGAGTATAGAAACATCACCTGGGCCGATGACCAGGGACAGTCGTCATCCTCGCGGCAATGAAACAGTGTGGCCATACTATGATTATGAGGATTCTCAAGTACCCTAGGGTGCACCACGACGCAGTTCTCCCACTCCACTGGCCTCCATCCCCACAGTTCGACGGTTCCCGTAAATCGTCGCGAACCGCATTTCTCTGGGGATAACGACTGAGAACTCGGCACCACACCGATAGCCGCCGGCTTGAGCATCATAAGAAAATGAGCCATGACACTTGCCCCTAGCCCTCGAAACAAGGAGCGACCAGACTTCTGGCCCACACAGCCTACTCTCAGACCCCGATATGTTTACCAGAGGAATCGTGTGCTGCAGAGCAGTCCACAGACGATGTCGTCTACCTCGGGACATCTCCGCTGCAGTCAGACCGCACGACGGATGAGAATTCAACAGCAGACATTACCACAGCCACCGGTAGAGCCCATAAGCCCAAGGGAAAAAGACCCAGCCGGCTCCACCACAAGGGTCCTTGCCGAGGACTAAAATCAGCCAGGGGAGGCAAAGGCCCATGCCACACGATGGTACCAGTGTCGATAGGGAACCAGAAAGTTAGGATAGGACACGCAAGAGGCTCCAACGGACAGGTGTATGGCTTTTTTGACGAGGCAGGCCGTTTCTGCCGTCGGGTTGAAGTCGACCGCTCTCGTCCAGACGCAGATCCCGGCCCGTTCATAGTCTTAGAGCCAATATCGCATGAACAGGTGGTATACCGGCGGCGGTATCAGAACATGTCAAATCGACGGGTGAGAAGCGAAGTTTATCAACGGTTGATGAAAGGGCCCATTGGTTCAATGCCCCAGGGGGAGATATAGTTGGTTTGGCCAGCGAGCTCCATTCATGCTTACGATCCCTTGTATCGTCTTGACATAGTAATGCAATTCAAGGCTTACAAGTGAAAGCTAAGTGTGATGAGGCCGCGACCTTGGATACACCCGTTCGTATCGAACTAGAATCTCGTCTACTTATTGAAGTAGCTTCCTGTCACATATCCCAGCCAACCCCAGAGCCATTTCCGGCCTAATAGCCAGCTCCATGCCCCCCTCCCAAGTCGCCGCTTCCTGCGCGCTTCTAACCTTCAACAGGTTTACCATATAACACACATCGCTTAATGCGGATCCATTGAATTGCTTCCCCATAACACCCCTCACTCTTTGCCGCTGGCCTTCTTCTGCCTCTTGCCCTTTCTCCCCTGACTATCCTACTCTCGCACCCTGGCTTTCCGTTTCCGCCTTAGTGCCGCAACCAACCTGCCGCTCTTCCATGCCGAGCTCAAGAGCCGCACCGCCTTAGCCCTTAATTCCCCTGCATCATATGTATCGTTACCTTTGGAGATGACAGGCCGGCCCAGCATCTGATACTAGGCATGTCGAATGACAAGCGGACCATAACTATGTCCGTCGTCTTGGCGGAATGCTCTTTGTTTGCTCGGTGTTAGCTAAATTAAATTTCTAAAATACTGGCATGCAGGGCATACACCTTCTCGATATATCGAAGACCAGGGAGCTCTTTCTTATATATCTCCTATCAAACAATTAGCATCATGCTCCTCCTTAGCAGGCCACTTACTCTGCGAACCTTGATATCACTGTTTTCTGTTTTACCCATCGAGTCATAGTAGAAGATAGACTCTTCCCTCTTATTGATTTCGAGGAGGCTAAAGTGGCTCTAGTTCTAGAAGAGAGGAAAGAAGCACACTAGGCGAGTTCTTGCCCCCACCTAACGGTGCCATTTTGCTATTTACTCTATTACCCTCTTAAACAGGCGCTATATTAAGCTATAGGCTTATATCTACTAATAGATTAAAATAGAAAAGCCAACATAAATAAACGCAAGTTTATTAGATAAGTATAGGCATATAAGTATAACCTCGTCGTTAAGCTATATCTTCCCACTTAGCCTTTAAAGCAAGTCTACGCTAAAAAGGAAGTTAGTGCCCTCGATAAGGAGCATATCGCTAGTGGTAGAGTCTTAGACCTACTTAGATAAGGTGCTAAGCTTAATATATCTAGTAGATAGCGCTGGGCTTAAGGATAATAGGTTTGCGCTTCTTAAGTTATGGCAGAAATTTTCTGGGCTTATCCTACCTATCTCTAAGAGCAATGCCACCTAGGCCTCTAGGAGCCCCAAGACGGCCATCTTCTTCGGGCTGCCTAGCAGCCCTCTGACCAGAGTATCTAATGTCGCTTCTGGGGAATGGACGAGTTGCCTACCACAGGTTAGTCAATCAGCCTCTCTTGAACACTCCAAGGGTGAGCATACCATGCATCCTTGAGCAGGATACCGAAGCCGAGGTCCTTCACCAGCCGCGACCACTTCCGTCCACGTTTCAGGTGCGTGCTGAGCCTCCTGCGGCGTCGTTCCCATCCCTCCTTACTGGTCTCGTCATTGGGCTTGGGGCCAAGGACTCTCGCCAACACTTCTTGCGTAGCCTTCTCGGGTGCCACAGAACTGCCGGCTAGCTTCTCTTGAGATGCGTACCATCTAGCCAAGGCAATCGCCGCCAGCGCATAGCAGATGGCCGCTTTTTTGCGCTCTCCATCAGCTGCCTCTAGCAGGGAAACCCACGCCGAACCGTACGACCACTGGGCCGTAGCCTCCGCCTCGCTTCCGAGAGAGTCGCGCAAGTCCTTATAGGTTGCTCGCGAGTTCCCCGGAAAACTGGAAAGGCGGACCTGCTCGTGGCTGCCATGGACGAAGTCATCGATGGTTTCATCCACAAGACGAAGGCAGCCTTGATCGATATTGTCTGTCTGCCTTGAAGAAGTTTCTCTTATGGGGTCGGTTGGAGAGGGTGTCTTTTCAGGAGGCATGGCTTCAATTCTCGGTTCCATGTCGATAGGCATGAAGACCGCGTTACAGAAAGGTTCTAAAGCCAGTGTGTCTTCCTCGTCCACCTTCTCAACGTGGATTAGCAGCGAATTCTTACCGCCGGTTGGCTAAAAGGCTGACTGCTTGTGGGCTGTGCGTGGCTTTGTGTCGCTGCTCGACGCCCTGTTGCGTCTATTGAGCACGATGCTGTTATTCTTATTCTCGGAAATGTGTGCTGGTTGGATAGAGTTCGGAGGCCACGTGGCAGGTTCAAACGCAACATCACCTTGGACTCTGACATCACTGCCGTCTTGGATCACCGGGCTCGGAGCGTTCCCGCACAGGCTGTCGAAATGATGGCAGAGGCTGCGAGCGAAGGATCGTATGCGGTGTTGTTCTCGGGCAGACCGCTGGCTCAGGGCCAACCTCAATCCTTGGTCGAGTTGCTCCCATTCGTCTCCAACATGGAGGATAGCATCGAGAACGAGAGGGAGGCAAGAACGGAGGGCAAGAGGCTCGAGGGAAGGGGGCTCAGGCCCAGCATGACCTTTCTCTGTCTGGTGGCTGGTGGGAGGCATTATAGCAAGAGCTGTTGAGGAAAAATGACGAGACGCAGAGGCAAGAAGGGAAGAAGATAATGGAAAAGAGAAAAAAGCGTCGCCTTCAACTCGGGGGAGGGCGTGGCCTTTATACCCGAGTCTCCCATCCCACCCTCTTTCAGGCCATGGTATCATGGCTTAGATCTGGGGCATAAGTGGCCAGACAGACCAACGACAGAAGTTTGCCCCCATGCCTCTCGTCACTTTCTCTGCCGCCGTGACCAGGGCTTACAGCATCTTAATACCAAGTAGCACTGCAGCTCTCCAGTGCAAGGCCATAAAGCAGACCATAGATGCCAGGCCCGCTTAGCCCCAGCGGCGCAGTTTCCCTCAGCCAACGATATTTAAAGAGAGCCCATCCTATAGGCTTAGAGTACCTAAGCTAGCAGCATCGGCAGGGGGATCATAGCTTTAACACAGAGAGTAATAAGGTGCAGGATATATGCCCGAGGATATTGGCCGAGATATGCTATGAGTAAGAGATAATATCGAGTTCAGTAGAGTATTAAGAGCTAGCGGAATCTCTAGATAGGCATCCAGGGGTAGGCGACTTAGCTTCGCCTGCTTTGCAAATAGCAAGGCTATAATTAGTTCTCTAGCATAGAGGATGCTATGAATTATAGGAGCACTTTAGTAGAGTCTAGTAACTAAAAGCATAACCGCGACTATTAAAATAATAATTATAGCTAAACTAACCTATATAAAACCTAAGACCTATAGCCTAGGTATAGTTTACCTAGGTATATTATAAAAGGTATAATATATATAATAAGCGAGTGCACTAAATAAGCGAGTGCATTAAAAATCCCTTATCTAATATTATCACTATTTAATTAATTAATTCCTCACAACTAGAGATATCTTAATTAAATAAAGAAGCTAGATTACTTCTTACACTTTAGGCCCTTTAAAATAACCTAGATTTAAAACTATAATAAACTATAAGGCTCTACTAGGTTAACTACTATGCCTTACGTCATCGGCATAATAGCATATAATCTCAACGCGATATTATCCCGAAATCACGCAAACTATCAGATCTAGAGGAATAGATTATTATTTAGTTTATTCTTAACCTAGATTCACGAGGATTTCCCCCCCGGCTATATAGTATAAAAGAAATAGCTGATTAATTGCTTGCCGACCGCGACGCGTCACTAGTTAGCGTGCGCTAGGCTTCAAACTTCGTCAAGCGATACCTAGACCTTAAGACGCGTTTTTTTCATAAATACGACTACCAGAGAGCTAAGTGCGAAGATCTAACTATTATCCGCGATTGGTTTCGGCTTATGGCGAATATAATCGCGAAGTACGGCATCCGATCAGATGATATCTATAACGTTGACGAGACTGGCTTTCTTATGGGCATGATTGCAAGCGGAATGGTCGTCATAGGCACAGAAAGGCGTGAAAAGCCAAAAGCAGTGCAGCCTGGAAACCGAGAATGGATTACGGTCATTCAGGCGATCAATGCGGAAGGCTGGCCGATCCCGCCGTTTATCATCGGTGCGGGCCAATATCATCTCGCTAACTGGTACCGAGAAAGCAACCTCCCGGGCGATTGGGCTATTGCGACGACCTAAAATAGCTGGACCGATAACGAGACCGGTCTCGAGTGGCTTAAGCACTTTAACCGGTGCACAACCAATCGATCAATTAGTGTCTATCGTCTCTTAATCCTTGATGGCCATGAAAGTCACCACTCTATCGAATTCGAGAGATATTATAAGGAGAATAAGATCATTAGGCTTTATATGCCACCTTATTCCTCTTATCTACTTTAGCCCCTTGACGTTAGGTGCTTTAGCGTGCTTAAGAGTGCTTATGGTTAAGAAATAGAGCGTCTAATTAGATGCTCTATAACCCACGTTTCAAAGACTGAGTTCTTTCCGGCCTTCTACGCCGCATTTTAAGCCACTATGACGGAACGAAATATCAAGGGGGCTTTCACAGGAGCTAGGCTTGTTCCTCTTAATGCGGAAAATGTGATCTCAAAGCTTGATGTGCAGCTACATACGCCAACGCCGGTTGAGGAGGCAGCTGAACCGTCGACCCCTTGGGCCTCAAGGACCCCAAAGACCGTGCTTGAGGCTGGATCTCAGTCTGAATACCTCGAAAGACGAATTAGAAGGCATCAGAGCAGCTCCCCAGAGTCAATTTTAGAAGCTCTACAGTCTCTTGCAAAGGGGACAAAGGCAGTTATGCATCGGGTAGCCTTATTGACCGCTGAGAACAAAGACCTTCGAGAGGCAAATGAGATACTAAGCCGGCGCCGGAGGGCAAAAAGAACCCGACTACAGAAAAGAGGGGTAATGACGGTAGAGGAAGGAAGGCAAGCAATTGATCAGATGGATATTAATGCGCAGGTAGTAGCCGAATCGTCGAGAAGTGGTGGTCAAGGGAGGTCGGCGCGACCGGGTATTCGGCGTTGTGGTGTCTGCGGCAAGCCCGGCCATAATGCAAGGACCTATCAGGTAGTGATTAAGACATCAGGGGAAGAGTATAGCGAGTAGTTTTAATTGATCAAATGGTTTATGGTGTTTTTATAGCGATTTCTATCTTTAAGGTAGAGATTTTTAGTGCACTTACTTATCTAGTGCACTCGCTTATCATGTACGTTACCTAGTAATTATTATATATCTTATAAATTTACTTAAGGGAGTAAAAGACCTAAGTTAATAAATAATAATAATAACCTAGATTAATTACTTATTTAAAATAAATATATTCGCGGGGAATAGATTCTTAACTTACTTATAATATAAAAATCCCCTATAAGGATAATATTATAAAGATCCCATATATAAATCTCATAGGGGGCCATGGTATCTTAGTCTTCTCTCTGGTTTAGATAACAAAAATAGCTAAGCTAGAGAGCTCCAGGATTACCCATGCCGCCATCAGGCACCGCCAGCGCCACTTCCTCTACCAGGCAGCTCTGCGCACGGCGTATACGACGACAAAGATAGGGACCCCGAATATTGACAGTGAGAATATTAAGTAGGCTTTAGTAATCTAATATCGAGAAAGGGACTCTATATTGATCCAAATAAATAAGAGGAGTTGCAGTTAGTGTGACAATATAATGATGAGGGGATTTAAGGTCTTATTTATGCCAGCGACCCGATCAGCGACCTAAGACTATAGAGTAATGGCTCTACTACGTCAGTCAGCGTGTGATTGATGAAACAAAAGGACCAACACGAAGATGGTGGTCTGCCTCCACTCCCTCGCGACTTGCTAAACTCAGGGGTAGGGGATCTTGGCCGACTGCATACGCATGCCGCGGTCTCGCGCAGACGTGTGGCTCATGGCCCGCTTCCGCCAGTAACAAGCAAAGCAGATTTAAGCTTTCTACCATAGTTATCCCCTCCGGCAACGCTAATGTCGTCCGTGCCAGAGGGCCGACGGTGGGTGGCCTGGTCGGCGCACTAGAATCTCCAAAGGGGAAGCAAGAGGCGGGGGAGAGGATGGTTCAGGGAGTGAAAGGAAGGACCTAGACAAGGGAGCAACTGACACATGCTCGATGTTTGGATCTCTCAGCGGGAGTATTTGAGGCCGGTTCCTCTCTGAACCTCGTCTTGCTTAGTTTGCTTGCTACCTCTATATCCCCCTATTTATACGCCGATATATCTATCTCGTAGTGAGACCCCATTGACTCCTACTTTACCATGCTTATACTAATGCCCCTTCTGACCCAGATTCAAGGAAGATGGCCAACGCTTGTGCCCACTCGTTCCGGATGATCAAGTCAGACAGCACTCTGATCCAGTGGGTTTGCCAGCACTGTCGCTCGGGGCCTCACTGGATGATTTTTGAGTGCACGTACTGCAAGCTTCACTTGTGCCGGCCTTGCACCCAGGCTTGAGAGGGCTACACCCAGACAGCTCCTCTCGGCTCAGAGCCACAGCTTGCTGAACTGCGAATGGCTTGCTGTCACAGTCACTATCTCAGCGGCTTCTTAGATCTGTGTCCCGTGTCGGAATGAAGATTTCCGTTGCGTGGGAAGCCTCCGCCACATACATACATGATGCCGGGCGAGTTTTTCTTTCGTGAATACTTGGCTATTACCCCTAGTTCAATAGACACACTACTCACTACTGCCACCGCCTTGCGTTCCCATCACTTAATAGTCATCTTCTACAACTGAATGCAATGCTATTCTAGAACCAGACTTTGCCTTGAAGTTGCTTGATTTCGTCGTCGAGGATTTCCTTCAGTCCTTCCTGGAGTTGTTGAAGACCTTTTCGTCTCAAAAGGGCATGACCTTGAGGTCATTGTAGGACCTAGTGGGTGGCATTTGCTGCATGTAGGTTGTGCTCTCGGCCGTGTTGCTGCCTCAACTGCTTCGAATGCGCTAGGCTCCCACTGAGTGCTTGATTGTGGCCTAATTGAGTTGGCAGCTATTCGATCAATATATTGACGAGGTTCAAGTAGTAATTGAGGACTCCCATTGCGGCTAAGATGCCAGTGTGTATGGAAGTGCTCTAGGCGAAGGGTTTGATCCTGCTCCTGTAGGGCCTTAAGTATATGAGCACAAGGGAGACCATGAGATCGAGAAAATGCGCCGGTGCAGCTCGGCAGGTCTTCTTTTGAGAGCAACGAAAGCTGCTCTTCAAAACTTGAATTACTAATGAATATCTCTAACATTCGAAATGACTTTAATTAAGCAGATTCCAGTAGGCTCTACTAGCTAGAGATAACAGGGTATATAAACGAGGCTCAGAAGCAGGTGTTGGGGTGGGGTGGAGGTCAAGGCAACGTAGTCGATGAAGGTTGAGCAATATGGTCTTGGAGCAGCCGCACGACTGCCGCGTGTCCGTTCGCGGCGGCCCCCCAGCCATCCTTGTCCGCCGCCTCGGCGTGGGCGCCCCGGTCGAGGAGCAGCCGCACGATGGCCTCGTGCCCATGCGCGGCGGCCCACCACAGCGGCGTCCGGCCATGCGAATCTTTAGCGTCGATATTAATGCTAACTTGGTCCGCCTTTTTCAAAATGGTTAATAACGCTCCTGCCAATCCATACCTCGACATAACGTGTACTAGACTAGTCCCTTCTGGCGGATAGTCATCAGAATATATATCCAATATTCTATAAATACGCACCCATCGTTCTATAAGAGTGTTTAATAGCCCTGCGAAATATTCCAGAAGATCCTCTTGAGGGACACTTCTAGCATCACTTTGCTTCGTATGCGCCACCCACGACGTCGTCGCGTAATGAAGGAAAGGAAACTTGGCCATTAGCTCCTCACGCTCGTAGTTGGTTGACTGACCAATCTCCTCCATCGCCAGGTAGCGTATACAACTCCTCGATAGACGGAAGTGTGCCATTCCGACTACGGTGTCGGGGTTGGCGGACTCATCTAGAGCCCATAGGCCCTTCTCGACGAAAAAGTCCTTGACGGTCTGGTGGATGAACTGGACTCGTCCAGAGCCGATAGACCCTTCTCGACGAAAAAGTCCTCGATGGACTGGAGACGTGACCTCGGCAAGACCGCAGCTGAGCGTCTGAACTCGCCTCTTCATCCCGTCGTCATCGGATGGGTAATCTCCTGCGCTCTGGCATTCAAACAGTGACCAGTATGGGCAATCGGCGTCGGCAACCATAGCCCATCGCAATTCGTCTAGTGATAAAGGCCGCGTGGCAAAGCAGATCCAATGGATGAGTTTCAGCGAGTCCGGGCTCATGCTTTGGATGAGTTGGCGGTATAAGGCATCGAGCTCTTGGGGGACTGAAAGGATGACGGCCTCAATCTTCTTCAATCCGGCACCTTTCCGCTCAAGGTCTAGAACTTGCTTCGCCACAAGCCACGCCCATAAGAAAAGTCCGTCGGCGCGTTTCGTGATCAAGTCCGGAATCGTGGATGATGTTCGCCCACGGAACGAAGAGAGCTTGCCTTGCACGAAAGTCGATATGTCCTTCCGGTTCTCTCTCTCTACGCATATTTGGAGCGCACAATCCACTTCCAGAATCGGGTAGTGACGGCACGTGAAGCAGATATGGAAATGTTTCAAGCCGATGGTCGGGAGCGTCTGTATCAAGGACTTGAACCCGTCGACTAACTCGACCGCACTCTCTTCACCACATTCGTCTAACGCGTCGATGAATAACCAGACTGGGCGAGTCTTCAAGACCTTCAGAAGCGTTGACTCCAAAAAGCGCTGCAGCTCGCGCGGATGCCACTGCCACTTTTCGCCCGGCTTGCCAACGGTTTCGCACCGTTGCTGGAAAGTATCCACAATATCTGACAGTGCGTCAGAGGCCTCTCTGAGCTGGTGAAGGAGCGAGCGAAAAAGGCCCAACGGAGTTCTTTGAAGGTTAGCACCGCGGTCGTGGAAGAAGAACGATAGGATTAAGTCGCTCTTCGTGATTGTGGGCGTTGCCACGACATCGCGTAGAACGTGCCCTAGCAATGTCGACTTCCCAGAGCCTGGCTTCCCTTTGATCCAGAGCAGGCCTCGATCACAAGAGGCCCAACGTGTATACATTTGGTGTCGAAATAGCCAGTCGCATGTTGCCTGTGCGGCGGTGTCGATGTCGTGGAACCGACTCTCTATATCTGGAAAAGCCAGCGATCTTAAGCATTCTCGTGATGGATCGAAGTGTTCATTTGTGCCTGAACGATATGGTGAGTTAAGAATCTCTATACTGTCGACGAAAAATGGCAAATCTCACCAAAATACACAGGCCCATTGATGGTGGGCCCATTGAGGTGGTTTCCAGGGCCTATGCTGTTGTTGATAGTACCGTCAGGAGCGTTGGATTGGTTCGCAGAGCCGTGACTGTTGAAGGATGAGCCCTGGGAAGACGGCCAAGCGTGTTCCGTCTCCTCCTCTAACCCACCAACCCGAGGCCTTTTGGCTCTCTGCATTGTCTGAGGCACGTTAGATCAATTGAAAACGACTGAGGAAGACGGAAATATGAGCGGAGTTGTATCAGGAATATGATCTATCCGAGGGCTTACTACGGCCTGTAGTTCCGGCTGAAGGAGGAAACGCAGGGTGAGAACCGGACTACTAAAATCTCTTTGTCTCAGTTGCGGAGCCAGATGCGCCAGCAGACACGAAGTCAGCTAGAAACGAGGACGACGAGGTCAGGCTGAGTCGTTGGCGGTCACTCGGGGCTGAGGGGGTGGGAGCGGCTGGCTGTCACCAATAGCCAATAGGGCTTCGCGAGAATGCGACGGCACCATCAGACGGGAGATACAAATGAAACTCGTGTCTTGAGAAGATCAAAACGCGCGCAAACTTCTGAGGGTTCGCTCGCGAGCCGAAAAATAGTTGGGCACTATTAGAAAGCAGGAAACCACCTCTGGTGTCAGATTGGGGTTCTAGGTCCAGACGAACCGCTTGAGGGAGCAGAGCCTCTATAATACTCTCGGGGCCACGACAGACACCAGCTGGTTCAACGGCTGGGTGGCGTCCGTTTAGGGGCAGCCAACCTAAAGCCGAAATTACACATAGCGAATTATCAAAGGCCAGTAGCCGCCGAGAACGGATTGGTGGCTGCGGGTAGAGGGTCCTTTCGCAAGTGGCCTGAACATTTTTGAGACGCCAAGCCACGACCACACATACCCAGCAAATGAGATGACGAGCGCTCTAAACGCTCTGCAAAGCTTCCAGATTCTCCGGCCAAGCGCTCAATCGCATCTATTGAATGACCTCCATGACATTCTTCGTCCCTCCAACTAATCAGAGAGCGCAGCGAGCCCTCCAGCAACTAGACCCTCCCTTTTTCTCTCATACCTCTCCCTCAGAATGCCTTTGATCTTTCCTCCGGTCTCCATACGCGGACTCTTCAGAGCACCTGCCGACACAGGATGAGCACTCTGGTCGTCGCCCGTCGCACCTGGACTTCTTGCGGCGACATGGCTCGCATACCATTCTGGTATTCTAACATCCAGTCGGGAAGGATAGTGTGGCGGTTGTGAACCATTTTCTCGACGCAGCCCGGGCTGGAAGAGTCGGGCGGTATTTGGCCATGCTGGTCCGGGGGTCATAGTTCGTCTCGCCACGATGCCGTCATAGGTCTCTCATAGCAAACTGCGCTCGACGGTAGCTCGGAGTATAAACGATGACTTCGGCGCCCAGGTGCGCTTCTTGGTCCAGGGTATTTGGAGATGGTGCTGCTATGGCTTTGATAGCCAGTTTAGCTCCGCTGGGCGATTGACCACCCCTTTTGATCATCACTTGTGTAGGCAAATGGGACCGGGCCGTGCCTAGTGCGGACCGGTAGTGAGCTGCTGCGGCCTAATGGTGGAAACAGCCAGCGTCGGCCGCGGAGCATCGTCTGGCCTGAGCTAATAATGCTTACTTGGACTTCGCGGCCAGCACGGAGACGGCCGGGCTTCTGGGAAACCTGGGCATAGTCACTCTAAATTATCTCCCCGCCTAGGCAAAGGGTACGCAGACGGTATAAGATAGATGCCAGGGATTGATGCCTTGTCGCGGGGCAAGGAGTCATCGCGCAGGCTTGTCTTCTAAGCGAAATGCCTGATTCGCGTCCTGCTACCCTGGGGCCATCGAACTTCACTAATCCCGGAGCGCATGGACGGCAAGATCGGGGCTCGGGCGTTATGCCATACTGCTAATAAAGGCTTAAAGAGTTGCCTGGACATTGTCGTTCTACCTTCCACTTATCTTACAACAACTGAAAACGACCACACATCGCAGACCAAAAACCAGGGTGAAGAGGAGGCTGCAGGGCGATAGCCACAACAAGGGGAGTTGGTTGCGCCGCAGCAGCCGCCACAGCCCGCGGGCATCCAGCTAGCATACCCGCTTTCCTCCCTCGCAACTTCAGAACTGCCACATTTCTTTGGACAATGCGTCATGCACATGATGACCTCCACCGACCCGACCTCCCTTTCCTATCGATTCTACAACGCATCGCTGATGAGGAGATTGCGAGCGAAATTTCCGTGGCGGAAATAGCATTAGACTAGCGATAATTCGCCAGAAATTCATCAACAACAGGAGATAAGTAGCGGCCACGGCCCGCCTGGTCCTCTATCGCACCACGACATAGACCTCCCGCCACCCTCCGAGAGCACTCTAGTTCCCTCCTTCCCGGACGGAGTTAAAGTTCTGCACGACTGCCGCGACGCTATAATCGATATTTGCTTTGTCCACGGTCTAACTGGCAATCGGGATAGCACCTGGACCGCCCATGGGCAGCCTAAACCTTGGCCCGAGACGCTCTTGCTGCCTAAGCTCAGTAGGGCTCGCATACTTACGTATGGCTATGACGCGTATATCGTGCGGAAATCGGTCGCATCGACAAATGGGCTGATCGATTATGCCGCGAACCTCTTGAACGACCTGTCGACCGATAGAGCCTGTTCTAATGCGTCCTCTCGACCGCCAGTCTTTGTTGCCCATAGCCTCGGCGGCCTCGTCTGCAAGGAAGCCATTCTTCTCTCCCGAAACAACCCCGAACCATATCTCCGGGGTATATTCGACTGCACTAAGGGCATCGTATTCCTAGGCACGCCTCACAGGGGATCCTGGATGGCCGACTGGGCTAGGATACCGGCTTCGGCCCTTGGGATCGTTAAGTCTACCAACAAGTCGTTGTTGAAGATCTTGGAGATAGACGATAAGTACCTCCAGTCCGTTCAAGATTGGTTCTGGTCTATGGTACGGGAATAGCAGAAGGCTGGCCGGGATCTCGAGGTTACGTGCTTCTTTAAAGAACTGCCCTTATCTGGGGTCGGAAAAGTCGTCTCTAAGGACTCGGCTACCCTTGAGAGTTATAACGCGATCAGCATCTACGCTAACCATAGCAATATAGTCAAGTTTAGCTCCGTGGACGACAATAGATTCAAAAGGCTACTTGGCGAGCTGATTAGATGGGAATCGCAAATCAGGAACTCAGCTGCCAGGCAACTAAGACGACCGATAGAAGAAGCCCCGATAAAAAAGTCGGCTAACTCGTCCTTTAACAACTATGGCTCCGGTGACCAACTCAACGCTCCTGGCGGTACCGTGAACAAGAGCACAGGCAGTGGCCCCCAATTCCCTGGCGCTGTTTTCCATGAGAGTGTCTCTTTTGGATCGCCCTCGCCACAAAATCCGCCCTCCGAACATTCGAAGTAACCCTTCACGCTATCGCAACGCTAGCTAGAGGCCAAGGATCAAGTTCTCGATAGCATGTCGTTCGTTGTTGACTGGGCCTTGATGTCTGGGTAGTGGGAGCAGGCGTTATTGTGCGTTTGGCACCATGGCTCGAAGACTATTAGTTCCTCGACCGCGTTAGGATTAAATAAATGAATCACGGCAAGAATCGCAAAACAATGTGAAAAATTAAGCTTATGTCGGATTTGATTCGCAGCCACCTTGATCGGCTCTGCCTAGGTATCTTGAGGTATATGCTCTCGAGAGCCCTCCTTGCCAAATTGGACTGACCCAGAGAAAGTAGCCCCAGGAAATTGGTTGCCACTGCCTGTGCTCTTGTTCACGGTACCGCCAGGAGCGTTGAGTTGGTCGCCGGAGCCATAGTGATTGAAGACGTCGTCAGTCTTTGCCTTCGGCAGGGACGGCTCCATGTTGCTGAGGCGGTCGATGGCACCACGTAGTCCCTCAACATGCTTCTGGATGGCGGGTATCTCGCCCAGTCCGCAAACATCAGTTGCAATCCCGATTACCAACTGTTCAACTGTCCTTCCTTTGCTTCTCTTTTGAACGGCCTCCTTGTAGGCTTCCTGCCTTTTCTCAGGCTGCGCATCAGCGACAGCCAGGAAGATAGTCTTGCAGATATCGGCTTTGGCATAGCACTCTTGCAGCGACTCCAGAGTCTTCTGGGTCACTCCCTGGAGTTCGGCTCAGGATTCTTCAAGTGCTTGCTGAATAAGAGGAAGAGTTCGACCAGCTTCGTGAAACGCTTCCTGCAGAGTGGTGTCTTCCTTCACCTCACCGTGCTCGTCGGCAGCCGAGCTGAGGGCCTCGATAGTGCGCTTAATACAGCGTGTCACAGCGTTTGACAGAGTTGAATCCACGGAGGCAGTCATCTTGGAGATGTACTTGGGTGGTGGGTGTTTTCCTGAGTGTTGATACGGGAAGTTGATGATTTGGCTGTGGATTTAGGTAGGGCTTGGTGAGCGCTGAGCTGCACTGTCTCGTTGAGTGTTGGTCAGAAGCTCGTAAGGGCACGACGGTGGACTATTGTAAATATGCTGTTGGCATAAGTGACTTGGCAGCTGAAAAAGCCGGCGCTTGTAGCCGCCAGCCTGATGATGCAGATGGGGGTTGTGGGTAACGAGGGCCAATTACCTCACTGCGAAGGATTTGCACTGCCACCGGCAAGATATGCACGTAATCAAATATGGGGATGGGTGAGTGCTACTCCGTATAGCTGGATGTTCTCAACGCCATCTGCTTTGAGTACCTTACTGCCCTGTCGCCCATTGTCGGGATGTTTTATAACTTTAGGGATCCCCTATTTTAAATAGTTGGCTCGCAAGTTGTCAGAGAATTTCCTAGAAAGAAGTATATAGAGCTGAAGGCTCACCGTACCAGCCTCTCGTGACTTCGGGACAAAACCAGCAGACTCGTATCTCACCATAATAGCCTACCGCTCATCAGTGGCATTATTGAATAACCAACACCAATCTGTATCAGCAACTTATTAGTCAAATCATAAAAGCCTCGTTTCACCTGCGCACCTCGATTCTTTCCTCTTCCCCCATTAAGTTCTCAGGTTCCCTGGTGGGTGACAATGAAGGAAGTGAGTTCGTCAACGACTCGGCAGACCGCAACAGCATCTTCAGATGCCATCAACTTCAGTGACTAGCACGAAGGATTGGAGAAGCCTGGAGGTCCCCAATACCAAGTCTTTGAACTGCACCCGGTTGCGTCATCTCTCTCAGCAGGACACAAGAGCCCTCGCTTGAAAGTACAACTTTTGCCGCCATAATGCGAAACTAGCATCGCATTGCAGTGTGCTACTTGGGTCCCAACCCTCAATTTTCAACCCCCCGTGCTCTCCAGTCAGGAATCAGGAGCATCCACATGACCATATCTCCCAGTGTCGCTGGATACATGTGATGTGGCTGCAGCTTAGCAGCACAGAATTGGCTAAGGACATGCCCGATGCTCGAAAATGGTAACTAATTGGCTCATGGTGTGATATTAGAAAAAAGAGGTCAATGGCTACAACATCAAACTCGGGCGATGCGACGAATGGGCGCAGGCCGGTGTCTAAGCCACCCTGCACATCTTTCAGCTGGAACGGGCCCGTCCACCTGTTGTCTCGGTTAGTACATTTGCCGTGGCCTCGATCAACTCGTTTTCTTCTGACGCCCCAATCTAACGTCAGAGGTTCTTTCCTATTTCCCAAACATATTAAACTATTCTTTGGCGAGCAAGCGAAGTCTCTACATGCTGTGCGTGTTTTGATCTTAAGAAGACTAAGTCTCATCTGTATACTATCACGTTTTCGTGAAGCACTATTGGTGACAGCCGCCCGCTCCCAGCCCCCTCAACCCGCCCGACCTCGTCCTCGTTTCCAGCTGACTTCGCGTCCGCTTGCATATCTAGCTCCGCAGCCGATACCAAGATATTTCGGTAGTCTGGTTCCCACCACGCATCCCCTCAATCAGCTGGAAATATAGGCCATAATAAGCCATCAGGCAGATCAAATTTCTGGTACAAGCCCCCGCATCTTCCCGTTTTCGACCTTCTTCAATTGATCTATCGTGCCTTAGACAATGGAGAGATCCTCAGGCGAGATAATTCCGCCACAGGAACGGCCTCGGACTGGTGGGTTACAAGGGGAGACGGAACACACTGGGCCGTCTTCCCAGGGCTCGTCCTTTAATAGCTACAGCACCGGGGACCAATTCAACGCTCCCGAGGGCAACCAGAACATCAGCAAAGGCCCCGGCAATCAATTCCCTAGAGCCACTTTCCACGCTCCTATGTATTTTGGTAAGAGCAGGCGTTATTATTGATAGTTTAGAGATTATTAACTCACTATATCGTTTAGGCACAAAGGAATACTTCGACTCATTACGAGAATACTTATGATCGCTGGCTTTCCTAGAAATAGATAGTCGGTCCTATGATATCGATGCTGCTGCTGAGGGGACGTGCGAGTGGTTGCTTCGACATAAAACATATAAAAGCTGGTCCTCTTGTGATCGAGGCCTGCTCTGGATCAAAGGGAAGCCCGGCTCTGGGAAATCGACGTTGCTACGATACGTTCTGGACCATGTCATGGAAATACCCAACACCGGAGAGGGAGCCTTAATCCTCTCGTTCTTCTCCCACGGCCGTGGTACTGAACTCCAAAGGACGCCGTTAGGCCTCTTCCAGTCTCTCCTTTACTAGCTCCTCAAGGAGGTCCCTGACGCACTATCAGACCTCGTGGCTACTTTCCAACAACGGTGCGAAACCATTGGCAAGCCAGGCGAAAAGTGGCAGTGGCATCAGCACCAGCTTCAACGCCTCTTCGAGTCATCACTTCCAAGGGTCTTGGAGACTCGCCCACTCTTGTTGTTTATTGATGCGTTAGACGAATGTGGCGAAGAGAACGCGGTGAACCTAGCCGAGAATTTTAAGTCCTTGCTCCATAGTCTCCCGCCTAGCGGCTTAAAACAATCTCACATCTGCTTCACTTGTCGTCACTACCCGATCCTAGACTTGGATGGCGTGTTTGAAGTATGCGTAGAGAAAGAGAATAGGAAGGATATATCGACTTTCGTGCAAGATAAGCTCTCTTCGTTCCACGGACGAACAGCATCAACGATTCCGAAATTAATCACGAACCGCGCTGACGGCGTTTTTATGTGGGCGTGGCTTGTGGTGAAGCAAGTTCTGAGCCTAGAGCGGGAGGGTGCTAGGTTAAAGAAGATTGAAGCCGCCACCCTTTCAGTCCCCCAAGAACTCGACGCTTTATACCGCGACCTTATCCGAAACATGGGCCCGGACTCACTGAAGCTCATCCAGTGGATCTGCTTTGCCACGCGGCCTTTGTCGCTGGATGAATTGCGATGGGCTATGCTTGTCGACGCCGATTGCCCACACCGATCATTGTTTGAATGCCAGAACGCAGGAGATTACCCGTCCGATGACGACGGGATGAAGAGGCGAGTTCAGACGCTTAGCCGCGGTCTTGCCGAGGTCACACTATCACCGGACAGCAGCTCAACGTCTATTGGCTCGTTATTCAGAACGGTCGTGCCGTCATCCCATGCGCAGGTTGTCCAGTTCATCCACCAGTCTGTCAAGGACTTCTTCATTGGGAAAGGCCTGCCAGATCTAGACAACAGCGTGACATCGACCGATGCGACAATCGGAATGGCACACTTCCGCCTATCTAGAATTTGTATACGCTACCTAGCGATGGAGGAGATTGATCGATCAACAAACGACGGGTTTCCTAAGCTAACAATCGACTTTCCTTTCCTGCATTACGCCACGATCTCGTGGGTTACGCATACGAAGCAAAGTGATGCTAGAAGCGTCCCTTAAGAGGACCTTCTGGAGTATTTCACAGGGCCATTAAACACTCTTATGGAACAATGGGTGCGTATTTATAGAATATTAGATATATATTCTGATGACTATCCGCTAGAAGGGACTAGTCTAGTACACGTTATGTTGAGGTATGGAGTGGCAGGAGCGTTATGGGCCATTTTGGAAAGGGCAGAGCAAGTTGGTATTAATATCGATGGCAAAGATTCGCATGGCCAGACGCCGCTATGGATGGCCACCGAGCGTGGGGACGAGGCCGTCGTGCGACTGCTCCTCGATCGGGGCGCCTACATTGACGCGGCGGACGGGGAGGGCCGGACGCCGCTTTCAAGGGCCGCCGCGAACGGGCACGAGGCCGTCGTGGGGCTGCTCCTTGACCGGGGCGTCTATATTGACGCGGCGGACGAGGATGGCTGGACGCCGCTATTATTGGCCGTCGCCAATGGGCATGAGGGCGTCGCGTGGATGCTCCTCGACCGGGGCGCCCACATTGACGCGGAGGACAAGTGGGGCCAGACGCCGCTATCAAGGGCCGCCGCGAACGGGCACAATGCGGTCGTGGGGCTACTCGACCGGGGCGCCTACATTGATGCGGCGGACAAGGAGGGCCGGACGCCGTTGTGGTGGGCCGCCGCGAGAGGGCACGAGGCCGTCGTGCGACTGCTCCTCGATCGGGGCGCCTACATTAACGCGGCGGACGGGGAGGGCCGGACAACGCTATCAAGGGCTGCCGCGAACGGGCACGAGGCGGTCGTGCGACTGCTCCTCGACTGGGGTGCCCACACCGAGGCGGTGGACAGGGGCCGGACGCCGCTATGGAGGGCCGCTGCGAGAGGGCACGAGGCGGTCGTGCGGTTGCTGCAGGTCCATATTGCTCAACCTTTGTCGACTATGTTGCGCTGACCTCCACCCCATCCCACCACCCGCTTCTGAGCCTCGCTTATATATCCTGGTATCTCTAGCTGCTGGGGCCTACCACCGCTTAAGTAAAGTCATTTTGAATGTTGGAGATACCCATTAGTAATTCAAGTCGATTAGTTTTCCTCCATGTTGGTCCCATTTTGCCATTTACATATGCAATTACCCAGTGTCACGAAGAGTGCTTCAGGATATTCGATCAGTGCTTGCGCCGAAATTTGCTGGCAACATCCGGGTCTCCGCTAAGCATTGACATCTTAAGCTTCCTGGTTGATTAAGAATCGCTTCGTCTTCTCAAAATGGTCTGCTATGACACCGTCTTCGTCCCTTAACACCTCAGCCCCAGCGTTTCCACACGTGAGCCTGATCATCTCTCATCCTGTCTACACCGTAATCCGGCGTAAGTGCCATCGTTCTGGTAGAATGGTTTACTCTAACCTTGAGCCAGGCTTACTCTGTTGGATTCTTCCAGTGTGTCACATAGCCACACGGCAACGGGTGTGCGAGAGGCGGTATAGTCTCGGGTAGAAGTCGATCACTCTCGTGGAGTTGCAGACCCCGGCCCGTTCATAATCCTGAAGCCAATATCGCATGAACAGGTGCTATACCCTCGACGGTATCAAAATATCTCGAGTCGACAGGCGCGAAGCAAGGTCCATCAACAATTGATGGAAGGGTATATTAGTTCAATGTCCCAGAGAGACATGTAGCTGGCTTAGTTGACGAGTACCATTCACACTCGCTGGCGCTGCATAGGCTCACGCCTCACACCTATCTCGGCGTCGGAGTTGCTAGATTTCATAGGAAATTGACAATTCTAAATTCGTCTTTGTCTCCATCTGGGACAGTAACGGAGTCAAGTTCAATTTAGACATGCTAGGGAGATCCAAGCTATTCAAAGTCCATTGTGCGACTATAAGCATCGCCTAGCACCTCCTCTAACTTATTTGCCAGCCAATCCTTCCCCATACTCCTTGCAAGCTCAGCTTATATACACAAACCATCCCCAACCGTGAGATCCTTTGCCGCTCCTAGGTAGAAAAGGAAACAAATAGTCTGGCACGACTCCTTTTCTGGCTGCTGTAGGGCGTACACGATCGGCGTCGCTCCATCCTTATCTTCAATATCGGGATCAACCTTTGACCCTTTCATGAACTGTTCCATCTCCTCCTTAAAGCCTCGTCTCGCTGTGGCATGGGGGCTGCTAATGTTTAGTGAGCAGTTCCGCAGAGCTCCATTTCCCAGAAACATTCGAGCCAGACGACGGCGTCCGCAGTAGAGAGCGAGGGAAAGGGCGGTGACGTCTTGATCCTTCTTGTTGAGATCAGAGGCGTGCATGGGTATGGTGATAATGTCTTCTTTCCCATAAGCGTTGGCGAGATGCATTGGAGTGGCGGAGAGGCGCGTACCATCTCGCTGATCGTCGAGAGGAAAGATGGTGAAGGGAAGGGTTACTTGCTCATACACATTGCTGGCACATTGAAGGTCATTGATGAACTTCTGAGCCAAGTCAACGAACAACACCACTCGTCCAGATGGCTGATGGTTGATGAGCTCGTCTCTGGCGGCGGCGGTGGTGGTGAAGGAGGAAGAAACTGGCGATGGAACTTGGGGGGGTGCGAGCTGTTGTCACAAGCTGGAAACTAAGACCTTAACCCAGAGACTTGTTTATTTATTGGTAAAGTACGGTGATATTAGACTCATGAGTACGTTGGCCGTATGCGAGTTATGTGATGATTTATAAAAAGGAGACTTTGATTCAGAGAAGGCTTTACTAGCGTCAACTGCCACATCCAGCATACCCGTAGGGGCATGACCATTGGACATGGGCTACAGCAAGGGGGCCATGTATTGGCCGGATAGGTTCAGGTTGTTGTCACACCCCAGACAGCAAGATGTTGACCATGAGACTGGGTTCACTGATTGGTCTCCGATGAAAAATCGCATTCATGTACAGCCTCTAACTAAGTATATGTTGTCTAATATGGTTCTCAACCTCGTCCATCCACGAGTCATCACAAGGCAGACCAGATCTAATCCTATCCTCAACAGTCGTAGAGAGATGAACACACACCCTCAGGAGGCTTGCAGGGACGCAGCCGAGGGCTGTAGAAGCCAACACTTTGAATGTAGAGTTGTCTGTCTTGCTGTGGTCTTTTCTGTTCAGTTGATTAGCCCTGAACCAACTAGAACATACGATACTATATACACAAATGTCTCGGCCACGTTTGAGTAGATTGCTAATAGGAATACTGACGGTCCTATAAGCTCTTCCCAGCGCCCACCGATCCGCTTACACTCCGATATCTTGCTCCTTGTTGATAGAGCTACTGGACCCGCACCTTGAGCTCCGAGATAGATATCGATTGCTAGGCTAGAGTTGACACGGCCACTGATCGACGGGATTAGCCCGACTTTTCTATCGGCTTTGACTCTGCCTTCCAGTGCCCCGAGGAATCTCGACAGCTGCACATAGCCGAATCCGGACGGTAAGAATTCGCCTTCTCTGCCGGATATTACGTTGTTTAGAGCGTTAGCCGCCGTAGACACGTTGAGGTTTATGACCGGCACTTTGGGTGAAATCATTATCTTACGGAGAAGGGACTCCCAAGCACTAAGGGTTTATCTCCAGGTTTAGCCAAAGTATTCCATCGCATCATCCCTAATAAATTTAGGAGAAAACGATATAGTTTGCGTCAATGACCTCTTTCTTTCGGCTCTTTTCCTAATGGTAGTGCGACTACCTAGATGAGTGTTAAACAAATGGGCCAGAGACGACGACGTTGACAAAGTTGGCATAGTCTTCAGAATTGACTTATACGAGTTGCCATCGTTCTTGCGTCTAGCTCCCTGTAGTCTCGTTGCTGCATTCCGAGGATGTCCACGCGCCATGGTGTGCGCTTTGGCGGTCATCTGTACGAGACCAGAAAAACTCAGACCTCAACGACGACCGACCCGAAGGAATGACTTTTACAAATGGTAGCCATGAATATATAGTGATATCGTTCCTACTTTTCGTTCAAAGCAAGCATTTAATTTCAGCGTTTTATTTTAGCATCGCCTGCAAAATATAGTTACACGCCGGAATCTTTCAATGCTAATAATAATAGTAAAGGCAATATTAAATTTGATCCCGGGAGCTGGAGTGTGTGAGTGGGGGGCCCGAGTGAGGTGAACAGGTACTCAAGCAAGCGACGAGGTACTGGACTGAGGTGCGGGTGGGGGGCTCCAGCGGTGGTTGAGGAAGTGCTCCAAAGTGGTGCGGGTGGGGTGCTGCAGGAAGGTTAATGGTGAATGCTCCAGAGAGGCCTCAGTGGATGCTCCAACGAGACCTCAGTGAAGGCTCCAGCGAGGTATCAGGCGCGTCAATGGGTGTTCAGTAGGGCGCTCTAGGGAGGGTCAGCGGGGCTTCCAGAGAGGTGTCAGTGGGTGCCCCAGCCAGGGCCCCAGTGAGAGTACTCTACTAAAAGTAGCAGGTCATAGTTAACACGAGCGAATTTTAACGCCCATCGTATAAGGCGAGTGATCTTAGACCGGAACATCGAAGAACCTATCTAGACCAGGGCTGGGTTACCAGACTACATAGATAACTTTGATCGAAAATAACTCGATCAAGCCAGTATTTTTTCTAAATCAACGCCGTCCACTTGACATGGAAACTCAACCGCTTGAGTCGAGGATGTCTCTGACCTGGAAAGCTGGTCGTCGTTGAATGGGGCGTGTAGATTTGCGGCAGATATAGTCGGGGAGACGATGAAGCGATTTGGTTGAGGAGCTAGCAAATTTTAATATGAAAAGCTTCTGATACTGCCAGGGTTGAGCATTTTCAGTCGGACTTGACCACAAGTGATCGGGTCCAACGGGGCTCCAGATCGGGCGTAGACCTCTGGGTGTGGACCTCGACGCCTGGGTGGATACCTCCGCTTCCGTGACCCATCTGATAGCCTTGCACCCCGACAGCTCCGGAGTAGCCTGCGAAGGCTTCCTTGATCCTAGCTTCAAATCTAGTATGAGCAGCTCGTTTGGAGTCTAGCACCTTGCAGGAGTGGGAACCAAAGCGCAGAGGAATTATACGAGGTTCTCGTCCAGACAAACTTTAAAGTCATTCGAGGGTTGCCGAGCTTCGTGAACACAGCGCGGGAACATCGCGGCCCGTGCCTTGCCCGCTTATCTAGGGATAGTAGCAACTATGAGAGGCTTGGCAGGAATCCAACTCCGCCCCGCCACAGCCTTGTTAGGCATCTACTACAGTACCTATCGGCAGATCTCCCTCCCTCTTTAATACCTTCGCCTTGGGCTACTAATCCGAAAGCTCGATCGCGTCAAAAACACTTCTCAACCGTTAGAATATCATCGCTTGCCATGGCCGAGGCGGTAGGCCTTGCCGCAAGCGTCATCGCTATCATCGACATGTCCACGAAGGTCGCGAAGCTCTGTTCCGACTACTCCGCCGCCGTCGGAAACGCTAGGGCCGACATCACACGCCTCCAGAGTCAGCTGGGCAACCTAGACGAATGCCTCTAAGGAGCGCAGCGTCTTCTCAATGACCCGAATAGTTAATCGCTTATAACGTCGCAAAAATTGAAAGACTCTGTCGATGGCTGCACGTCAGCGTTGGTCTAAGTGCAGACCAGGCTGGATCTAGGCAAGGCCCGCAAGGCGATGCGCCGTTTCGGACTTCGTGCTCTTAGGTGGCCGTTCGATAGCAAGGAGGTTAGCGGGATCATCTCTAACTTGGAGCGCTACAGTCAAACCATCATATGGTGTCTGCAAATCGACCAGACGTGAGTAGACGCGCCATCCAGAGGCCTCGGCAGAACCGGCTGATACCATCGCAGTACAATCTTGCTCGACATATAGCAGAAATTCGAAGGCATCTCGCTCCGACCGCGCAGAGATGAATCAATTGCTCGTAAACCCTGCTTTAGCGTCCCGTTCGACCGAGACCTAGACTTCGTCGATCGGCCGGATATTCTTACATAGCTAAGGGAGCAATACACAGGCTCCGCCGGTCGTATGGCCCTTATGGGCATGGGCGGGTTTAGGTACGGGCCACTGCATGAACACCCTTCGAGGACCGCCTTTGCGCTGGCCGACCAAAGTAAATCATAGGTTATTATTTAATTCGCGCATTATACCCACGACGAATTACCATAAACTAGCATCTTCTAGGTTCACGTGAGTTCGAAGCCGAGATTTAAAGAGGCCTACCGGTCTATTGCATAGAGGCTAGAGTTACCGAGGCGAAATGATCCCGACGTCGATATGCTCGGGCTCGTCCGTGACTAGCTATAGACCGAGGAAGCTGGCTCGTGGTTGATGGTCTTAGACAATGTTGATGATGCCAACCTCTTTCATCCCAGTACCAATGCCAGCGGGAATAGGGCAGCAAACCAACCAATAGGCGAGAATACTGTTGCAAAGAGCGATCAGCGGCCACTCGCGACATACCTGCCAAAGTGCCGCAGTGGAACCATCCTCGTCATATCACGCAGCATAGACGCTGCTGAAAGGCTAATAAGTAGCCATAAGGCTATCTACCAGATCTCAACCATAGATGACACCTAAGGCCTTCACCTTTTCCGGAATAAGCTTAACGAAGACTTTAATAAGGATGCCGCTGCTGATCTTCTCCGGGCTCTGGACTATATCCCGCTGGCCATCACCTAAGCGGCGCCATATATTAACCATCGCACCCCCCGCGAATCAGTAAAAATATATCTAGATGCCTTCTAGGAGAGCAATAAGAAGAAGAGCAATCTCCTCAATAGAGACGCCGGGGATCTTTGACGAGATAAGACTATCTCTAACTCGGTGGTTATAACATAGCAAGTTACCTTTAAATAGATACGCCACGAGAGACCATCTATAATAAAACTACTTTTATTTATAAGCTTCTTTAATCCACAGGGCATTCCTAAGTTTATGCTTTATAACTATAATACTAATCTAATAGATAATATAGATAGAGATATAGATAGTAATAACTTTAAGGATAATCTTAATATCCTCCGTGGCTACTCGCTCATATCTATAATAGCAGCATAAGATATATATAAGGTTTATTCCTTAGTATAATTTTATATACGAGCTTAGATAGCCATAGTAGATAATGCAGAATAATAGAGATAGGTATTCTTGCGGTCTATGTCTAGACATTTCCCAAGTGGTGCATTCGAGATATAGCTAACCTGCCAGTTATTACTTCCTTACATCAAGTCTACATTAGAGGAGAAGCCGCCAGATAAGGACCTATAGAACTAGGCCCGTTTACTAACAAATTATGCATTATATACGTTGACTATCGGCAACTACACGGTGGCAGAAAAATTAGGCGGGAAAGCAGTTTAAGCAAAGACTGAGGTATTAGGAGAGAAGCATCCCTCGACGCTGACGAGTATGGCTAACCTGGCGTCGACATTCAGGAACCAAGGTCGATGGAAGGAGGCGGAAGAGCTACAAATGAGAGTGATGGAGACGAGGAAGAGAGAGAGAGAGAGAGAGAGAGATTTATTTAACGCCAAGGGAGCGCAGGGCGCTCCAGCCTCCCGAGGGGCATATGGCGTGCAGAAGGCTATCTAATAGCTAAGGTAAGTCATAGGATATCCTACACATCTGGCCTAGTAGCTAGGAAATGTTGCGATCCGCACCCGTGGGCTCCTTCATTCGAGCTCGTGCTCGGTCTAGGAGAGGTGTTATAGGGTCTTGAAGTCAAGGTCGGAGGTCGTTGAGAAAGCTCTCAAAGGGCTGCTAGGGTTACTAGCAGAGAAAGAAAGGGGGGGTCTGCCGGCTTAGGTCTTGAGAGACGGTGGGCAGATGAACAGCGGTTACTATCTTTGTGTTGGAACCGGCGATGGTACCAGTCGAAATCGCCGTGCCCTGACCTTGCGGCCAGCAGGTTATGTAGTGTCGGGCGAGGGAGGTCTAGTTCCTTCGGGCAGGCTAGGGAGGCTGTGAGACCTAGGTCTCGATAGCCTCGGCAGGTCGGGGCTGTTACTTTCCACCAGTCTGAGAATTGGGCCCTGATCTTTGCCTTTCTCAGGCCGCCGATTCCGGCTATCGTAGGCGGCGCCTATTTATCTTCCGGTAGCGCAGCTCCTGCCTTCGCTAGCTGATCAGCCTTCTCATTTCCTTCGATGCCCTGATGTCCTGGAACCCAATGGACCTGGACCCGGGTTGCGGCAGCCAGCTGCTGGAAGTCTAAGAAGGCCTCTTGCGAGCTTGCTGGGGCTTATCCTAATAGTCCTTGGATAACCGATGTGTTGTCAATGCATACGTGGATCTGTGTGTCTTGGTTGATCTGCCGGGCTCGTCGGAGTCCATAGCGGGCTCCTTCTGCCTCTCCGTCGAAGACTTCTGCTAGGCCGAGCCGGCCTTTTCCTTCTCCAACTTTCCAGCCTGATCGATAGATGACATAGCCCCAGCCGACAGCCCCAGCGGGGCCCTTCGACCCGTCTGAATAGACTATCAGGTGATCGCCTGGGACCGTCTCAAGCCAGGATCGGAAGGTCTTGGCCCTTTCCTCCTTGGTCTCTTTCTCTGCCAGTGTTGCCGGAGGCGGCAGGTATCTCTTAGGCAGCAGCTTTAGGCGCGGGGGTCTGGGAAGTAGTCTAGCTGCTCGCTGTATCCTTGTTCGCGCTGGCTGAAGCTCTCCGTAGCCCCTGCCGCGGGGAAAAGGTCGTCTCGCTACCCTATGTGTCAGAGGGTGGTCTTCATCAATGGACCTGAGCCGCTGGCTCAGTCTTAGCTGAACGCCTTCTAAGGCGATCCTTGCTGTAGGGATTCCGGCTTCCTTGTAGAGTGCCGGGGTTAGAGCCGTCCGCCAGACTGGGAGGATGGCTTTGATCGAGGTGTTGATGACGCTCGTGACCTCGTCTAGCAGGTGTTCCTGCCGGGTTGCGATGACCGGATCCAAGGTCAGGCTGGCGTTCCGTCTAGTCTTCGAGGTTCCTTCGTACTAGAACTCTGCCCCGTATAGCAGGCTCGGCAGTACGCAGGTTAGGGCTGCCTTTCTGAGGGAGCTTGCTGGAGGGCCGCGTTGGGTGTTGGCTAGGCTTCGTAGATGGCTAGCAACTATTCTTGCCTTGGCTGCCCATTTCTTTACGTAATCCGTAAACTTCAGCTTCCGGTCAAACCAAACGCCCAGCCATCGGACTGCTTGGTCCTTGCTGGGGCAGATAGTAAAGTCATATTCTGGCGCCGATACCTCTAGAGCCTCGTCTGATCTAGCCCTTGTGAAGAAGATCAGGTCTGCCTTATCCGGGTCAAAGGTGACCTTATTATCCGTTCCCCAGTTGAGGATCTAGCGGAGGTCTTGGCCTAGCAGGTCGGCGTTTCCTTGGAGGGTCTTTTCCGTTCGAACTATGCAGATGTCATCTGCATAACCAAAGCGGTGTACTTGATCTTCTATATAGATATCTGCAATATAGAGTAGGAAGAGGATTAGAGATAGCGGCGATCCTTGAGGCAACCCGCATTTGATAGGGCCGGCTGGTGTTACCGTGTCGTCTAGCCGGATACTAGCCTGCCTGTCATCCATAAAGGAGCCGATAAGCCTGACGAGGCTCCGCGGCCAGCCCTGCTGGATCAGCCGTAGCATGAGCCTCCGTTTGAGGGTAGCATCAAAGGCGCCTTGTACATCCAATGTTATTATCGCAGCCGTGCCGTGATTCTCTAAGGCATGTTCGATCTCGTGTGTCACGCAGGCCAGTAAGTCAGTTGCCGACCTGCCCGGCAGGGCTCCGGCTTGCTAGGCGCTGACAACCTTCTGCAAGAGGGTTATCATAGCGATCCGCCTTATAGTCAGTCTCTCGAGCCCCTTGCCGAGGCAGGAGAGTAAGGCGATCGGCCTCCAGGACCGGACGTTCATATAGTCCTTCTTTCCCGGTTTCTTTATTATTACAACCTCGGCTATGCAGAAGGCTCTCGGGAAATATCCGACCTTGAGGCAGGCTTGGAATAGCTATTGCACTGGGTCTCGGATTACGCTCCAACAGGCCTTAAGCAGCCGGACTGAGATGCCATCTATGCCTAGGGACGTGCTTTTGACCTGGATGGTGGCTGCGGCTATCTCTTCGTGTGAGACGTGGTACTGCCACGGCAGCTGTCTCTGCGGCACGCTGGGGATCGTAAGAGGGTCTGTTTCTAGGTCTTCGTTGCTCTCTCGTCTCTCGAGCAGAGCTTGCTTGAGTGTATTGGCCTTCTCTATAGCGTTCATAATGACCCTTCCGTCTTAGACTAGAGGCGGGGAGCTAATGGCCGGACCGAGCTTGTGCCATTGAATGATCTCATAGAGCTCCTTATCTGACCTGATCCCATCGATCCGGCCCTGCTAATAGCTGGCTTTTTCCTCCCATACGACCCGGAGGAAGTCCTTGCGTTCTTCTAGCAGGATATCCCCTGGGTTCTCCCTGCGGGCCTTATGGTAGGTCTTCCGGGCCTTGCGGCTCTTCTCTGACCACCACGGCGCGCTGTGGTTATTCCGGCCCGGCTGGTTCTAAACAGCCTATGCAGCATCTGCCAGGGCGACTAATATCGCAGCTGTGGCTATATCTAGGTCTGATGTGTCTAGGGCCCTCGGCATTCGAGGCAGGCTACCGATGCCTAGTTCGACGAGGTTAGCAAAGGTATCTAGCTTGCTGTCCGGGATAGCCGGTCTTCTCCGTTCGACATAGATGCCTCGTGGCTGCGGCATTATTATTAGGATGCCCTCGTGATCCCTCCCTGGGTAGAGCCGGCCTATTATTCTAGCTATTGCGTGTGGGATGTTTAAGAAGGCTAGGTCGATCGTATAACCCCCATCTTGCGTTGGTACGCCCGCTTCGCCGATATAGTTAAGCTATTGGTCTGAGGCCCAAGCCGCTATCTCCAGACCGTCGTTCCTCGTCTGTTCAGCCGTTGGGTCCCAAGACCTATGCCAGCTATTGAAATCCCCGGCGATAAGATATCGCGGCGGCGCTAAGAGGTCTAGTAGTAGCCTTGTTGCTTGGTTCAACGGGCTATGTGGTTGTTTATAGATATTAATAATTATATAGCCGCTAACGTCTAGCCATAGGAGGTCTCGGCAGCTATTCCAGGGTCTCATCTGTTCTGTCTTCAAGCGGCTAGACTTTCTGACGTATGATATGACCCTCGGTTGCGTCTCTTGATCGGCCTAGTTGTCGATCGGAAGATAGGCTCTATAGCTTGGGTGGGAGGTAAAGAAATTCCTCCCGCCTCTCTCTGCCCAAGGCTCCTGAACTAAGATAATGTCGATCTGGTCTTCCCAGCAGAGCTGGAGGAAGGCTGAGTTCGCTGCAGCTGTCTTGCCGACATTGCCTTGAGCTATCCGTAGAGGGGTCTGCTGGGCAGAGCGATTTCTTCTATGCCTCTTTATTCACGAGGGAGGAAAAGGCGTTTGCGATATTGTAGTTCTTCCGCGGAAGGTCTCGGCCGCGGCGTTGGCCGCGAGCCGGCTGTGTGTTGCTGGCTTGCTGGCTGGGCTGCTGGTCTAGTTGCTGGTCCGTCTGCTGTACGTTATCCTCGATCTCCATCTCGTCTTGTGATGAGGCAGAGGTCGAGGAGCTATCAGTTGAGGCCCTGCGGCCTGTCCTAGCTAGATTGGATATTGCAAAGGTGCTCTGGGTGTTTGTTTATTGGGCCCGGAGGTAGCTCTTCTGGCCGATCTTGCGGATAGCCGTGAGTTCCTTCTTTGTCAGAGGGATCATCTCGCCATTCTTTCGGATCGGCCTTGCCGGGCAGTTCTCGTGGCTAGCGGGGAAGGGTCCGTAGCAGTTAGAGCATTTCGGAGAGAGGCTGCAAGGCTGCTGATGCCCTTCTTCCAAAGGGTCACTGCAAGTCTCGCAGCGTTGTTGCCGGTGGCAGTAGCGGCTTATATGGTAGCCCTGACATCCTGGGTTATGTCGTTGGATTGAAGCTTTCTTTTTGATCCGTCTGGCCAATGCACTAACGCCGAATAGCCGAAAGGGCTCTACCGGCTGGAGGAAGGAGGCTATCCAGGTCTTCCTTTCTGCTTTGATATTCTGGGATGTGTGCCTTGATGGCTGTAGTCGTATAGGTCGTTGGCCCGTCTGTGCGATGACTTCATCCTCTATCGTTGCTTCTGTATCAACGAGGTCTCCGAGGATGTTAGGTAGCTTGTTCGGGCAGCTAGGGATAGCGTAGTTGAACCACTTGACCGGCAGTTCGACCTTCGAGGCCCTGAGGCAGTGCTGCAGTTGCTCTTGGCTGGCGATTATCTTATCGCGGATTGCTGTATTGATCGGGCGGATAGAGAATCCTGTTGCTGTATTATGAATGTCTGGTATCTCGGCTAGCGATAGGCCTAGGGCCCTACAGGTGGCCTCTCGCAGGGCAAAGTTCTTTAGACTCCGGGCCCATTCGTGATGCTCCTGAGGGACCCTTACGAGGACCTGTAGGGGCTCTGCCTTTAGCTGTGGGCTTGCTTTTGCTGCTGTGGGCTTGTCTCGGCTCTGTGTGCTTGACTGTCCTGGGTTGCTAGAGCTGCCAGTGATAGCTGCCCAGGTCTTCGAGCTGTCTGTAGTCTCGGCTCCCTGGCCTCTGTAAATACGGCTCGTCAGGTAGGTTGGGATGTCCTGGAATAGCTTTCCTAAGGTCTGTTTCTCTTGCTGGCTGGCGTTGTCAATGATGTCATCTATAGCCTGTGCTAGCTGTTTGATTCCTTTGACGAAGATGCCGAGTTCGGAGATGAGGGGGGCCAGGGGCCCCTGTCCTAGGGGCCCCTTTTCCCTTTCCTGGGACCTACCCGGGGCAGCCAGAGCCGGCTGCTTGGGGTATTCGGGCTGCGCCGTACGTCTTCGCTTTGCAGGCGAGGAGGGCGTCTGTTCTTCAAAGAAGGTCTGGGGGCTGCTATCCAGTATCATCTGGTATGCTAGATTGTTCCTATGTGGCGTGCCTGGCAGGGCGGCCGGCGCAGCGGCCGGCGCAGCGGCCGGCGGAGGGGCCAGCGCGGCGGCCATCGCGGGCCCGGGCGTTAGGAGATCGGCCGGGTCTCTCGGGGGCCTCTGTTAGGGAAATTGCAGTAAATTACGTGTAGGCACTAACACTAGGTGCTAAGAAAAAATTAAATCAAGGGGAAGGTGAGACGACGAAGAGAGTGCTAGGAGAGGAGCATCCCTGGACGCTGACGAGCATGGCCAACCTGGCTATTACCTGGAAAGACCAAGAACGCACTAGAGATGCTTTAGCCCTGATGCGAAGCTGCGTTCTCCTACGACAGCGAGTGCTTGGTATAGACCATCCTCATACAGCGTCATCGGTGGCAGTTCTCGCTCAGTGAGATAGCATAAGCGACTTATCTAGAGAGGAATAATTTTGAATTGATAATATGAACGGACGTATACGAATAGTAATGTACGTGCAGGCCTAGCCCGCCTCGGTGGGGATTGGGATCGGTCTGTGGCCCAGCACCGCTCAAGGACACATGTAAGCCGGGACGATTCGTGGAACCCCGTACCCACGAATAGCTGCGTTGATGCTGGCCAAAATTCCTCCGCCGTGCTGAGCTTAGCAGTATCGTAGCCCAAGTCTCAAGACAACATGTAGCCAGATGTGTAACATGAGTCGATGAATCCGGTCACAATCTAGCGGCTTAATGAAGCTTCCCTCTTGCCTTTTCGCCACTTATTATCTCGCCCCTTGCTATCTTTCCCCTCAATCTTTAGCATGATGGTCCAGTGTTGTTTGACCTTGTCCACTGAGCGTTTTAATCTCTCGGCAATAGCGTGGTCTAATGGCATGCCGTCGATAGCGGAGACAGACGAGAGAGGCAGGGCGGGCTGGAAGCTGACAACCATCACCACGAAGTGGGATGCACCACGGCAAACAGGCTGGCCGTTGTGCCCCAGTGAGAGTACATACAATTCTGGCTTGACCCCCCAAAAGTAGAACTCGCAGGTTAAATTTTGCCCTTCCTGACCGCTTGCTGTGCACATAGTGGAGAATAACAATTCCTCCTCAACTCACCTCCTCTCATCCTGCCCTCCATCCTTTTAACTCGGCTACGTCTACACCATCCAATTTACAGAATCTCGACCAAGCCTTGACATCATCTCTCGAGCCCAGCATGGTCCGAACAAAGACGCGGCCCAGGACCCTGGAGGAGAGGTACCCCAAGGACAAGTACCCCAACGGCCCACCCCAGATTCGCTTGGGACCTGCGCGCCCAGTAGTATCCAACAACCGCATCTTCAACGATCACACCGGCAAACCAGCCTTGATGTCATGGGAGAGCTCGGGGGTCAAGAATCCCTTGCCTCCCCTCGCCTCATGGGTCTTCTATATGGTCCATCCAGATGTGCCGCGTGACTTTGACGGGTGCGTATTCCAGAATGGACTTGAGGATGGTAATACCCTGGGAAAAGGTGGCAGGTTTCGGTACGAGTTCTTCTTCCTTCCAGGCGCCACGACTGAAGAATGCCATGCGCACTACCTCGGGGAGCTAAAGGCTCGAGGCACCATATGGCGCCATATCCGCAAGGTCAAGAGAGCCATGGACCTCGAGAATCAGAAAAACCCCCCACAGTTGGAGGATGATCCGGCAGAGGAGTCCGGTTCTGGTCTGGGCTCCACGACATCGGAGTCCTCTTCTGATGAAGAAGCCACTACCAACAATCAACAACTTCCTGGCTTTGTCTGGCCCAAACACGAACACGATTGCCCTTCTAGGATGTACCGCGGCTGGTTTTTCGTGTATCCACATGCAAATATAGATTGCCGAGGTGCTGATGGTGCGGAGCGTGAGATAGATGTCGTCACGTTTAACCCCATCGAGCAGGAATGGGAAGAAGATGAGGTTCGTAGGTTTGATCCGATGGAACACCCTGTTTATGTAACACGGAGGAAGGCCAGGCACGACGAATATTATGACGCAGGGCTTTTGGGTTGGATGGAGATGAGAAAGTTTTCACACTGGCAGGAAAAGGCTGATGAAGCTACGGATGACGCGCTGAAGCTAGGCTGGAAGTCTTGGTAATGTTAGACAGAAACAATAGGCCGGACTTGTTCCCATGATAAACTTGATAGCACCCGTGAGGGGATCTAAGTAGCTCAAGTTCAACAAGGTTATATATATATCCTGAATCACGATGGTGTCCATCAACGCTATTCCTTGCCGCCCTCAATCAACTCTAGTCAAACCAAACTCGCTTTCTTGCTCCCCAGACACGTTCCCTAAAACGGCCCTACCGGACCCAACTCAGACTTCCACAAGCCTTGATAGTTACTCTGTGTCCAAATGTCCGGGTTCGCTCGGTTCGGGCTTCTGTGTTTAACCGTCGCTTGGGGGAACTTGAGTTTTGACGCTGAGATGTACCCATTCGGGGTCAGCACATTGGCCAGCCATTTCTTACCATCCGCACTGTCCCCGAAATCTGCTTTAAAGTTGGCTGTTGCCGCCGTCAGCCAAGCGACAGCTGTAGCCTCCATGTCGGCCAAGGTCACGTCAAGCCAGTAGCAGTAGAGGTCACGCAAGCCGGGCATGGGCTGCCCCTGAACTCGATCAGTAGGTCTTTTCAGCTGACCATCATTCATGGGATCGTTCTCGTCCCATTCGAACTCAATATCAAAGTCGTCGAATATCTCCTCGATAGCCTGAGACGTCTCGACGAATTTGGACCAAATTTCAGGCCGGCGCATATAGTAAAAGACGCCAGCAGTCTGTGGAAAGGGTCAGTAAGGTTAGCCCTGAAGGGATTGAGGGGGTGAGTACTTACATTGCGATGCGCTCTGCGTGTTTCCGTGTTCTTCTCTTCGTTCCTGGGGTCCGTGTTCTTCCCCTGGAAAAAGGTTGATTTCCTTCCATTCACGTCCTTGTGAGCCAGTGCCAATCGTCCGGGCTCTCGATCATTACCCATGCAAATGGCCAATTCGTTCCACATATTCTCCTGTAGGGTCCATCCAGGGCCTATGTATATTCTGGTTGATCCGCCGAGGCCAAGAAGAACTTCGTCTATCCACTTTTTATCGGGGTTTTCATATCCAACCGGAAGGTTCCCATCCCGCAACCATTTGAAGAAGCGAACGAGGTACTGTCCTTCGTAAACATGCTCAGCTGTATATTCATACTGGTTAGTGGGTGCACCGTTCAATCGTGATGTGTGTGGGTTTCAATGTGGCAGACTTACTCGCATACTCGCTGGGCTCGATATCCGTCTTGGTGTATTTTTCCAGCGCCACTTTGCATTCTCGGTTTTTCTCTGGCGGATACCCAAACCAACGGATAACTGAACTGGGGGCAACTCCGCAAGATGGATAAGAGGGCAACGGCAAATCCTTTTTGTTACCGTTTTGGTCGGTCCATTGGACGCTTTTATCTGAGCGTCGCTGGAGAGAACTGGATTCATCACCATCATCAGGGCAACTCTGCTCCCTAGAGCGATATGGGTCCAGCCAGCATGTCTCGTCCCTTTTCTGCAGAGTGTCGTCACCACCTGAGCATGCCGCGCAGGAAGGAATCTCCCCTACGTCGACGTCGCCAGGGCACACGAGGCCGTCGATCCGCGGTACCAGAGGCCCATATCTCGTGGCACGTTTCGATAGTGCGGACGTGGTGTTGATGTGGCCTTGGCCGAAGCTGGCATCTCGGCGGCGTTGCTTCGTGCTACTGGGAGTAGTGCAAGCTTCTTTGGAGCCACTCGGGAAGATGGTCACGTCTTGGGCCGGCATGATCATGAAGGGAGACTCGGGAAGTGCCCACGAGAACATCTTGGGCGCCTCGAGGGTAGCATACAGATCTGCACCGACGTCGATACCGTAACAAAAGCTGTTCCCACTGCTGCCCGCCTCGGCTTCAGCATGAAAGGTGACGTGCCCATCGGCAACGAGGTTCACGGCGCAGGGTTCGAGTGAGGTGAACTTCTTATTCCAGTCAATGCCAAAGGTGATGGTGGGCTTCACGTGGGCGGATATGTGACCGCTCACCGAGACGCCGTACTCGAATTCAGGCTCGAGCGTCTGCTTGCCAGACTTATCGGAAGGGTCGAAGACATCGGGCTCCCAGTCTTTGTTAACGACAGGGAAGGTCTGGTAGACGTCCCACTCGGCGAGCTTGACCTTGGTCTCAAAGTTGACGCCCAGCGTTGCCTTGCCTTCCAACTGTCCATAAAGCTTGAAGTTGGGGCCAATCGTCACAATACCTGGGACCGTGAAGGCCGCACCAAAGGTATCAGCGCTGAACATGAGCACATCGCCAGTGTCAAAGTGAGCCGTGACAGCGGCGTCGATGACGAACTTGGAGTCGACGTTACCGCCAGTGCGGTAGTAGAGGTACGAGTCGGAGATGTCGATGCCATATGAGCCGCCAAGCTTGCCGATCAGGGTGAAGCCGTAGTTGACGTTGGCCTCGACCGACATCTCGGCGTAGACCTCGAGCTTGCCGTCCACATTGGGACATGTAAAGTCCTGGTCGATGATGCTGAGAATAAAGTCCTCCTTGTAGGAGTGTTGGAGCTCCATCTTGTTTGTGACGCCCGTGAAGATGGCCTTCAGCCAGTCGAGGGCGGTCTCACCAAACCAACGCTTGTGAAGATCGCCCTTGGAAAGGGCTCCTTCGTGCAAGTCTTCTCGCCACTCTTCTTCGAGCCAACGCTTGTGGCTGCCGCCAACATCCTTGAGACTTCTCTTGACAGATCTCTTTAAAGACCGCTTCTTGCTGTCAGCTGCCTTGTCGACGATGGTGTTCCAGTACGTGTTCTCGTTGCTATAGTCGATACGGATCTGAGTATCGCCAAGGTCGCGCGGCACGCGTCTGAAGTCGTAGTCGAAGGTCAAGTCAAACACAGGCTCAGTCTCTTCAATGCCGCGTTTGTAGAGATGCTGTGGAAGACTCTGGTTCTTGCTAGGCGACAGCTCCTTGACGACGGCGTACCTGCCTGGACCGCATCCCTCGGGCATCTCGACGATCGTACCGGGAGCTCCGTGGCCGAGATAGATCTTGTCGCAGTTGGAGTTCTCACTGCGATCGGTACACACCATACGAACAGTCTGCTCTTCCTGTGAAACGGAATCATGGCAGTCAAAGACTTCCCAGTGAGATCCGTCACGCTTGTCGAGGGTGGTCTGAAGCTCATCGGGACTCGTCATGATGATGAAGCCAAAAGCAGAGTGCTCGGGTGTTTCAGCAAAGGGAAGATCCTCAGCACCACCCCAGGTGTTGTCTACCTTGAGTTGGTAGTCTGACTCTGCCTCTTCCTTATTGGGAGGATCGGGGAACAGGTACTCGAGAGGAACAGGGAGGAAGGGCGATTCGCCCTTGGGGGGATCACAGCAATAGGTCCTATGCCGCTTCGAGGCCCAACCGCAGTCATGGCCCTCTCCTCCGTGGGATGTAGTCAAGGCCACCTGCCAACCGGTATCGCAATGGTTGTCAAAGCAGTTGCCTGGCTTTCCGTGCCACTTGCAGTTCCTCCACTCCTGCTCCTTGTTGCAGCAGAACTTCTTCTCGTCTTTGCCCTTGCAGTTTCCATTCTTCCACGTCAACTCCTTCTCGGTGGAAGAATCGCACTTCTCGTTACAGCCCGTCCATCGACAGTCTGGCACTTGAGCTTCTGCTTCACAGCACAGGAATCTGCGGCCGTCGGTGCATACATCGCCGCCTCCAGCGTGCTGACTGGACGCGAGCGCGACCTCTCCCGCGTGACACTGGCCGTTGCAGAGAACGCCGTTACCTCTCCAGGTACTATAGCATAGTCAGTCAGTAATGTAGCCACTTGATCACAGGTCAGGGACACTCACCACTTCTCGGGATCAGGAGCCGAGGCAAAAGGACAACAGACACTTGTCTTCTTGCCAGCTAGACGGTCGCAAAGGGACTGATCAACCTCAATCCATCCAGACTTGCAGCCAGTCGTGCCACAATCGTTGACAGTGCAATGGCCTGTCCCAAGGTCCACCCACGGGGTCTTTTTCGAGCGATCCTTGTAGGCGTTGAAGCTCTTGGGAGCCAAGACAGCTGCCAGAGCGTCGAGACGGGTGTTGTCGAGGTCGATAGCCCAGATGAGCAGACCTCCCAAGCCGAGTGCATTGGCAAACTCGATCTTCTACGCGATGGTGTCCTTGTCGTCGTAGGATACCCACTGATCACCGCCCCAGGTGATATACTTGACGGCGTCCTTCTTGTCCCAGTATGGTGTCAGGTCGTATTTCTCGATGATATCCATAATCTCAAAGTATGACAAGGTACCCGAGTTATCAGTACAAGGTCCCGGTTTGGCACCACCCAGGAAGAGACAACCAGGCTTGTGACAAGAGGGATCAGCCAGCTGGAATGACCGTCCATAAAAGCCGATGCCCATGTTAATCTTGGACGGGTCGACTTTGTTTCTCCAGAAGAGGTCCAGGGCGAGGTCGATCTCGGTCAGGTTGGTATGTGCCAAAACCTGGGAACCGATTGGGTTATCAGCGTCCCAGATTCCGTGAAGATCATAAGACATGACATTGATATAGTCAACAGCCTTTGCCGATGCGGTAAGATCGAAGTGACGCATGTACCAGTAACTTGTCGGAGCAGTAAAGGAAATCTCCTTGTGTTTTCCAGACATTTTGTCGAATCCTGCGCGGATGTCCTTGAACAGCTTGGTCAGGTTCTCGCCATCATCTGACTTACCACCTCGGTCGCCAGCGCCAGGATACTCCCAGTCAATATCGACGCCATCAAAGCCATAGCGATCCATGAACTTGACAAGTTCGCTGACAAAGGTGGCTCGCTTGGCACTGGTGGAAGCGAGGTCGCTGAAGACAGGCTGCCAGACGGTGTGGTTGTCATTGAACGTCCAACCACCGAGAGCAACGACAGCCCTGAGCGAAGGGTTCTTGCGCTTGAGGGCAGTGAACTGGGTGAAGGTTTCAGTAGTGAGAGTCCCATCCTTTTCGTCCTGCATGGGAACGATCTTGTACGTGTTGGGCTGGATGTAGGCAAAGGAGTAGTAGATGTGTGTGAGGCCGTCAACAGGAATGTCTTCCATGCTCATGCCGATGCACTTCTTTTTCCAGTTCCATGCCTCATAGTATCCAATGACACGCTTCTGGACGTTACCGCCAGAGCCCCCTGAGCCGGGCTGGGCGCAGTTGCTCTGGCAGCTCTCTTCCTTCTTGTCGGTGACCTTGCAGTAGTCCTTGGTCATGCCGCAGAAGCCATATCGACTACAGCAAACATTGAGAGGGCATTTCTGGCCTGCAGTCTTGGCATAGCGACCGCACTCAGCATGGGCATCGCAATTGCTCCAGCACTTGTCGTTGGGCGACTTGCCATTTGTACCACAGGCCTCGGGGCCATAGTTACAAACACCAGTCTTGGAACAACAAGCACCGTTGCTGCAGGGCTTCTCCTCAGAGCACGAGTATGGATCGTTGGGGTCCGCAACAATGACAGGGTCTGCTCTTGTGGTCAGGGTTGATCTGGCCTCGAGCTTGGCGGAACATGTATTGCGGTCCGTGTACCTCACCTTTGCGAGGAGGTCTGCGCTCGTGGTGAGCTTGTCGGGAATGGGAGGGCAGACGAGTTGTCCGCCGCCATCTCGGGCGTTGAGATGGGCTTCATGGAGGTGATGGTGCTTGTGACTGTGGTGGGGGTGGCCCCGGCCTGGCACGGCCTGAATCGCCAGTAGGGAAAGAAGAAGGGTCTTGAGTCCCATGGCTAACTGGCCGCAGCCCTGGGGTACTCAAATTGGTGTAAAGAGAGTCTGTCTCTGGACCAGGTGCTGTCCCGGGTCTGAGGGCACAGTTTATAAGGCATATGGATGGCATGGTCAAGAGTCGAGAGACAACATAAACGAGACTAGTCCAGTTGCTAAGGGTACCTCCGCGGCTGAGAAGAAGACCGGGGACATCGGATATCGTGGATCACGGTTCCAGCCGATGCAAGGGCGCCTGCATCCCGGGAGCGGGCCGCAATAAAAAACAAAATTGCATTTCACACTTAAACAAGTGGGTCTAGAAAATCACTTTTTTAACCCGTGGTATACCTGCCTTACCTTGTAGCAGAAATAGTTTATCTTTAACCATAAATCTCACCATAGATCTTACTGTTAATATAAAATAACAACACTATAACGTTTACACCAAGAGCTATAGATAATAGATAAATGATCTGAATCCACGCAATGCCTACACCGCTACGGAGAGGTTAACCCTTTGTTGATCAGCAACCGAGGTTCGTTCCCACAAACTAACAGGGTTTACAAAAAGACCCTTCAACCAACAACCGCCAAGACAGACTTCAACCGGCAGCACCGTCAATCAGACCATGCACTTGCACTACAGAGTCGTACCTGCGTGAATTTTAACTCTGTGAGAACTCTACTCCATCCTGCAATTTCCAAGTGCCGACGCTAAAGTCCCAAAATCACCTTGTCGAGCTGAACGGATGGAAATGCTCCGCTTAGGTTCTCACCACCGTCCGTATCTTAACCATCTCTCCATTTCCCTATGATATTTTGCCTGAAGAGCGTTCCCTCCCCTCTCCCTCTTTCTCTCTTCCCTAACTTCTTGTCATTCTCGTCTCTCGTCTTACTGACTTCAAGTCATGAATTGGCTACTCTTTCTTTCAAATCTGGCCATCATAGCCAGGCCAGCTGGCGCCTGGCAGTATATTTCTCCAGATGCACTCCCTTCTTACGATCTCTCGGATAGCTGCAAAGCTGCTTTGGTGGTCGACCTTGCCTGTCCTTCACAAGTAGCTAGCTTCTTTGAGAGGGAGCCTGTTCCGCTTGCCTCTTTGGAGGAGGCATGTACTGATGCTTGCCGCACTTCGCTAGCCAATTTTGAGGCCAAGTTGAAGACAGAGTGCGGCGAGGAAGATGTTATTGAATATGAGCTTGGCAGTGATCCTGTTCATGTCTCGGTCATAGCGACGGATATCTACTATCACTTCACCAGGACTTGTATCAAGGATGGGAACAGATGGTGCAATGTCTGGGCTTTTGAGAACTCTCCTGATAAGACCTCTGGTCAAGGTAAGAAGACAACTCCCGTGATCAGATGCGGTTGTGTCATTGTTCTGACATGCAACACAGCTAGCGTCACAGCCTCCGTCAACAAGTGTGACAACTGCGTTATCAAGCCCTTTCAGCTCCAGGCCGGCACCTCTTATTCAAATGGTTATGATTTGCAAGGGGCTTACGCCAGCCTAACCAAGAGCTGCTCTAAATCCGGCTTCCCATTAGCAACTACGGTAACCGAAAAGTAAGCTCATCTCGCCGAAATATTACCAGAACTTGTGCTGAGTCAACCTGATCAATAGGACACCAACCACCACAGTCCCAACGGCGCCTTGCTCGGGTGTTGTGTACACTGTCAAGGCCGGGGATGATTGTCGCTCCATCTCCAAGGCTAATGGTGTTTCCACGTCCTGGATGCTGTACGACAACGGGTTGAAGGCTTTCTGCAAGGACTTCCCAGTGGCAGGTGGGAGTATCTGCATTGTGAACAAGTGCAAGACGTACACTGTTCAAGCCAAAGACACATGTCAGAGTATCGCCGCCGCTGCTAATATCACTCAGGTGCAGCTGTACACATGTGAGTAGTATTTTCCCTTCCTGCTCGCGTTAAGAGGACAAAATGGCTGACCTTTCATGTCCTTCTGCAAGGGAATCCTGTGCTCGGAGAGTCCTGTAGCCGCTTGTCCTTATCTGTAGGCCATACCATCTGTCTTGAGCCTCATGACGACGAAGACTACGCCGCAATCACTCGCCCAGCCACTACCAAGGTACCAGTGGCCACACCGGCTCCGGTGCCCTCCAACATCGCCAGCGGTACAAACAAGAACTGTGCTCAGTTCTACTCTGTCGAGATTGGCGACTACTGCAACCAGATCATCATGAAGTTCAGCATCTTACTCGAAGACTTTCTCTTCCTGAACCAAGGAGTCAACAAAGACTGTACTAATCTCTACGCCAAAGAATCCTACTGTGTTTCTCCTGTGGGGCCCATCAACATGTATCCTGGCCATCCAGACTACGTTGATCCCACCACCGTTGTTGCTGATATAAACTTCAACGACTTGCCCAACGCGACCTTCTCCGCGCCCGCTATCACTGATGTGATCACTTACCTCCCTAGAGCTAGTGGTACGCGAAGTGACTGTCACATCTTCATGGACGGCAAGGATTTACAGTACGACATGAGCTGGAGCTTTTCATTCTCGGCGTGCGTAGCACTGGCCAAGGTGTGGGGTATTTCCCTCGAGGAGTTGGGAAACTGGTAAGAGCCTGTTAATTATTGACGTCTAATATAGCCCAGCTACTGACACATCTTTAGGAACCCTTCTCTTGACACAAGCTCCCCCGACTGTGCTTTCGCAGAGGAGAAGAGCTACTGCATGGCTGCGTATAAACTTGTGCCCACTTACAAGACTGAATCCGATGAGCCTGAACCAGGGACGACAACTAAAACAGCCACCACTACTGGCAATGGAGTTTCTACACCTACCCCTATTCAGTCTGGTATGGTATCCAACTGCAACAAGTTCCATATCATAGGCAAGACGACAACCTGTCAAGGCATTGCGGACTACAACAAGATTTCTATCTCCGATTTTTACAAGTGGAACGCCGGGATCAAATCCGACTGTTCTAACTTGGAGCTAGGTTCTTATGCCTGTGCTGGTATCATCGCATCGACCTCTCAGCCTACAACAACAGCAAAGCCAACGACTACTGGTAATGGAGTTTCTACACCTACCCCTATTCAGTCTGGTATGGTGTCCAACTGCAACAAGTTCCATATCATAGGCAAGACGACAACCTGTCAAGGCATTGCGGACTACAACAAGATTTCTATCTCCGATTTTTACAAGTGGAACGCCGGGATCAAATCCGATTGTTCCAACTTGGAGCTAGGCGCTTATGCCTGTGCTGGTGTCATCGCATCGATATCACAACCTGTAACAACGCCGAAGCCAACGACTACTGACAATGGCATCTCCACGCCCACGCCTACTCAGCCCGGCATGGTATCTAACTGCAACAAGTTCCATGTCGTGGGCAAGACAACGACATGCCAAGGAATTGTTGACTATAACAAAATCACAATGGCCAACCTCCTCAAGTGGAATACCGGCATTAACTCAGGGTGCACCAACATTGTGCTGGGCAACTACATCTGTGTGGGGGTCATCATAACCACCCCAGAACCGACGACTACCAAGACTAATGGCGGCGTGGTGACGCCAACGCCCACACAGGCAGGTATGATTCAGGGATGCACCAAGTTCCATCCGGTCAGGTCTACAACAACTTGCCAGGGTATCTTGGACTATAACAAGATTACACTGGCGCAGTTTTACAAGTGGAACCCTGCGGTGAAGAGTGATTGTAGCAACCTTTGGACTGACACGTATGCATGTGTTGCTGGACCTTAAGTAGTTAATAGTAATGCATAATGCCTGCTGCATTGAAGTAAATACTATTGGAGAGTAGGGATATCTTTATAGATGACTTTAATATATTACGATCTTCGGGCTCAGTTATCCCATTGAGGGCCGGGCTTCAACTATAACAATGAACACATTTCCAACACATCATAGCATCATATCCCAATACTGACACAGCGGTTAATATATTACTTTATATTCAACGTCTCGCTCGCTATTTCGGAGTCCAATCTCGCTGCTAACCGGGCGAAGCAAGGACCTCACATAGTCCAACTGATATCGAGATGGAAAGGCGGCTTGGGAAGAAAAGGAGGCACTGAAGGAAAGCTTATCCCAGACTTTTTCTTGTTCCCTTGCGAATGTGGCCCATGGAATGATTCGTCGAGGGACGATGGTTTGACCGAACCCCTCCTCTACCTGGGTGCAACGCCACCAGAACACAGCCTTAGTGGCCGTCTCCGAGATTTTGCGGATAGCTTCGTGCCTCTTGATCTTAACGTTATGTACCGGAGCAGAGCTAAGCAAGGTTTCTTTGGATAGTCGGCAAGTATCCCTGGCATCAACTGAGAACCAGCGTCACTCAAAGACCAAGTCCAGTGTGAATAGATCCAGTTGTGGGAACAGGTAAGGTGGTCTCGGATTTCGAGCTCAACCTCTGTCACTCTCATTTGCCCGAATGGGGGCCACCGGTATCAGCCTGATAGGGATTGGGATGATAACCCAGGTCCTCCACGAGGTTCCAGGCTCTACTATGCTTGCTTCGTTGGGCTTGTAGCGCCTGTGCGAGATCTTATCGGCGAGGGGGCAGACGTCAACGCGCAGGGCGGCGGCTACGGCAACGCTCTCCAGGCTGCCGCATTTAGAGGCTATCAAGAGATTGTCACACTGCTCCAAAGAAATGGAAAGATCAGTCAGGTGCGCAAGATAGTTGACAGACGGGCTTTTTTTTTTTGTTTTTGTATATAGAAAGACATCTACTGCGTAAACATAGTTCTTCTATAACACGAGGGGGTTTACTCTGACCCAGAGATATGTGCCAAGCAATCAAGCCGTGAAAGGCACGGAATCGTCGTTGAAGGCCTGCTGGGCGATGTCGTATCGCTAGACGGCGACCGTAGTAGACGCGATGGTAGGTATAACAGCAAGAAGGAATAGCTCGAAGGCATCGCTACTAAGCCTGTCGCTGCCGCAGACTGACGGGGAGCAGCGCCAGTCACTCCCAGAGCGTAACGGTGCCGCCCGCTGAACAAGGCCACATCTAGAGGCCTGACCGAGCCTTCCTCCTGTTTCGTCGCGCCTTTTCCTTGTGTCCCTTGCCGCTCCGCCTCCCTGTCTTTTGCATGATGGTCCAATGTTGTTTTACCGCATCCACTGAGCGCTTCAGTTTCTCAGCAATGACTTGTTCAGATGGCAAGCCGTTATGGTTGCTCTGGGCGAGTTTGAGTCGGCCAAGAAGTGCCTCATCAGATGCTGTCCACTTGCGGCGTGGAGCGCTTTTGAGCTCTGTGCTGTCGTCCTCGCCGTCGCTGTCGCCATCGGTGTTGTCGCTGTCGCCGTCGTCATCGTTGTCGACGCTGGGCCACTCGCCAACCTGCGAGTTAGAGCTCGCCTTGCGCTTGAGAGACTCCACCTCAGCGGTCAGGAGGCTGATCTGCTTGCTCTGACTGTCAAGAAGCTGCCTGGTCAAGCTTTCGAGCAGCTGCTTGGCCTGATCGTCAAGGAGCTGCCTGATATCGGCGAGGGAAATGCCGCCGCCTGTAAGGGCTGGGGATGAGATGGCTCGGGAGGCAGGAATTCGTGGGAACTGTAGGCTAGCTTCCTCTGGGACTCGGCCCGGTCGGCTGGCACTCCTGTAGGCAGTGGTAGAGTAGGTGCCATCGGATATAAGTCGTGGACAGCACGGCGTATTAAAGCCAGATCGCTTTAGTCGCTTTGGTGATGGATCGTTCTCTGAATCGCGCCCCTCGGACCTGCCGGATGCGTCTCTTTCAGGAAGTGGCCGCTTTGGCCGAAAGGTTCCCGTGTTTGGCACCTGAGCACTCTCGGCCGAGTTGGTCCCCCCCATGCCCTCCAGCTCGGCGGTTGCAGTGGATGCTAGGAAGCGTAGGTCTCCGGTACTCTGAGCGAGGGGTGTAGGGTTTAACTCAGAGGTTGAGGCCTCCTGAGCACGAGCATTATCAGATAGCAAGTCCGGTGGCGAGCAACTCTGGCTGGGGCCACCATGCGGTATAGGGTCTTCAATGGCCAGGGCGGAGTCTATAAGTAATTTTTAGCTCCTGCTCAGGATATAGAGCGTGGAAGTGTTCTTACCTTGACTGTTCCATCTCTGAGTGGTAGGGTTCGTCTGAAAACCGAGCGAATTGGCAGAAGCTGGCGTAGAGGCGCTTGACCCATCCGCGGCAGCGAGGCAGTGGCTCAAGCATTCCTCTTGAGAAGGCAGGACTGCAATGGTAGTCACCAACGGGGTGCTGAGGCACGGAGGGGTCGAGACGCGCGTCATCAGGAGGGCCGGGCAGAAAGTGCTTCACCGTCAACTCCTAGGTTTTGACATGCCGTCTCTGTTTGGGCTGTTGTTTCGGCCGGGAAGGATCGTATTTCTTGGAGATCAGATCCATCTTGTTGGATAGTGAGAAAAGGGGCTTGGAAACACAGAAAGGCTCTGGGGTCGGTTTGCGAAAAAAGTTCAATGTTGAAGGTTTGACCCATGGGTGTCTCGGGCAGCGACCTCATTTATGTTCTCTGGCTCGGCCACGTTCCGCCTGGGAGGCCAAGCTGATCGGTATGCCTTGAGATACACCATAACGCCGGCTCGGAACGGAATGCGACCTCTGTCGGATATTATGAGCCGTTTGATTGGCGTCCCTGCCCTGCTCGCCGCTGGCGGATTGCTCCGGAGGACTTCCTAAGCAAGGATCCTGCAACTCTGTGGCCCTCTGTCGCCATAAGCGCGCATGAAATAAGGTCAGACGCGATTCAAAGAACCTCATGAACCGATCTTATTGGCGATACTAACCGGAAGCGAGGCCATCCGAGCGCCTATGTAGCGTGACGATTAGAAAGCAGATCATAACTCGCTCATCCCCTCGCCTCGAGGATGCAAAGGCGGCGCCTCGTATTGCTAAGTCGCCGATTTGCCCTGCCCCTTTCTCCTCCGTGCATAATACGAGGTCAGGCGCTATTCAGAGACCTCCTAAACCGATCCTCATTGGCGATACTAGCCGGATGTGAGTCCATCCGAGCGCCTATGCAGCGTGATAACCAAAAAGTAGGCCGTGACTTGCCCGTGGCCCCTTCCTAAAGGGGTAAAGATAGCGCCAGCGCATACTCGAGTTGCCAACTCAAGTGAGGCATCATCCGCTCGTCAATATGCCTCGGGCACGCTAATATATCCAGCACACCCTCACGTCCCTCTTGCAGTAAGCCTAGGTCTCCTCAACTGAGACATATACCATCGGTGTCTTGTCCCAAGGCAGACTCGGCGGTATCCTAGAGATAGTAGGTCAGGCGACCGTCGAGCCGTGGAAATAACCGGGACGCCATTTCCACAACAGGCAAGTTGGGCATCACCAACACGTACACTTCCGAGCCAGCGAGGCAGATCATGAGGCCGTCTGCGGCGCCCAGGAGACAAGCTAAGACGGTTGCGCCTCCACCATGCCTATCGAGATGACCACCTGACCAATGCAAGTCGTCCACCGATGCCTCTCACAGAGTCCGCCGCAACCCTTTGGCCTCCTGGGCCCGGCTGCTCCTCAGGCCGTTCACATGCGCCTCCTATCGTTGGTCCCACAGCATGATCTGACGTGGTAATTCTGCCGGGTAAGAGGAGTGCGCCAAGCAGTAGTATACCAACACGATCCATGCAGGACTCATCCAAGTCAGTCTATTGGGTGATTTGAGCCTCTCTAGCGGGCGCAAGGAAGGTAAGGTCCGCAGGGGCGACGGTGTGGTTCGGAGGCAGCCAACTTGCGACGTGGCCAAGAGAGCTTAAGGAAATAATATGCCAGGTCTTATAGCAGAGGAGAAGCAAAGGTAAGAGAGACGATGCGAGATAGCCGTGGTCCTAAGAGAATAGAACAGACCGAGAAACAAGGAGTAAGGAGAGATATCATTATGTGGATAGCACGTGACGCAGGTAAAAAGGCAGGTACATCACAGAGACAGCAAAGGCGGCGCCAGGGGCCGAGAACAGGAATCTTTCGACGCAACAGTATTCTAATCTTACAAAAGTCATGAGCCTAGATATATACCCCATACCCCGCTCTTCTCTGATTAGCCCTGTTACGTCCCAGGCAATAGATATAATTGACCCCCCCTGCTAGCATATTCGGTTGGTCCTTCCCCGAGGCCTTGGTTGTTTAGGATCACGGGTAGCGGATATATCGAGCTTTATCTACAGTTAGAATTATTCTTTAATATGAGACTTGGTACAGTGGGTCTCAAAAAGTAACGACACATTTTCCCGTACCCCGCTCTCACTTCGACCTCCACCAAATTCATCACCAACTTCAATTGTTCATCACGCAGTCAATTTACGTCCAAATGGCGCCAACCCAGCATCATTCTCCTCATACGAGAACGAGGATTGTTTGGAGGTACAACTCGGGCATGTCGGCCGCCCAGATCGCGCGGGAAGAGGGCGTCTCTCGGCATGCAATTTATGGTGTGGTCCGAAGATATCGCGACCAAGAGAGTGCCGCGGACCGACCCAAGTGCGGCCGGCCGCGCATCATTAGAGAGAGGGAAAGAAGAAGAATCTTGAGGGTTATTGCCCAAGACCCTCATCTTCAGATACGTGAATTGATTGAGGAAGCCGGGTTAAGCTGCTGCAGGGCAACTTTAGTCTCATACCTTCGGAAGGAAGGGATTATGCATTACAAGTCCCTTCTTCGACCTTTCCTCAGTGAGGCTAACGCTAGGAAGCGTCTACGGTTCGCCCGGAGGTATGTTCATATGGCTGAGGACTTTTGGGAGAAATGGACCTTCTCTGATGAGGTTATCGTCGCTCGAGGAGAGGGCCAGAGGCGTACATGGGTCTTCTGTAAACCGGTATTTCTTCTTCTCACGAGTATGACTCTTCTGACTATCCCTAGCACGAGAGACTGTTCAGACAGAATATTCAGACTCGAGTCACGCCGACACGTCACTCACAGATGTTCTTCAGTGCCTTCAACCTTCGCAGACGTCTCCCGATGGTCCCCCTGGCCGGCGATCCAGAAAGCCCTCGCGGCGGAGTAACTGCGAGGATTATTCTCGAGTGCTTGCAGCAATTCCTTCCCCGGATCGTGACAAGGAACAGTTACTTCCAGCACGACAACGCCAGCACCTTTACAGCCCATATCGTCAGAGACTGGATCTATGAGTGGTGTGAGAATCGGAGGGCCCAGGTTGTGGACTGGCCGCCTTGCAGCCCGGACCTCAACCCCATAGAAAACCTATGGGCAATCCTCAAAGAGAGGATCTGCAAGCGATATCCGGAGCTCACATACATGCCCAAGACCGACGAAGCAAAGCAGGCTCTTATTGCAGCTGCGATCGAGCTATGGCAAGAGATTGAACCGGAAGTCATCGATAACCTAGTCCACTCAATGAAGCAAAGGATGCAGGCTGTTGTGCGGGCCCACGGCTGGTATACTAAATATTAGATACACAAAAAAATGCAGCTCTCAATTATCTACAGATTGATATATAATACGATGCAATTGGCCTTCATTTGGTTGCGCAATAAGGCGCTGAAGATGTAGTCTCATTTGGTGGCGGTACTGATACGGCGGGGAAACCCGGAATGTGTCGTTACTTTTTGAGACCCACTGTAGCTTTACTATCTCTGACGGTATAGGCGGTATATATCCGTTTGAGTACTGCTAGATTTTGTTGCTTCGACGGTCACGCATAATAAAAAAGATATTAATATTATCGCAGTCTTTATGAAGATCATATACCTTCTTGAGGAGTATTATTCGTCGTTTTAAAAATATTCTTATCCTTCTCTTGCGCTCCTGCCGTAATGCTAAGATAACTGTAGTAGCACTATGTTGGCAATCTGAGTTGTGTGGCGTAGGCCTAGGTTGTGTAGTGATACTTGCGTTGAGGCCCGGGATTGGACTCTGATCTTTTAGGTAGTTAGGTAAGCAATTCATAATTCTAAGAGATATAGTGTTCCGTGTTTTAATGAACTATCTCATAACGCCAGAATAGGACTCGGCCAGTGCGAGGCCGTTTAGGACATAAAGAGAGGTTTAAATTAAAGTCGGAACTAAATCTAGACTCAGCCCGGAGCTGAGTGGCCGTAGCCGCCGGCGTCCAATTGCGTTTTTCGGCAGTCAAGCGCGCAGTGGCGCCGGGTCGGGGTTGGCTGTGCACGGTGGGAGACCCCGGATCAAGGGTTACAGACTCAGACCCTCCGTACCTAGGCGGCACCACGTCCATCCGGCCAGTCGCAACCGCATCTTGTATATAGGGCAGGTTAGTCAGGAAAAAATACCGCGTGTCACCAAAATTGTATGGGGAGATGGAGAGAATTGTTCAGGGAGAATTTTATTGGCAGGGGAAACCCATTTGACGCCGGCTCGGGCAGGCAAGCGCGGAGTGTTCAAATTGCGCCATTTACAGAAGCCAATAAAAGCTGGCCGTGAGCGCGATTATGTCTAATCCGCCTTGAGGCGTGGGTCAGGTTAGCCCATAGACGAATTATAACACTTCGGCTCTTAAAATAAGGGCTTGGCTTGCCGCAGCACGCGACCTAGAATATCCCTGCTGAGAGCCATGGTGTGTCGATAGCATCGAGACGGTCCGAAAAAAAGAACTGTTGAACCGTTTGAGATGTCCGTCTAGAGCTATAAAACGGTGGAAACGGTATGATATACGCGTAGAACGGTTAGTGCAGGCGCCTCTGACGACCGGAGTAGTGCGCCTCTCCCCTGCATTTGAGTGCTTACTTTCTTTTGACTTTGGAGAAAGCCTGAATAGCGCAAATATATCTTAAATAGATTAGAAAAAATTATAGCAATAGTCTCAGAGTATCTCAAGAGGTGCGCAGTGCCAAAGATCTAGGTTTTACTGCTATGTTTACCAATTTAAATGTTATTGTAGGTGAAGCTACTATTAATGCTGCGATAACGGCGCTTGATTAGTCGACGGCTTGGTCGCGAGACTCTAAGAATGGAGGCTCTGGTCTCCGATTCCAGAGGCCATGATCCCTGAAAAAAGCGATACTTAACCAGAAGACAAGAACTTGATGGGATCCCGAGTTCTCCAGTGGGTATGGTCGTATGTGACTACTCTAACTTCTGCCGGAACCTAAGGAGTAATGGAAACATGATTATGCACCTAAAAAAGACGAGTGACACTGGATACGGCATGGGAGCAAATAATCTCGGTCGGGTACGGTCATTTAACTTCCCTTTCGGGGTGAGCATACCCGACACGGCGTCTAGGTACCTTCAAAACCATGACCAGCAAGTGACCCATCTGATTTCTGCCGCCTGGAAGGTCCTGGTTGGCGGTTAGCGAGGCCGCAGCTATAGGAAGTCAATAATTAGGTAACGGTGTTTTGCGGTATTGGGTTTGATGCCGCCATGTGTTAATAGCTGTTTTTTTTCCTGTTGAGACTGACGGTCTCTCGCGGAGTCATATAGGTCTAGAAAATACCAAGGGCTAACGCTTTCAACTATTAGTTAACGCTTAAAAATTTCCTATCAAAAAGGAGTTCCTGGTGAAATCATCGTCTGACATTGGGACATCTGTGAATGCTTAACCCACAATATTTATTCGAAATTAATGTATGTTCACGCTGCTGATGGTCCAAATATAAGTAATAAAACTATAGCAGTACCTTGAGCCTGTATACCGAGAAACATACAGAATTTTTATAACCTTTAATGTGACGATCGTGTTATTTCTCAAGGGATAAACCGGTCGTGCTGGGTTTATGTTGGCAGAAGGTGCTGGGCGTAGTCTGAGCAATAAGGTGGTAGTCACGTCTGGTAATGTGCTCAAGGTATTGAGTGTAACCAAGTTGTATTGATAGCTGAGGTAGCTGGTACATAAGGAAGTGCAATGGGTGCGTTCTATATACTTGATAATGTTTGTCTGGACCGACCGTGAACTGGGCCGACGTCGTTCCTAGACCGCGTCAGTCCTCGACCGCAGTCGTTCCTGCTTGTCGTAGGTCCTCCTCTGATAGGTCCGTGGGCCCTTTGCGATGTGGGGACCATGTGATGTAACCGCGAGGGTCGTAACATTTAATATTTTCTTTGAAACACGAATCATAGCCTTCCCTACCCTATGGGGCGTGGGAGACGGCTAACTCGGTACTTAATATAGGATAATAGAAAACTACATAGTTAACCAATGCCGGATCTAAGTGTGCGTCACTATTAACCGCTTGTTAGTCCCTTGGCTCACAATAGGTATGTCTCTCATTGGCATCGGGGTGCTAGTGGCGACCAAGTTCCCCGTTCGTGTCCACTCAATGGTGGATGCCAACGGCTGCCTTCAACAAATTGGATGGCTTCCGTAGCTCAGTTGGTTAGAGCGTCGTACTAATACTTCAGTATCTGCTGTAATATCGGTAATGCGAAGGTCTCAGGTTCAAGCCCTGGCGGGAGCAGTTCCCACATGCCCTCCAATTCCTTTCTTTTTGCCTGGGAAAAGAGTTCAACATCTCTGGAACCGCCCAGCCGGAAGGGATGATTAGAACCAGTCGGTGCCACTGAATCTGCTCGATGGGTGGGTGTGAATTGAAAGCTCTGCGTTCTGTAAGAATGAGAACAAAGTGAACACAGAAGTGAGTGTGCCATCGAGGATACTGCCCACGACAGCAACCTCCACTAAGTATTCATCAACATCAACTGAGGATTCGACTAGATCCACAGATGCTTCCACCACGTCCACTGAAGTGTCAACGGAGTCATTCGCCGCGACAACCGCTGCTAGCGAGAGCTCAACAGCCCCGACCACTGTGGCTACAGATTCTACAACCACGATTAGCCCCAACTCTTCTGTCACAACGGCTACATTTTCTAGATAGTTATATACAGACATTGGAGCCGTGTGGCACTAGAAAGAACCTGACGTATTTCAGTGTCAAAAGAAAACAAGGCCGGCAGGGAATGCTTGTCGTGTTCTATCAACTGCCATGAAATCGGTTTACGCGGTTCTCCAGAATCCCCTTAACGGGAAGGGCTATCAGGTCATGGATTTTAGATTTGCCAGATTCTAAACAAAGAATTAGGATTTCAGCTGCGACCACCATGCAATGGATATGGAAGGGTCTCAGGCACTCCTACTTGAGGCCCCCTTACTTCAATGTTCATGCAACCGTATATTTCGTCTCCAGAGGCAGTGACCTATGTAGAGGTATCTTTGGGTGCAAAATGTATGGGATTGTCACTCTTGCGCCCCCGACTAAAACAGTTGGGTCCTGATAGTTACAAGAATTCTTAGGGCACCGGTCATCTCCACTAGCACTTGATCTCAAGGGAAAAGAGCTGACCCCCAGTTGACGTTGCGTTGTTACCCAAGTACGATCCTGCGGTTGCAAAGTACAACGTACTCCTTTCTTTGATCGTTTGACCAAATACGGCCGAAACCGGTTGGCTAATGACCGGGGAGCCATACTCCCAGGAAGCCAACATTTCACCCTCACCTGCATCGGTAATCTTCTCAATACCATTGAGGTTCCCCAACCCTGTGGCGAGGAATGCAACACCGTCTCGTCTCAGGGCAAAATCATCGAATGTTGACCCGTTGAGTCCCCGTGCGATGACCTCAACCGGCGTCCCAACTGCTAGACCCTCGGGAGTGATGGCTAGGCGGCCGTACAAGCCCTGATTTGTGTTGGTAAAGTACAGCCATCCGCCTCGAGCGTGAACTCCGTTGATGCCTAGCAGGAGGTTCGACTCAGGCTCGGGTATAGGGGCAAAGAGGGGATCCGAGCTGACGGTTTCGACGCATCCTGTTCGTGTGTCGAGCCGGAGTAGAGAGCCAGCAGCACAATCCGCAACAAGTAGGTAATGCGGTGAGTGAGGTACAGGTGTCAGGCCGTTCAGCCATGCTGCCGACGGAATGGGGAATGCCTTGGTCTTGGCCCCAGACTCAGTGAGCGTGACATGATGGACAACGTTGGAACCCGGCTCTACCAGTCCTTCGTCCCACGAGAAGTTACTGGCAGTAGCAACGATTGTGTCTGGCAACGGGGATGTGAGCCCGAAGATGGCCGAGGAATATGGCGCGAGAGAAGTGAATAGGTAGGGGTTCCTTTTTGACAAGCGGCTGAGAGGGTTGATGCTGTAGAGATCTCCGGTGTAGGCGTTGCACACCACAATAGTGCCATTTGGAAGAATAGTGAGGTTTTCGATGCGAACTGAAGGCGGGAACTGAGTGAGGAGTCTCGGTTCTGACATAGCCCGGGCTACGTGTGCCAGAAAGTACAGCCATGTGACTATAATAGACAAGCTAAACGTGAAGTGCATGGTGATGAAGAACGAGGAAAATAGATTGCCAGTATGCCAAGTTTGATGTGGTGCAAGTCCCGATGACTCGGAGGGCGATGGCTTATTTAAATAGTTGCATGATCAATAACAGGAAGACATGCCGACAACAGAGCTCACAGTCGAGGCAGAGATGCGAAGAGGCCTCAAGAGCCTTGTGCATGAGGTGCTATGGTTCTCTGGAGTTGGAAGCAGAGACTGTACAAGCTGAGGTGATTGGCCATGTCGTTCAGATTTCCTAAACCGGTCTAGCCGTGAACGGTTGAGGTAGGGGTCAAAGAACTGGGTTACATTGCGGCATATAGGGCTGTTTCGTATGGCCAGGGATGTCGCGTTTTTCTCTGGGCACGCTGGCTTGTCTAACCGTATAAATCACTCCAATGACACCTTTCCTCTGTCGGTAAAATGCCAGCTGCAAAAATGATTCGTTCAAAGCTCGCCGATGACAGTCTTCTTCTAACAAAACGCCGAAGTAGCTGGCCTATCTTTACTCTATACATAGGTAGGGATCATCCAGCAAACCAAGTGGGGGTTTCGTTCCCATTTCCTATTTAAGGGCAGCAGTGTCGAGTGTTGCTCCAAGAGGGCTGTTCAAGGAAGACGACAAATCGATCGACCCATGTGCGGGGCCGGAGCACTGAAAACATGTCGTTCTTAGCTCGCCAAGAAGAGCAACAGTTACTGGAGCCCTTCAAGCCACCGTTCAAGCGGAAATTCAAGCCAAAGGCCAAGACAGGCTGCCACACTTGCAGGTGAGGCGACGGAGAGACTAGGAACCCGCTTGCTGTCAGGTTGATACTGATACTGAGCCGACTTGGCTCCCAAACAGGATCCGAAGAGTCAAATGTGATGAAACACGGCCAGCATGTCGTCGTTGCATGTCCACTGATCGGGTGTGTGATGGGTATCCGTCCATGTTCCGAATCTTGACCCTCGGGAGCCCCATATCATCAACTTCAGCGACCACCCCTGGTTCTCAGCCAACACTCTCTCTATACCAGCCAAAGTCTTCCACAGTTACGACTGATCAAGTCGACAAGCTGGCCCTTTACTTCCACCGCAAGCGCCAAGCCAATGTTTGCTACCGCAACGAGGCCCAGGCAATACTGGCAAATCTCTCAGATCCCACCATCCGCCACGGACTCGATTCTCTGATCGCTCTGCACGACGGGCTCGGGACGACAAGACAAACTGCTAATGTCGGCACTCACGGCATATTTATCAATCAACGCAGCTTGGATGCGTACAACGCGGCAGTCTCAAGCCTCGCGTCTCGGCTGAGAGAGGAGCCCAGCCGAACGTCTGCTCAGGTCGCGGTCGTGTGCTGCCAGATGTTTATGAGCATAGAAGTCATGATGGGCGACTACACTACTGCCTTCCAACATTTCCTTCTAGGACTTCGTATCATGTACCAATACCGGAACCGCCCAGGTGTGAGCGACAGCGGCCGGGTAGTTCCTTGTTACAATCTTGGTTTTCCTCATCTGGACGAGTTTGCTATCAAGCTCTTCGCCTCAGGCTATCCTGGGCCCAAGTACCTGTCTTCCTGCGAAACAGAGCACAGTAGCTCCGCAACAAGCAATATCGACATAAGTTTGTGTGATCAGGCGCGCAGTGATTTGAGCGTTCTTTCCGTGGAAGTGCTGGAGTTTCTGAATCGGGTGACAGATCTGCGGAGTCAGTACCAAGTGGCCGAGTTGAAGGCGACGAGGACACAGATCCTCGGTTGCCTGCAGTCCTGGGAGCAGACGTACTCTCAAACTACCAACAAGATGATGGCGAGAACAACTGCCAAGAGAGTGCGTTTCGGAGCAGCATTCTCCCTTCTCCTCCATGGTGTCTTGGAAGTTGTAGTCAACCTGGCAATTGGGGCCACTACTGATGATGTACACGCACTGGGAAAACAGGTCGCTACGATTAAAGCGACCGCGCATATGGCTACGGAAATAGGGAAAGCAGTCTAATAGCTAGGGGTCCCAGGTTTGATGTCAAAGTGATTAATGATACATAATTGATGTTTCCTTCTATGATACTGTTTGTCATTGCAATTAAAGAGCGATACCCCTTGATGAAATCAATATCAGGCATGGCAAACGCGGAACTCAATAAAACACTATGCTATCAGCGAAGGTGAACAATGCCTTTCTTCAGGCATCGAGGCAATCGGGCCACAAAGGTTGCACGATACAACTATTCAGTACCCCAAGTTCTCACAGCGTGGTTGCGCATATGACTTGACGTAGGTAGAAGCAATCCCACGAGACGACCGAGACACACGACCGAGACACCGTTTGCACGCTATTACTCGGGTTATCGCCACGATCACCGACACTCCTGCTAATTTTGTACCGAGTCCCGAGACACGCACTGATCCCCTAGCTACATGCGTCATCGTGACCCATTGTGGCCATGGGGCCAACAATTGCCTCGGTGACCCATGCATCGTGTCATCTTTCCTAGGTGTCGGATCATAACAAACGGGAATACTGGAGCTATAGTTTGAAGTTGGTAGTTCGGCTCCGCGGCTACCAAATCCCGTGTTATGTTCTTGCGGGGTCTAAGCCGCTTAGAGAATTTCGGCGCCGAGAGCTCATGACTAGCGTTCCCGGGTATCATTCAGTCCGGGCTATCATACCGACGCTTCCGTAGCCAGAGCCCAGTTTTACAGCCCCTTTATCATCATGGTACTAGAACCTTTTAAAAATCTCCCTCTGATTCTTGTGTACAAACAATAAACATCTTCTAACAGGACTGATTAACTTATCACGGCAACCATGGCAACTATCGACTACCGTAAGAACTCGGTAAATTCGCGCTTTTTTGAGTTCAACCGTCGGTCTTGGCGCATTACTTCCCGGATGATCACTTCCTCATACAGTTAGTATGTGGAAGTGATCATTCGAGGGGTAATATCAGAAGATCAGATGTTCCCCCCGGCCAGGATTTTTGCAGTCCCTCTTTCATCCGATCTGAAGCTATCGCCACCGCGTTTTTCACACAATGCCGCCGCTTGATGAGGTTGATCCTAATGCCGGCTGGACTGTGGCCTCAACACCAAGGAAAAAGCCCGGCCCAAAGCCCAAGCCTCTTGCAGAGCGGAAACCAAGGAGGATCCTGCCAATCCAACGCCCGGAAAGAAGCTATTCACCGGAGCAGAAGGCGGAAGTCCTCGTGTGGCTGATCCACGGCCACGTTATAAAGAAGGGTTATAAAAGGAAGCCTACGATTTATGATGCCTCGAGGCACTTCAAAATACCAGAAGGAACGATCCGTGGATGGCGACAAAAGCGTGAGTTTTTCCTCAAAGAACATCATCGGAAACTCTGCCCCAAGTGGCCAGGCCTCCAAGATCAAGTGTACCTCTCTTTCTTAGAGCGCCGCGCCCAAGGGAAAGTAGCTACGACCTCTTGGTTCCGCCGGAAGGCACAGGCTATTTACAAGGAGTTATACCCGGACCAAAGCTCCCGGTTCCCTTTCTCCACCGGTTGGTGGCGAGGCTTCCTTCGGCGTCACAACATCGTAAAGCGACGAGTGATAAAGCAGTCAACCAAGAGGCCAGAGGATTACATCGACGTCGTGAATAGGTTCTTACGATTCATCAGGTGCATCTCTACATTACGATTCCAATCTCGGGCCATCACGATGATCTTGAACTCGCCAAAACGCCGGTTTTATCGGCGCCTTATACTCAACCTAGACGAGACCCCAATCCCATTTAAGTATCTTGATGGCTTCACTTGGGAAATACGCGGCGCAAAATCAGTCTCCGGGAAAAGCGACCGCAGCGGGTGGAATAAACGGCAGGCCACCTTGATTCTTTATATATTCGCAGATGGCGAATTCAGGCTTCGACCGACTATTATATTTCATGGTACCCCTACCGATGAAGGCGGCCAGACTTACGAGAAGGAGCAGCATCTTTATTCCCCTGACGTCGACGTAGAGTTCAATAAGACAGCATACAATAACGAGGAGCTTTTTTCTTCCTGGATTGACAATAAGCTTCTTCCCCTTATTAAGGATGAAGAAGAGGATATATTACTCGTGATGGATGCAGCCACATTCCACAAGACTGAAGGGATCAAGAAGAAACTAAGGGATAACGGTATTTCCCTTGCACTTATCCCTCCCGGCTGTACAAGTCTTTTGCAACCCCTTGACACCGCTATCAATGCTCCTTTTAAGCGGTGGTTATAGGAGGCAACTGACGAGTATATTGAGCAGATAGAAAGAGAGAAAGGAGATGATTTCAAGTGGTCAGTTAGTGATAAGAGAGTTATGGTTACTCATGTAGTTGCTTCTGCTTTAAAGCGTCTTAGCGCAAAGTCAGAGATGGTCAAAAAAGCGTTCTTGAACTGCGGAATAAGCATACGCCCTGACGGGGCTGAGGACTGGCTGATCCGGATCAAGGATATACCTTCTGATCAGATTGACTTTACTGGGTGGGAAGAAGCCGAGGAAGTCATCGTCAAAGACGAGGACCCCGTGGATCCCCTATGTGACGACGAGGAATTCCTCGTTGCCGACGATGACGAGCTTCTTCTGCATACACAATATCACGAAGAAGTCATCAAGCAGCTGCAAGAGCGGCTGCGGAAGAGGGGCCTCAGGGTATCAGGGAAGAAGGCAGATCTGATCCAACGACTGCGAGATGATGATGACTCCCAGAAATGTCGAGAAGGAGATACAATATACATTAGCTAACTAGACCATCAGAATCAGCGCCTTCAGAAGTCTCATTGACCTTATTATCTTGCCAAAAGAAGGCTATTCCCTCTTGCTATTTACGTTCCTTTCTTAACCTCCAGTCCGTCTTCAACACCAAAAAAACACACATATGATAACTATGAAGCCGGCAGCGGCGGCGGCCATCTTCGTTATCACGATATCGGAGGGCAGCTTCAATAGAAGGCGGAGGTTGGAAGTGGGAACAAGCCGCCTACCTATTTTTGGTGGGGGATCCGTTCTGCCGCCCATCCCCGCCCTCTGTGTGGCTTGCCAAGAGACGCCGGTTGAACTCAAAAAAGCGCGAATTTACCGAGTTCTTACGGTATTACCAGAGACTCACTGAAGAGTACAACCTTAACAACACACCTCTTATTGTCGCTTCAGGGGTCAGCTTCGCTGTGGGGTACATGCAATATGTCTACGCCATCAGAGTTTTACTGCGTGAAGGCAATGGGCCCATTCCTTTCTGGATGCATTCCTTCTACCTCGCCCATGACTCTACGTGGTCTTTTATCCTTGGAAGAGCTGCATCGAGATATGACGAGCATTGGTTTCTACGAGGAACGTCAACGGCTTTGTTTGTATGGACTACCCTCGAGATTTTCTGCATCCATCGTTCCATCACCAAGACCCGCAATGCGTGCTTCGCTTCCGTTTTTGGACCGAACCCTTCCCTGGCCGCTGTTCTTCCCTATGCCGCGTTTCTCCAGATGGCCATGTACTCCGTTGTTTGGTTCGGAATCATCTTGATGGGCGAAGGTTGCGTTATGCAGTGGTTCTGCTTGACAAACGTCCTCATTATAGTCGGCCCAACACACGAGTACCTCCGACGTGGCTCGCGAGACGGTCTCGCGCTGGGATTCTGCCTCGTCAACATCATTTGCGCTATCTGGACCTTCACACCATTCAGCATGTGGGCTCTCACCCTTCCTGAGATCTTTGCCCAGCCCATGTACTACTGCGGTGGCTGTTTCATGTTCCTGTACTCTCTCTGGGCATTCTACATTGTCTACAGTTACCCAGCCAAGAAGCCCTCAAAGAAGGATCCATCCCCCATTTGGTAACTTGAGAGACCCATCGCAATCTAGGAGCCAACGGACCATTGAGACCAAAGAGCACCGTTGACCCCAACGTCGTCTCTAGGAGAGGTGTCCTTGAGATAAACAACAACAACAAAAAGAGGAATGGGCAATCAGGGGGGAAAGCACACAAGTCATTGCGAATGGAAATGTTATTGAGGGCATGTATACAAGACATCTAAATTAGAAACTCACATTTCTTTGTGGAAGTTTCATCCTCGGTGATTCCATAGCCACCGCTAGGTGAACGTCAGCTTTCTGATGTCTTACACAGTTCTTGTCTGGTTTGGACGAGTTTGCATAGGGTGCACTTAACTGTTGATCGGGACCACGCTTCGTTTGCCTAGATGATCAGAGAAACGAGGCCTCGGGAGGCCCTAATCACTAGCCACCGCAAGTTAGTTGCCCATCTAGCCAAAAGGGCTGGCTGCCACGCCATCATCATCGACTACAGGCTGGCACCAGAACACCAGTTCCCAGCACAGATTCAAGATGTTGTTGCTACATACAAGTGGCTGATCAACGAGCGGGGCTTCTCCAGCAAGAACATTGCCTTTGTGGGGGACTCTGCCGGGGGAAACCTGACTGTGTCGGCTACCCTTGCAGCCAGGAACCTCGAGCTTGATGTCCCAGGAGCCATTGTCGGCTTTTCGCCTTGGATTGATATGAAGCTTACCAGGAAGAGTTTCTCTACCAACTTGGGCACAGATGCCTTGGTCTACGAGGGAGCCATGAACAGTGCGGTTGCCGTGTATATTGGTGGGGCTTCCTTGGACAATCCGCTTCTAGACTTGGTTCATGCCGAGTTCAAAGGCTTTCCTCCAATGTACTTGACTTCTGGAACCGCTGAGGTGTTTCAAGACGATGCGATTGAACTGGCAAAGAGGGCAAGGGCAGCTGGTGTTGACGTGCGGCTGGAATCGTCCGAGGGCATGCAACATGTTTGGGTCTACATGGCAGGTAAAGCACCCGAGGCAGACAAGACTTTGTCCGAAGCTGCCGAGTTTATTCGTAGCAAGATAGTCAACTAAAATCTCAGCCTGAAATGACACCCTATTGGTTCCTGTCTCTCATATCCGTCTCGGTCGAGTCTCCACCCATTGTCATGGTTCCCCGGATTCCCCCGCATTCCCCAGATTCCAATGTATCAGTGCACTGGATGCCAAGAAGGGCTATCAAGCAGCATGGCTTGTCGGTCAGGGTAAAGGAACCGCCATGCATGGTCAATGATGTGAAGCTGCTGCACTACCCCTACGTCATCGGCAATCTAGTCAACATGAACGTGTACCCGAGGCTACCACGACAAGCCCTCGGCCTTCAAAGCCATCGCAACTAAAGACCGTGTTGACGGTGATGTCAAGCAAAGTGTCCGGCCTTGGATCACCGTCTTCCAAGGCACTTAGGTATTAAACCTACCACCAGCAGCTCGAGGGAGCAAGAAGGTTTCTCACCTCTTATGCCAAGAGTCCACGACGGAAAGAAAGCCCCCGTCGACGACAGAACGGCATTTTTTCAACCCACTGTAGCAATGACGCTGCTTGTCAATGGTTTAGCCCGCCTTCCCCAATGGGGCGTGTATCTTGCGGCGCTATCTATCTTTGTAAGTCGCCCAGTGTGTGTTTAAACCAAATCACCAAGGGCTAAGAGTTAACCCTGTCTTCCAGGTGGTAATCTACATCATCAGCAGCATATTCTACAATATTTTCCTACACCCACTACGCAAGTACCCGGGCCCGAAGCTTTGGGCCATTTCACGGATTCCCTACTCTTTGGCATGGCTATCCGGTCAGGGACACAAGAAGATCCTGGATCTTCACCTACGATACGGAGATATTGTTCGGGTCGCTCCCGACGCCCTCGTGTTCAGCTACCCCGACGCCTGGACCGACCTGATGGGGCACCGGAGTCGCGGTCAGGCGGAAAATGGCAAGGACCCTGACTTCTGGAAAGATCACTCCCATGCCATGATTGCAGCCAATCGCGAAGACCACGGCCGCATGCGCAAGGTACTTTCCCATGGCTTCTCTGCGCAGGCTATGCTGGCACAGCAGCCACTCATCCAGAACTATGTTACCCTGTTGATAGAGAAGCTCAAAGCGGCCAGCAAGACGGACGAAGCCCAGGAGATGACTGCTTGGTACAACTGGACGACGTTTGACATCATTGGCGACTTGTCTTTCGGGGAGCCTTTTGGCTGTCTCGAAAAGACCTACTATCACCCCTGGGTGGCGCTCATTTTTGACCACATCAAAGGCACGGCTCTTCTTGCGGCTATACGAAAATTTCCATTCAACGACATGATCGTGAAAATGATGATGACAAAGGAGGACAAAGAAAAGTATCATGCGCACTTGGAAATGAGTAAGGCAAGCGTCTCCAAGCGCCTGGCCCTCAAGGTGCCCAGGCTCGACTTCTTGGAGTCGATTGCAAGGGCCCACGAAAAAGGGGTAAGCTTTCTCGAAGGCGATCACCCGTTTCTGAGACTAATACCTTGGACTAGCAACTATCTCAGGCAGAAATCATGGACAACGTCGACACCATGATTGTCGGCGGCTCAGAGACCACCGCCACTGGGTTGTCAGGCGCCACATACCTGTTGGCCACTCACAAGGAAGTGTTTGCAAAGCTGGCTGAGGAAGTGCGCACTAGGTTCAAAAGCGAGGACGAGATTGATCTTCTCAGCGTCCAGAAGTTGGACTACATGATGGCTGTCATCAAGGAGAGCATGCGAGTCTATCCGCCTGTTCCAGCTGCAATGCCTCGCAAGGCACCACCTGAGGGCTACGTCCTTCGTGATGGGCGAATGATACCCCCGAACGTGAGTCCAACATTATTTCAGTGTTTAAACTCGTCCTGACTGTTCGTCATTAGACAATCCTTGGAGTTTGGCAGTGGCCACTGTTCCATAACCCAAACTTCTTCAAGGACCCGGAGTCCTTTATTCCTGAAAGGTGGCTTGATGACCCAAGCTTCTCTGGCGACCAGAAAGCAGCATTCGAGCCTTTCTCTACTGGTCCTCGGAATTGTATTGGCAAAAAGTCAGTGTATGAATCCCAAACCGTGCAGCATCCTGCTAACCCGACCTACAGTCTTGCCTACGCTGAGATGCGCCTGATCCTGGCGAGGATAATCTGGAACTTTGATCTGGAGCTTGACCCTCGTAGTGATGGTTGGATTGATAGGAATGAGATTTATCTACTTTGGGAGAAGCCAGACCTGTACGTTCGGCTTGTTGATAGTGGGAAATAGGAGGATGAGCAACCAAAGAGGACCTTGACAGTATGACTTTGTTATGAATGGCTTGAGATTTTACTTGGCTTTCAATTCATCAACAGATTCTTTGAGATTCTTGTCTTTCTTGCTTGCTTGCTTGCTTGCTTGTTATACGATGAGGCTTCATCGAAGGCTAAGCGGTGAGCTATGGTATGTTGTCTTGATATCATCACCAGTTCTTATGCGAGTGACGATTAAAATGGGAGGTTTTCAATCAACAGTCTATGCTGTCACCTCCATCAATTTGATGCTGGCTATTGCCACCCACTGGAGGTCTGAAGTCCACTTAGGCCAGGGCGTCCACCTGCTGAGAAAATGCATGGCATCGGGATGAAATGCGGGGGGTTATTCCCCGCCAAGATCCCCTTGGCTATGCACCTGCTCGTGCAGCAAGTGCTCCACGTGATGCACACCACCGTCTCTAAGGGGCTGCGTGCTTTGACCGAGTAGATACCTATGTACCCGAGGTCTCCACATTCTCCGCGGCTACTACATTCTCTACATGTATTTAACTTGAGTCTTGCCCTTCATGATTAGGCTACTAAGCCCCAATTTGAAAGCTCGTTAATACAAGTCCCCAATCGATTCGCCATGTCCAGCCTCCTGCTTTTATCACAACGTTCGTCTGGACTTTCAATTGGCCGGGCTGCCCCTGGCCGACAAACTCACAGTCGGTTGTCTGTTAGCCCAAGACCACTTGTACGCCACTTCTCAACGCCCAGTCGAGGCAACAATGTCCGGATTCTGGAAGTAGGCCCAAGGGATGGCTTGCAAAACATTAAACAGGCAGTGCCTACAGCGATCAAAATCGAGTTAGTTGAACGCCTGCTGGACGCAGGCCTACGCTCTGTTGAGGCAACGTCCTTCGTCTCGCCAAAGTGGGTACCGCAGCTAGCAGACGGTGCGCAGGTGATGAAGGAGATCCTTCGCACGTCTCAGCATCGAGGTCATGTCGAACTTCCGGTCCTAGCACCGAACCTCAAGGGGCTTGAGAACGCCAGAGCAGCAGGTGTAACAGAAGTCGTGGTTTTCGCATCCGCGACAGAACCGTTTAGTAAAGCCAACCAGAACTGCACAGTCGATGAGGCCATTCTACAAGCCGAAAAGGTGGCCAAGAAGGCGCTTGAGCTTGGTATGAAAGTTCGTGGGTAAGTACCTACCTGCCAACTATCCGAAAGGAGTGGCAATGACTGAATGAATCCTTTCAGAGTGACTTCTTGTATCTTCTCGGACCCCTTTTCGTCCGAACCAACATCCCCGAAAGAAGTTTTACACCTCGTTCGGAGATTTCTTGACATGGGATGCTACGAGGTCGGTCTCGGAGACACTCTGGGGGTTGGAACACCCAAAGATACTCAAATTCTCCTGGACTTCCTGCTCCAGGATATTCCCGCTCACAAGCTTGCCGGTCATTTCCACGATACCTACGGTCAAGGCATAGCCAATATCGTTGGCGCATACGACATGGGCATACGCAAGTTTGACAGTAGCGTTGCTGGCCTCGGTGGATGTCCCTATGCTCCCGGGGCCAGTGGCAACGTAGCTACTGAAGACGTCGTCTACACCTTGGAGAAGTCTGGTATCAATACTGGCGTGGACCTCGAAAAGCTGGCTGCCACCGGGAAATGGATCTCTGACCAGATTGGCATACCCTACGGAAGTAGAGCTGGTGCGGCACTGACTTCAAAGAGGTCCACAGCCTCCGAAAAAGAGAAACCTGGCATCTCAATCCCGAGCAGATGTTGGGATGTGTTAGAGGATACTGGCGAGTACCGCGTCTCCCGTTCTGGTACTGCGATGAGGGTTACCCTCACTCGGTCAAAGAACGGAAATGCTCTAACCGATGCGATGCTGGAGGGGCTCACGAAATTATTCAAGAGTCTTGCCAACGATTCTTCCGTCTACCACGTTGTGATAGAGTCCGAGGGCAGGTTCTTCTGTACTGGGATGGACCTCAGCGGTGGCACCAACACGTCCGACATGTCTGGCGAATCCGATTACTATTCCAAAGTCACGGTTTTGTACGACGCTATCGACCACGCTCCGCAGACGACGATAGCTCTTGTCAATGGGCCATGCTTCGGTGGTGGTGTCGGGCTCGCCTTCGTATGTGACGTCCGCTTGGTATCATCGCGGGCCCGTTGGAGCTTAACCGAGGTAAAGATCGGCGTCAGCCCTGCCATCATCTCCAAGTATCTCGTCAGGGAATGGGGCGTCTCTATGGCACGGGAGGCAATGATTTCCGGAAGAGAGATAGTGCCTGACGAGCTATTGCGCTCGGGAGCAATTCATGGCATCGCCATCGACGGGCAGTCATTGAATGCCAAGCTCGATGGATACCTACGCCAACTTGAAAAGTGTGCTCCACGATCAGCAGCTACTAATAAAGAGCTGGTCAGGGTCGGTTGGTGCGCCCCAGAAAGCAAAGCGCAAGCCAGCTTGGTTAAGAAGACCTTTGGGGAGATGATGGCTCCCGGGTCAGAGGGTGAGCATGGGATTCGGAATTTCCAGAACAAGGTGAAAGAGTTCAGTTGGAGGGATTTCTGGGGAGGTCGGAATCTGTGGGGCAAAAGCGATATTTGATAGGCTCGTGTGTCGCGGATTAACTCCTCCGGCTGTCTCCCATTTGACCTCAGACCTCTTTGTATGGGTCTTCTATTGTTGACGTCATCTCGACCCCCTTGTCAAAGAAAATCCCGATGCTTGCTCCTGTGAAACGCGCTCTGTTTACACAGTGACTTTGGTGTCGTACAGAGGGCCGACATCAGCCAAGGAGCACACCGGGTTGGAAGCGCCTAGACCACTCTCCATTGATTAAAAGAGAACTTGTCAGCAGTGGAAGATGGGTGCGCATCAGGGCCCTGTGCATTTTAGTTCTTACCAACTATTTATAGGCTAACTCCATTCTGTTAGCAGAGAAAGAGATTCGCCAATCGGATCGAAGAGGCGGGGTTGGCCCGCTACACTCGGCCAATCATATCATTCTTCCATCCCACAACCGCAATGAGAGGTACGGCGGGCGGAAATGTTACAGGATGATGAAGCAGACAAAGGCCAAAAAGATCATTACATTTACTACTGGTATCTCAACAATAAGTATGTGTCTTTATCGCAAGACTGAGATCAAAACGTGTCTAGGCAAGGAAACTATCCAGGGCTCTATTTGCCGTCTTGTTTGCCTGGATCTTTGATAATGCTTGACAACTGTGAGAGACCTGTGCTGGTATAGGGTAATCTCAAGCTGAACGCAGCTCTTGTCACGTGATGATAAGATAATTATCCCGTGTGCCCATCGCCTCAGCTAGCTAACCTTCCCCTTTGTCATCTCACACACCTAGAAACCAGCTCGCGATAGCCTCACTCCATTCCCACCACCACCTCCACTCAAACTAAGCCCTAATAAACAGTACTGATTATTTCAAAATGCAGGCCATGGTCGCGCCCTATAGAGGCCACTTTTTCTCAATAAATACCGCTACAATTGGCCCTCACTTGGTGCTGTAGTCATTGTTGAAATGAAGCCAACAAAGCAGTAATGGAAAAGGGGGAAGAAAGCGTTTGATAGTGATCTCGGTAGTATCATATAGGCGTGCCCGCCAATTTCGCGCGATGGGCTATGCCTGTAGCCATTATGGGCTGTGCAAATACAATTCTAGTCGGTAAAGCTCATCCCTTTATAGACAGCATGTGACTTGCCCTCCAGAGTCTCCTCGCAGTACTTCTCGTAAGGCTTCCCCTCCAAGCCTGGGTAAAGGTCCTTCGCAATGAGATAGCCAAGATACCGGGCATACTCGGGAGTATTGTCCCCGCGAATGCCCCAGGTGTTCCAGTATTGGAAAATGGCCAGTCTGAAGAAGTCTGGGCGTCCTGGCTCGATGTCCTTGGCCTCGGCTTCTGCTACTCCTTCCTGGATCTTTTCAACAGGAATCTTTGGTTCGGTGTTAGTCAGTGAGGCCAGACATCCAAAGGGCTGATGGGAAGTTCGGGACATACATGGTTGCGTTCCACCTTCTCACCACTAAGCTTCTCGATGAGATCGTACACCTGGTTCTGTGTTTTGATCTCGTTGTAGGCAAAGACCATCCGGTTCAAGGTCCGCGGGTCCGCGATGATGCGAGCCGTGTACATTCCGATATCTCCAATGTCAGTCAACGCGTATGGAGTATTGCCATCTCCTGCGATAAACTGCTCGTTTGGAGGCATAGCATAGTCGATACGGCCTGATGGAAGACGAGGCAGTGTGGTCTGATACCACCAGCCAACATCGATGGCTGTGTACGGGAGGCGAATCTTCTTGATGTGGTTGAGGACATCTTCTTTCTGACCTTCTTAGTCAATGGCTCGATTGCATCGTCAATTGCTCAAACTCACGATATCTCTGAGAACCAGAACACCCTTCGGCGGAGCGACAGTGGCAAAGCAACAAGGGACGAACCGCCCAACCCCTGCAATCTTGCAAGCGTTTGCCAATGGAATCTGATCCCGAAGGTGAGCTGCGTCAATAGCCGATATGACAACGTCCAGTCCTTGTAGTTGCTCGGCAAGCTTAGCCTCGGGATTGCCAAGGTCAATAGCGACAGCATTGACGCCCTGCTGCTGGAGCTCTTGGACCGCGGGTTTCTGGAGGGAGGAAAGCCGAGTCAATGCCATTATTTCCTTGGTTTCAAAGATTAGAAGTCAAGCTGTTGAAAGACAAGAGACAATCTCACATATCGTGGCTCGGTCGAGTTGAGAAGGCCTTTGACGATCGACGAGCCTGTCTCACCAGTCGCACCGAGAATGGCCACCTTGAGAGTTGTCATGATGTTGACTGAATCTTGTAATATGGAGTTAGCTCTTGCTGTGGCCCAGAGATCGATGATATTCCAGAAACGGTAGGCTCAAGGCCGCCGGAGGCCAACCCTTAAGAGAACATATGATGATGCCTGAGATGTTCAGGCCGAGAAGGGGCAAATGATGTACTCTTGGATGGCGGCTTCCCCGCTTTCCCGGCCTTTTTCTCGGCCTCGGGGTCTTGTCTGCCCCCGAGAACCGAGGGCCACCTTTGTTTGGGTGGCAAATGTTGAATGAGTTTTGATGTTCACGCATTTCGTCTGATATCAAAGACCTCGGACTGATGCTAGAGGGAGGGAACTTGCCGTCAGACGCTCTTGGCTGTCTTCTGCCACAAGAGAACATTATTTGTAACATATCAAGTCAGGTTTCACCGAGGTTTGTGATTGAGAAATACTAAAAGAAACATGAGATACAGGGACATAAATGTGAATATCTACAGATGAGCCTTGGAGTCATCCATCAACTGAGCCCCCCCGCCAGCCATGCAGAGCTTTCCGGTCTCCTTAACTCTAGTCTGGAACAAGACGAGCGATCCTTCCTTCCACATTTCGGTGACCAATGTCTCTCCGGGAGTTACCGTCCCTACAAATCTAGTCTTGATGCTTCTGATGCCGCCAAACCTGAGGAGAATATGCTTGCCGCTGATGCCGAAGCTACACAGGCCATGGAGGATCGGAACCTTGAAGCCTCCCGCTCCGCTGGCGATGGGGTCAATGTGAAGTGGGTTTCTGTCGCCATTCAATCTATAGATCATGGCTTGACCTGGTGAAGTGGCTTCCTCTTCAACCACGTCAGGTTGTCGTGAGGGGGGAGAGTACGATGCTGTCGCCGCTCCGGCCTCAGGTCTTGTGCTTGGCCCTCCAAATCCGCCAGAGCCGCGCATGAAGAGGGAAAACTCGTTGTAGAAGACATCCTCTCCCGTGTCGGCATCTTTGGTCGTTGTGCCTATCACAGCGATGCTCGCCTTGCCTTTGTCTACGATCTCAATGAGGCGGGGATAGGAAACGAGATTGCCAGCCGTCGGGAGAGGATGCCTCCGAATCTCGAGGAAATGCTCGCCGTGTAAAACCATGTTGGCCGAGAAGTTTGGAATCAGCTCATTCCAGTTGAACGGCCTCGAGGCGGTTGTTCCCGGGATGACGCCAAAGGTTGGCAGGAGTTGAAAGTCGGGATGTCGCTCGAACACCAGCTCGAGCTGATCTTGGGTGGCCCCTAGAGAGATGTTGTACAAGATAGTCTCCCGGTCTGTGAATGACAGTTTGGAACCTTCCGATTGGAGAATCTTGGCCTTTGCATTGGCGGCAAGAAAGCCTGATGACTGATTTGTTGCTTGCCGAGCCTCCACAGCCTGCTCAACGTTGGCCATGATGATTTTTCGAGAGTCCGCAGTAGACTCGGGGTGGTCTGCTCTACCGTCTTCAAAATCCACAATGGACTTCCAGTGCTCGGAGACTTTTTCAGGGGTCAGTGAGGTGTCGAGTGGAAAGTCGTGGCCTCCTGTTCGCTGCCACCGGATCCTGCCCTGCCAACCGCATCCAGACTCAAATATCTGCCCGACTGCCGTGCTTGGGGCCTTGTCGGAGCAGAGTAGCACAACGAGAGGTGCCACGTACTCGGGCTTGCGGGATCGGACGACCTCCTCAGGCAAAACACCCTGAGTGAGCTGAGTGCCAGCTGAAGGTGAAATGACGTTCACCATGATGTTGTTCTTCCTGCCTTCAATGGCAAGCGCCCGAGAAAACCCAATGACTGCTGTTTTCTGCGACCAAGTTAGCTCGATGGGTTGCTAGTTCTAGGATTGGCCGATTGACTTGCCGCTGCCGCATAGTTTGCCTGACCGTAGTTACCATAGATGCCGCTGGTGCTGGTTGTGTTCACAATTCTGCCGTACTTCTGCTTCAGCATGTACGGGTACGCAGCTTTGGTGCACTTGTAGGTGCCCCGAAGGTGAACGTTCATGATATCGTCCCACATCTTGTCCGTCATGTTCTGGAACGACTTGTCTCTCAGGATTCCGGCGTTATTAATCAGGATATCGATTCTCCCAAAGGCGTCGATGGCGGCTTGGATCACTGCATCGCCGTCCTCAACTGAGGCCCTGTTTGGGACTGCAACACCCCCGTGGGCTCGGATCTCGTTCACAACAGTGTCTGGATTGACTAGATCGTTGACGACAACTGAAGCGCCCAGCTTGGCCAGAAGGACAGAGTACGCCCGACCGAGCCTATATTGTTTGGTCAGCTCATCACAAGTCTTGTGAGGATAGGGGTTCCAACTCACCCGGCACCTCCACCTGTTACTACAGCCACTCTGCCGTCAAATCGAACTACCTCTCCAGAAGAGTTGCTCGGAAGCCCCTGAGAGAGTCGCAGATTCTCGACCATGTCTGCCGTTGTTGTTGGGTGGGCAGGGTTGCTGAAGTCTTGAACCTGATCCCACTTGGCCAGGACAGCTCCAGGAGTCAAGCTCTCATCGCACCTCAGTAACGCCCCAGTTGCGCGTTCCCATCGTAGCTTAGCCGCATGGCCTGCCCCAATCTCAAAGATGGAGCCATTCTCAATGTTGCTGGGATGGACCAGTACAGCGATAACAGGCGCCACCCACTCAGGGGAGAGGTAGTGCAGGACATCTGGTGGCATCACTGTGGCCGTCATGCGACTCGCTGCGACTGGAGCGACGATGTTGGTCAAGATGTTATACTTGGCGCCCTCCTTAGCCAGCGTCTCGCCAAAGCCAATCATGGCTGACTTGGCGGCGGAGTAGTTGCACTGCCCGAAATTGCCGTACAGTCCTGCTGCTGATGAGGTTACAATGACGCGGCCATACTTCTGCTTCTTGAAATAGGGCCATGCTGCATGAGTGGTTTTATACGCTCCGCGCACATGCACAGCATTAACCAAATCCCAGTCCTGGTCTGTCATGTTCTTGAAGCTGACATCTCTGAGAATCCCGGCATTGTTGATGAGGATGTCGATGCGACCAAATACACGAATCGCCGTTTCCACTATTTTTGCTCCATCCTCGACGCTACTGTAGTCGGCGACAGCCTTTCCACCAGCGGCGATGATCTCGGTAACAACAGTGTCGGCAGCCTGGAGTATCGTCAGCCATCCATCGTTCGTGATCACAACTCGGAAACAACAAACCTTGGAAGTAATTCCATCACCTCCGAGAGATACTCCGAGATCGTTCACCATAACGCTAGCTCCTCTTGATGCGAGGAGCTTGGCGTACGCTTTTCCCAGTCCGGATCCTGCACCCGTGACCACAGCGGCCTGACTGTCGAACCGCAAGTCCATGATTGTTGCAGCAGGTGTCTAAGCGCGTTTCCAAAATCGAGTCAGTTGTGAACAAAATTCTGTCTTGGTTTGGATGAAATAGATGAAGAATTGCATTATAATGAAGTGAGAACCAGCGACTATCCGAGCTTATGAGCTTGCAACTGCGCAACGAAGCTGCTTGCTATGTCGAAACCCTCTTCGTATTGGAGGATGCCTGGGGATGATGGCCCACTGATCAAGAGTATTCCCGAGGTACTGGCCTGCCGGCAATTGATGCAGATGAATTACTCCAATGGGACAAGATTAGGGTGTTGATTGGGTGGCTTGGTGATGACTTCGGCTTCCACCCGGTCGGCCCTCGGTAACTGTAGATGGAACCACCAGCCCCATTAAAGCCTTCTAGACGAGTCAATGGAGCCGTAGATCCAAAGAACTAGCCCAGGAGAGAGGTTTTACCATCTCAAGCAGACCACCTGCCTAGCCTTCTATTGAGCTCTCATATACTGTGAGCCCAAAACAACGTCTGCGTCCAGGATATCCGAGATTCCAACAACATGTCATCCAATGTCCCCGTTCCATTCTCGGAGCCACCATGGCTGACGGGTCTCCCATCGCCGTATTACAATGAGTCTCATATTCGTTGGCAAAAGGCATGCCGTGCTTTTGTCGACGAGCACCTTGCACCATATGCGCTAGAATGGGAGACTGCGGGCGACGTCCCGTCACACGTGTTTACCACCTTTTCCAATTACAACATGCTGATCCCGAACTTGCCCGCCCCTTTGCCAGTCGAGATGTTGCGGAGCTTGGGGATCCATGAGCTCATTGGCGGACTCAAAGTCGAGGAGTTTGACTATTTCCACTTTGCCATCTATATCAATGAGATGCGGAGGGTAGGAGTCGGCGGTCCCACATCCTCGTTGTCCACGGGCATGGCTTACGGGATGCCGCCCATCATCAGCTACGGGAGTAAGGACCTCCAAGAACGACTCCTCCCGGAGTTGATTCGGGGGCAGAAGAGAATATGCATCGCCATTACGGAACCAGATGCTGGTAGTGACGTTGCAAATCTCAACACGACCGCCGTCAAAAGCGACTGCGGGAGATTTTACGTCGTCAATGGCGAGAAGAAATGGTACGTGATCTCTGAAGCGAGAGACATAGTTGAGGCTAATAACGCGGCAGGATAACTAATGGAATATGGTCACACTATGCAACTATGGCTGTTCGCACTGGAGGTCCAGGAGCAAAGGGACTGTCCCTGCTAGTCGTTCCACTGTTGGGGCAACAGGGCGTGACTATGCGTCGGATGAAGACAACTGGAGGGACGGCAAGTGGCACAACATTCATTGACCTTGAAGACGTCAAGGTACCTGTGGGGAACCTGATTGGAAAGGCACGTATTCCTTGACTCATTGGTCCCGGCTACTAATTATACTAACACTTCCGACATTCAGGAGGGGGAGGGTATGAAGATGATCACAAGAAACTTCAACCATGAGAGACTTGGAATCGTCATCGGAGTTACTCGAACAGCTCGCGTGGCTTTATCAGCGGCATTTGCTTATGTCTTGAAGCGTGAAGCCTTTGGACAGACACTCATGGACCAAGCAGTAGTCCGAAATCGCCTTGCCCGATGCGGAGGCGAACTGGAAGCCCTCTCAGCCTGGGTAGATCAGTTGGTCTACCAGATGTCACAAATGAGCAAGCCGGAAGCCGACAGAGAACTTGGAGGTCTCATGGCACTTGTCAAGGCCACGGCAGGCAATGTGCTTGATGAGTGTTCCCGTTGTGCTGTGCTGCTCTTCGGGGGCAATGGGTATACGAGGACGGGGCAAGGTGAGCTAGTGGAGAAGATTTACCGTGAGATCCCTGCTGCCAGAATTCCTGGCGGCAGTGAAGATGTCATGTTTGACCTTGCTGTGCGACAGATGGTCAAGAATTACCAGGCTAAGACCAGAGCTATCAAGAAGGAGAAGCTGTAGATTGGAAGGCAGATTTGCACATTCAAGGCCCCCGTTACCACTTTGTTGATTACCGTGGCTGGGAATGGACTGCATATTGATTACTACGGCGTCCGTTAACCAAGCCAAGGATTGCGTTAGCTGATTTGGAACTATCCTCAAAGTCGATGTTGTGTTGAGAACTCTATTCTTTGCCGCTGCCCCTACCTGTCTCCCTGTCTCTATTGTAATCGAAGGTTCCGCATTAAAGCCAAGTGCATGGCCCGGCAGTGGCATGTGAAAAATTCTTTGTAGTTCAGGCGAGAAAGTCCCTTCTGGCATCACTGTCAATTGTCTAACCTGAATCGCAGGGTGATCAGAACCAAGATCTCAGTGTTTCGAGAAGGAGCTGAGAACTTTTCAACGTTTCGGGCGCTTAGGAAAATTGTTAAAAAATTCGTATATAGAGAGACATGAGCATGAAAGCTATCCCCGGCCTTAAAGAATTGCTAAGTGAGTTGGCACCTCATGGGTGGTCGATACAGGCCCCGATGCATTCTGCCGCCCTTGATGCTAAAACAAATATTCCGACTCACTCACAACTTCAATAGCGCTTGGATTCTGTTTTCGTGCGCCCTCTTAGTCGCTGAAATATCCTTGCCAATCAGTTCAAACCCATGTGGCAACCCGGAATAAACGTGAAGCTCGGTGGAGACGTTCTCCGCCATCAGCCGCGTTGCGTAGGCAATTGTCTCGTCACGGAAGATATCCAATTCACCAACATCAAGATACGTGGGCGGCAAGCCTTCCATACTCTTTGCTCTAGCAGGAGCCAAGTACAGCGAGACGTCCGCGTTAGGATTTCCCGCCTCGTCTCCGAGGAGTGCAGTCCAAGCCGTAACATTGTCCTCTGTTTTCCAAGCTGCGAAAGGCTCGATAGCCTCGTTTACGGCCGAGTTCCTATCGTCGAGCATCGGATAGATGAGAATTTGCTTGGCGAGGGGCGGTTGTAAATTCTTATCCCGAGCCATCAATGCAACACCAGCAGATAAACCACCGCCTGCACTCTCTCCATAGACTGCGATCCGTGCCGGGTCAATGTTGTGTTCGCCGGCGTGTTGGCTGAGCCAGAGTAGAGCCGCATAGCAGTCTTGCACAAGAGTAAAGCCGTTGTGTTCAGGGGCCAGACGATAGTCCACGCTAAAGAAGGGGATGAACGTCTCGCTCACTAGACGGGCCACGGGTTTCGAATAGAGCTCGGCAGATCCAGTTATCATGCCACCGCCGTGGCAAAAAAGGACAGCTGGCCCTGGTTCCGGTCGAGACTTTTTCTTGGTAAAGCCGTATACCGGGACATGATGGCCATCAGGGGCCACGGCATGGTAAACTGTGCAGGTCACATCCTCTTGCGCAGGTAGCTTACTCAAAAGCAGGGATATGGCAGCTTCTCGGCTTTTCCGACTAGATGGTATATCCTGTAGGACGAGCTTTGGTCGATTTGACATGAGGGGGATGAAAGGCTCTAGGGCCTGCAAGTATTCAGGGTCAAATTGAAAAGGCATCTTGGCTACTCAATAAAGATTCAAAATCAATTGGCCATTGATACCTCTTCAGTTCGATGTTATCTTTGGTCCTTTTTACTGAAAAACCCGCCGTTCTCTAGGTTGTCGGCTGCTTGCCCGAGGCACTCATGAGCATTCCGAGGTGTGGGCCAGCCATTTTCTACAGGCTTCCTCCAAAAGGAACGGATTGATGCAAGCACTTCTCATCAATGTTCAGATGAATGATGATTGTGCTTTTGGATGTGGACTTGAGCTGTTAAGCCAATGGTCTTTAGCATTGCTGGGATAAAGTGTATGTTGAACAATATAGGCGCTCTGTACGAGAGAGCAGGCAGGCAACTTGGAGTACCTAGCTCCCACAACCTTTCCCGCCTATACTGCCAACCCCAATACCGCCGGCTGGTCAAGTACGGCTGTCGGCATTGCCCTGGATATCTAGGTACTGGGAATCCCGATGTGATATCTTCGGAACCTGGGTTTTGCACTGGAAGAAGAAGGACCATTCGTCTCAGGACAACCAGTAAAGGGCAGTGTTTCAAGTCATATATTTAATAAAATTTAAGGAAACATGCATATGATTTGTGTCTGTGTGCTGTTCCTAGAGCGTTGAGATGGCTCTCATCCTATTGACCCAGGCCTGCTTGACGACATGCGAGTCGGGGCTCCACCTCTGAAAGGCATGTATGACGCCTGGATACACATGTAGTTCCGTCTGAATACCGGCTGCCAGAAACCTCTGCGCATAAGCCACATCCTCGGGGAGGAATACGTCAAGTTGACCAACGTCCATATACAGTGGGGGAAGTCCCGCCACGCTTTCAGCACGAGCGGCTGAGGCGAACGGGGAGACCTGATCGGTCCTGTAGGTCTCGCCAAGGTAGGCAGACCAGCCCGTCACAATATCGTTGACGTGGAATACAGCGAGGCCATCCGTGTGATCTGTCTCTGTTCGATCATCGAGCATCGGGTACAGCAAGATCTGCTTCGCCAGCGGGGGCGATAACTGCCTGTCCCGTGCAAGCAGCGCCAGAGAAGCAGCGAGACCTCCTCCAGCACTCTCCCCCATAATGGCGATGCGGCTCGTGTCGACCCCAAAGCTCTCTGCTCTGGAGTGAATGAACTGCAACCCCGACCAGCAATCCTCAACCGGCGTCGGGAAGGGGTTTTCAGGCGCCCAGCGGTAGTCGACGGAGAATATTGGAATGCTGGAGTGCGATACGAAAGGAACCAGAGTCGGTAGAACATCGCCCGCGTGAACAGATATGAATCCGCCGCCGTGGATGTGTAGAACAGCCGGTGTTGCCTCCGAAGAGGACAACATCCCCTTTTTCGATAGATGGTAGATTGAAACCTGGTAACCATCCGAAGCCGTGACTTTGTGAACTTGAAGCTCTATGCCTTCAGGCAACGTAAAGGAATAGCCGGCGAAGAGCTGCGCGTATCTGGACCTCCTAGTTTCCACGTCGCCAACTGGCAGAATCTCTCCCTGGAGCTTCAGTTTTGGGCCTGCTAGAGAGAGCCACTCAGGGTCGTATTCCAACGGCATAGTTGATTGTATTTTGAAGTCAAATAGAGGAGGTAATCTCGTCCAGATTTGAGATGACTTCTCGGGTTGACACGCTACACTATTATCCTCTTTTTATAGGTTATTTATGCATACACCAGTCGCGCTGTTCCCCAACGCAACGACAGCCGAGGCAGGATGTCCCGGGCATGAGAGCCCTCGGTTTGCATATCCAGCATATTCAGTGATTTTCCCTCACATTATTATGACCAGTTTGAAGTCGTATGTTGAGCAGCCGTTAATAAGTCTCTACGAAGTTAAGAGGTGACTCAAAGGTGGTAAGGGGAAGAAGTCTCAATCACGATGCTGCATGATAATCCAGACCGAGGCAATGATGAGAATAGTAGCACTGAGCTAACAGCAAGTTTTGAACATAGAAGACCGGCCCTAGCAATCACCATTCTACAGCTTTGCTGCCTCCTTGTCTGTTTCCCCTTTTCCCGTTGTTTTATAGCCAAACAAATAAGCGGCAACTTTTCGAATCTGTACCTCCTCACTACCCTCGGTAATTCGGTACCGTCTAAAGTGTCGCCAGATATGCTCGAAAGGATAATTCCGCGAGTATCCATCTCCACCATGGACCTGAATAGCCCGGTCGGCTGCCTCACACGCAAGTCGGTTTGCGTAGTAGTTGCACATGCCGATCTTGTGTCCAAGTTCCTTCTCGATGGCAATCCAAGGGGCTTTCCCGGATGCCTTGGCATGAGCTGTCACCTGGTCCATCTCTACGGCTGTGCGGAGAATCAGCAGCCTCAGCATCTCGGCTTGGGTAGATAGCTCAACGAGAGGCCACTGAATAGCTTGGTTGATGGACAGAGGTTTTCCGAATGGCTTCCTCTTGTTGGCGTACTCGACACTCCGTTCGATACAGAATTGTGCAGCACCGCAACTAGAAGCCGCTTGGCGAATTCGATTTTCGTGGGTAAACGTCTGGGCAATGGCAAGTCCATTGGTAGGTGGCCCTAGGATAGCCGAGGCTGGAACACAGACCCTTTCAAGTTTGATGGTCGCGTGGTCGGTAGGCATGTTGAGTGTCCATTCGTACGAAGTTACCGTCAAACCAGCGGCCTCTCGAGGCACAAGAAATGCCGTGATGCCCTTTGCATCGCCATCTTTACCGGAAGTCCGAGCAAAGATGATGCAGTAATTCGCAGCATGCATGCCCGTCTGCCACTTCTTGTTGCCGTTGATCTCGTAGCCAGGCTCGCCCGAGGGAAGAGTGATGGGTCGCGCCGTTGTGCTCATGTGCGTAGCATCAGAGCCGTGCTCGATCTCAGTCAGCCCAAATGTGGCTCTGAGCTCGCCACGGATGCTAGCCGGGATGAATCTGTCTCGCTGATCCTGCGTGCCATAGTGTGAGATCAAGATGACAAAGGGATTGTTGCCGACGACGCTATGTTCGTTCTGCAGGTCGTTCGCGAGACTCACCCCCCCACCGTACACGGGATGAGCGGCGAGATGATATCGTATGGCGCACATGTACAGATTTAGAGAGGGGTTTCCTGAGCCGCCGTATTCCTTGGGGACCGGGAACCGGTAAAAGCCTGCCTGGTCGGCAAGGTCCTTAGCCTTTTGCAGCAGACTCTCCCAGTCCGCGGTGGGAAGCCCTTGGTTGTCCCATTGCGTTCTAGAGGCCTCACGACGATGGTCAAAGAAGCGGTTGTTGTCGTCCTTGTGCTGTAGGGGTAAAATTGTATCGTTGATAAACTTGTCCAGACGAGCGAGGTAGTCTTGGACCTCGGCGGGGAGCTCAAAGTTCATGGCTTCTGTGACGCAACGAAATCGGATCTGTTAAACTTCCCATAGTGGAAATAAAGCTAGCTTTCTAGCATAAACTTTTAAATACCATGAATTTCCAGTTCTTTAAGTTGTTTTGAATCGTGCGGCTTCAGCTCCGAGGGCCGAGGGCCATTCGGCAACTGACAAGATCTCTGTGAAGCCGTGCACTTCTTTTGTCGTTTGTTTTGGGTTTGATTTGATCCTCCACGTGTTCTCAATTCGGTCAGATGTCCCCTCCTGCGCTTGATAAGCTTTGTCTTTCAGCTCAGTGGACAGCGAACCTTGCTTGAACATCCACGCGTTTGTTTTTGTACTTCGCCATTGTCACCGCGCTGATCGCCCAACCCTGCGTTTGTATTTTGCCAAATCTCTCAGGAGCCATATCTCCAAATCAGTTGGGCAGGTTCTCCACCAGGTCCATCCTTGACTTTTGACAATGAGTCCAACCTCGTCACACGATCTTGACGACCGGGCTTTGGGAAGATACCTTGGCCAATCGGGGAGAATTGCTGGGTTGCAATTGCCAGTGACAACTACCAAGATCGGATACGGTCAGAGCAATCCAACTTATTTTCTTGATGATGCAGAGTGAGTGGCGGCTTCATGATCATGATTGTCTGTAGGCATTGACACTAAACTGACCTGACGATGGTAGGGGAACCAGATTTATTCTGAGAAAGAAGCCTATTGGGCAAGCCATCAGCCCTGTGGCGCATCAGGTCGACCGAGAATACAGGGTCCTCCGTGCACTGGGCTCTGTGGAAGGGTTTCCGGTACCCAAAGTCTTTGACCTGTGCATGGATATGTCCGTGATTGGCACTCCATTTTACGTCAGTGCATGATACTGTGTTGCCTTGCAGTGCTAACCACAGTGAACTAGATTATGGAGTTTGTCCAAGGTAGAATCATGGCCGACATGGACCTACCAGAGCTATCCCCGGCAGATAGACGAAAAGCGTATGTCGAGACATGACCTGTCAAGTCGCATATGTGTAACATTGCGATATAGTTGGTTTTCCGCCATTGAGACACTCGCGTGGCTTCATTCCCTTGGCCCAGACACTATTGGCCTGGATGGCTACGGTAAGAAGAGCGGCTTTTACGCCCGCCAGTGTAACACATGGAGTCGCATCGAAGCGCAACAGGCCGCCATCAAAGATGCTACTACGGGCAAGCCTCTTGGCCGCGCTCACGAAAAGTACGACGACATTATCAACTATGTTGGGAAACACTTGCCTGGCGATCGATATTGCATTGTGCATGGAGACTTCAAGTTCGACAACTTGGTACGTCGCCAGCATTCCCGGATCGTATCGGCGAAGTCTGACTGACCACGGTTCACTGTTAGATCCTTCATCCTACCGAGCCGAGAGTCATTGCTATCCTTGATTGGGAGCTATCTACCATCGGACATCCTCTAGTGGACCTCGCTTTCTCCACAAGCCCCTTCTTCGACCACGTTACCAAGATCGGAAAGCCGTCGTCATCATCAGAGTCGCCCTACAAGCCTGAGAATCGGAAGGCGTATGGTTTACCCGAGCCGCAAGAGCTGTTGGACCGCTACACCGAGATTGTTGGATATGATCTTCGCAACGATGGAGGTGGTAAGGACTGGGAGATTGCGACCATCTTTCACAACATCAGGGGAGGTACGATAGCGCATGGAATCCAGGCAAGAACCATAAGTGGTCAGGCGAGCAGTGAGTTTAGCCACCTCTTCTTCTCTAAGCGTAAGAGGTTTTTGGACACGGCTTGGCAGCAGGTGAAGAAGCTCAAGGAGCAGGAGGTTGTGTGCGCGAACCTTTGACGTTGGCTGTCATTGTCACAATAGATCGCCTCCCATTTAAACATCACCAAGCTCCCAAACTAGATCAAAACTAGATAAATTGAGAATCCACGTAGATATATACATAGGGAATACATTAATTGCTGGGGTCCGATCCTATTCGGGGTCATGAAAAGGGGCCATATCATCAAATCAATCTTTACAGTCACACTCTCGTCGTACCAGCCATGGCATGAAGACATGTTTCAGAATTTAGATGAATAAAGAACTTGTAATATCGATATCGCCCCTTCAACTGGTGCTTGAGACGATTAACAGTTGTCGTTGCCCTGACCCGCATCACATGTGGTTCTCAATCTGTCATGAATTAGGGCTCTCTGTTACCCTATTGTCTGTTGTTGGTACTGTCAAGCCGCGGGCCGGAAAACCAAGAACAAGTGGCTACATGTAGGATTTCCGAGGCCGAGGCTTTGATCCCCGGCTTTCCGTGGCCTTGCCTCGGGGGTCTGGAAGAAGCCGACTGCTAGCGAGCGATTACTCGATAGCGGCATCATGACGCCAGCGCATGCTGGGCAACAGCTTAAATCCAGAAATTGCTGGTGAATTCTTTTCGAATTTGTTTTCCTAGGTCTCAATTGAGCAAAGAACGAGCGGCAACTACGGCGAGAAGCATAAGTGACGTCTACTCTCCCCCGTGACAGTCGGCTTATCGTGTAACATTTCACCAACTCCCATAATGGCAAACCACTCATCAGAAAATCAAGCGTACGTGTTCGGAGTGGGCATGACCAAGTTCATCAAACCCCGCGGCCTACGTGACTACCCAGATATGGGATACGAAGCCGGCGTCAAGGCGATGCTGGACGCCCAGATCAACTACGACGACGTCGAGCATGGAGTTGCCTGTTTTGCCTACGGTGACTCTACGTCTGGCCAGCGAATCTTTTACCAGTTTGGCATGACGAGCATCCCTATCGTCAATACAGCCAACGCCTGCGCCACCGGCTCTGTCGGCTTGTACTTGGCCCGGACCCTTGTGAGGAGCGGCAATGCCGACTGTGTCCTGGTGGTGGGTGTTGAAAAGATGAAGCCGGGAAGCCTCAAGAGTGCTTGGGATGACAGAGCTAGCTCCAGTGGACGTTTCGCTGCCAAGATGAAGCAGTTGGTTGGCATCGAGAAGAATGCGCCGCTGACAGCGCAGTATTTTGGAAATGCAGGTCGGGAATACATGCAAAAGTATGGCCTCGATGGATTCCCTACATCACACCCCTTGGCTAACAGAGCAATTAGATATGGTGCAAAGGCAGAAGACTTTGCCGAGATTGGGCGCATCTCTCATGAACACTCCCAGCGAAACCCTTACGCGCAGTTCCGACAGAGCTATACTCTCCAGGAGATCAAGGACTCACCCGTCATATTTGAACCCTTGACTAAACTCCAGTGTAGCCCAACCAGCGACGGCGCAGCGGCGGCCGTTATCGTGTCGCAAAAGTTTCTCGACGCCCGTCCACATCTTAGGGGCCAGGCAATCCTGATGGCGGGACAGGCCTTCAAGACGGATTCCTCAGAGACCTTCAAGACAAGTTCGATTGAACTTGTAGGATACGACATGACCCAGCGGGCAGCTCGAGCTGCTATGAGCGAAGCTGGGGTAAAGCCAAGCGATGTCCGAGTGTGCGAACTTCATGACTGCTTCTCCACCAATGAGCTGGTCCTACTGGATGCGTTGGAGTTTTCTGCACCAGGAAAGGCGCATGAGATGGTCCGCAGCGGAGACATCACTTACGGCGGCAAGATGGTTATCAACCCATCCGGAGGCTTGATCTCCAAGGGCCACCCCATCGGCGCGACGGGTCTAGCCCAATGCGCTGAGCTTACCTGGCAGCTGCGCGGATGGGCTAACAATAGACTCGTCGAGGACACTTCAGTCGCGGTGCAGCACAACCTGGGCCTGGGAGGTGCTGTTGTGGTCAACGTCTACAAGCGTGCCGACGGGTGCAAGACCAACTCCAAGGTCAGCGACGAGGACATTGCGAGGACGAGCTGGCTGGGGTATAATCCTGCTGTAGAGGCTCGGGGGATCTCGGATAGGGATGCTGATAGAGTCAGGAGTAAGAAGAACCGCAACGACTTTGCTCTGGGTGATGAACTTCGCCCACGGTCTGGTTTGTAGAATAGTTGAGTAAGATAGTCGGTGCGTTGGTACTCGCCACCAGTATGAATACAGTTGCTCCATGGGCGATATTTCTTTATTTATTTCTTGCCAAAACGTCTAGTTTTGTCTCCTTCTCTGCGGCCAAAAATGCCCAATTATGCCAGAGACGGCTGCTTCGCGCACTATGGTGACGTTTCTGGGACCTGCGAAAGAGCTCATCACGACTCGTCGCCGGCACTTCCTGAATTGAGAAGATGAACGATTCTGATTTCATAGTGGAGATTATCAGTTGGCCAGGGCGAAATTGTGTGAATCGAGATGGATGAATGACTGGTGATCCATCTCGTCTGGGAAAGGCTTATGGGGAGGAGAGATTGAGAAGACTGGAGTTGGTCACGACTGACATGCAGACCGTATTTGAGGCCTTTCATAAACTAAAAAGGTTTGATGCAGCATTCATTTATGATTCATCGCCGTTCGGCCTAGCGCCATGAACGATCCCCAACTTTCATGATCTACGCCCCTTAGAGCATGCTACAGACGCAAATGACTTTCTTCCAAGATGAAGGGACCAATACCATGGTTAAATCATCAGTTCAACAAGAATCATAGTTGCTATCTCATGACTCAGTCATGGCTCTGCAGCAGCTCATCATTGAGAAAGGGCATTGACAAATGCCGACATGTCCTGAAAGAGATGATTAGACGATTCGGAAACAGCCAAGACAGCAATACATACCGCCCAAACCTGATAAAGACTGATTCTTGGACTGTCACCTTGGGAACCAGTGACGTGAACGCGGCCTGCATACTCTGATGCGACACGCTGGCCATTCTTGAACTCCATTTCGGCCCGACCGGTGAACAGAAGATCGTCCGCGTCTGGCCCGCAGACATATACTTTCAAGACCCTATGCGTCCTCGACGCGATCTTATCCCATGCACGCTTGCGGGAAAGTCGAATCTCTATCTTCTGTAAGATATGCTGCGGAGACTCATGTCAGGTTCAACTCACCCTCCGATCCACGAGATGGGACAGGGCCAAAGTGAGCCACACCATCATTAGCAAATATCTCATTGGCGAGGATGTCACCGGAACTGGGACTACTGTCGTCGAGAAGTAGGTAAAAACGCTCAATGAGGTTCTTGACCGCTTGAGAAACCTCGATGCCCGTATGCCATTCAGTAGAGTCGATGCCGTAGCCCATTACTTGCGAGAGTTATTTGAGTCGAAACCAAAAAAAAAACCTGTGTCCCCATTCGCCAAATGACCTTCTGTGTTTAGGTATCTACTTATTTCATTTCACGGGGGGGAACCCGGTAAGTTCCAATCCATGCCCGCTACAGCCCGCGGTGAGTAGCGGCTGGACGAGCCAATTCCTGATTGCCGAGACTTGTACTTTCCGAGGATTCATATTCTTCTAAAATTACCTAGGGCACTTTATGGTCATTGCCAGGGACTGACCGGCGTAAGGTCACCTCTTAGTACAGACACCTCGGGCCTCGGCCACCCTGTCTGGCAACCACAGCACCCATTTCGAGGAGCCTGCACAATTGGATCGTCTGGACCAATTATGCAACAGTTATGTTACCCCGCAAAATCCGGGGTCTGTAATCGATGTATAAGTCAGAGATCTGAGTCTGTTGCTAGATCCACCTGTCCAAGTTTCCAACCTCTTGTTCATGATTAATCACAATTCAACCATCTAAACTGATCAAGTCATTCATCGGGATCCGTTTTCCTTATAGCATGTCTCTTTGCTGCCTTAGAGCGCCCTCGGTGGGCTTTGCCAGGCCAACTCAACGACGATGGCGGGCTCTTGCTGACACCACATTACCCAAGTACCGTTCTATGGCTTCCCTTCAGGTCAAGCAAAAGCCAGATGTCATAGTTGTCGGTAGCGGTATTGCTGGACTTTCCGCAAGTATCGCAGCAGCGGAAAAAGGGGCTTCGGTCCTTCTCCTTGAACGCTTCCACGGCGGAGGCACCACGGCCCTCTCAGGCGGTATTGTCTACGCTGGTGGGGGGACACAGCAACAGAAAGAAGCCGGATACGATGATACCCCGGAAAACATGTTTGCCTATCTACGCCAGGAGATTGGAGACGTGGTTCAGGAGAAGACGCTAAAGCGATTCTGTGACGAAAGTCCTGGAATGATTCAATGGCTGGAGAAGCACGGTGCTCGCTTCAAGGGAGCTTTGAGTCCATACAAGACGAGCTATCCCAACACTCAGCATTACCTCTACTTTTCGGGTTCGGAAAAGGCATACCCGTACTCATCACTCGCGAAGCCTGCACCGCGAGGGCATCGCATGGTGCACGATGGATTCTCCGGAGCCGGCATCGCCAAAGCCTTACTTGATGCGGCCAGACGACTTGGTGTTCAGATTGTGCCAGCCAGCAAAGTCGAGAAGATTCTTTTGGCCAAAGATGGCTCCGTCCGAGGAGTCGAGTACCTCACACTAGCCAACTCAGCCTCAAAGCTTGCTAAGCATGAGAAGCTGACCAGTCGAGCTCTCAACTACCAAATCACGCTGCCCCCCATTGCAGGATGGCTTCATAACCGTGCCAGCAAAATATTCGAGCGCAACGCTCAGTTTGCGGCGGCCGAGGCACCCGCTGTCATCTTGGCAGCTGGAGGCTTCTCCTATAGTCCTGAAATGAGAAGGACATATCTTCCCGACTTCCAGGGCGTCACTCCTCTTGGGACACCAGCTGACGATGGCTCTGGTATCATGCTAGGAGTAGCCGTTGGAGGCTCCACATCCCACATGGGCTGTATGTCGACCTGGAGGTTCTTATACCCCCCGAGCGCTCTTCTCGAGGGCGTTGTCGTGGCCAACCAAGGGGAACGCGTTGGTGCTGAGGATGTGTACGGTGCCTTGTTGACAGAGAAGATGATGCGTAATCACCAGTCCCAAGGTTTTGCCATCTATGACTCGACGCAGTGGGCCAAGGCGAAGAAGCAACTGCCCGCGCAAGTACCTCCTGTCTTGAAGTTACAGAGGTACCATTGGCTATACTGGGACCATAAGAAGGCCAGGTCTCTTGAGAAACTAGCCAAGAAGTTCGGAATTTCGCCTCAGGGCTTGAGGCAGACTGTCGATGCCTATAACGACGCCATCAAAAACGACAAGCCTGATCCGGCGAACAAGATGCCCGACACGCGATCTCCTATCCTGAAACCACCATTTTACGGCATCGATATATCTATCAAATTGACAAAGGGTCTTCAGCAAGTCATTGGGCTGTCGCTTGGTGGCCTACGAGTCGAGGAGGAGTCAGGGTTGGTTCTTAATGAGGCTGGAAAGCCAATCAAAGGTTTATATGCCGCGGGAAGGAATGCTGTGGGTATTTGTTCAAGCACGTATGTGAGCGGCCTCTCTCTTGGTGACGGTGTATTCTCAGGCAGACGGGCTGGTGTTCACGCTGCTGGAAACGTGAAGACGACGTCATCATAGTAAAGTGGGTCTTGTGCTTGTCCAGCTATGGACTCCATAATAGGAATCTTTTGCCGCTTGCTCGAAGCTTGGCAGCGGTCCTGTGGGAAAGAAGGGTTGAGCTAAAAGATCTTGTTGATCCTCTCTACCGTGAATTGCCTCAATCGCAAGAAGGGGCTTACTCTAGCCGAGCCTTCGCCGAAATTTCGGCGGGCTTTTACCGTGTATCCCGTGGGAGGCGTGGGAGGATTGCTTGGTTATCTTATCTCACCTGGAACATCCCAACCTCGTCCAATGGCGCGTCCTGTTTGAGCGGCCAATCAACAATTAAGTGTCTAGGCGGCTCCTAGCCATCCTAGTTGTTGACCAGTCCCGATACTCCGCGACCAATGACCGACACTCCCCGATGATGCCTTCAACAGGCTAAATGGGTCAACGTCGTATGCTTTGAATGAGGGGTCAAGATGTGGAACAGATCACATTAGTCATGTCGAAACAGACAACATTCCAATGATCTTCTTACACTTTGTTCGCCCTGTGCTTTTGTCCTGTGCTTTTGTCCTCTACATAAGCATTCTACTGAACCAACGCTTCTGTTTACGGACGTCGGGTGAATACCTCGTCGAAGAGTTATCACAGCAAATCCTTGGTACTAACGAAAAAGCTTCTTTATATACAACCCCTTACACTCGATAAGACAAAATGGCGCCTATCAAAGTGGGAATCGTCGGGTACGGCTTCGCTGCAAAGAACTTCCATATCCCATTCATCTCAGCGAACCCAGATTATCAGATCGTCGCGATTCTTCAGAGAGCAGAGGCTCCGGCTGATCCCTCATCAGCAACACCGGGATCCCACTGCACGGTTGACTTGCCTGGCATTAAGCACCATCGCACGGCTGAGGATTTCTTTGCTGATTCCGAGATTGCATTTGTTGTCGTTGCAACTCACACGGACACCCACGCTTCATTTGCTGAGAAAGCTTTGCAATCGGGAAAACATGGTATGGATTCAATGATAGAGGAGACGTCCATTGACTGACCTGTCAATATTACAGTGATTGTCGATAAGCCTTTTGCTCGATCAGCCGAAGAGGCAGATCAAGTCATCAAACTTGCAGATGAGAAGGGGTTGATCTTGACCTGCTTTCAAAACAGACGATGGGTAAGTTCGTCCAACCTCACCCTGAATGACGATTCAACAAGCTGAAGATAGTTTCAAGGATGGCGACTTCCAGACACTGCGTAGCCTTGTGTCGAAGAACGCTCTGGGGAAGATCATGGAGGCTGAAATTCATTACGACTTCGAATCCCCGCCGTGGCTGTCACACATGACCGAGAAGAAGTATACTCCGGGATCAGGAATGGCATTTGGCCTAGGTTAGTGATTCACATCTCAACTCAATCACAAAAGCATTTGGCTGACCACGGCTCAGGAACCCATAGCATTGATCAAGCCGTTGTGCTCTTTGGGCGTCCCAAGTCGGTGACTGGCTTTCTCCGTGCCCAGCGTGGAATCGAGAGCGAAGTTGAAGATTCGTTCACCATCATTCTGCAGTATGAGGGCAAACAGAAGGATCTATTGGTCACTGTGAAAACGAGTGTGACAACACCACTAGCGCAGCAACTGAAGTTTCTTGTGAGGGGAACAGAGGGGTCATACATCAAGGTGAGTCATGCCAACTAGTTTCGCGAGGCTGTTCAAGGCTGATTTTACAACCACAGTGGCAACAACGTAGCACATGTCCACAGGAAGAACAGATTCAGAAGGGCGTCAAGCCGCTGGACCCAGACTTCGGAAAAGAGCCTGAGGCTTTACAAGGGACATTGACCACGTACAAGGTGTTTGATGAACGCTACCAGAAGCTTGACCCAGAGACAAACAAGTATACTGGGAGGTATCCCACGATTACCGGTCGATGGATTGGTATTTATGAGAATGTGGCCAACGCTATCAATGGGAAGGACGAGCTTGCCGTCAAGGCAACTCAATCTCGGGATGCCATCAGGGTTATTGAGCTGGCTCGAGAGTCCCATGAGAAGGGAGCCACCATCCCTTGGAGATGAACGATTCAAATGCACGATGAAGACATTAGCTATCTAACCTGCAAAGCTAATCGGCTCTAGTTATTGTAGTGGTTTACTAGTTTCTTGCTACAGTCATCTCAGATACAGACATTGCTTAACACAGTTCGCCATCTGCTAGTCTGTCATTTCGTCATGCTTAGTGCAGTAACCATATACCCTCCACTGTTCATCGTCCAAAGATACCGTCACTCTTTGGCTCAAACTCAACGTGCCGTCGGTCAACGACTTCCTCAGGGATCTCAATCGGGTTTTCGGCCGTGATTCCCTCCAAGATAGGAACTGTCATACCGAGCTAAAAGTGTTAGCACTTGCAAGATGGTGGATGGACGATGTGGCATACCAGAAAGTATCTCAGTTTAGCTGAGTGAAGCATATTTGCGGCCTTAGAAGATCGTGTACAGTGACAAGCGCTGGATTATGCAGATTGAGAGACATGTGAGAGCTGCCGGTGGCAATAATAGCATCTTCCACGGATTCTCCCGGAAAAGGCTGTCCAGAACTGGAACCAAGAAGCCAGGCTGGGTCTCCGTGCTTATAACACGGGATAGTATCGTTGATCTGATTCTCTATAATGAGATCGACCACAGACCCAACCGGCAGTTCACTAATGATATGCTTGTTCAACATCTCATTAGGGTCAAGTCTATGAAAGAGAAGAGGGGTCATGGAACCGTGGAATAGTTGCCAGGGCTTTTCATTCAGGTAGAACTCGGGAACTTTCGGCACCGTCAATGACGGCTGTGAACCAGCTGACAATCGGAATGTAAAATCAGCACGTTCCGGGTGCTCCTTGTTGGTGGTGGGGGGAGGCCTTCAAGGATAGGGAGCAATGAATTGACCATCTGTCATCTTGCAGTGGGGATTGGTGGAAGCATCAGCAAGGAGACAGACATCCTTGGGCGATGGGGGTGCAGGAAGCACTATTGGCTCCCCATATCTAGGTAAGCGCTCGGCGTTTATACGGATTGAGTCAGACTTTCACTGTTGATTGTAGTTTGGAGATGGACAAACCGGATATCTTAGAATCTAGTAACCCTGGAGGTTTTGCAACTGGCTCGTTGATGAAATTCGGATGGCATAATCGCCTGGTTCGGCATCGAGCTTGACTAATATTGTAATCCGGGCAGCACTCGGCATGTATACGACCTGTTACACGCGGTTAGCTACAAGTTTCACTCCTTACGATTGCACGTAATCGGTTTGTTCAGGAACGACAAAGTCACCATTTTTCGCAACGACGGTCATCTTGTGGCCGTCAATGGAAACTTTGACTGAGTGTTCGAAGCCGCTGTTCATGAGGTTAATCATGATGTATCTCTGGCGGCCTGTCTCAAAGACCTGAGAGGGTTAATACCTAACTTACTAACCAAAAGCTTTTCAGCTCAACTCATAGTCGGCACTAGTTGCCGAACAACCCTCATCTGGGAGGCCCGCAGGTTGTATGCACCCTTTACCATCAAGGGCGTTACCATTCAGGTGCTCGAAATCGGGCTGACGGCAGTGTACACGGCCCTTGCCTACCCCCGGAACATTTCATCAGTTCATACTCAAACATGCGTCTGGGGTGAGCTGTACGTACCGTTGACCAGAACGGAGTCATAGCAGTAGTACTCGGACCCTTCAGCCTTCATGCGAAGCAGTTTTCACACAGTGTCGCGGTGCTGATGGTTCTGGATTGCGGCATGTTGTATGGCACGCTCTGCCTCTTCGATCCGATGTAGTTCGAGGGTAGGATTTGTAATCAGATGATAGGGGCGCGGTCGTGTTGGGCTTGGTGCTACGTAGACAAGGCCGTAGAGTCCCTAAAAATGTCATTAACGGTATTCGAGAAAGGAGGGATAATGAGCACATACATCCACTGAAGCCGATGAAGTATGGTCAATGTACCAATTTAGGCCCCAGCTGCGTGTGGTATCATACACGGTCGAGCAATTACTTCTCGGCAGGGTGGGAAACTAGGTCCATTGGTGTTAGATGTAGCTCATGAAGCCTCTCTTGGTCAAAGACAGGTTAGACAACTCACCTGTGATAGACCAGCAGTGCCATCATTCCATGGACCAGTCCTAATGGAGCCTTATCAGTAATCAAGACGATGAACGGCGACAAAAGCAGATCTGCCGTCGAGAACTTTTTGTAACTCACTTGGGGTGTCCAAAGCCAGACCTAGGTACAGTCATATCCTAGCATACCAAAACGCACAATAAGAGAGCATATTCCATACAAGTGAATGGAAGACTGCACATATATGTCACTCCGGACATATATCTCAAGCATGTCTCCTTCTTCAGCGTGCAATGTTGGGCATGGGCTCTGGACATTGCAGACGAACATCACCCTCCACCGGCCGCCATCTTGTCTATACGTCAGCGTATTATAGATAGGCTTAGCCTGGGGTCGCTTACCCGGGTTCATCCATCTAACGCCCGTCCCAAGCTCATAAGGTCGAGTTAAACGTCCCTGCCGTGACGGGTCATCGTCAGTCCCAGCCCAGGGGACGAATTGAGATGGAAATCGTAGGTAACCGAGACAAAGCGTTATGAACACGCAAAAAGCAGCGATAAATGACATCCAGGCTTTCTTTGAGTGGTGATAGTGGAGCCTTGCCATTGAGAGCAAGCCAGCGCTGCTCTGAGCCGTAGATTCAACCTTCTCCATTCTCGACAGCACGAAAGTCTTGCAAGAAGATAAGCTGAGATGGAAGGAGAAAGTTGAGGGCGTGCTCTCTCCCCCCAGAGTCGTCAGGACGAGAAGATAAATACATCGGCAGTTCTTAGCCTGGACGCTGGGTCCATGTTGCTAGTAGGGGGCCACGATAATCCATGCTCAGCTCGGCCAAGCCGAACCCACGATGTCACTAGCTAGAGTTTACCTAGCATCCACAGAGGTCAATGACAACTCGAGAATGGTGAAATAAGACCCATCACGAAACCCCGGAAAGGGGGAGCAGGTCTATCACTTCGTTGATCAAGCGGCACATGGCATTATAAGACATGGGAAGAGCCTGTCATTCTGCCTAAACCCAACCTAACTCCTCAGCAGTCACCTCGAGGACCTTATTTACCACCATGCGTCTCTCTGTCTTGAACCCTGGCTTGATATTGCTGCTTGGGGATGCGGCATTGGCGGCGAGAAAGTACAACTTGACCATGGTCACTTTGGTCCAGCATTTGCTGATGGTCAAAGGGGTCCGATATGGATCTCTCCAGCATCATGGAGGCCACGGCCGTACTCGCTTGTGTGATCTTCGCCTGAAGACATCAAGAGTATGGAACGAGCTAAAAAAAAGTCCCCGACATGTAGTCATCAGCGATTGGAACGCCGAGCCTATGGACATCCTGCTGATTATGTATCGTGACACGGGTATTGTGCCATGGTGCAGCAACTCTGTCGTGTTGAATGTAAAAGGAAGGACATACTGCCACCCCAAGGAGCTCTTGGAGGAGGTACGCGGTTCAGGAAGAAACGGCCTTGGGTGTTTGCTCCAGGCAAGACAGGACATGTACACCAACGAACAGGTGTGCGAACCAACAGAAGGCCAGCGCGAAGTCATCACTGCTCAAAATGACGAGGAATGAATTTGGATCAACTTCATTCACTCGGGAGCACATCACGAGCTGCAGATAAGCGTCGACGAGCACGAGGTGTATGCGATTGCAGCGGATGGGGAGGTTGTGTATCGGCAAAAAGCCCACGCTGCAAACTGCAACTTAGGGGCACGTATTAGGAATGTACATCATCTGTTCCTTGAGTCTACCATCTAAATGCCAGCGTTGTAATGGACTTATTGGACCCGTAGTATTCTAGTTCACTTGAACAAGAAGCCTGGGGACTACGCCATTCGAGCCACATCATTGAGGACAGAACAGATCATCCAAGGCCTCGGCCTTCTTCGATACCCATCGCAGCTAAAGGGGAATGCTGCCAATGTCCCTGACACCAAGCCATGGGGGCACCTCAACGGTTCGCTTGTCTCACCCGCCCTCACAGCAATAGATGAAATGAAGCTAGCCCCTTACCCTCATCAACCACCCCCCGCCAAGTCGGACAACACAATCAAGTTCCTGGTTAACATGACGAGGTCTAGGGCTTGGGCTTTGGGCGTCGGCTACCATCAGGCAATCCGCCAGCAACTACCCCAACTGCTTTGGGATGGATCATCTCGCGGCCAGACGACCTATGGCGACAATCGGCTCCGGAACGAGTCCGTTGTGGACATAATTTACGAAAATGGAGCAAATGTGACGTCGCAGCATCCATTGCATAAGCACAACAACAAGGCTTGGATCATCGGCACAGGCGAAGGTGGCTTTCCCTGGCATATAGTTGCTGATGGCATTGAAGGAGGCGCCGCAAAGAACTTTAACTTCGAAAATCCGCCGATCCGAGACGACTATGGGCTTGGAAACGGGACTGGCGACTGGATAGTTATTCGCTATGAGATTATATTCCCTGCTATTAACGTATTTGATAAGCGAGTGAAACAGACAAGCGAGTGAAACAAAAATCCCTCAACCTACACCTTATCCATTTGATCAATTGATTCTTAACCACCAGCATGTCACAATCTAATTATGAGGCTAGAATGCTTCTTGCCCTTCAGGCCCTTCAAAATGACCCAAAATTAAAGCTCCGACGCGCTGCAACGATCTATATAGTCAATCTAACAACGCTCTGGCGTCGGCAGCAGGGTATTCTTTCTAGGCGAGATACCATCACGAAATCACGCAGGCTATCTGATCTAGAGGAAGAGGTCCTTATTTACTTCATTCTTAACCTAGATTCGCGAGGATTTCCCCCCCGGCTACGTAGTATTAAAGATATAGCTGATCAATTGCTTGCCGACCGCGACGCGCCACCAGTTGGCACGCGTTGGGCTCATAACTTCATTAAGCGATACCTAGACCTTAAGATGCGTTTTTTCCATAAATACGACTACCAGAGAGCCAAGTGTGAAGATCCAACCATTATCCGCGATTAGTTTCGGCTTATAGCGAATATAATCGCGAAGTATGGTATCTAATTAAATAATATCTATAACTTTAACGGGACTGGCTTTCTTATGGGTATGATTATAAGCGGAATGGTTATCATAGGCTTAGAAAGGCGTTCAAAGCCGAAATCAGTGCAGCCTAGAAACCGGGAATGGATTACGGTCATTTAAGCGATCAATGCGGAAGGCTAGGCGATCTAGCCGTTTATCATCGGTGCAGGCCAATATCACCTTGCCAACTGGTACCGAGAAAGCAACCTCCCGGGCGATTGGGCTATTGCGATGACCCAAAATGGCTAGACCGATAATGAGACTAGTCTCAAGTGGCTTAAGCACTTTGACCGGTGCATAACCAATCGATCAATTGGTTCCTATCGTCTTTTAATCCTCGATGGCCATAAAAGTCACTAGTCTATCGACTTTGAGAGATATTATGAGGAAAAGAAGATCATCTGGCTTTATATGCCGCCTCATTCCTCTCATCTACTCTAGCCCCTTAACGTCAGCTGCTTTAGCGTGCTAAAGCGAGCTTATAGTCGAGAAATAGAGCGATTAATTAGATGCTCTATAACCCACGTTTCAATAACTAAGTTCTTTCCGGCCTTCCACGTAGCACACGAGGCCACTATGACGGAAAGAAATATCAGGGGGGCTTTTAAAGGAGCTAGTCTTATTCCTCTTGACCCAGAAACTATGGTCTCAAAGCTTGATGTGCAGCTACGGACTCCAACGCCTACCGAGGAGGGGGCTAAACCCTCTACCCCTTAGGTCTCAAGGACCCCAAAGACTATGCTTAAGGCTAGATCTCAGTCTAAATACCTCGAAAGGCGGATCAGAAGGCATAAGAGTAGCTCCCCAGAGTCAATTATAAAGGCTATGAAGTCTCTTACGAAGGCAGTAAAGGGAAATATGCATCAGACGGCATTATTGCGGGCTAAGGTTAATAACCTTCGAGAGGCAAATAAGATACTAAGCCAGCGCCAGAGGGCAAAAAGGACCAGACTATAGAAAAGAGGGGTAATGACGGTAGAGGAAGGTCATCAGGCAATTGATCAGATGGATATAGATACGTAGGTAGTGGGCGAATCGTCGAGGAGTGGTGGTCGAGGAAGGTTAGTCAGACTAGGTATTCGGCGCTATAGTGTCTGCGGTAAGCCCGGCTATAATATAAGGACCTATTAGGTAGTAATTAAGATATCTAGAGAAGAGTATAGCGATTAGTTTTAATTAATTAAATAGTCTATAGTGTTTTTATTATAATTTCTAATAAGAAGGTTAGGATTTTTTTATTTTACTTACTTATTTATTTTACTCGCTTATTAAGTATATTATTATACTTAGATTAATTATAGATATTATAGTATTAAATACTTAATTTAATTAACTTTTTTTAATTATTATTTTTTAATAATTTTATTATTACTTAAGTATCTAACATATATGCATAGCTTACGTGATAAATAAGTATGTATAATAGTATATTATATTACTAAAATCCCACTTACCCTAGACCTCTTAACTTTTTTTATAAAATAATTAGAAACCTAAAAAGAGTATTTTTATAAACCTAACCTTTTAAGAAACCTTATAATAATTTTTTTAGATTTTTTAAAAAGCCCTTTATAAAGAAATAATTAAATATATAATATAAATATATTTTTTTTATACTACCCTATAAGGAGTATTATAAGATTTTTCTAAAAAAAATATATAAAATAATATATTATATAATAAGTCTAATATTAAAACTTTATTTATTTTAAGCTTTATCTTAAATTTTAAGAGCTTTTTTAATTTCTTTTTATAAGATATAAATACCTATATTATACATACTTATTTATTATACAAGCTAATATATATAATAAGCATGCGACGCATCTAAGTATACAACATACTTTTCCCTCCTATACCTAACTTTTTAATTAATTAATTAATTTTTTTACCACTAAATATATTAGACCTAAATACTAAGGCTAAAACCCTTCTTGCCCTTTAAGCCCTTTAAAATAACCTAAAACTAAGCGTCTGATGCGCTGCAAAGATCTATAAGGTCTCCGAGCCAAGGCTGCGTCGTCGCAGACAGGGAATCCAATCGCGATGCGATTGGATTCCAAAATCACGCCGACTATCTGATCTAGAGGAACAGATCATAGTTCAGTTCATTCTCGACCTAGATTCGCGAGGATTCCCCCCCCGACTGCGTGTTATTAAAGAAATAGCTAATTAATTACTCGCTAACCGCGATGCATTACCCATCGGTAAGCGCTGGGCTTATAACTTCGTTAGGCGATACGAAGAGGTTAAGACGTGTTTTTTTCGTAAATATAACTACTAAAGAGCTAAATGCGAAGATCTAATTATTATTCGCGATTAATTTAGGCTTATAGAGAGCATAATCGCGAAATATAATATTAACCTTACTAATATCTATAATATTAATAAGACTAGCTTTATAATAGGTCTAATTATAAGCGGAATAGTTATTATAGGCATAGATAGGCATAGAAAGCTAAAATTAATATAGCCTAGAAACTAGGAATAGATTATAATAATCTAAGTAATTAATATGGAAGGCTAGGTAATCTCGCTATTTATTATTAGTGCGGGCTAATATTACCTCGCTAATTAGTACTAAGAAAGTAACCTCCTAGGTGATTAGGCTATTGCGATGACTTAAAATAGCTAGACTAATAATAAGATTAGTCTTAAATAGCTAAAATACTTTAACTAGTATATAAGTAATTAATTAATTAGTTTTTATTATCTTTTAATCTTAGATAGCTATGAAAGTTATTACTTTATTAACTTTAAGAGATATTATAAGAAAAATAAGATTATTATACTTTATATACTACCTTATTTATCTTATTTACTTTAGCCTCTTAATATTAAGTACTTTAACCTACTTAAGTAAGCTTATAGTTAAGAAATAAAGTATTTAATTAGATGCTTTATAACCTATATTTTAAAGACTAAGTTCTTTCTAGCCTTCTACGCCATATATTAGGCTACTATAATAGAAAGAAATATTAAGGCGGCTTTTAGAGGAGCTAGGCTTATTCCTCTTAACTCAGAAAGTATAGTCTCGAAGCTTAATATATAGCTATAGACTCTAATGCCTGCCGAGGAGGTAGCTAGCCCTATGACCCCTTAGGCATTAAAGACTTTAAAGACTATCCTTAAGGCCTAATCTTAGTCTAAATACCTTAATAAATAAATTAAAAGGTATTAAAGTAGCTCCTTAGAGTTAATTTTAAGAGCTCTTAAGTTACTTACTAAGGGGACTAAGGTAATAATATATAAAAATGCCTTATTAAGGTCTAAGAATAAAGACCTTTAAGAGGCAAATAAGATACTAAGCCGGCGCTAGAGGGCAAAAAGGATTAGATTATAGAAAAGAGGGGTAATAATAATAGAGGAGGGAAGGCAAGTAATTAATTAGATAGATATTAATGCGTAGGTAGTGGCAGAATTATTAAGAAGTAGTAGTTAAAGAAGGTCGGCGCGACCGGGGGTTTAGTATTATAGTATCTATAGTAAGCCCGGTTATAATATAAGGACTTATTAGGTAATAATTAAGATATCTAGGGAAGAGTATAATAAGTAGTTTTAATTAATTAATTAATTTTTTATATTTTTATTTTAGTTTATAATAATAAGGTTTAAGAAAAGTATATTATATACTTAGATGCGTTATATACTTATTATATATATTATATAATATATATAATAAGCGAGTGGGACAGACAAGCGAGCGGGATAGCTAGATTATATATTAAAACTAGGATTTTTAAATAATTCTAGAAAATTTATATTAAGCTAAGGAAAGCTAAAAATTAGAAGTTAGCTTAATTATATAATATATTATTAATCCTGATTTTTATAGATTATTAGAAAAATACCCTATAGGGTAGTTTAGAAAAAGTATATTCATACTATATAAATAGCTATTTCTCTATAAAGGAGATTTTTTAAAAATCTATAAAAATTAGATATACTTTATTTATGAGTTAAATAGCTAGAAATACTCTTTATAAGTTTCTAGCTATTTTATTAAAGTTTTTATTAAAGTTTAAAAATCCTAGTTTTAGTGCACAGTCTAGCTGTCCCGCTCACTTGTCTGTCCCACTTGCTTATTATATATATTAAGTAATTAATTAGATAGGTATTAGTGCGTAGGTAGTAGCTAAATTATTGAGAAGTAATAATTAAGGAAGGAGAGCGTGACTAAGGGTTTAGCGCTATAGTATATATAATAAGCCTAGTTATAATATAAGAATATATTAAGTAGTAATTAAGATATCTAGGGAAGAATATAATAAGTAATTTTAATTAATTAAATAATTTATTATATTTTTATTATAATTTATATCTTAAAAGTTAAGATTTTTAATTTATATATTTATTTAATTTATATACTTATTAAGTATATTATATAAAAGTTATATTTTATGATTTTTTTATATAATAATATATTTAATAAAACTTAGTATTTTATTAATAAAAATTATATTTAAATAGATTTTTATAAATTTATATATTAATAAGTAATTAATAAATTATTATAATTAATAAATATATTTTATTTTAATTTTAAAGTATATAAAGATATTATTTATATATAAGATATAATTTATATTTAATATACTTATAAATACTAAATAAATATATTTAAAATAAATATATTAAATAATTTAATTAATTTAAATATTATAATAATATACTTAAAATAGCTTTATTTTATTTAATAATTAATCTTTTAATAATTCTTTATATTAAGCTTAATTAAATATTAAATAATATAAATATTAATCTTAGATATATATTTTATTTTATAAAGCTCATTTTATAAATTATTAATAAATAATAAATTATTATATAATATATATAATAAGTATATATTATATATAAGTATATATTATACTTTTTTTATACCTTTAAAATAAAAATTATAATAAAAATACTATAAATTATTTTATTAATTAAAATTACTCGCTATACTCTTCCCTAGATATCTTAATTACTACCTAATATATTCTTATATTATAACTAGGCTTACTATAGATACTATAATGCTAAACTCCCGGTCGCGCCGACCTCCTTTAATTACTATTCCTTAACGATTTAGCTATTACCTACGTATTAATATCTATTTAATTAATTACTTACCTTCCTTCCTCTATTATTATTACCCCTTTTTTTTATAATTAAGTCCTTTTTGCCCTCTAGCGCTAGCTTAATATCTTATTTACCTATTTAAGTTCTTTAACCCTAGCCTTAAGTGAGGCAACCTTATATATAACTATCTTTATTCCCTTAGAAAAAGACTATATAGCTTCTAGAATTAACTCTAGGGAGCTACTTTTATGCCTTTTTACTTGCTTCTTAAGGTAATCTAACTAAGATTAAGCCTTAAGCATAGTCTTTAGGGTCTTTAAGACCTAAGGGGTTAACGGTTTAATCACCTCCTTAGGCGGCATTAGAGTCTATAGCTATATATTAAGCTTTAAGACTATACTTTCCGGGTTAAGAGGAATAAGCTTAGCTCCTCTAAAGGCTAACTTAATATTTTTTTCTATTATAGTGGCTTAAAATGCGGCGTAGAAGGCTAAAAAGAACTTAGTCTTTAAAATATAAGTTATAGAGCATCTAATTAGAAGCTTTATTTCTCGACTATAAGTATTCTTAAGCATGCTAAAGCACCTAATATTAAGTAGCTAAAGTAAATAAGATAAATAAGGTAGTATATAAAGCCTAATAATCTTATTCTCCTCGTAATATCTCTTAAATTTAATAGAGTAGTGACTTTTATAGCTATTAAGGATTAGAAGATAATAATAACTATTTAATCGCTTAGCTATATACCGATTAAAGTGCTTAAGCCACTTAAGACCGGTCTCATTATCGGTCTAGCCATTTTAGGTCGTCGTAATAGCCTAATCGCCCGGGAGGTTACTTTCTTAGTACTAGTTAGCGAGGTAATATTAGCCCGCACCGATAATAAACGGCGGGATCGCTTAGCTATCCGCATTAATCGCCTAGATGACTATAATCTATTCTCGGTTTCTAGGCTATACTAATTTTAGCTTTCTACGCCTTTCTATGCCTATAATAACCATTCCGCTCTAAATTATACCTATTATAAAGCTAGTCTCATCAATGTTATAGAGATCATCTAATTAGATGCCATACTTCGCGATTATATTCGCTATAAGCATAAACTAGTTATAGATAATAGCTAGATCTTCGCACTTAGCTCTCTAGTAGTTATATTTCTAAAAAAAATACGTCTTAAGCTCTAGGTATCATCTAATAAAGTTATAAGCCTAATGCGTGCTAACTAGTAGTGCGTCGCGGTCAGTAAGTAATTAATCAGCTATTTCTTTCATACTATGTAGTCGGGGGGGAAATCCTCGTGAGTCTAGGTCGAGAATGAAGTGAATAATGATCTATTCCTTAAGATCAGATAGTCGACGCGATTAAGGGATCCAATCGTGTCGCGATTAAATGCCATTCTGCCGGCGACATAGCCTATGCTCGGAGATCCTATAGAGGTTTGCAGCGCATCGGATGCTTAGTTTTGGGTTATTCTGAAGTGCTTAAAGAGTAAGAAGAGTTTTAGCCTTAGTATTTAGGTCTGATATATTTAATAGTTAAAGAATTAATTAATTAAATGAAAAGTTAGGTATAGGAGGGAAAAGTGCGATATATGCTTGTATGTGATATATGCTTATTATATATATTATATTAATTATTACTTTATTAATTCTTTAATAATTTATATAAAGGCTTATTTTTTTTATTTTTCTTAGAAATAAATATCTTTAAGGCTTTAATTATATTAATAAAATATTATATATACTTATTTACTAAGTCTTTTATAATATATTCTCTTAGTCTTAAATATTATATATTATTTAATAAATATATTAAATTATATAAGATCTTTTTTTCACTTTATTAGGTTAATTATACATATCATTCTTATAATTATTAATATATATTTTATTATTTTTTTATTAAAATACCCTTTTAGTTTTTTAAATATTAAAAATAGCTTTTTAAATTATTTTTATAGGTTTACCTATATTAACTATAAGTATTTATTTAATAACCTCCTTTAAGGTAAGAAATGCTATAATATATAATATAAATACTTTTTTAATAGTTTAAATAATCTATAAAATAAAAAATATTAAATAAATAATAATAGTTATAATATTATATATATTAATAATATAATATATATAATAAGTAAATATACTTAACGTATATGATAAGCGAGTGGGACAGACAAGCGAGCGGGACAGCTAGATTATATATTAAAACTAGGATTTTTAAATAATTCTAGAAAATTCATATTAAGCTAAGGAAAGCTAAAAATTAGAAGTTAGCTTAATTATATAATATATTATTAATCCTGATTTTTATAGATTATTAGAAAAATACCCTATAGGGTAGTTTAGAAAAAGTATATTCGCACTGTATAAATAGCTATTTCTCTATAAAGGAGATTTTTTAAAAATCTATAAAAATTAGATATACTTTATTTATAAGTTAAATAGCTAGAAATACTCTTTATAAGTTTCTAGCTATTTTATTAAAGTTTTTATTAAAGTTTAAAAATCCTAGTTTTAGTGCACAGTCTAGCTGTCCCGCTCACTTGTCTGTCCCACTCGCTTATCATATATATTAATATATATATATAATAAAAATTATAAGTTTCTTAATAAAAACTATTATAATAAGACTATAAATTATTTATTTAATTTAATTTATTTAATATATTTTCTTTAGATATTCTAAGTATTACCTTAGAAGTCCTTATATTATAATTTAGCTTATTATAAATATTATAATAATAAATAACATGCATAATAAGCGAGCCAGTCAGATAAGCGAACCGGTTAAAAATCCCTTAACCTCTCCTCTTCTCATTTAATCAGATACTCCTCAACCACGCAATATACCATAATCAAATAACAAGGCAAATATCCTTCTTGCGCTTCAAGCCTATTAGAATAACCTAAAATTAAGCCTCTAATAGGCCACAAAGATCTATCAAGTCTATTATAATACCCTCTTCGACCGAGAGAATAGCGTCCCTACGCGATATAATACTACGCCTAACTCGTAGAAACTATCTAATCTAGAGAAATAGATCATAGTTTAATTTATTCTTAACCTAGATTTACGAGGGTTTCTCCTAAGACTATATAGTATTAAAGAAATAGCTAATTAATTACTTATTAACCGCGATATATTACTTATTAATAAGCGCTAAGCTTTTAACTTTATTAAATAATACTTAGACCTTAAGATATATTTTTTTTATAAATATAATTATTAGAGGGCTAAAAATAAAGATTTAACTCTTATTTATAATTAATTTATCTTTATAATAAATATAATTATAAAATATAATATTACCTTAGCTAATATTTATAACTTTAATAAGATTAGTTTTATAATAAATATAATTATAAATAAAATAATTATTATAGGTATAAAAAGGTATAAAAACCTAAAATTAGTTTAGCCTAAAAATTAAAAATAGGCTATAATTATCTAGGCTATTAATACTAAAGGGTAAGTAATCTAGTTATTTATTACGGTTACGGGCTAATATTACCTCGCTAGCTAATACTAAGAAAGCAACCTCCTAGGTAATTAAGCTATTATAATAACTTAAAATAACTAAATTAATAATAAGATAAGTCTTAAGTAGCTAAAATACTTTAATTAATATATAAGTATTTAATTAAATAATTATTATTATCTTTTAATTCTTAATAGCTATAAAAGCTATTACTTAGTTAACTTTAAGATATATTATAAAGAAAATAAAATTATTATACTTTATATATTACTTTATTTATCTTATTTACTTTAGCCTCTTAATATTAGATACTTTAGGCTACTTAAAAAAGCTTATAATTAAGAAATTAAGTATTTAATTAAATACTTTATAACCTATATTTCTAAGACTAAGTTCTTTTTAGCCTTTTATATTACTTATTAAGCTATTATAATAAAAAGTAATACTAAGGGGGGTTTTAAAGGGACTAGGCTTATTCCTCTAGACTTAGAAAGTATTATATTAAAGCTTAATATATAACTATAGACTCTAATACCGGTTTAAGAAAAGGCTAACCTTCTTAACCCTTAGGTCTTAAAGACCCTAAAGATTATCCTTAAGGCTAGCTCTTAGTTTAAATACTTAGAAAGATAAATTAAAAGGCATTAAAATAGCTCCCTAGTATTTATTTTTAAGGCTCTTAAGTTATTTTCTAAAGAAATAAAGGTAATAATATATTAAATAATATTATTAAAATCTAAGAATTAAATTTTTTAATAATTAAATAAGGTTCTTAATAAGTAATATTAAATAAAAAAAAGGTAATTATAAAATAAAAAGAAAATAATTATAGATAAAAGAAGGGAAGTAATTAATTAGATAAGTATTAATTTATAAGTAGTAATTAAATTATTAAAAAGGAATAATTAAGAAAGGTTAATATAATTAAGGGAAAGATATTATAAAGTATATAATAAGACTAAATATAATATAAGGACTTATTATATAATAATTAAGATATTTAGATAAAAATATAATAATTAGTTTTAATTAATTAAATAATTTATTATATTTTTATAATAATTTATATTTTAAGGGTTAAAAAAAGTAATTAATTTACTTATTTAATTAACTTACTTATTATATATATTAATTAAGAATTACTTAATTAAATAAAAAATTATAAATTAAGAGATTTTTATTTAATTTACTTATTTATTTAATTTACTTATTAAATATAATACTTAATATATTAAGCCTTAATAATAAGGCTAAAATAATTTTAATACTTTAAGCTATTTAAAATAACTTAAAATTAAGTCTTTAATAAGTTATTATTATTTATAAGGTTTATTATTAGACTTTATATTATTAATAATAAGGTATTTAATCTTAATATAATAATATTTGAATTTTATATAAGCTATTTAATTTAAAAAAAGATTTTTATTTATTTTATTTTTAACTTAGATTTACGAGGATTCCCTCTTAGGCTATATAGTATTAAAGAAGTAGCTATTTAATTACTTATTAATTGCGATATATTACTAATTAGTATATATTAGGCTTATAATTTTATTAAGTAATACTTAGACCTTAAGACTTATTTTTTTAGAAATATAATTATTAAAGATTTAAATATTAAGATCTTATTCTTATTTATAATTAGTTTTAACTTATAATTAATATAATTATAAAGTATAATAATATATATAATAAGCAAGTAAAATAGATAAGTAAGTAAGATAAAAATCCCTTAACTTATATTATTTCTATTTAATTAATTAATTTATTATTAAAAAAGATATTTAGCTTAAATACTAAGGCTAAAATCCTTTTTACCCTTTAAGCCCTTTAAAATAACTTAAAACTGATCCTTTAGCGTACTATAGAGATATATAATATTTATTATATAAAGCTCTAGCGCTAATAGCAAGGCATTTAGTCTTATTATAATATTATCCCTAAATTATATAAATTATTAGTTCTAAAAGAATAAATCCTTACTTATTTTGTTCTTAATTTATATTTATAAGGATTCCCCTCTTAGCTTTATAATATAAAAGAAATAATTAATTAATTACTTATTAACTATAATATATTATTAATTAATATATATTAGGCTTTAAGCTTTATTAAGTAATACCTAGCCCTTAATATATATTTTTTTTTAAAAATATAATTACTAAAGAGCTAAATATAGAGATCTAATAATTATTTATAATTAATTTTACTTTATAAGAAATATAATTATAAAATATAATATCTAATTAAATAATTATTATAACTTTAATAAGATTAGCTTTTTATAAGTATAATTATAAGTAAAATAATTATTATAGGTTTAAAAAGGTATTTAAAGCTAAAATTAATATAGCTTAGAAATTAAAAATAAATTATAATTATTAAAATTATTAATATAAAAAACTAAATAACTTAATTATTTATTATTAATATATATAAATATTATCTTATTAATTTATACTAAGATAATAACCTCTTAAGTAATTAAGCTATTATAATAACCTAAAATAATTAAATTAATAATAAAACTAATTTAAAATAATTAAAATATTTTAATTAATATATAACTAAGTAATTAAATAATTATTATTATTTTTTAATTCTTAATAATTATAAAAATTATTATTTTATTAAATTTAAGAGATATTATAAAAAAAAAATTATTTAGCTTTATATATTATTTTATTTCTTTTTTTACTTTAATTACTTAATATTAAATACTTTAAGTTACTTAAAAAGGCTTATAATTAAGAAATCAAATATTTAATTAAATACTTTATAATTTATATTTTAAAGACTAAGTTTTTTTAGCCTTTTATATAATATATAAGGCTATTATAATAAAAAGAAATATTAAGGGGGCTTTTAAAAGAGCTAATTTTATTCCCTTTAACTTAGAAATTATAGTCTTAAAGCTTAATATATAGCTATAGATACTAATATGAATTAAGGAGGTAATTAAATTATTAACCCCTTAGGCTTTAAACACCTTAAAGATTATATTTAAGGCCTAATCTTAGTTTAAATACCTTAAAAGATAAATTAAAAGGTATTAAAGTAACTCTTTAAAGTTAATTCTTAAAGTATTAAAGTCTCTTATAAAAGAAATAAAAGTAATTATATATAAGATAGCTCTTATAAGAGTAAAGATCTAAGACTTTTAATAGGTAAATAAAATACTAAGTTAATATTAAAAAATAAAAAAGATTAAATTATAAAAAAAAGAGGTAATAATAATAAAAAAAAATAATAATTAAATAAATAAATATAATATATATATATAGCTTATATAATAAATAAGTATATATAATATAGGTATTTATATCTTATAAAAAGAAATTAAAAAAGCTTTTAAAATTTAAGATAAAATTTAAAATAAAGTTTTAATATTAGATTTATTATATAATATATTATTTTATATATTTTTTTAGAAAAATCTTATAATATTCCTTATAGGGTAGTATAAAAAAAGTATATTTATATTATATATTTAATTATTCCTCTATAAAGGGCTTTTTAAAAAATCTAAAAAAATTATTATAAGGTTTCTTAAAAGGTTAGGTTTATAAAAATACTCTTTTTAGGTTTCTAATTATTTTATAGAAAAAGTTAAGAGGTCTAGGGTAAGTAAGATTTTAATAATATAATATACTATTATATATACTTATTTATTATATAAGCTATATATATATATTATATATTAGTATTTCTCTAATAGCTCTAAGGCATAAACTTATTCCCTTTACTTATTAAAAACCTTAGCTCTTATAAATTATAAGGCTAACTTCGGGTATTTAAATCTCTAATACTTTATTAATACTCTAATAATCTATCCCTAATAATAAGTCTATAGCTTATACCTAAAGTTATAGTATTTTACCTATAACTTTAAAGCTCTCTTTTAGTATTTATATACCTAGGCCTATATATAGCTAAGTATTATTAAGTATTTAGTAATATTTTATATATTTATTTATATTTTTATTAAGATATATTCTATATACTATAGGTAATAACTAAATAATACCTCTATTAAAGAGACCCTAATAATTAAGTATTTATTTTTATTATAAGTAAAAGTAATATCTAATAATTATATTACTTACCTTTTAAGTAATTCTCTTATATATACTCTTAAATACTTTTTAAGTATCTAATATATATATTTTATTTAATTATTTATCTAAGGATAATATATAATTAATAATTAGTAATAAATTACTTATTTCTTTATAAGGTTTACTTAGAACTTATTAATAATTAGCTTATCTTAGTTATTAATAATCCCTTTTAATATATTAAAATAGCTTTTAATATACTTATATAAAAGAATTATAAGCTTAATAGCTTTAAGTTTCTTCTTAGTTAAGATAAATAATATAAACTTAATTATCTTATAAATAATAATAAGGATTATATTATAATTATTACTATTACTTTAAGTACTTAGTAGTAGCCTAGTAATAAAATTAAAGTTAATCTCTTAAAATAGGTATAATAATAATAATAATAATTAAAACTTCCTATAAGGCTTATACCTAAGGACTTTAATGCCTTAATAGATTAAGTAGCTTTTAATATACTCTTAGATATCTTTTATAATACCTTACTAATAAAACTTCCTCGAGATAAAATTAAGTATTTTTTATAATCCTATATAGCTTACTCTTAGATTATTATGATATTAATAAAAGATCTCTATTCTTATAGCGCTTTAATCTAAGATAATTAGTCTTCCTTTATAATATAATAAGTCTTAGGAGTTTATTATATATCTCTTATATTTATTAATAGCTCTCTAAGCCTTTTTCTTAAACTCTTAGTATTATTAATCTTAGCTCTATAATTCCTTAATTAATACCTTAAATCTCTTAAAAGGCTAAGAGAAAAGTATTATTTCGCCCTTTATAAGCTCTTTTATAACTAAGTATAAGATATATTACTCTAGAATAATAACCCTAGTTATAATTAGGTCCCTAGAAGCTTACTAAGAGTTCTTTACTTACTTAGTGATCTATAAAGTATTTACTTTTTTTATTCTTACTTATTAATATTAGGTTATAATAATAGATATAATATAATAAGTATTACTCTTTAGCTTATACTTATAGGAAGGGGGGGACCTCTTATTATAGCTTATATTATATAGATATATATAGCTAAAATGCTTACTTTATCTTTAAGTATAATAATATATTACTAAGTAGGTTTTAATAACTTATATATAAGCTCTAACTTTTTAGCTAATATAAATAAGATATCTTTATAAAAAATCTCTCTTTTTATATAATTAGGTCTCCTTAAAAGACTATTTATAAGGTTTTTTATCCCTAGTTTATATTTAATATTAAAATTAAAAGCTAATAGTTAATAGACCTAGCGGGTAAATCTACCTTATAGATTCTTAGCTAATACCTTAATAATACCTATAAATATTTAGTAATTTATTAAAATTAAAAACCTTTCTAAGAATCCTTATAAATAATAAAACTAATATTCTAGGCTCTTAATAATTACTAATAATTCTTATTATTTCATAGCTTATTATTACTCTTAGTCTTATAACTTCCGCGATTAATAAGTAATTAATTACTCTTAGGTATTAATTAATTAGGTTAAAATACCTAAGATAGCTTTTACTAAGGTATTTATTTTTTATCTTAGTTAAAAGAGATAAGTCTTAATAATAAAGAATTATTATAAAATAAAAAGCCTACTTAAGCTATTAAAAAGCTTATTTTATATTAATTATTTAGGTAAATTTATTACTTTTTTTTTATTTTTACTTTTTTTTAATAAAGATATAATTAGGCTTATAATTACTAAGTAATATAGAATAAATTTCTAATAAAAGTTATAAAAGCCTAAGAAGACTTATATATCCCTAAAGCTAATTAAGGCCTCTTATTTAGATATTAACTTAACTTAAATAAGATTTATTTTTACTTTTTCTTAAGTAATAATATACCTAAGGAACTTAATATTTTATTAATAAAAGTTATACTTAGATAGCTTACTATATAGCTATACTTTAATAAGCTATTATAAAACTTTTTTAAAGTACTTAATATATTTTTCTCTTATTTATAAATAAACTAAGATATTATCTATATAAAATATATAATATATATCTAATATATTAATAAGTAATTAATAAATATATATTTAAAATATAATAAGGGCATTAATAAGCCTAAATAGCATAACTATATATTAAAAATACTTATATCTTATATAAAAGGCTATCTTTTATTAATCCTTTTTTATAACTCTTATCTAATAATATATATTATAAATATTAATCTTAGAGATTTAATTTACTTTAGTGAGCTAATTTAAGAGGTCTTTAATAAAGGGGAAAAAGTATTAATTCTTAATTATAACCTTATTTAACCTATAATAATTTATATATAAGTATATTTTTTTATTCTTTTTAGGCCTAAAGAATATTAAGGTATTTATTTTACTTATTAAGTATTTAATATATCTATTTACTAGGTTCTCTATGAGGTATTCCTAAAGGGTAGTATATTATGCCTTATTTATAAGATATAATAGCCTATAAGATAACTTATTTCCTTAAATAAGGTTAATCCTATAAGTTATTTCTAATAAAAGCGGCATTCCCTTAGCTACTTCCTTATTAAAAAACCCTTCTAGGCCTTTAAGTTTTAATAAAAGCCTCTTAATATCTTTTATCTCTATATCTAATAGCTTATTAAGTATAATTATATTCTTTTCTTAAGGCATAAAGGTAATATATATAATAAGTATATAGCATAAATAAATATATAGCATATTTTTCTTAATCTTTAAAATAAAATTAAAGATAAAAATATAATAAAATATCTAATTAATTTAATTTAATTATTATCTTTTTCTTTAAATTACTTAATAATAGTCTAATATATTCTTTTATTATACCTAGCTTTATTATATTTCTTATAATAGCCTTCTTTTAGTTATACTTACCCGCCTTAATTATTACTTCTTAATAATTTACCTTATATTTATATATTAATATTTATCTAATTAATTACTTCCCTTATCTTATTTATAGTTATCTTCTTTTTATCTTATAGCTAGGTTTTTTTTACTTTATATTGCTTACTTAGGGCCTTATTTAACTATTAAAGGGTCTAGATCTTAGACTCTATTAAGATTATCTTATGCATTATTACCTTTATTTTCTTAGTTAATAACTTAAGAGCCTTAAAAATAGACTTTAGAGAGCTATTTTAATACCTTCTAATTTATCTTTCGAGGTATTTAGACTAAGAGCTAGCCTTAAGGATTATCTTTAAGGTCTTTAAGACCTAAGGGTTAAGCTAGCTATCTTCCTCCTTAGGAGGCATTAGGGTTTATAGCTAGATATTAAGCTTTAATATAATACTTTTAGGGTCTAAAGGAATAAGCCTAGCTCCTTTAAAACCCCCCTTAATATTACTTTATATTATAATACCTTAATAAGTAATATAAAAGGCTAAGAAGAACTTAATCTTTAAAATATAAGTAATAAAGTATTTAATTAAATATTTAATCTCTTAATTATATATTATTTTTAATAGCTTAAAGTACTTAATATTAAGAGGCTAAAATAAGTAAAATAAATAAGGTAATATATAAAATATAATAATTTTATTTTCCTTATAATATTACTTAAAGTTAATTAAATAACAATTTTTATATCTATTAAGGATTAAAAGATAATAATAACTATTTAATTATATACTTATATAATAATTAAAGTACTTTAGCTACTTAATATTAGTTTTATTATTAATCTAGCTATTATAAGTTATTATAATAGCTTAATTGCCTAGGAGGTTACTTTCTTAATATTAGTAAAAGAGGTAATATTAGCCTATAACTATAATAAATAGCTAGATTGCTTACCTTTTGGTATTAATCGCCTAGATAACTATAACTTATTCTTAGTTCTTAGGCTAGACTAATTTTAGGTTTTTATACCTTTTTATGCCTATAATAACTATTTTACTTATAATTATACTTATTATAAAGCTAGTCTTATTAAAGTTATAAATATTAATAAGGGTAATATTATATTTTATAATTATATTTATTATAAGTATAAACTAATTATAAATAATAATTAAATCTTTATATTTAGCCCTCTAATAGTTATACTTATAAAAGAAATATATCTTAAGGTCTAGATATTACTTAATAAAGTTAAAAGCCTATTACTTGCTAATAAGTAATATATCGCGGTTAATAAGTAATTAATTTATTATTTCTTTAATATTATATAGTTATAGGGGAAAGCCTCGCGAATCTAGGTTAAGGATAAATTAAATTATAATCTCTTCCTCTAGATTAGATAGCTTATATAATTTAGGGATTTAATTAACTCGAGATTAAATGCTATTTTATTAATAATAGAGCCTTTACTCTTTAATCTTATAGATTATTATAGTATATTAGATACTTAATTTTAGGTTATTTTAAAAGGTAAGAAGGGCAAGAAGTATTTTTACCTTTATATTTAATTATAATATCTTAAATAATTAAGAATTAATTAATTAAATAAAAAAAAAAAGAAATTAAGGGATTTTTATATCATATACTTATCTATGCTATATACTTATTATATATATTAGCTATTATATATAATATATAAGTAGCCTCTTAGTTTTTAATAATATCTTAAAAAAGGACTTTAAATCTATAAAAGTAATTTTTAATAATACTATAATATATATAATAAATAAATAATATAAATAAATAAGTGCTATATTTTTTTAACTCTTTTAATAAAATTATAATAAAAATATAATAAATTATTTAATTAATTAAAATTACTTATTATATTTTTCTTTAGAGGTCTTAATTATTACTTAATATATTTTAATATTATAACTAGACTTATTATATATTTAATAATACTAAACTCTTAGTTATATTAACCTTCCTTAATTATTATTTCTTAATAATTTAGCTATTACTTATATATTAATATTTATCTAATTAATTATTTACCTTTTTTCTTTTATTATTATTACCCCTTTCTTTTATAATTAGGTTCTTTTTACCCTTTAGCGCTAGCTTAATATCTTATTTACTTATTAAAGATCTTATATCTTAGCCCTTAATAATACTATCTTATATATAATTGCCTTTATTCCCTTAGAAAAATACTTTAATACCTTAAGAATTAATTCTAAAAAGCTACTTTAATATCTTTTAATTTATCTTTTAAAGTATTTAGATTAAGATTTAATCTTAAGTATTATCCTTAGAGTCTTTAAAGCCTAAGGGGTTAAAAGCTTAGCCTTTTCCTTAATTAATATTAAAGTCTATAGCTATATATTAAGCTTTAAGACTATACTTTTTAGGTTAAGAGGGATAAGTCTAGCCCCTCTAAAAGTAAATCTAATATTTTATTTTATTATAATAACTTAATAAGTAATATAAAAGGCTAAGAAGAACTTAGTCTTAGAAATATAAGTTATAAAGTATTTAATTAAATACTTTATTTCTTAATTATAAGTTTTTTTAAGTAAGCTAAAGTAAATAAGATAAATAAAATAATATATAAAATATAATAATCTTATTTTTTTTATAATATCTCTTAAAGTTAATAAAATAATAACTTTTATAATTATTAAGAATTAAAAAATAATAATAATTATTTAATTACTTAATTATATATTAATTAAAGTATTTTAGCTACTTAAGGCTTATCTTATTATTAATTTAGCTATTTTAAGAGGTTATAATAATTTAATCGCCTAAGAGGTTATTTTTTTTATATTAATTAGTAAGGTAATATTAGCTTATACTTATAATAAATAGCTAAATTATTTAGCTTTTTATATTAATCGCCTAAATTATTATAATTTATTCCTAGCTTTTAGGCTATATTAATTTTAATTAATTATACCTTTTTATGCTAATAATAACTATTTTATTTATAATTATACCTATAAGGAAGCTAGTCTTATTAAAGTTTTAGATATTATTTAATTAAATATTATACTTCGTGATTATATTCACTATAAGCTAAAACTACTTTTAGATTTTTTTTAAATCTTTATACTTAGTCCTCTAGGAATTATATTTATAAAAAAAACATATCTTTAGCTTTTCTTATTGCCTAATAAAGTTAAAAGCTTAGCGCTTATTAATAAGTAGCGCATTATAGTTAGCAAGTAGTTAATTAGTTATTACTTTAATAATATATAATCGCAGGAGAAAACCTTATATATCTAGGTTAAGAATAAATTAAATTATAATCTATTCCTTTAAATTAAATAATTAGTATAAATTTAAGATAATATTATATTAGGATTAAATATCTTATTAGCGGCGATATTACTACTACTTATAAATCTTATATATCCCTATAGCGCTTTAGACGCTTAGTTTTAGGTTATTTTAAAGGGCTTAAAGGGCAAGAAGTATTCTAGCCTTAGTATTTAAGTCTAATATATTTAATAATTAATAATTAATTAATTAAATAAAAAGTTAAGTATAAGAGGGAAAAGTATAGCGCTTATTTATTTATAGCGCTTACTTATTATATATATTAAGTTAATTATATAATTAATAATAATACCCTCTTAGCCTATAAAGTAATAAAATAAGATTATATTATACCTCCTTAAGCTAGTATTAAACCCTGCGAATACTTATTATATTTTTTATAGCTCCTTATTATTATTAAAAAAAAAAAAGTAAGCTAATAAGTATTCCCTAGGTTTATTTTATTTCCTTTAAAGAATTTTAACCCTAAGGTAATATAATTTATTATAGGCTTAAGTTTAAGTTTCTTAATAAGGTTTATATTAATTAGATTAATCTTAGACCTTATATTAAGAAATATATTAAGCTCTTTTTTAGCGAGCTCTTAAAGAGCTAATCCTTTTACTTAGGCTATTTTCCTTATAGGTATTTATTTAATAGGGTTTATAAATAGAGAGTTAAGTTCCTCCTCTATTTACTTTAATTTTCTAAGTTATTTAACTTTTTAACTTAAATATAATTAACCTTTATTAAGAAATTACTTTTTTTAATAAGGGTTTAATTTATATTACTTTATCTCTTTAATAAGTAATCTAGGGCTTTATAGCCTAATTAATTATAGCTATAATATTTAATTATTACTAGTCTCTTATTAATTTATATATAATATATTACTATTATAAGTATACTTAAGTAACTCTAGGTTCTTTAATAATATTTTAAGCCTATTCCTAAGGGTAGCCCTAAGAAAAAACTTCTTTTATAGGTTCTCTTATATCTTCCTTAATAAAAAAAGTAATATCTCTTCGCTATAGGTTTAAAAATATCTAGCTTATACTTCTTCTTAGCTTTATTACTAGCTTAAGATTAGTTTTAAATATATTCTACCTTACTAATAATATCCCTAGCTCTCTCTAGGGGCTATTTAATTTACTTAAGCTCTCTCTTAACCCTAGGTATAAGGTAATAAAAATAATAATAAATTATGCCCTTATCTTTTTCTTATTTTATTAATAATATATTATAAAAGATATATTATTATATAAAATACTAAAAGGGAGTTTTTTTTTTTCTTTATATAATAATTATAAGTTAATTTCTTATTTATTATTTTTATAATTCTAAGTTAATATATTATCTTTATATAAATATAAAATACTTTTCTTAAGAAAAGAGGTTTATTATTAAGCTAATAATATATATTTTTTATTTTATTTAGATAATATAATTAAGCTTAATTATAAATTATTTAATTTATTATTTAGCTATAATATTAAGCCTTAATTAATTATTAACTTTAATAACTTTAATTTAATTATTAATCTTAATTATATTAATATACTTAGCTAAGAGCTTATAATTATATTATAATAGCTTCTTATAATTCTTATAAAAAATAAGCGCTAATTATTTAATAAATTATATTAATATTTAATTTTATTATAATAAATAATATAAGATTACTTATTATTATTTTTATTTATCTTATTAATAATATTATTATTCTCGCCTTTATAATCTCCTTAACCTTCCTAAGAATAAAAAGCCTAAGGAGGATATTAATAATAAGTTCGCTTTTTTTTGCTATCGCCTTAGTAAGGTTATTCTTTAGTATAGTATTATAACCAAAGTATAGCCTATTTATAGTTATTATTTCTCACTAAGTAAGTAAGTAATATCTTCTAATTATATTAATAAGTAGCCTTTATACTTATGTGGAGATATTAAAAGGGTCTCTAAGATAAGAGTCTCTTATTATCTCTTATTCTCTTAGATTAGCTATTTAAGGTCCTTTATATTTATATACCCTAGGATCCTTAATCCTATAATTAAGTTAATAAGTAGTATTATTATTTATCTCTTTTATTATAACTCTATTTAGTTATTTTTATTAATATAGCGCTAAGCTATTAATTATTAATTAATAGGGGTATTCTTATATAACTTATTTATCTTAATAATATGCTAATCTTTTATAAAGGTAAATATTAAAGAATTATAAGGGTATAGGCCTAATTAATATAATTAAGGTAATATTAGAGATATAAGATAAGTTTTATTTATTAATTTAACTTTAATTTATTAAAGCTTTTATAATCCTTTAGCGAGAAAAATTTAATATAGCCTAAGGCCTATATAACTATCTAAGGGTTTTTTAATCTATTAGTAATAGCTAATATAAACCTAGATATTCTTATAAAAATATAAGTTATAAAGTATTTAATTAGATATTTTATTTCTTAATTATAAGTATTTTTAAATAAGCTAAAATACTTAATATTAAGAGTCTAAAATAAATAAGATAAATAAGATAATATATAAAATATAATAATCTTATTTTTCTTATAATATATCTTAAAGTTAGCTAAGTAATAACTTTTATAATTATTAAAGATTAAGAGATAATAAAAACTAATTAATTAATTAATTATATACTAATTAAAATACTTAAGCTATTTAAGATTAGTCTTATTATTAATCTAGCTATTTTAAGTTATTATAATAGCTTAATTACCTAAGAGGTTATTTTCTTAATATTAATTAGCGAGGTAATATTAGCCTATATTAATAATAAACAGCGAGATTACCTAGCCTTTTATATTAATTACTTAGATTATTATAATTTATTCTTAGCTTCTAGGCTATATTAATTTTAGCTTTTTATACCTATTTATACCTATAATAATTATTCCGCTTATAATTATACCTATAAGAAAGCTAATCTTATTAAAGTTATAGATATTATTTAATTAGATATTATATTTTATAATTATATTCGCTATAAGCTAAAACTACTCATAGATAATAATTAAATCTTTATACTTAGCTCTTTTATAGTTATATTTATAAAAAAAACGCATCTTAAGCTCTTTATATTACTTAATAAAGTTTCTAGCCTAATATTTATTAATAAGTAATATATTATAGTCTATAAGTAATTAGTTAATTATTTCTTTAATATTATATAATCGCGAGGGAAATTCTTATAAGTCTAAGTTAAGAATAAACTAAATAATAATTTATTTTTTTAAATTAAATAATTTATATAAGTTAAGAATAATATTAGCTCGAGCTTATATATTATTATATTAATAAAAAAGAGTAATATAATTAATTTAATAAAGCTTTATAATATATTAAAGACTAAGTTTTAGGTTATTTTAATAAGCTTAAAGGGCTAAAAGAATTCTAGCTTTATTATTTAATTATAGCATCTTATATAATATATATAATAAGCGAGCTAGTTAGATAAGTAAACTAGTTAAAAATCCCTTAATTTCTCCTCTTCTTATTTAATTAAATACTCCTTAACTACGCAATATATTATAATTAAATAACGAGGCAAATATCCTTTTTATGCTTTAAGCCTATTAGAATAACCTAAAATTAAGCCTCTAATAGGCCGCAAAGATCTATTAGGTCTATTATTATACCCTCTTTAATTAAGAGAATAGCGTCCCTATATAATATAATACTATGCCTAACTCGTAGAAACTATTTAATCTAAAAGAATAAATTATAATTTAATTTATTCTTAACCTAGATTTATAAGGGTTTTCTCTAAGACTATATAATATTAAAGAAATAATTAATTAATTACTTATTAACTATGATATATTACCTATTAATAAGCACTAAGCTTTTAACTTTATTAAATAATACCTAGACCTTAAGATATATTTTTCTTATAAATATAACTATTAGAGAGCTAAATATAAAGATTTAATTTTTATTTATAATTAATTTACCCTTATAATAAATATAATTATAAAATATAATATTACCTTAGCTAGTATTTATAACTTTAATAAGATTAGCTTTATAATAAATATAATTATAAATAAAATAATTATTATAAGCGCAAAAAGGCATAAAAACTTAAAATTAATCTAGCCTAGAAATTAAAGATAAGCTATAATTATTTAAGCTATTAATACTAAAGGGTAAGTAATTTAGTTATTTATTATAATTATAGGCTAATATTACCTCACTAGCTAGTATTAAAAAAGTAACCTCCTAGGTAATTAAGCTATTATAATAACTTAAAATAGCTAGACTAATAATAAGATAGATCTTAAGTAGCTAAAGCACTTTAATTAATATATAAGTATTTAATTAAATAATTATTATTATTTTTTAATTCTTAATAGCTATAAAAGTTATTACTTAATTAACTTTAAGATATATTATAAGGAAAATAAGATTATTATATTTTATATATTACCTTATTTATCTTATTTATTTTAGCCTCTTAATATTAAGTACTTTAAGTTACTTAAGAAAGCTTATAATTAAGAAATAAAATATTTAATTAAATACTTTATAACTTATATTTTTAAGACTAAGTTCTTTTTAGCCTTTTATATTACTTACTAAGCTATTATAATAAAAAGTAATATTAAAAGGGGTTTTAAAGGGGCTAGGCTTATTCCTTTAGACCTAAAAAATATTATATTAAAGCTTAATATATAGCTATAGACTTTAATACCGGTTTAAGAGGAAGCTAGTCTCTTTAATTCTTAGGTCTTAAAGACCTTAAAGATTATCTTTAAGGCTAGCTTTTAGTTTAAATACTTAGAAAGATAAATTAAAAGGCATTAAAGTAGCTCCCTAGTATTTATTTTTAAGGCTCTTAAGTTATTTTTTAAAGAAATAAAGGTAATAATATATTAAATAATATTATTAAAATCTAAGAATTAAATCTTTTAATAATTAAATAAGGTTCTTAATAAGTAATATTAAGTAAAAAAAAGGTAATTATAAAATAAAGAGAAAATAACTATAGATAAGAGAAGAGAAGTAATTAATTAAATAAGTATTAATCTATAAATAGTAGCTAAATTATTAAGAAGTAATAATTAAGGAAGGTTAATATAACTAAGGGAAAGGCGCTATAGAGTATATAATAAGACTAAATATAATATAAGGACCTATTATATAATAATTAAGATATTTAAAGAAAAATATAGTAATTAGTTTTAATTAATTAAATAATTTATTATATTTTTATAATAATTTATATCTTAAGGGTTAAGAAAAATAATTAATTTACTTATTTAATTAGCTTACTTATTATAATATACTTAATAAGTATATAGATTAGATAAGTATATAAATTAAAAATCCCTTATCTTATAATATTTCTATTTAATTAATTAATTCTTAACTACCTAATATGCTATAATTAAATAGAGAGGCTAATATCCTTCTTATGCTCTAGGCCTATTAAAATGACCTAAAATTAAGTCTCTAATGCGCCGCAAAGGTCTATAAAATCTCTTATATTACTCTCTATCGCCGATAGCATAGCATATCTATGTATTATAATTAGATCCTTAAATTATATAAACTATTTAATCTAGAGGAATAAATTATTATCTGATTTATTCTTAACCTAGATTTATAAGGATTTCCCCTGTGATTATATAGTATTAAAGAAATAACTAATTAATTACTTATTAACCGCAATATACTACCTATTAATAAGCGCTAAGCTAGAAACTTTATTAAGTAATACCTAGAGCTTAAGATATATTTTTTTTATAAATATAACTATTAGAGGGCTAAATATGAAGATCTAATTATTATTTATAATTAATTTAGGCTTATTAAGAATATAATCGCGAAGTATAATATCTAATTAAAAGATATTTATAACTTTAATGAGATTAGCTTTATAATAGGCCTAATTTAAAGTGGGATAGTTATTATAGGCGTAGAAAGGTATAAAAGACTGAAATTAATATAGCCTAGAGACTAGGAATAAATTATAATTATTTAGGTAATTAATGCAAAAGGCTAGGCTATCTAGCTATTTATTATAGTTATAGGCTAATATTACCTCGCTAATTAATACTAAGAAAGTAACCTCCTAGGCAATTAGGCTATTATAATATCTTAAAATAACTAGATTAATAATAAAATAAGTCTTAAGTAGCTAAAGTATTTTAATTAATATATAATTAATTAATTAATTAATTCTTATTATTTTTTAATCCTTAATAATTATAAAAATTATTATTTAGCTAACTTTAAGATATATTATAAGAAGAATAATATTATTATATTTTATATATTACCTTATTTATTTTATTTATTTTAGCCCCTTAATATTAATTACTTTAGGCTACTTAAAATAACTTATAATTAAGAAATAAAGTATTTAATTAAATATTTTATAACTTATATTTTAAAAACTAAATTCTTCTTAGCCTTTGATATTATATTTTAAGCTATTATAATAAAGAAAAATATTAAGATAGCCTTTAAAGGGGCTAAACTTATTCCTTTTAACCTATAAAGTATAGTCTTAAAGCTTAATATATAGCTATAGACTCTAATACTTACTAAAGAGAAGGCTAGCCCCTCTAACCCTTAGGTCTTAAAGACCCTAAAGATTATTTTTAAGGCCTAATCTTAGTCTAAATACCTTAAAAGAAGAATTAAAAGGTATAAAAGTAATTCTCTTAAATTAATTCTAGAAGTATTAAAATCTCTTTTTAAGGGAATAAAGGCGATTATATATAAGATAGTATTAATAAGAGCTAAAATCTAAGACCTTTAATAAATAAATAAGATATTAAGCTAGTAATAAAGGGTAAAAAGACTTACTTATAGAAAAAGAAAAAATAATTTTAAATAAAAGAAAATAAGTAATTAATTAAATAGATATTAGTATATAAGTAATAGCTAAATTATTAAGAAGTAATAATTAAAAAGGTTAATGCGACTAAGGGTTTAGCGCTATAGTATATATAATAAGCCTAGTTAAAATATAAAAATATATTAGGTAATAATTAAGATATCTAGGGAAGAATATAATAAGTAATTTTAATTAATTAAATAATTTATTATATTTTTATTGCGATTTATATCTTAGAGGTTAAGATTTTTAATTTATATATTTATTTAATTTTTATACTTATTAAGTATATTATATATTATAAATAACTTATATAATAAATAAATATATAAAATATAATTTTAATATTTAAGACTAAAGATATAATAAGTATATTATAAATTATTTAATTATTTAAATTATTTAAAATATTTTTTCTTAAATATTTTAATTATTACTTAATAAGTTATTATATTATAATTAAGCTTATTATAAATATTATAATACTAAATAATTAATTATATTAACTTTTATTAATTATTATTTCTTAATAGTATAATTATTATTTATATATTTATATTTATTTAATATATTATTTTTTATAATATTATTATTTTTATTTTTTTTAAATCTTATATTAAAGTTATATTAAATATATAATCTAAAGAAATAAGTTATTATTTAATTTATTCTTAACTTAGATTTATAAGGATTTCTCTTATAAGAATATTTTATTAGAAACATAATAAATTAATTAATATATATATATAGCAAGTATCTTAGTTAAGTAAGTATCTTAAAAATCCCTTAACTCCTATTATCACGATTTAATTAATTAATTCTTAAACGCCTAGCATATCGCAGTCTAATTATAAGGCTAGAATGCTTCTTACTCTTCAGGCCCTTCAAAATAACCCGAGGTTAAGTCTTCGCCGCGCCGCAAGCATATATATAGTCTCTTAGAAGACCCTTAGCCGCCGGCAGAAAGGTATCTAATCTCGACGCGATATTATCTAGAAATCACATCAGCTATCTAATCTAGAGGAATAGATCTTTATTTACTTTATTCCTAACTTAAATTCGCGAGGATTTCCCCCCTAGCTTTATAGTATTAAAGAAATAACTAATTAATTACTTGCCGACCGCGATGTATTACCTATTAATATATATTAGGCTTTAAACTTTATTAGGTAATATTAAGAGCTTAAGATATATTTTTTTTAGAAATATAATTATTAAAGAGCTAAGTATAAAAATCTAATTATTATTTATTATTAATTTTAGCTTATAATAAATATAATTATAAAGTATAATATTTAATTAAATAATATTTATAACTTTAATAAGATTAATTTCCTTATAAGTATAATTATAAATAAAATAGTTATTATAACCTTAGAAAGGTATTTAAAGCTAAAACTTAACATAGCTTAGTAATTAAAAATAAATTATAATTATCTAAGTAATTAATATAAAAAGCTAAGTAATTTAGCTATTTATTATTAGCGCAGGCTAATATTACCTTATTAATTAATACTAAGATAATAACCTATTAGGGTAATTAAGTAATTATAATAACTTAAAATAATTAAATTAATAATAAAATTAATCTTAAATAGCTTAAGTATTTTAATTAATATATAATTAAGTAATTAAATAATTATTATTATTATTTAATTCTTAATAGCTATAAAAGTTATTAATTTATTAAATTTAAGAAATAATATAAAAAAAAATTATTTAGCTTTATATATTATTTTATTCCTCTTATTTACTTTAGCCCTCTAATATTAAGTACTTTAATATATTAAAAAAACTTATAATTAAGAAATAATATATTTAATTAGATATTTTATTATATATATTTTAAAGACTAAGTTCTTTTTAACCTTTTATATAATATATAAGGCTATTATAATAAAAAGAAATATTAAGAGGGCTTTTAAAAGAGCTAGCCTTATTCCTCTTAATATAGAAAGTATAGTCTTAAAGCTTAATATATAGCTATAGATATTAACGCCGGTTAAGGAGGTATCTAATTAAATAACCTCTTAGGCCTTAAAGACCTTAAAGGTTATACTTAAGGCCTAATCTTAGTCTAAGTACCTTAAAAGATAAATTAAATAGTAATAAAGTAGCTCCTTAGAGTTAATCCTTAAAGCCCTAAGGTCTCTTAAGAAAGGGATAAAGGCAGTTATGCATTAGGCTGCCTTATTAGCTACTAAGAATAAAGACCTTCGGGAGGTAAATAAGATACTTACTCGGTGCTAGAGGGCAAAAAGAACCTAGTTATAGAAAAGAGGGGTTATAATAGTAAAAGAAGAAAGATAAGGAATTAATTAAATAAATACTAATATATAAATAATAGCTAAATTATCACAAAGTAGTAATTAAGGGAGGTTAATATAACTAGGTATTTAGCATTATAGTATTTATAGTAAGCCTAGCTATAATATAAGGATTTATTAGGTAGTAATTAAGATATTTAGGAAAAGTATATTAAGTAGTTTTAATTAATTAAATAGTTTATTATATTTTTATTATAATTTTTATAAAAAAATTAAGATTTTTAAGATACTTACTTAATTAAGATACTTATTATATATATATATTACTTATTAATTTTAATTTATTACTTATTAATAAGTATTAATTTTATAATTAAATTATATAATATTATAACTCTAAAAAAGTTTTAGTTTAAGTATTAAAAAATAAATATAAAAATTTAAGTATTATTTAAATTTAATTTTAAGTTATAATAAATATAATTATTAAATATAATATTTCATTAAATAATATTTAAAACTTTAATTAAATTAGATTTCTTAAAAATATAATTATAATTAAAATAAGTATTATAAGCTTAAAAATTATTTAAAATTAAAGTTATTAAAACTTAATAACTAAGAATAAGTTATAATTATTTAAGTAATTAATATAAAAAATTAAGTAATTTAATTATTTATTATTAATATAAAATAATATTATTTTAGTAATTAATATTAAGAAAATAACCACTTAGCTAATTAAATTATTATAATAAATTAAAATAAATAAATAAATAATAATATTAATTATAAATAATTAATTAATTAAGTATTTTAATTTATTTATATAAGTTTATATATAAGAAATAAAATATTTAATTAAATACTTTATAATTTATATTTTTAAGACTAAGTTTTTTTAATCTTTTATATTATATATTAAGTTATTATAATAAAAAGAAATACTTAATTAGTCTTTAAAAAGCTAAATTTATTTCTCTTTACTTATGAAATATAATCTTAAAGCTTAATATATATAGTTATAGATTTTAATACTTATTAAGGAAATAATTAGCATTGTAACCCCTTAGGTTTTAGAGACCTTAAATATTATATTTAAGACGAATTCTTAATTTAAATACCTTAAAAGATAATTAAGATATATTATAATAACTATTTAAAATAAATTATTATAGCTATAAAGTCTCTTAAAAAATAAATAAAAATAATTATATATAAGATTATTTTATTATATATTAAAAATTAAGACTTTTAATAAATATATAAAATATAAAGTTAATATTATAAAATAAAAAAAAAAATAATAAAAAAAATAATAATAATAAATTAAATAAAATAAATAATATAATATATATAATAAGTAAATTAGCTAAGTAAGTAAGTTAGTTACTTTTTTTAATCTTTTAATTAGAAATTATAATAAAAATATAATAAATTATTTAATTAATTAAAATTACCCGCTATACTCTTCCTTAGATATCTTAATTACTACCTAATATATTCTTATATTATAATTAGGCTTATTATAGATATTATAATATTAAACCCTTAGTTATATTAATCTTTCTTAATTATTATTTCTTAATAATTATGCTATTATTTATATATTAATATCTATTTAATTAATTACTTATTTTCTTTCTTTTATTATTATTACCCCTCTTTTCTATAATTAAGTCCTTTTTACCCTCTAGCGCTAACTTAATATCTTATTTACCTATTTAAGGTCTTTAATCCTAGCCTTTAATAAAGTAATCTTATATATAATTATCTTTATTCCCTTAGAAAAAGACTATATAGCTTTTAGAATTAACTCTAGGGAGCTACTTTTATGCCTTATAACTTATCTCTTAAGGTATTTAAATTAAGATTATACCTTAAGGATAATCTTTAAGGTCTTTAAAACCTAAGGGGTTAATAATTTAATTACCTCCTTAGCTAATATTAGAGTCTATAGCTATATATTAAACTTTAAGATTATACTTTCTAGGTTAAGAGAAATAAGGCTAGCCCCTTTAAAGGCTAATTTAATATTTTTTTTTATTATAATAGCTTAAAATATAATATAAAAGGCTAATAAAAACTTAGTCTTTAAAATATAAGTTATAAAGTATTTAATTAAAAGCTTTATTTCTTAGTTATAAATATTTTTAAGTATATTAAAATATTTAATATTAAGGGATTAAAATAAATAAAATAAATAAAGTAATATATAAAGCTTAAAAATTCTTTTTTTATTATAATATCTCTTAAATTTAATTAAGTAATAACTTTTATAGCTATTAAAAATTAAAAAATAATAATAATTATTTAATTACTAGGCTATATATTAATTAAAGTACTTAAGCTACTTAAGGCTAGTCTTATTATTAGTCTAGTTATTTTTAGTTATTATAATAGCTTAATTACCTAGGAGGTTATTATCTTAGTACTAGTTAGCGAGGTAATATTAGCCTATATTAATAATAAATAATAGGATTACTTAGCTATTTATATTAATCGCCTAAATAATTATAATCTATTTTAAGTTTCTAAGCTATATTAATTTTAGCTTTTTATATCTTTTATACTTATAATAATTATTTCGCTTTAAATTATATTTATTATAAAGCTAATCTTATTAATATTATAGATATTATTTAATTAGATATTATATTTTATAATTATATTTATTATAAGTATAAACTAGTTAATATATATAATAAGCGAGTAAAATAGATAAGCGAGTGAAATACTTTCCTTAACCTTTAAAATAAAAATCGCTATAAAAATATAATAAATTATCTAATTAATTAAAACTTATCGCTATACTCTTCCCTAGACGTCTCAATCACTACCTAACAGGTCCTTGCATTATGGCCGGGCTTGCCGTAGATACTATAATGCCGAACCCCTGGTCGCGCCGACCTCCCTTGACCACCACTCCGCGATAATTCGGCCACTACCTGCGCATTAATATCCATTTGATCAATTGCCTGCCTTCCTTCCTCTACCGTCATAACCCCTCTTTTCTGTAGCCGGGTTCTTTTTGCCCTCCGGCGCCGACTAAGTATCTTATTTGCCTCCCGAAGGTCTTTATTCTCAGCAGCTAGTAAGGCAACCCGATGCATAACTGCCTTTGTCCCCTTCTCAAGAGACCTTAGGGCTTTAAGGATTAACTCTGGGGAGCTGCTTTGATGCCTTCTAATTCGTCTTTTAAGATATTTAGACTAAGATCCGGCCTTAAGCACGGTCTTTGGGGTCCTTGAGACCCAATGGGTAGAGGGTTTAGCCCCCTCCTTAACCAGCGTTAGAGTCTATAGCTGCATATTAAGCTTTAAGAGTATACTTTCCGGGTCAAGAGGAATAAGCCCGGCTCCTTTAAAACCTCCCTTGATATTTCTTTCTATTATAGTGGCTTAATATGCGGCATAAAAGGCCGGAAAGAACTTAGTCTTTGAAACGTGGGTTATAGAGCATCTGATTAGATGCTCTATTTCTCGACTATAAGCCTTTTTGAGTGGCCTAAAGCACCCGACGTTAAGAGGCTAAAGCAGATAAGATGAATAAGGCGGCATACAAAGCGTGATAATATTGTTCTCCTCGCAATATATCTCAAAGTCGGCCAAGTGGTAGCTTTTATGCCCATCGAGGATTAGAAGATAATAGGGACTAGTTGATCGGTTGGTTGTGTGCCGATTGAAGTGCTTTAGCCACTCGAGACCTATCTCGTTATCGGTCCAGCCATTTTGAGACGTCGCAATAGCCCAATCGCCCGGGAGGTTGCTTTCTTGGTACCAATTGGCGAGGTGATATTGGCCCGTAACCACGATGAACGGCTGGATAGCCTGGCCTTCCGCATTGATCGCCTGAATGACTGTAACCCATTCCCGGTCTCTAGGCTGCACTAATTTCGGTCTTCCACGCCTTTCTGCGCCTATGACGACCATTCCGCTCTGAATCAGGCCTATCATAAAGCCAGTCTTATCAAAGTTATAGATATCACCCAGGGTAATACTATATTTCGCGATTATATTCTCCACGAGCCTAAACTAATCGCGAATAATAGCCGGATCTTCGCATTTGGCTCTCTAATAGTCGTATTTACGAAAAAAACGCGTCTTAAGCTCTTAATATCGCTTAATGAAGTTAGAAGCCTAGCGCTTGCCGACGGGTGGCGCGTCGCGGTCGGCGAGCAATTAATTAGCCATTTCTTCAATACCACGCAGTCGCGGGGGAAATCCTCGCGAATCTAGGTCGAGAATGAACTAAATAATGATCTATTCCTCTAGATTAGATAGTTTCCGTGACTTTGGTATAGTATCGCGTAGAGAAAGAATGCCCTGCTGCCGGCGCCATAGCATCGTAGGACCAACTTTATAGATCTTTGCGGCGCGTTAGAGAGATAATTTTAGGTTATTTTGAAGGGCTTGAAGAGTAAGAAGGATATTAGCTTCTTTATTTGACTGTGACATACTGGGTGGTTAGGAATTAATTGATTAAATAGAGATGATGTTGGTTGAGGGATTTTTGTTCTACTCGCTTGTCTGTTCCACTCGCTTATTATATACGTTATAAATAATAATTAAATCTTTATACTTAGCTCTCTAGTAATTATATTTCTAAAAAAAATATATCTTAAGGTCTAAGTATTACTTAATAAAGTTTAAAGCCTAATATATACTAATTAATAGCATATCATAGTTAATAAGTAATTAATTCATTATTTCTTTAATACTATAAAGCTAAGAGGGAAATCCTTATAAATCTAGGTTAAAAATAAACTAAATAATAATCTATTCCTCTAGGTTAGATAGTTAATGCGATTTATTAATAATATCGCGTCGAGATTAGATCCCTTTATAGCGATTAATAAGAGTATTGCGATTAACCTTATAGATCTTTATAGCCTATTAAAAGCTAAGTTTTAGTTAATTTTAATAAGCCTGAAGGGCAAGAAGCATTCTAGCCTTATAATTAGTAAATAATATACTAGGTAGTTAAGAATTAATTAATTAAATCGAGAAGATATTAGGTGAGGGATTTTTAGCTAACTCGCTTGCCTAGCCAACTCGCTTATTATATACGTTATAAAATAAATATAAATATATAAGTAATTATAAAATTATTAAGAAATAATAATTAAGACAGGTTTTTAAGCTAAGTATTTAATAATATAATATATATAATAAGCCTAGGAATAATATAAGGACTAACTAAGTAATAATTAAGATATTTAATAAAGAATCTAATAAATAATATTAATTAATTAGATATCTTAAAAAAATTTTATATTTATTTATAATAATAAAAGTTAAGCAAAGTAATTTATTTACCTCAAATTTTACTTACTTATTATATATATTATAAGTATTAGAAATTAAGAGAGAATAAACTTTAATTTATTACTTAAATATATATTAATTAAAATACTTTAATTATTTAACTTAATTTTAATATTAAATTAATTATTTTAAGTTATTATAATAATTTAATTACTTAAGAGCAGGGTTATGATTTAGTCACTTTAGTCTTAGTCAAGCCTATGATTAATTTACTTTAGTCTAGTCAGGCTATTTTAGTCTTAGTTAGATTAAGACTAAGACTAAGACTTTTTAGTCTGACTAAAAAGTCAAGCTTTTAGTCAGTTAGAAATACGGAAAATTACTAAAAATAGCTCTCTAGGTTTATAATAAGTATATTACATAATAAAGGTTATATTATAAATAGCTATAAAATAGCCCCTAGCTATAAGCTATTTTTTTATATTTTTAAATAGCTTATTAAGACTAATATTTATTTTAATAATTTTATAGTCTTTAAGAGCTCTAACTTAGCTTTTTAAAAATTCCTATCTTTAAAAAGCTATAATTATCTTAATAAATTAAGTAAAAATATAAGGTAAGTTTTTATATACTATATACAAAATAGAGATACTATATATCCTACTTAGGAAATTAAAAAGTAAGTTTATTAAAATAATTGACTAAAAAGTCTTAGTTAAAAAGGCAAGGTAAATTAATCAGACTAATTTTCTTTAATCAAAATTTCAAAGTGATTTAATTAGACTAAGACTAAAAATTCACTGACTTTTTAGTTATAACTAAGATTAGTTATTTAGTCAGTGAATTAATTACTACCTATATCACAACCCTACTTAAGAAATTACTTTTTAATATAAATTAAAAAATAATATTAGCTTATATTAATAAAAAATAATTAAATTATTTAGTCTTTTATATTAATTACTTAAATAGCTATAATTTATTTTTAATTTTATAGTTATATTAATTTTAATTTTAAATACCTTTATAAGCGATACTAATTCTTTTATTTATAAATATATATATAAAAAGCTAATTTTATTAAAATAACATGTATTATTTAATTAAATATATTATATTATAATTATATTTATTATAACATACTTAATAAGCAAGCGCCGCAGTTATATAAGCGCCGCACTTTTCTACCTTATACCTAACTTTTCATTTAATTAATCGATTCTCAACAACCTAATATGCCAGCTATTACTATTAAAGCTAGAACCCTTCTTGCCCTTTAGGCCCTTTTAAATAACCTAAAACTAAGCATCTGACGCGCCGCAAGCACCTATATAGTCGATAAGCGATGACTACGTCGCCGCCAGCAATGCATTTAATCTCGACGCGATACTATCTAAAAATCATATTAGCTATCTAATCTAGAGGAATAAATCCTTATTCACTTTATTCTCGATTTAGATTCGCGAGGATCTCCCCCATAGCTATATAGTATAAAAGAAATAGCTAATTAATTACTTACCGACTGCGATGCGCCACTAGTTAGCACATATTAGGCTTATAACTTTATTAAGCGGCACCTAGACCTTAAGACGTGTTTCTTTTATAAATATGACTACTAGAGAGCTAAATATAAAGATCTAACTATTATCCGCGATTAGTTTTAGCTTATAGCAAATATAATTATGAAATATAGCATCTAATTAAATAATATCTATAACTTTAATAAGATTAGCTTTCTTATAGATATAATTATAAGTAAAATAATTATTATAGGTATAAAAAGGCATTTAAAGCTAAAATTAATATAGCCTAGTAACTAGGAATAAATTATAATTATTTAAGTAATTAATATAGAAGGCTAGGCGATCTAGCTATTTATTATTAGTGCGGGCTAATATTACCTCGCTAATTAGTATAAAAAAGTAACCTCCTGGGCGATTAGGCTATTATAATAACCTAAAATAGCTAGACTAATAATAAGACTAGTCTTAAGTGGCTTAAGTACTTTAATTAATATATAACTAATTAATTAATTAGTTTTTATTATCTCTTAATCCTTAATAGCTATAAAAGTTATTAATCTATTAACTTTAAGAGATATTATAAGGAATAAAAATTATCTAGCTTTATATACTATCTTATTCTTCTTACTTACTTTAGCTACTTAATATTAAGTACTTTAGGCTACTTAAGAGGGCTTATAGTTAAGAAATAAAGTATCTAATTAAATACTTTATAACCCATGTTTTAAAGACTAAGTTCTTTCTAGCCTCTATGCTACATACGAGGCTATTATAATAGAGAGAAATATCAAGGGGGCTTTTAAAGAAGCTAGTTTTATTCCCTTAACCTAGAAGCTATAATCTTAAAGCTTTATATGCTACTATGGACTCTAATGCCTACTAAGGAGGTAATTAAACCCTTTACCCCTTAGGTCTTAAAGACCCTAAAGACTATACTTAAGGCTAGATCTTAGTTTAAATATATTAAAAGATAAATTAAAAGGCATTATAATAGCTCCTTAGACTTAATTATAGAGGCTATAAAGTCTCTTATAAAGGCAATAAAGGGAAATATATATAAGATTATATTATTAAGGGCTAAAATTAAAGACCTTTAAGAGATAAATAAGATATTAAGCTAGCGCTAGAGGGTAAAAAAGACTAGATTATAGAAAAGAGGGGTTATAATAGTAGAAGAAGGAAGATAAGTAATTAATTAAATAGATATAAATGCATAGGTAATAGCTAAATTATCGCGGAGTAGTGGTTAAGGAAGGTTAATTAGACCAGGTATTTAGCGCTATAGTATATATAATAAGCCCGGCTATAATATAAGGACCTATTAGGTAGTGATTAAGACGTCTAGGGAAGAGTATAATAAGTAGTTTTAATTAATTAAATAATTTATAGTATTTTTATTGTAATAATTATAAAGGGGGGTTAAAAAAAAGTGTAGCGCTTATATAACTGCGGCGCTTACTTATTAAGTATATTATATATTATAAAAAAAGATATATTATTTAAATAAGTTAATTCTTATTATATTCTTAGCTTTTATTATCTAAAGGGTTATAAATAATAAGAAAAAAAATAAAGTTATTATTAAGTTATGCCCTTTAAATATTATTATAATCTTAGATATATATCTTATATTAAATTAAAAAGATATTATAATAAATATAAGAGGTAAGAAGTATTTCTTAATATTTAATAAAATTAGATTTTTTATTAATTATTAATTTATAATATATATAATAAGCGAGTAGGATACTTAAGCAAGCAGGATAAAGATATTTTTATTATAAAAGAAGAAATTAAAAATACCCTTAAAATTTAAAATATAGCTTTAAATAGCTATAAATTTAAAGTTATACCTATTATATAATATATTTTCTTATATTAGTCTTTAAAAATATAATTAAACTCCTTATAAGGCAGTATAAAAATAATCTATTTATACTATATACTTAGCTATTTCTCTATAAAGGGACTTTTTAAAAATATAAAATTTTAATTTTAAGCTATTTATAAATTTAGCTTTATAAAAATACTTTTTATAAGTTTTTACTATATTATAAAGAAAGTTAGATTATTTAAAATATATTAATTCTAGTAGCATAGTATGCTATCCCTTGCTTAAGTGTCCCACTCGCTTATTATATATATTAATATATATTATATATATAATAATTATATTTAATTAGAGCCTAAAAGTTTTTAATATAAGTATAATAAATTTTAAGAACTTTTTATATTTAAATAATATTTCATAAATAATATATTCTTAGAGTATTATATCTCTATAAGGGTATATATTTATAATAATATATATAATAAGCATATATACTAAATAAGTATATATACTAAAAATCCCTTAATTATTACTAATGCTATTTAATTAATTAATTATTAACTAAAAATTATGCCTTAACTTTATTTTAAATATTAAGTCCTTTTTATGCTTTAAGCTCTCTAAATTAACCTAAATTTAAGTCTAAGGCGCTACTAGGCTATACTAAGTTAACTATTAGGCCTTACGTCGCCGGCATAATAGCATTTAATCTTAACGCAATTAAATTCCTAAATTATATAAATTATCTAATCTAAAGAAATAAATTATTATTTAGTTTATTCTTAACCTAGATCTATAGAGATTTCCCCTATGACTATATAATATTAAAGAAATAGCTTTATAATAGGTATAATTTAAAGCTAAATAGTTATTATAGGTATAGATAGGCATAGAAAGCTAAAATTAGTATAGCCTAGAAACTAGGAATAGATTATAATTATTTAAGTAATTAATATAAAAGGCTAGGTAATCCCGCTATTTATTATTAGCGCGGGCTAATATTACCTCGCTAACTAGTATTAAAAAAGTAACCTCTTAGGCGATTAAGCTATTATAATAACCTAAAATAGCTAGATTAATAATAAGACTAATCTAAAGTAGCTAAAATACTTTAACTAATATATAACTAATTAATTAATTAATTCTTATTATCTCTTAATCCTTAATAACTATAAAAGTTATTATTTTATTAATTTTAAGAGGTTTTATTAAGATAATAATATTATTATATTTTATATATTACTTTATTTATTTTATTTATTTTAGCCCCTTAATATTAAGTACTTTAATATATTTAAAAATACTTATAATTAAGAAATTAAGTATTTAATTAAATATTTTATAACTTATATTTTAAAAACTAAGTTCTTTTAGCCTTTTATATTATATTTTAGGCTATTATAATATAAAAAATATTAAATTAGCCTTTAAAAAGGCTAGACTTATTTTTAACCTAGAAAGTATAATCTTAAAGTTTAATATATAGCTATAGATTTTAATATTAGCTAAGGAGGTAACTAAACTATTAACCCCTTGGGTTTTAAAGACCTTAAAGATTATACTTAAGGCTTAATCTTAATTAGATTACCTTAAGAGATAAATTAAAACGCATAAAAGTAGCTCCCTAGAGTTAATTCTAAAAGCTATATAGTCTTCTTTTAAGGAATAAAGATAATTATATATAAGGTTATCTTACTTAAGGCTTAAATTAAAGACCTTAAATAAGCGAATAAAATACTAAGTTAGCGCTAAAGAGTAAAAAGGAGCTAATTATAAAAAAGGGGTAATAATAATAAAAGAAAGATAATAAGTAATTAATTAAATAGATATTAATGCATAGGTAGTAGCTAAATTATTAAGAAGTAATAATTTAAAAAGGTTAATATAACTAAGTATTTAGCATTATAGTATTTATAATAAGCCTAGTTATAATATAAGGACTTATTAGGTAATAATTAAGATATCTAGGAAAGAATATAATAAGTAATTTTAATTAATTAAATAGTTTATAATATTTTTATTATAGCTTTTATCTTATAAGTATAAGAAAAATAATATATATACTTATTTAGTATATATACTTATTATATATAACATATATAATAAGCGAGCGCCGCAGACAAGCGAGCGCCGCACTTTTTCCTCCTACACCTAACTTTTCATTTAATCAATTAATTATTAACCACCAAATATATTAGACCCAAATACTAAGGCTAGAACGCTTCTTGCCCTTTAAGCCCTTCAAAATAACCTAAAACTAAGCATCCAAAGCGCTATAGGGATATATAAGATTAATAAGCGGCAGCTACATCGCCGCCAGCAGGGACATTTAATCCCGACGCGATACTATCCCAAGTTACGCCGACTATCTAATCTAGAGGAACAGATCATAGTTCAATTTATTCTCGACTCTAGATGCGAGTTTTCCCCCACGACTGCGTGCTAACAAAGCAATAGCTAATTGACCTTGCCGACCGCGACGCGCCACCCCATCGGCAAGCGCTGGGCTTAACTTCATTAGGCGATAAGAAAAGCTAAAGACGCGTTTTCCATAAATATAACTACTAGAGGGCTAGGAATACGAAGAATCTAAGAGAAATCTAGGAAGTGGGTTTAGCTCGTAAAGATATAATCGCAAGTACCATCTAGATTTGTTAATATCTAGAACTTTAACGAGACTAACTGCTTATAAAGTGTATAATTATAGCGCAATGATTCTTATTTGAGCAGCCCCGTCGGTCGACCAAATCAATACCCTTCTGGAAACCGGGAATGGATTACAGTGATTCAGGCTGATCAATACGGAGGGCCAAGCGGTTAGCCGTTCATCGCAAATTGCAGGCTAATATTACCTCGCCAACTAGTATCCTGAAAGTAACCTCCCGGGCGATTAGACTATTGCGTATCTAAAGTATTAACAGACTAATAACGAGATTAGTCTCCGGTGGCCTAAAGCACTTTGACTAGTGTATAATTAAGCGATTA